>NC_046159.1:103325978-103995061 GCF_011064425.1 Rattus rattus | reverse complement strand
TGCCCCACATTCTAGATTTTATTAAAAAGTATATTCTCCCTTTTTTCACCCACTCCCATAAAAAAAAAATCAGACCAGAATTCTCAAGAAACTTGACTTAAGCTTGTCTTGAGACACAGCCGAATCTCTTACTGAACTTTTGAGGGACTCCGTTATTGGGTATAGTATATTTCTTTGCTGTCTAATCCCATTGAATTGTGCTTTATATAGCTATAAAGTCCATGTTTAAGTTCAAGCTGTTCAACCACACCTCGCAGGTCCTGGACTCTGGGCTAGGATGGCCATATTAACACTGATCTTCATACCAGAGCTCACCTGTAACTCTCCAACTTTCAATTCTGGGGATAATGAAGTTGTTAGCCAGTTGTTAAATATTTTACTTTCAGTTATTTCATTCTACATTCAGCTCACTGTTTACTTGTTGAGGAAGAAGAAAAAGATGGAGTTATTACTATCACTAAACCCAGAATTTAATTGCAGCACCTCTTTAGAACCTGGCACACGTTCAGGGCTGTTTCAGGACACCAGGACACTGTCCTCATTAGGAGCGTGTGAATAATTTAAGGGAAAAGTTTAGGAAGACATTTTCAACATTTTTTTTCCACAGCTTACTTAACAGCTAATTATTCAAAATACAGTCTTTCCAGGGAGAAGAACCTCAGGGCTCAGCCATTATTTATCTACATTTAGCTGGGGGAAGAGAAAGAATTCAACTAGTTGAATGGTGAAGTTCCAAGGGAATAAGGTAGTTCTTCGTGCCACTGTCACCATTTATGAAAAAAGGTAAAGAAAAAGAGAGGATTCAAAAGACAACCAAAGGGATAGAGAGAAGGGATAGCAGATTGAGCACATCTGCTGCGCAATCCTGGGGACCAGAGCTTGGATCTCAGCATCCGAACAAGTTGGGCATTTGCACAAATGCTTGTAGTCCCAGATCCTAGAAGAGTAGAGACAGGAAGATTGCTGGGCTGGGCCATGCTAGTTTCAAGCCTCACTGAGAAAACAAGAGGGGCAGGTTTACGGAGAAACCCTGCAACCGATGAATTAATAGAGTAACGATGGAGTGGGGGAGATCTGATGACCTCTTCTGGTTTCCATGCATGCAAGGGGTGTACACACCGCCTCCTATGTGGGCCCACATACTCAGACAAAGTCAGCGACAAACAAATCGGCAGAAAGAAAACCAACCAAATCACAAAAACAAACTTAGTAATGAAAGGGGAGATTAATGGGCTGGAAAAATCATGCTGGAGCAAATATTGCAAACAACAGAGATTTGCGCTTTCGGAAGAGATGGCGAAGGGTAACTTCCCACGTAGGGAGAGATTTAGTCACAGAACCCTGAAGGGGTTTATTTCAGCAAAGGTCACGTTAGGATGAACAGGGCTTATCCTGAGGCAGGAGGGAGTGCAATGGGATTGAGGGAAGAGCTTCAGGGCTGATGAGGGATCTCTCACTGAAAGCGGTATGCGGGGAGTTGACTTATTTTCTTTCCCCAGAGAGACAAGAGCCAGCTATTTGTTCTGAAATGTTTACCTACATAAGGCAGAGACGAAGACAGATGATTCTGAAAGTCTCACGAAGCTTAAAAGTTTCTGTTCTCTGATGGTTCATGTGATATGGTTACCCTTTGAGCGATGCTTGGGGTAGCAAGCCCCAAATCTTCCAGTTAAGTCTCCAAATCTATCTTTTCTTTCTCATCTTCCTTCCAAGCTTTCTTCAGAACTTGACTGATGCATATAAATGGAAACAAACGTTTCAGATGCTAGTGAAGCTTTCTGTGCTAGGCAAACACGGTCCTACACAGACACATTCAAACCCTTAAACACTTAAGAAAGCCGTTGACAGAGCTCCATCCTCCACATAGAAATGAAGGGATGGAGACAGTCTTGCCTGACTAAATACAAAGGGAAAATTTCCCCCCTAATTCAAACTGCTCTCATTGGACATGCTATGGAGAGAGAAGCTACTAGAACCCACTGCTTTTAAAAAAATCTTAAACTGTGTAACTTTGGAAAGTTACTTAACCTTCCTAACTTCCATGTCTCTAATTCTTTGGGAACTGCTTATTTTCCTTAACAAGGTTTTATAGGAGCCCACTGTAGAACTCATTAACCTTCATATGTTTTGTATGTACCATTCATACTTCTGATTGAGGAAGATCTGATTCCCAAGAGGAAGACTTCAAGAACAGTTGGCTCTCTTTGTGTCCAGGTTGTGTATAATCATTTCTGGTTCTATGTCCTGATCATGAGCTGTGGCCATGGTAACTGGTTGGTACCACTCTGTACACATGGTATCAACCAATGAAAACATTTGTAAGAAATATAGCTAAAGCTAACTTTTTTGGAGGAAGTCGAGGTGACTCATATTGAATACATATTAAAAACAAGCCTTAAAAATACTAGGAGTCCCTCTGTATGGGAACAGCAAATGTCTTGCTGAGTTAGCCTTGAACATCTGCAGATTTCACATCCACAAATTCAATCAACAGCAGATAAGAAGGTATTGGAAGATAAAGTAGCATCTACCTGAATGTCTATTGATATTTTTTTCTTGCCAGAGTTTTCCTAGACATATTGTCACAAACAATTACACAACTTACATTGTGTTGGGCTCCATAGGTAACCCAGAGATGAGCTTAAAAATATGGGATGGGGGATGTGTGTGGATTGTTTGTAGATTCTGTGTCACTTTATATGAGAGTTGAATATTCATGGAGTTTGAACTCTTTATGGAGTCTTGGACTAATTTCTCATGACTAATACTACTAATGGTAATGTATAATATATCTCCAACTGACGAAGTTGGTTTCTTGGAAGAAGAGACAGGTGAGAGTTAAGTTTGCCTTGTTCGTGAGGTGAAGGGGAAACATTTCTGTCTCACAGTCATGATTCAAAGAGTTTTCAAGTGTTGTCTATTATAGATAACACGAATGTCTGAATAAAGTAAACTCTGTCACAGTGTTCTAGGTATGGTTCAAAGCTATTCAGTTGTGTAGAATTCAGAATTTTATAGCTATTGAGATGATGAAGAAAAATAATAGCCTATAATCAAAGTACTACCTGCTGTATGGAGAAGAGGGCGGAACCCTTTAAAAGTTCATTAGCTGGTTAGAAGTAGAATCAATTTTTTTTTTTTTTGAAAACAGATTGAGTATGCAGTTCTCCTTCTTTTCCTCTCCCTACTGCTGAAAAGAAAACATGAGGCTCCTCTTTTGAGCTGGCTAGGGACTGGTAGGCAATCCCTCTGCATTCCGGGTAGTATCATCACGGAACATTCCATCACTGGGTTTTACTGTAATATAGCGACCTTCCATGAAAATTACTCCAAATGGTTGAAAAGACCAAGACTGCCTCTTAGAGACATGGGGACACAGTTCATAGTGGCCTTTTGAAAGTATGAAGTTTCCGAAAAGGTT
Organism: Rattus rattus; assembly: GCF_011064425.1. Lineage (NCBI taxonomy): Eukaryota > Metazoa > Chordata > Mammalia > Rodentia > Muridae > Rattus > Rattus rattus. The sequence goes on along the minus strand of NC_046159.1, from coordinate 103,991,640 downwards.
GGCACTTTTTCTTTCTTTTTTTTTTCTTTCTTTTTTTCTGGAGCTGAGGACCGAACCCAGGGCCTTGTGCTTTCTAGGCAAGCGCTCTACCACTGAGCTAAATCCCCAACCCCTGCACTTTTTCTTAAAATGACTATATTTTATTCAATAATGAATTTTGGTATATATATATATATATATATATATATATATATATATATATATCTTCAGGTTAGATATAGTGAATTAATGTATGTAATATATATAATATATATCCACATATATATGGAACATTGATAATGATTACTGCTAACTTATTATATTAGAACAAAACCAGATTCATTATTGACTATATTTAACCTGAAGCTTTACTTATATTTACTTTAGAGTTCTGTATTTATTATATGTTGTGTATATTATACTAGCACTGTAGTTGGTAATTAGTAATTTGTTCATGGGTTCAGAGAGAGAGGTTCTGCTGTCTCTGAGCTACCTTAAGCCAGTAGTATAGTTTAATCCAAGTCTAAGGCCTAAGTACCAGAGAGAGTAGCTCTTGGTGTGAGTGATTGGTATAAGAACCAGAGTGGTGCTGCTTTATCTCCTGAGGTCTAAAGGCTCAGGTAGGGTCTCTGATGTCTCAGGAGGAGGACAGGAAGCACTCGAAGACAGGAAATTTGACCCAGGCCCTCCATGGAATAAATGATGTCCAGCATATTAGTGGCGATGGATGTTCCTTTCTATGGATACTGATTCAAGGACTCGTCTCTTCTGCAACAATCTCAGAGACCTACCCAGAAACAATGTTTTTCCAGCTACTTGACTGGACTACTTCCATAGTTCAGTCAAGTTCACACATAAAATTAAGCATCACAGTTGATTACTGGCTGTGAGTACCTCAACTGACAGTAACAGAACATAACTCGGCAACTAAAATTTTAAAAGACTTAATCCAATCACGGTCAGAAAGACACCCCTTGTGTAACTGCTTGGCTCTCTACAGCCCACTTTTATGTTTATGCTAATCTTTTCTATTTCTCTGGTTCTTCTTCTCATTGCTTTATTTAATTCCCCCGATCCTGGGAAACTGATTCCTGGCTACCTGCAGGAATGCCACTTCTGCAAGTCTGCCTTTGTGCTGATGTGGTGCTCCATTATCAGGCATTAGAAAATGGCCCATGAAATCCGAACTTGGCGAACATGATTGCATACAGAACAAAGCAAGAAGGAAGCCACAGGGCCTTAGCATCTCACCTTTTTCCCCGGTGAAGGTCCTTTCCTCATCTCCTTAGACACCTAGATAACTGATAATAATAGCTTAGAAAGGTGTTTCTTTTTTAAAATTTTTTTTATTATATATTTCTTTACTTACATTTCAAAGGTTATTCCCCTTCACGGTTTCCTGTCTATAAGCAACCATTCCCTCCCTCCTCCCCCCCTATAAATCCCCTTATTGCCCTCCCCCATATTCCCCTGTACTGGGGGTCCAACCTTGGCAAGACTAAGGGCTTCCCCTTCCATTGGTGCCCCAACAAGGCTATTCTCTGCTACATGTGCAGTTGGAGCCCTGGGTCAGTCCATGTATAGTCTTTCGGTAGTGGTTTAGTCCCTGGAAACTCTGGTTGGTTGGCATTGTTGTTTTTATGGGGTTGCAAGCTCCTTCAACTCTTTCAATAATTCCTCTAATTCCCCCCAAGGGGGTCTTATTCTCAGTTTGGAGGTTTGCTGCTAGCATTGACCTCTGTATTGGACGTGCTCTGGATGCATCTCTCAGGAGAGATCTATATTTGGTCCCTTTCAGCATTCATTTTTTAGTTTCATCAATCTTATCTAGTTTTGGTGGCTGTATATATATATATGGGCCACATGTGTGTCAGGCTCTGAATGGCCATTCCTTGAGTCGCTGCTCTAAACTTTGCTTCCATATCCCCTCCTATGAATATTTTTCCCCCTTTTAAGAAGGAGTGGGAGCATTTGGTCATCCTTCTTTTTGAGCTTCCTGTGGTCTGTAGATTGCATTTTGGGTAATTTGAGCTTTTCAGCTAATATCCACTTATCGATGAGTGCATACCAAGTGTGTTTTTCTGTGATTGAGTAACCTCATTCAGGATGATATTTTCTAGTTCATTCCATTTGCCTATGAATTTCAAGAAGTCATTGTTTTTGATAGCTGTGTAGTACTCCATTGTGTAAATGTACCGTATTTTCTGTATCCATTCCTCTTTTGAAGGACATCTGAGGTCTTTCCAGCTTCTGGCTATTATAAACAAGGCTGCTATGAACATAGTGGAACATGTGTTTTTGTTGTATGTTGGAGCATCTTTTGGGTATATGCCCAGGAGTGGTATAGCTGGGTCTATTTCCAATTTTCTGAGGAACCTCCAGACTTGATTTCCAGAGTGGTTGTACCAGTCTGCAATCCCACCAACAATGGAGGAGTGTTCCTCTTTCTCCACATCCTCGCCAGGATCTGCTGTCACCTGAGTTCTTATCTTAGCGATTCTGACTGGTGTGAGGTGGAATCTCAGGGTTGTTTTGATTTGCATTTCCCTTATGACTAAGGATGTTGAACATTTCTTTAGGTGCTTTTTGGCCATTGGATAATCCTCAGCTGAGAATGTTTTGTTTAGCTCTGTACCCCATTTTTTAATAGGATGATTTGGCTCTCTGGAGTCTAACTTCTTGAGTTCTTTGTATATTTTGAATATTAGCCCTCTATCAGATATAGGATTGGTAAAGATCTTTTCCCTATCTGTTGATTGCCGTTTTGTCTTTTGCTTTACAAAAGCTTTGCAGTTTTATGAGGTCCCATTTGTCGATTCTTGGTCTTAGAGCATAAGCCATTGGTGTTTTGTTCAGGAAATTTTCCCCAGTGCCCATGTGTTCGAGACTCTTCCCCACTTTTTCTCCTATTAGTTTGAATGTATCTGGTTTGATGTGGAGGTCCTTGATCCACTTGGACTTAAGCTTTGTACATGGTGATAAGAATGGATCGATTTGCATTCTTCTACATGCTGACCTGCAGTTGAACCAGCACCGTTTGTTGAAAATGCTATCTTTCTTCCATTGGATGTTTTTAGCTTCTTTGTCAAAGATCAAGTGGCTATAGGTGTGTGGGTTCATTTCGGGGTCTTCAAATCTGTTCTACTGATCTACCTGCCTGTCTCTGTAGCAATACCATACAGTTTTTTATGACTATTGGTCTGTAATACTGCCTGAGGTCAGTGATGGTGATTCCCCCAGAAGTTCTTTTACTGTTGAGGATAGTTTTCGCTATCCTGGGTTTTTTGTTATTCCAAATGAATTTGCAAATTGATCTTTCTATCTCTATAAAGAATTGAATAGGAATTTTGATGGGGATTGCATTGAATCTGTAGATTGCCTTCAGGAAAATGGTCTTCTTTACTATAATAATCCTGCCAATCCATGAGCATGGAAGATCTTTCCATCGTCTGAGATATTCCTCAATTTCTTTCTTCAGAGATTTGAAGTTCTTGTCATACAAATCTTTCACTTGCTTGGTTAAAGTCACACCAAGATATTTTAATGTTATTTGGGACTATTGTGAAGGCTGTCATTTCCTTAATTTCTTTCTCAGCCTGTTTATCCTTTGAGTAGAGGAAGGCTACTGATTTGTTTGAGTTAATTTTATACCCTGACACTTTACTGAAGTTGTTTATCAGGTTAAGTAGTTCTCTGGTGGAACTTTTGGGGTCGCTTAATTACACTATCATATCATCTGCAAATAGTGATATTTTGATTTCTTCCCTTCCAATTTGTATCCCTTTGACCTCCTTTCGCTGTCTGATTGCTCTGGCTAGGACTTTGAGTACTATATTGAATAAGTAGGGAGAGAGTGAGCAGCCTTGTCTAGTCCATGATTTTAGTGGGATTGCTTCAAGTTTCTCTCCATTTAGTTTGATGTTAGCCACTGGTTTGCTGTATATGGCTTTTGCTATGTTTAGATATGGGCCTTGAATTCCTCATCTTTCCAGGACTTTTATCATGATGGGGTGTTGAATTTTGTCAAATGCTTTCTCAGCATCTAATGAAATGAACCATGTGGTTCTTATCTTTGAGTTTGTTTATATAGTGGGTTACATTGATGGATTTTCGTATATTAAACCATCCCTGCATACCTGGGATGAAGCCTACTTGATCATGATGGATGATCATTTTGATGTGTTCTTGGATTCGGTTTGCAAGAATTTTATTGAAATTCATATTGAAAAACTCAGGTTTCATTTTGGCTTTTGTTTGCTCAGAGAAAGCACACAACCCTTTCTACCCACCAAAAGTTGGAAAAACAAATTATCTTTGGGCAATTGAAGTTCTTTAAAACACCGCCTTAACCATATGTCTTTGCATCTGAATAGAAATGGCAGTTACTGGTGTGTGCCTTATTATTCTTCAGGCATGGCCTGCTGTATTTCCCAGAGCTTAGTGGGTAAAGAATTGTTTCAATGCCTAGCTGTCATGACAGGAGGAGCTGTGATGATTGGATTATGAGTTCTCACTGGGACATTGCCACCTTCCTGGGAAAACCTCACTTCCATGTTGGTCAACATCGCTGTGGAAATACATTGAACTGGAGGGTTGGTTTTAGACCCCAGATCCACAGTGCTTTAGAAATATAACCAAAAACTGCTTCGTAGCGTTTTGACTTTTACCACTTCTCTTTAAGACTTACTGTTTCTCTTTATGCTTTTATTTCTTCTGATGTGTTTGGTATTTATTATTTGACCATCTGCTGATTGGGTTAAGTGCTTTACAAATGCCTGCAGTTAGAAATACACTCAGGGTTGGGGGATGGGGCTTAGTGGTTGGGAGCTTGGCAAGCTTTAAGTGTAGCCTCCAGTACCAAAGTTAATGATTTTAGACCTTCTTTCAAAATGCTTTATATATATATTCATTATATATGATATATTCATTATATGATATATTATGCATTACATATATGATAACTTATTATATATGATATATATTAATTCCATATATAATATAGTCATTTTATATAATATCTATGATATTATATATATGTATATATATATTCATTATTCTTGAGATGTGGTCTTGCTATACAGCAACTGCTGTCCTCAAGCTCTCATCCTCCTGCCTCATGCTCCCAGAGGCTGGATTTGCAGGCATATGTAACTATGTCTGGCTTCCAGATGGCTCAAGGCACCAGATTATGATTCCTTTTGTTATAGGTTTAGCCTACGAAACAAACTGGCTGCAGAATGGGAAAATGTAGCTGTGGAATATATCCATGCTAGGCTTAGTTTACTGTCAAAAGACAGTGAATGCTTAAGAAACACTGGATTTGATTTCCATCAAAACGCGGGTCCTCGTGCTGCAGTCCCTCTAACAGCAGCAGTAGGGAAAATTCTCGAAGCTCCTTTCATCTTTTGTACATTGAGGCTTCATATTTAGGATGCAGCCTTTAGGGCCATCTAAACCATATACTTAGTTTTCATCTTGCTGGCCTATTTATATATTTGAGGTTAAGAGTCAGTATTTTGGTTTATGGCCTGGTTTTCAGTGGTCTAAGAGTAACATTTTAGAATATTTAGGTCAGAGATTGGGCAGAATTTGTGTCTTCTTTGCAATGACATAGTTAATTACTTTTTAGTGTAGCAAGAAGCCTTGTAATATAAGCAGTTCCAGGAAAACGTATTTTCCAAATAAGCCCCCTCTCCCTTTTAACTGACAGTTGTGTTAAGTTGCCATCCCCAGCTGGCTTTGGCCCTCTGCTGGTGACACTTTTATTTCTTGGCAATTGTGAGCATGAAGATTTTCCTGGTTTACCTGAAATGATTAAACCAGGCTTCTTATGGTCTAGATCTTTGGCTTTGTCTTGGTCTCCGCTTTCTGATCACCAGGGTCATCCTTCGTTCTTTAAATAGCGATGAGTATCCATTGTGTTGCCTTGGGTTCTCTTTTTCTATTGGTTACTGAAAAGCAGGGTTGCTCTTCTAATAGGAACATAAGGAAGCGGTAAAGGAAAAGAACTGATCAGTCCCAGGGCAGTGTTTAGGAACACTACACATCTTTCCTGTGTCCCTTTCCTTCTATTAAATCATGTGCCAGAAATGACAAACCTTTGTCACAGAGTGAGGAAGTGGGATATAGGACAGTTTGTCAAGATGCAGAAAGCTTTGTCACATGATGGATGGTCAAGAGTCTGTCTTTGCCAGGGCTTTACAAGTTCTTCTGGTATAGTGACTGTGGCAGGAACACATCAGATCAGAAAGTGTACACTACATGAGCCCCCCTGGCATTTTCACATTGAAACAGGGATGAGCAAACTGAGTAATTTCCTTTCTTCAAGCCCCCTAGACTTAGAAGAAAATAGGATGTGGCTTCGGCATGACGTCTAAGAGCCCACAGCAAGGTACACTGACCTACTTAGAATCTTATTATTATTGCTATTTTAAGAGAGCTGTTCTCAAAAATTCATAAGACAGGCAAGACTTTGCTTTTTGTGATAGTATGAAGTCTGTGAAAATGCGGTACAATTAGATACAGATTTAAAACCCATTGCTTATCACCGATAACGCAGTGGGCCACTGGGAAAACTTGAGTCACTGAAAGGGAAGATTTAAACATGCAATTGATCATTCAAACAATGGTAAAGAAATTCCTCTGCTTAGCGTGTGCACATGAAGGTGCTCCAGTTGATGTGTGTTCCGTACCAGCTGAGATTATGCAGAGGAAAACTGTGACTTTAAAAGAAGGTAGTAAAAAAAGGGACTCTCAAAGTATGCATATATTAGCGATAAGTTACCTTTAAAATAGGAATAAAAAATTTACATGCACTTAAAACCTTTGTCCTTGTTCCAGTAAGAGGATGTGGCACAGTATATAGAATTTATGTTTTTGCAGAAAATTTAAAGACAGGCATTCCTCCCGTCACAGAACTGTTCAAGGCAGAGATTTCTTTGAAAGAACATCTTTGGGGGCTGGGGAGATGGCTTAGTTGGTGAAGAGCTTGCAATGAATTGGATCCTCTAGGACCTATGCAAAATCTGGCATAGGGTCATGTGCCTGTAACCCCAGCCCTGGGATTGCAGAGATTTCTTGGGATGGCTGGCCACCTAGCCTAGCTGAATCCTCCCACACAACATGAGCACGTATACACACAAATACATATTTGTAAATTTATTTGTTGCACGGCAGAGCAGTTTTCATTGCTGTAAACTGCAGTCGGTCTTATAGGCCTCTGGGGATTATCCCTACATAATATAGATAGGATCCCCTATTATTTCTATCATGTTGGTGACGGAAGGGGACTTTATCCCTGTTAATAGAGAACAGAATGTGAGTGTGGTGGCTCCTGCCGGGAATCTCTGCACTTGGTTGGAGGAGGCAAAGAAGATCTCTATGAGTTTAAAGCCAGCCTGGGCTACTGAATGAGTTCTAGTCTAGCCTGGACTCCAGAGTATGACTCTGCCATGTACAAATAGGCAGTCAAACAGGATTCCCAGAAATGGAAGAAAATAGGGCTTTTTGTTTAGATTATGAGTAGAAATCCTTACTATCAAGTCTAAAATAAAACTTGACTGGCAAACTCAACCTGTCTGACAGTTTCGTTTTTAAATGGGAAAAGTCAAGTACATGGAGATCTTGGTGACCTTGAAAGTGATTACTTCCTGTTTTAGCTTAGACTAGAGGAAGGCAGTAGGAAGGAGACTTTGTCATCTGGTGAATTCTGGTGGATGGCCATGTGTCCTCTAAGCCACTTACTGATTACCCATGGCATTGAAGAAAATGGCCACCCTTCTATATGATGCACATGGAGTTATTACTACACACACACACACACACACACACACACACACACACAAACACACACACACGCATATTCAACTTCTTAAAATTTTAATTTAAGAGTTTTGGAGAGAGGGAAGGCAGTGCTTTGTGCTATTGTCAGAAAGTGGAAACTTAGCTCAAGAACTTTCCCTTATCTGTGTGAAAAAAATTCTGATGCACAGGAAATGTTTGGAAGACTTTGTGTGTATGTGTCATGTGCATTTTCATTTTATCAAACAAAATGTACTATTTATTGGCTTCTCATTGAGGTCTTTAGTAAGTTAATTTTTAGTTTCTTTTGTGGTTTTTGAACAAGGACACATAAGGTAACACCATCTTAGTTTTTATATGAGGATTACTTGAAAACTGTATGGAAAGATTTGTTCGTAATTAGAAGCAGATCAAGGCCTTTAACTATGCACTAGGAAGGTCCTTAAGAAAAATGTAAGTGGCTCATATTACTATGATAAAATCAAACATTAATCTGTAAATGACTTCTTTTGGTTATTAAAATAAATCCCTTTTATCCAGAAAAAGCAAAATTCTTCAGAAACAGGAATTACTGTGGAAGTCTTTCTGCCCTTTGTACCATCTCAAGTGGGAGTCAAGGACAGACAGCTGCTGCACCCTGAATCCTGTCCATCCAGGGAGGGGCAATCTGGTGATCTTATTAGTGAAAACATTATTAATTGAGGAATTAGAGTTAAATTTGTAATCACAGCACAAATGCTTCCTTTGCATATTTTAAATTAAAAAACCTGATGATTGGAAGGTACATGCAGAAGGACACATGGTAAAAAACATTGGTTCCTTAAAGGTTATATTGGCTTCCTGCAGACAAAGCTATCTGTTCAAAAGCTATAATTGAATCAAATGTAAAATCAGTACTTTTAAAAGTGCTTTCCCCCCCAATCTTGGAAGAATGGGCTCAAAATAGGAAGAATTCAAAGTCGTGGGAACTGGAGGAATTGAGACATACCCCCTTGCGGACACCTAATATTGGGAAGTTGTCTGATTTTGGATGAGTTTGAGTGCAGGACTGTCACCTGTTTTCTTAAAGCTTTCTTGTGGCATGGCTTACCTCTTGCTACAGTGTCAGCAGCATTTGGCGTAAAGAGGAATTGATCTTCTACATCAGTTTAATTCTGAATGCTGCAATCTTGGTGAGCCTAGTAAGCGGAGCTGGGGACTGCTGTGGTCCTTTGCTCCGCTGTTTAATAACCAGTGATATTTGGCAGGCTTTCCATATGGAGTCTCAGGGCCAAAGCCTGGGCACCAGTAGCCCCAGCTAGGCTGTGATCCTAAAGCATCAATTAAAGAGATGAGCTAATGGTGAAAAGCAGAGAAAGACCTGTTCAATGTGACCACATTGGGAAAGACAGATGAAGGGACTGGTGACCCTCACGACCATCTTTGGGGTACTTATAGAAGCTTTTGATTTAAATAAGGAATTGGGATAAGGGTCAAGAAGTTCACACGTTTAAGTAGACCTATCCAACGTGTAGTCTGGTTGGTCATTGTCCTACTTCCGATTCTGCAGAGTGGTCGTCAGAGTGCCATCCTGGTCCTTGCAAATCGGTTGTTTCTGCCCCTGGAGACTGAGATGACCACAGGCTTAGGAGATGGTTTATCTTTTTGTCTTCATCCTTGAAGAGGGATGAGATAGGTTAGGCAAACTCTTTAGTGACTATCGTGTCCACACAGACCCAAGCAAGACTGTGACCCAGAGTAAAGGAGACAGGCATAAAATAAAAGCAGACATGCCAGGCTTCCATCCTGGCCTTAATTACCTTGTGGACCCAACGAGAAGTGAACCGTTGTGAGTGAAAGCAATTTCCAAGAGCATGACTTTAAGGATCACGTGACCTTGATTAGGCTACTTATCTTCTGACCCTCCGCCTCCCACTCACTAAGTGGAGGCGATCTCTTCCCTATAGGTACTCGGATCCAGTCTACAGTCTTTTGTACACCCGACAAACACTTTCCTCATGAGCCGCCGTCAGCCTTCCTTCCACATCTTTTGGTTTTTTTTGAAACAGTGCCTTGCTAAATCGCCAGGTTGGCTTCAAGCTCACTCTGTAGCCCAGGCTGGCTACAAACATGTGGCCCCTTGCTTCAGTCTTCCAAGTAGCTTTGATTGCCATTCCTTCTTAATATACCTTTTAATTCAGCCTCTGCTCTGCGCTAGACTCGGGGAAGCACACAAAAATCAAGGAAGTTTCAAAAAGCACAGTAACGGGGCTGGAGAAACGATGGCTCAATGGTTAAGAGCCCTGGTTGCTCCTCCAGGGGAGTCAGGTTTGATTCCCAGCACCCACATGGCAGCTCTCAATGACCTGTAACCCACCCAAAGTTAAGTTACTGCCAGTAGCAATATCGTATTTATTCACAGACCACAACAGTGGCATTCGACAGCCAATTGTCCTGTGACAATGTGTTGGAGGCTGTTTTCTGTGGACATGGAGGGAGAAGCTAACCATTATCATTAGCTTTGCATCTTAAACTAATGGCTGGCCAACTGAGAATTAAGAGCTATAGAACAGAGTCTTCGTAGTCGTTCTTTGAGTCTAAGCGTATCCCTCTCCTGTAGGTGGCATCCACACCAGATCAAGAACAGCGGTTCTCTGTGACCTACGTGAGTTAACACATAGGCGTTGTCTCCTATACCTCCTTTTCTCTGGCTGGCGAGCCTGGAACATTTGTTTTCAACCATCTGTGATTGGGAGGCCTCACTCAGGCCCTGCCTGGGCAACCCTGTTGCATGGCTGTTTGGGTTCAACTACTAATGCTCAGATAAAAACAGTCAGGATAGTGATGGCTAACGGGGATTTGTGTACCAAATGAGCTTTGTAAATTGTAAAAGGAGCCTGGCAAAGCATAGAGACTGATGGGAAAATAACACGGGTTGCCTTTTGTAGTCTCTTTTCAGAGGATGAAAGCCTTGTTTGCCTTAAAATGCAATGTATTTGAGAGATTTCTCTTTCATAGGCCCTCCCTCCCTTGGTGACTCAGCAGGCTCCTGTTTTAAGGCAGAGAATGGAAGAAAATTCCTGGAGCTTCCTTCCCAAGGGGACAGACCCTCTGCTCCTGTTAAAACTTGTGCCCACCTTCCGCCCTTAGCCTCACCGGACTTTAGGGGCCAGAAGTATCTTTGTGCCTCTAAAGGGGATCAGCTCAGAGTCTTGGTACATCTGGTGACGGACACATTCTCAGTGTGTTGAGCGTATGTCTCCTCAGTCATGTTTCATCGTGAGCTAGATTTGTCCTAATTTATTCTGGGCTGTGCATTTCAGCATTTATTCATTCAGATAGGAGGGCAATGTGTGCATGTACATGCATGTGTGTACATGCATGTGCCTGTGTATGTGTATGTGAGTTTGTATGCATGTGCTTGTGTGTGTGGTATTCATCTTTGTATCATTTATGTGGCTGATTAAAAGCTCCAGATAAACAGGCAATTCAACACTAAGCCAGGCTAATCAAAGATAACATGGGGAGACCTTAAAAGGTTTAATTCTGCCTTTTGTCTGAGAGGCGGTGAACCTGAAAGAGCGGTGGCATCTCAGCAGGAACCGAGAGAAATAGTTGGAATTGGGATTAGTCCCCTCTGTGCAGGAGGGTTTGTCAGCCTTACAGTGGTACAGTGTGTGCTGTTTACTGGTGGGCTTTTTAAAATCCTCCTCTTCCCCTTCTCATGGCCTATTTGAGGCTGTAGTCCTCCTATCTAAGCGCTCTAATGAATGGTTAAACCTGCCCGGTTGTGCCAGCAGGTACTTTACTGGCCTGCGATTAAGAACTTGGCTCCACGAGTCCTGAGAGCTCTTTTCAGTTCCTCATATAAACACTTCCACTCTGGGGACATCCAAGTGGCAGAAACTGACTGCGTGCCACCACATCCAGACGCTCATTAGCTCTGCACCTGCCTCAGTCACCAGCCTTCCCAGTGCCATCACCTCGTGATTTGTATGCACTAACGATGGCTGTGGGGTGTGTGTGTGAAGTGAAAAGTGGGTCCGAATGAATATGGGGTGTGTGGGTATGCCGTGTATGTCCATGCTGTATGTGTGCATGCCAGGTGTGTGTGTGTGTGTGTGTGTGTGTTATGTGTGGGTGTATGTGTATTTGTGTATGCATCCATACCATGTATATGTGTGTGTGTATCCATGCCATGTATGTGTGCATGCTATGTCCATGTTGTGTGTGTGTGCATGTTATGTGTGTGGGTGTATGTATATTTGTGTATGTATCCATACCTTGTATATGTGTGTGTATATCCATGTCGTGTGTGTGTTGTTTGTATCCATTCTCTCCCTGTGTGTGTGTGTATGTGTGTATGTGTATGTGTGTGTGCATCCATGCAGTGTGTGTGTGCATCCATGCAGTGTGTGTGTGTTTGTGTGTGTGTGTGTGTGTGTGTGTGTGTGTTTGTGCATGCATCCATGCCACAGAGCATATGTAAATGTCAAAGAGAACTTGCTGGAGTTTGTTCTATTATGTGGGTCCTGAGGATCCAAACTCAGTTTGCCAAGCTTTGGCAAATGCTTCTATTTGGTGAGCTATCTCTGTGGTCCCTTAAAACCTGTGACAGTATCAAGTTATGAGCTGAGGCAATTATCCAAATAATACAATTGAAAGAACAGTTTTAAAGAAAAGTGAAACCGTTTAGTAATTGTCTATAATTGGTTTTTAGTTTATAGTAGTTCACAGCTGTGACCCGCTGCCACTTTGTTGTTCATGGTTGGCCAACTGATGAGTCCTAAAGGTTCCAAGATCCTCCTTCCTGGAACCCATATCATCTTATACAGGAATTACTATGGGATATGCAAATGTGCTATGGATCTCCAAAAGGTCATTAGAAGAGGGAGTGGGTAGAGAGAACAGACAGAAGAGAGACAGCTTAAAAGGATGGTGCGGCTGTGTAGAGAGAATCTCTTATACTGAATGGAAGCTTCACCTGTCAATATAAAGCCTATGGCCAATAAACTGAGGCAGGGCTAGAAGGTGGGACATCCAGCAGAGAGAGAGAGAGAGCAATTCTGGGAAATAGTGAGGCATGCAGAGATTCACTCTGAATGCTGAGGGTGACAGACAGATGACCCTGAGGAGAGGTGAGTAGTTATGTGGCATGACTTAGAATAGAAGTCAACCAGTGATTAAGTTATGAGCTAGTTGGGAACAAGTCAAAGCTATTGGCCTAGGCATGTATTTATATATGTCAAGTCTCAGAGTTGTTATTTTGGGGGACAAAATGGCCGGGTAGAAAAGCCTCTGGCTACCCAGCTGTACTTTGGCTTCTGAAAATGGAGAAAGGGACCACCAAACAGTCAAGGGATGTTACAACTGAGAGCAAGGAAGCAATTCTCCAATACCTCCATTAGAGGGCCCGTGGCCTCTGTGACATTTTTTGGCTGCACCATTTGGGACTTCTGATCTCCAGAGTGAAGAACATATTTGTGGTATTTAAAGCCAGCCATTTTGGGGGCCGCAGTGCAGTGATCTCAGGATGTCAACTCAACGTTGTTCCCCTCCCCACTCCCCCAGAGTTTGGGGGTTGGTGGGGAGGTGAGTGTGGTGTGTGGAGATCAGAGGACAGCTCTTGGAAGTCGGTCCATTCCTTCTACCATGTGGCTTTCAGGAATTAAACTCAGGTTGCCAGGCTTGGTACCTTTACCTGCTGGGTAACCTTGGCTTAAGGTACATTTATTAAAGCGTTAACTGTCCAACCATGCTAAGTTGACACTACTTAAATCCCCTGAATGACAAACTCTGTGCTGGTTCTACAGATATGAGCATGAGACAGTTGCTGCCCACTTCTGGATCATATTCTATTGGAGAACCCAGAGGAGCTAGCAAAATCCAGAGTACAAATCAGGGAGGAGCATTTTACAAGAGTGCATAATATCCTTGCTAGACTCAGAAGAGGACGATTCATCTGGTCCATGGACTTTGAAGACCAGGGTCTGCCTGTATGGCTGGTGTCGGGAGACTGTGGAAGGGGAGCATCCATATTCCTCTTTGTAAGAAAACAGACTCAGAATATGACTTTACTCTTTCAAAGTAGAAATTAGCTTTCAGTGAGGAAACCTGACTGGTTTCAGTGAGTACCTGACTGAGAACTTCCATCTAGCTTTCGACATGTAGGAGGAAGATAAGGATCCACTTGGCACTAATGAACTTTTAAATTTATCTCCTTCGTACCTACATTAGGATGCTTTGTGAGAGTCCCTGATTTTAATTGTGTGTGAAATGCTTGTTGGCATAAATTACCTAAGTCACACAACAGTGGCTATGGTGAAGATCAGTGATGCTCCAAAAGTCACACTGGTGGATGTAATCAATGATCTTACCAAGTGTCTTGTAACAGAGCATTGTACCAGATTACAAAAACCTGTCTGTGACTCTCTTATTACGGCGGTTTTTCTACCCTTCATTTCTCCTGTTCACGGTCTTATTTAAAAAGAAATGATTTTTTCCCAGAACTTACGTGTAAACCAATGTTCTCCATAGTGTTTCTTCTTTCTCCATCAAGAGAAGTCAGACCATGAAGGGTTGGGGTGCTGCAGTACAGGGCTTAAAATGGATCCCTTTGATGGAAGCCTACGGAAGAAAACATTTTAAGGAGTCATAGCTAATCCTGGTAAAATGCATATAACATAACATTTCTATTTTAAGTCCTTTAAGCATCTAATCTACTAGTGTGAGGTGCATTTACACTCGGTGCAAACAGGCACTTTCCGTTTTGCAGAGCTAACACGTGTAGAGTAGAAACTATTTCTTCTCTTCCCCTCTTGGCAACCGTGGTTCTAACTTGTATGTTTATGAGTTTGTTCCCAGTGCGTTAACAAGCACATTTACAAAATACTTGCTCTTGTGATTGACATGGATTTTTATCACAATGTCTTTAACATTAATATATGTCATAGTCTGTATTATATGATGCATTCTGTCCTACATGAGTACACGCATGTGACATGTACACACATACATATGCATAAGTAAAAATAAAAGTAAATCTTACAAGAATATCTGTGACACACTCCATTTTTGCTTCTTTCCATAGTTATGCACTGATTTATTTCCAGTTTTAGCTGTGAGACTCCCTCAACGAACATGTCTTGCAAATATTTCTTCTTAAAAGTTGTTTTCTTCTTTTGTAGAGAAATTTTAATCTAGCATCATGGCTGCTCTGGTAAGAGATTACATGCAAAGACCTTCTAGATCTATATGACCTAGCTGGAATACAGACATGCTCTTAGTATACCCCTTAGTCCCAAACAATGAAACTAAGTCTAGTTTATAGAAGGAAGCAGCCATGTTTGAAAATGATGTCTGATTGAGGGGCAGACAAAGTGACAAATCAGAGAAAGATTTGACAGAATGAGTCAGAGAGATGATATGCCCAACTCTCATGAAAACAGACAGGCTACTTAATAGTAGCACAGAGTGAGTCAGGAGTGGAGGGCAGTGGAGTTCAGTTCAGTGCAGTCAGTGCAGTTCAATTCATGGAATTCAGAGGTAGGTTTTCCAAACAGAGCTCTTAATGAGAAGATGAGAGAAGTCAGTTTGAGTCAGTCAGCTTAGAGGAGTTTTGAGCCGGAAGAGCTGAGTTGAACTGGCCAGCCACAGTTTAGAAAGGACTAAAAAGGGTGAGCTTATTTAGAAGTAAACCTCGGAGATGACAATTACCAGTGAACAAAAGTTACTTTTACACTTAATAGTTTTTGTCTTCCTTTTTAATAGTAGTCATGAGTAGAAGGAGATATTTGATCTCACTTTGATTTTCAGTTCCCCATGATTAGAGAAGTTGAACATTTCCATATGCTTATTGTTCATTTGCTCATCTTCTTTGGAGAACTAAAAAAGAGAATTCAGACAAGAGCATGGTGTAGTCGAGTTTGGGTTTTGGAAGAACATGATGACAGATAAGCAGAAGGTACTTTAGAAGAGAGGATCATCAAATACAGGACAACTTCATGAGAAACTATGCTTATTCTATCAATTTGGGATCGAGTGTTAGTGTTTCTTATTTCCTCCTTTAAAAGCTCTTCTGTTGGCACCAAATTTCATCTACTTATTTTTCTCAACATTTTCTTTTCCAGATTTCACTATTACTATGTCTGTTGATGAATTCTGCATTTTCTTCAAGCTCATCATAATTCATTAATATTCCTATTTTACATCCTTACAGTATTTTTTGTGTCTGTAATATAGTTTCTATCTCTCCTCTTTGTCCCTGAATTAGATGATTATCATTGCTTTAAGATGCAATCAATTTTCATTCTCTCTCTCTCTCTCTCTCTCTCTCTCTCTCTCTCTCTCTCTCTCTCTCTTTCTCTCTCTGTGCAGGATATTGTTCTGACAGACACAGTCTGGTTCTCTCCTCCCCTTCCACTCTTGTTATTATTTAGCAATTATTCTGTATCATCCTATAGCACCCTGAGTTGCATGCATGCATGGAAGTTATAAAACCTTTGAGGACATAGACGCTCACTTGTGTTGCTAACAAATATGGAGCTTGTGTTTTGTGGCAGTGTTTGTTCCTGACAATAAGAAATGAGTTTGAAAATACTTGGAATTAGGTCTCATTTATACAACTGACATGATCTACATAATTTGGCTCTTATGCATATAAAATTATGGTTCATTGATTCAGCCTTCAGATACAATTAGTTTCCTTCCAAACATTCCAGATTTTGGAGGCAGCAGAGTGTCAAACAATGTTTTGTGAAAGTAGACTCATTATTTGTGTATCTTATGGAGAGACACTGTTCTAGGCAGGACACTTATACTCCTTAATGTCTGTCTGCAGCAATCATTTGCAGCAGGGGTTAATATATTTTTCTAAAACTGGAGTTTAGGGAAATTGGAAGAGAATACAGTGAGTAAACGTTGAAGCGAGAGACTGAGCGTGAGGAGTAGTAAGAATAGCCCTCTACAGAACATCCAACTGAAACCGAGGGGAACAGATGTGTCATGTGGGGAGGCAGGAAGACTGAATATCTAAAATCTGGTGCTATTTACCTAGAAGGGACAGAAAGAATAATATTTGGGGGTCACATTATTGAGATTCTTGTGGGATACATGAATGGAGATGCCACTAGTAAAGTAAGTCCAGAGTTTAGGAGAGAAATACAAACACTGAGGAGGCAGGGAAATTCTAAGGGCAAGATGAGTAGTTAGCATCAGATTCAGTGAGAGTTTCTGTCTCAATACAATGGGCAGTGTTCAAAGACACACATAGCATCAACTTTGGGACTTTTCACACATGTGCTAATATGTGCACATGCACCTATGCACACACATATGCACCACACACACACACACACACACACACACACACACACACACACACACACACACACACACACGTTCATAAACCACCCCTCCCCTAAAAACACCAGGATTATAATTTTGTAGATGAGGGTGGTGTTTAAAGTAGTCTGTCCTTAATGTCAGTTGTGCCAGGTAAGTCACTGCATGCTACATATTTCTAGTGTCTGGGGATTTGTATCGGCTAGGTGACACAGTGAGATCATTCAGATAGATGAGAATAATTTAGCCCAGAACTTTGACAACTTTTTCAAGGGTGACTTTCAGAATGAACTCCGAAGGTGAGCAAAGGACAGGGAGAGCGTCAGGGGAAGAGGTGTCGGAGCAGAGAAAATGGACATGGAGAATGGAAGGAATGGAGCTGGGGGAACAGGGAGAGGGACAGGAAGAATGGCAGGAGGTGGGAGCAGAGGGAAGGGCAGTAGAGCAGAGACTATTCAAGGAGACTGGATTGCCAACTGCCATCTGTTTGACTCAGCAAAGCCGAACACGGCCGGAAGAGCAGAGATTCCAGTGGGAAGAGAGGTCTAGAGGGAGCACAGAGTGGGGATCTTTGAGTCTTCGCTCTTCCTGGGAAAAGGGAGGGCATATGTAGACCACAAATACTACAAAATGGCGGGGTACTGCTGTTCTGTCGGACACTAAACGAAGCATGCTCACTGTTGAAAATGTAGAGAGAGGTGAAGTTGGAGAAACTACAGATACTCATGCCTCAGTGTATTCCTATTGACTATGATATAGTTGTGTCCTCATCACAAAGCCCGAGGGCCTTCGAGAGTGACAGCAAAGCCTCAGGATAGCTCTAATCACCCCATTTGTTCTTGTCAGGGAGTTCCCACATACTGTCTTAATCTGACGTTCCCTGCCTCCGGTCCCAGCTGTCCACACTTGTTGACAACAAGGCTACTTGCAAGAAAGATAGTTTCTGTCCACATTTATGAGAACACCGAGGTCTCTGCCAAGAGTTTCATAAGAGACAGGGCTCACTGTTATTCCTGGATATGTATATGTATACATTTATGTGCAAATATATCTATATCTACATCTACATATCTATCTATTCCCCATCCACCCACCAATCTGTCTATCCATTTATCCATTTATCCATTTACCCATCTACCCATCTACTTTGTCTACCCATCTACCCATCTACTTTGTCTGTCTATCTATCTATCTATCTATCTATCTATCTATCTATCTATCTATCTATCTATCTATCTATCCATCCATCCATCCATCCATCCATCCATCCATCCATCCATCCATCCATCCATCCATCCATCCATCCATCCATCTATCTATCTATCTATCTATCTATCTATCTATCTACCTATGCATTCTGTGCTGATGAAGACGTTACAATCTGGATGCCCCTCTACCTCAACTGTCCCCTTTTCCCAGGGTGCAGTACAACTCGTCACTAACAGACATTCTTCGTTATTCTTTTTTTTTCTTCATGATTTTCAACTATTTTATCACAAAACTGGCTTTCTTTTCCCAAATTGCTGCCCCAAATCTTCCCCATCTTGCATCTTTTTCAGACTTTGTGCCTCATACTGTCCAAACTTCTCCACTTTAGCCCTCTTCTCCATGCATAATTTAAAAGTCTCAATAGAGCCTTTCTTTTTGTCCCACAGAACCTGTCTGCCCTCAAAGGTGAATTCAAATTTAAATTTCTATCCCTTGTTAAACAGAAAGTACTTGAAACTGAAATTACATTTTTTCCCTTGACTTCTATTCTTCCATTATATCTTAGGACAAATTTTTATTCATGATTTAATCACAAAGTAGCTTGCTGGGTTCTCCAGCAAATTCTGTAAAACGCAGAAAAGAATAGACACAGGACGTAAGTCTGCCTTTAATGTTACTGAGAGACCTGACAGACTCTTTTTTTTGTAAGGTCCGGCACATGCTTGATGCTAAATAAATGCATGGTGGCTGAATATAGAAATATGTACAGAAATTTCGATCATACTGCGTGCACAGGTGTTTATGACTCATTTCCCCATACACCAGGAGAAAAATGTCTAGACTTTAACTATTCCATAAGTTTTGCTTATAACGTTTAGAATAGACCTTAAGCATAAAACGTTTTTTTCTTCCCAATCATTGACTTTTCAGAGTATTTTATTCTGTGATTGATGGATTCTATGTCCATAACCTCCTGCCTGAATTTCTACTAACTTTATTGGGAGTCATTTGCCAGAGTGGAATTCATGGCTTGGGCTGGCTTGCTTTCTTTTCCTTCTTTCTTTCTTTCTTTCTTTCTTTCTTTCTTTCTTTCTTTCTTTCTTTCTTTCTTTCTTTCTTCCTTCCTTCCTTCCTTCCTTCCTTCCTTTCTTTCTTTTCTACTTTGCTATTTTCTTGCAACTACTTTTCAGTCACTTTTGTTTTAGTTTTGTTTAATTACACCTCAGTTAATTTTTGCATTGTGCGTGATATTCATGGGACAGCTATTTGATCTTAATTGAAGTGGTACATTTTTAAATAGAAAATGGGATACATAGCATTTTATTTATTATTCCAGAAAGATATTTTTTAAAAGATTTCTGTTTATTTAAATGACGTGTGTGTGTGTGTGTGTGTGTGTGTGTGTGTGTGTGTGTGTGTGTGTATGTTCATGTGCATACAGTGCCTGCAGAGGAGAGAAGTGTGAGATGATCCAACTCTAGATAGAGGTACAGGTGGTTGTGAACTGCTTGGCATAGGTGCAGGGAGTTGAACTCAGGGCTTGTGGAAGAGCAGTATGTTCTTTTAACTGCTGAGCCTTCTCTTCAGCCATTTATGAATCATCTCTTCATGAATCCTCTTTATAATTGTATGTACATGATTGGCAATTAAAATAAATTAGCAAGAAGGAAAAAAAAACATGGCCACAACTTTTGTAGCTTTATGCTTGCTTTAAAAAATATATTATAAACTAAGAATTCTATCTATCTATCTATCTATCTATCTATCTATCTATCTATCTGTCTGTCTGTCTGTCTATCTATCATCTATACTTTCTGGAACAATCACTCAAATTGTAGAACAATTAAATGCCTTACATGTTTTAAAATTTTCTTCTTATTTAATGTTTATTTTGTTTGTAATTTCTACTATGATAAATGATGTGATAATCCAAATTGGAGTCGAACTTATTTCCTTGCAAAAATTCATGTTAAAGAGATTGTCCCATGAAAGGCTGTGTATGCATGTCTGTATGGTGTGCCTACTAACTCACCTGATTGTGGAAGATGATAAGTTCAAATCTTAGGGTAGGCAGGCATACTGGAGGTCCCACGAAGAGTCGGTGTTTGGAAGAAGTCTGCTGGTAGAAACCCTCTTCAGAGGACTTTGTCTTATTTTTCTTAAGGGTCTGGATCAACAAGAGTGGCCCAGTCACCCATGGAGGCCTAGCTGCTGTTTTCAGTGTCTCCTGACTTATTGGTCATATTAACTCAAAGAGAACCTTCACAGGACCATTCAGATGTGTTTGACTAATCTGTAACCGGGCAGCTGAGAACATTATGACCAATTTACAGCCATCTATTTTGACTTTGTCAACACCATTTTCTGGGGAGGATGAGAGAGAGGATGGTTGCACATGGTTCTGGAGACTGGGAAGGACTGTTGACATGAAGCAGGGGAATTATTTGTAACCCAGCTAAGGCATCATTGAGGCTGCAAATTCTTAATGATAGTAACCTAAACTTCTTTGACATTGTTATTAAATTCTGGAATATCAGGAATGTGAAGTGGTAAAACTCAATGATTAAAATAACATATTTGTGGCAAACATTCTGAGCTGCTGTTAAGGGAACAGGCAATGAGAGTTAGCTGTACATAAAGTTTTACCATGACAAAGTCCTAACTAAATCCTGACCAATTTCATTTCTGCTTCCTGGACACTAAGGACATCTACATTTCCCAGAATTCCGTGAAACTAGGTAAGAGTCATGTCACCGTTCCCTAGCTATGAATAGAAGTGATGATCTGCTTGAAATCTGCCTCTAGAAAGATCTTCATTTTAAGTTATGTCCTCTCATTTCTGACTTTTACAAAATGCTAAGGGCCATATAGTCAGTATGGAGAGCTTTGGGATTATTGCTAAGGATAGCTGCCCAGCTAATACCTGACTCTCACTGAGCAAGCAGAAACCTTAATTGTATCAAGCTACTGGGACTTCGGGAGTAACTGGAATGGTAGCCGGCAAGAGCTACTCGAACACACAGAACACAGAGTGTGGGAATGGACGTAAAACAAAAAACATGGATGTCTTGGAAGAAAGAATGAACCTATGGCATTGGATGTAGGATGTGGTGGGGTGGGATGGGTGGCAGGTGGATGGCAATGAGGTAGAAGAATGGAATGTAAGGAAATAAGAGGCCAGATAGTTCCTACATTATCAGCTCAACTTAACTCTCTCTAGCATCCACTTCACCCTCAGAACTGTCCTACTTTAGACTATAAACTGTATCATTAATCTGATCATAAGCAACCAAAGGCAACAATTTGATATGCCTGACGTTTATTTAAATTGCTAAGTAATTGGAGATGTGTGGTCACGATGTTAATGAGGCCTGTGCGTTTGATGCTTTGAAATATGCTTCAAGATTTCTATTTGACATAACACTTACACGGAATGAAGGTTTTTTTTCTCCATCTAAACAACTGCGAGTTTATGGTCCCTCTGTGCTAAAGTTACAAAACATGGAGTAACAGTCTTTGAGGAACCCAACTGCTAATTAGAGAGCAACATGACTTGGTGTGAGTTTATTTTCTGACTTTCAACTCTCTTTGGGATGAAACATAGGCAGACTATCTATTCTGGTAATGGTGCAGAGGATCAAATGCTACAAGGTACCAAGTACAGTTTTTAGAACACATAGAATATATATTTATTTATATCTATATCTATGTGTGCATAACATGTAGATGATAAATATATTATATATGTTTATTAAAAGGAAATTTGTTAGAGTGGCTTACAGGCTGTGGTCCAAGAAATCCAACAATAGCTTTCTCCTGAGAGAGATGCCAAGAATCTGGTAGCTGCTCAGCCCATGTATCTGGATGTCTAAACAGTTCCAATCTGCTGCTGGAGACTTCAGAGAGCTGCTGGTCCCCAGTTAACGTTGGAATCCCTAAGAATTAGGCTTCAATACCAGCAAAGGGATGCCTCAGCAACAGGATGAGCTTCCCTGTGAGAGTGAAGACTAGTAGGCAACGAGCAAAAGCTTTCTTCTTCAATGTCCTTTTACATGGCTGCCATCGGAAGGTGTGACCGAGCCTTAAGATGGGTCTTCCCATCTCAAATAATGCAATAGAGGAAATCTCTCACAGGTGTGTCCAGGTGGTGGGATTTTAGTTGATTCCATATGTAGTCAAGTTGACAACCAAGATTAGCCATCACCCTTGGGATGCTAGCCAACCACTCTACTGTGGAGTTATATTCCCAACCCAGCAATTCATTCTGGAACTTGTTTTTCCAGAGAAAATATTTCTATGAACTAAATTTATCAGATTCTCTATCTAATTCTTAGAATTTGCCCCTTGAAGGGTTTCTGAAGGGAGCCAATGCCATGCCATAGTCTAAGTCAGGAAAATTTGCCTTCTTATCATGAAGTAACAATTCTAAAATTACTTACGTATTATTGAGTGATTTTCTGATTATAAAATGATCCATATTTATTATAGAAAATATTCAGAAAACATAAAAAGAAAATGATACAAAATTTACGTTGACAAACATTATTTTCTATATGAAGTACTTTTTGATATATTTCTCCTTCCTTCTAAAAATTTATTTCAGTTTTTGAGATTACAATATAACTACATAATCTCCTACTTTTCCTCCAACCAATCCCTCACTCACACCCCTCCCTCCTCCTATCAAAATCCATGGCCTCCTCCCTCACCTACCTCACTTCATGTATACACACGATGGACACACAATGCATGCACACACAAAATGTAAATAAATCTGTTCCTCATGCGTAATACTATCTGCATGCATGTATACTTTTAGTTTGACTACCTGGCACCAGAGAACCAACGAGTTTGCCCTTCCTTGAAGAAGATAAAATAGCCTTGAGGTTGTATTTCCATTAACATTCACATGACATTTTCTCATAAAACAAACACTCTTGCCAATCTATAGACATATGATTTTTAAGCAGGTAAATAATAATATACCATATGACCATACCACTGTTTACTTAATAACTTCATACCACTGGACATTTAGTTTTCCTCTTATTGCACTATTAAAATGAATGTTATGATTATTGGTGAAATTGAGACCATAAAGCAATTTCTGCTGTTTATTCTATCAAAGTTATTTTTATTTATTGGATAATAGCATTTATTTGTATAGTAGTTTTGCGTGCTAAGAATATATTTTTTAGACTGTCTCTTTATGTAGTCCAGAGTCTCAATCTTTCTCTGTAGCCTAGGCTGGCAATCTCTACTCTCTCCCAGGTATTATAGGCATATACCATTATATTACTAAAAGTAGTCGTATTTATTCCTACCTTTTGATTTTGTTATTTATTTTATTTTTGTTAATATTTTCTCAATATATGTTTACTAAGTGTATGAATTCAGATGAAGCATAAAAATGCTTATTCTTCCTGTATTGGTCTGCAGGGTAAGCATAGTTCTTATTCAAATGTTAGCCATCTTTTATTGAGATGAAAAAGATAAGTTTAATATATAATGTAACTAAAATATTTTAGAATAACTAAAATAGTTTTTTATAGTTTCTTTGAAAAGATTTTTATTTTTGTGAATATAGGTGTTTTGCCTGTGTGTACTTGTGGGCCACCTGAATGCAGTACCCATGGAGGCCAGCAGAGGGCATTGGATGCCCTGGAACTGCAGTTAACAGACAACTGTGAGTTAACCATGCAGGTGCTGGGAGTCAAACCCAGGTCCCCTGGAAGAGCAACCAGTGCTCTTAAGTGTGGACCCATCTCTCTTAGTTACATCATCAAATGCATAGTTAACCGGTCACCTCCACTGCTAGACGATGAACCTTTGACCCATAATCATGGAAGATGAGCAGATAGATGAGCTGTTGTGTACACCACATTGGAGCACTGGTGCATCATGGGCCAAAATGGTTGTAATGAGAAGAGCATCTGGGAGAAATCCCTCTACCTAACATGAAGACATTCACTGAGCTACAGTTGTCAAGATGATGCGATGTTGGTGAAGGGATACATGGACCACAGAAACGGAATGGAGTGATTACCACAGAGCCTTGTGAACATTCTCACTTAATTTTACATAAAGAAACAGCAACAATTTTACGGGACAGGAAAGATTTTGCACCAAATGGGGTCATCTTACTTTCTTTTCCTGTCACTGGAATAGAATACTGTGACAACCCAAGTGAGGAAGGGCTTTTTGTAGCTCACTGTTTGAGAAGGTTACTGTCTAATCATGGCAGAGAAATCAAGACATCTGAGGTAGCTGGTCACATTAAGTCTGCAATCATAAGAAGAGAGCAATGAATGCATTCTCATGCTCAGCTTGCTTTCTCTACCCTTACACAGCCCAGAAGCCCCAGCCCAGGGAATGGTACCACAGTTCTCCCACCTCAATGTGTATAATTAAAATAATCCCCTCAGCCATGATCAAAGGCCCATTTCTCAGATGATTTTAGATTTTTGTCAAGTTGACATTTGGCTCTAACCATTATAACTTTTCATTGTTAATGAATCTTGTCATTTTATTTAATAACACTTCTGCAATAGAACAGTAGCTAATACAGTAGCTGACATGAGTTGGAATGAATCCATCTATTTCGTAGTTCATGACAACACCTGGGTGATAAAGTTCTCCATTATTTTAATAAAGTATGGCTTGGCAATATCTTAGAAGATTTAGAAGTTTCCTACAGCAAACCCATCACAATCATGAAGCATTTACTCTCAAAATGCCAGAATGGCTTATTAAAAATAAATCTGTTAGTAATCATATGAAAAGCTCAAAATCGTTCATCAACGAGATGTAAGTTAACGCTACAATGATAGGCCACGACACACCTCATTATTATAAATAAGTTTATTGTTATAAACTTATTTAAATTATTAAACACACCCCATTATTATAAATAAGCTGAGTTTTTGAAAGTGAGCAGAGCAAACTGCTGGAGAAGATGAAGAATGACTGGAGTTTTCACACTCTGTTAGAGGAAGTATGAAATGGAGCTATGATGGAGAATTACATGGCCTTTCTTGTAAAATCAAAACCAATTTCCTGTGACTGTTTATAATTCGTTTCCAAAGTCACATGGCATATTAGCAGAAGGACTTATGCCCATTTCATTCATGATAGACACAAACACCATCAACAATCAAACAGAGAAGAAGGAAGGTAAGGGATCCTAGGCAATAGCATTGAGTAATCATTCTATGGCCTGGATGTCTGAGAACCTCTGGAATTCATATTGAGGCCCAATCTCACTGCAGTGGTACTGGGATGAGATTGGTGCCTCCAGGAAGCCTCCCGTCCTTCTACCCTGGTGATCCCATAATATATATCTGAGGCAGAAACGTGTTACCAGACATCCATTTTGTTTTTGTCTTGATCTTACACTCCCCAGCCTCTGAGAAATGTTTCTGTTGTTTATAAATTATCCAGCCTAAGGTATTTTGCTAGAATAGCACAAATAGACTAAGACAAGTCTCAAACAAATTGCACTTAGTGAGTGAAACCAGAGCCAGCTGAATGTTTAGTGTTTGATTTCATTTGTATACATTTCTTGAAAGTGTAAATTGATCTATAGTGACAAGAGCAGGTCAATGTTTGGGGCTACTAGCACTGGAAGATGGTTTGCAAAGTAGCAAAAATGTATTTGGTGTGACAGAAACACGATGAAGCTGGTTTTTCATCTCTCAGAATCCACCACATTTTAAACATTTCCTTTAAATAAGTACCATTTACTGTTTATCAATTAGAACTCAACAAAGTTGGTTAAAAATAAAATCTCAATAAAGACAAAATAATGATAATAGTGTATGTGGAGAGACTAAAAATATGCGATCAAGTAATAAGCAGAAGGAATAAAAAAAATCTCAGTACCAGCTTTTGGTTTAAAAAGTACAATAGTTTGGTAAGGAGCATTTCAAATGGCAGTCTTCATACTTCTCTGTGGCAGGGTGTCCCTCTGAAGTCAGAGGCCCGAGTGGCAGCATCACTACATCACCAATCATTGCTGCCCACTGAAAACAAATAGTTGAGCGGACCAAAGAGAAAGAAAACAAGTCCGTAACAGCCTCACAGCTTTCAGAATAAGCGAATGCATAGGTCTACTGCAAAAAAAAATCAATTTTAATTTTAGCCAGTTTTAAAGGCAATGGGAGATGGTGCTTATTCTCACTGATGATCGTAGCCCAAAGCATCAATAGACACTAAGGAATGACCTCACCAACAATGTGTTGGTTCAATGAGAAGAAAATGATCAAATCTAAATGAGAGGCATGAGGGGAGGCTCGAAAGTCTGCAGAAGCCCAGGGTGGCAGATAGGAAAGTCTACCTTAGTGAGTCTCAGTTGTCTAGTACTGTGACCCTTTAATACAGTTCCTCGTGTTCTGGTGCCTCCCCAGCCATAAAATCATTTGTTAGTACTTCATAACTGTAATGTTACTCTTATGAATTATAATGTAAATATCTGTGTCTTCTCATGCTCTTAAGTGACCCCTGTGAAAGGGTCATTCAACCCCCAAAAGGGTTATAACCCACATGTTAAGAACCATTGGTCTAAATGCCAGAATTTAAAAAAATCTCATTAATCTAAAAGATATTATTTATCATACTGTTAAAGAGTAAACTGAACATAAACTATAACAAAAGGTTTTCCATACTGTGTAGGGAAACTATACATCTATAGTAATTAAGGCTACATAACACACAAACTGGATAATTTACCCAGGAAAAAGCTTTGTAGTGGATATCAGAACTTGATACAAGACGGATGAGAGAGCTCAGAGGGTCAGTAAGGGCAGTTGCCGCCAAACCTGGTGACTTTAGTTCTAGATCTGGAACCCATTGGAAAATAATTTATTTTTGCATGTAATTCTCTGGTATACAATGTATGCTGTGGAATAGGTACACACACACACACACACACACACACACACACACGCATAGGTACATATACACAATTACTTTTTTAAAAAACAAAAGTATATTTGATATACTTAATATATAAAAGATGTTGCACTGAAACAAAGAAGGTTAGAGATTGTGAGAGCCAGAGCTGGTGGTCGAGGTCAAGGAAGCGGCACCTCCAGGAAGAACAGTGCAGACGCACACATGGATTTACAGAGATGGTGTCCTGCATCAGTGCAGCCCAGACAAAAGCCCAGCACGGAGGAGAGGAAGTGGGCGTGAAGGCCTGCTCCTAGCCTTCTTGGCTCCTTAGCTGCTGGG
Source organism: Rattus rattus (assembly GCF_011064425.1). Lineage (NCBI taxonomy): Eukaryota > Metazoa > Chordata > Mammalia > Rodentia > Muridae > Rattus > Rattus rattus. The sequence continues at coordinate 103,964,100 of NC_046159.1, read as the reverse complement.
AGAGTCAGCTTTCCTCAGCTGAGTGACACCTGGTACCTTGGCCTTATTCCAGGGTTATTCCCAGGAGTAGTTGGCCAGTGCAAATGGGAATCTGCAATTTATTTTGAAGGGACACAGGCAGGATGGCAGTGAGAAGCATTCTTTCCTCCTCAGCGAAAGCAATTGATCGCGCCTCCTCAGGATAAACATGTCTCTTAGTTATCTATTTTAAAAGTGAATATATAATGACTTTAATTTTTTTCAATCTTTAGGAATTAAACTCACAGGAAGCTACAAAGAAATGTCCTGGGAGATTCTGTCCTTCACGTGAAATCCCTGGGCTGGTTGGTGTGTGTCAGCTCAACGTAAAACCTAGACATATCCGGGAAGGGGGAAATCGTTTTTACTTTTTATTTTTTAATACATTTTATTTATTTTTCTTTTAAAATGTTTTTTTTTACATTTATTTATAAGTACACTGTAGCTGTCTTCAGACACTCCAGAAGAGGGCATCGGATCCCATTACAGATGGTTGTGAGCCACAATGTGGTTGCTGGGATTTGAACTCAGGACCTCTGGAAGAGCAGTCAGTGCTCTTAACCCCTCAGCCATCTCTCCAGCCCTTTATTTTTCATTTAACTGAATCTTTTTTTAAATTTTGTTGCTTACGGTTAGTCTGTAGGCTGTTTCTTTGATTAGTGATTGATGTGGGAGGGCCCAGCTCACTATGCGTGGTGGGACATCTCACCCCTGTGCAGAGGGGGTCTGGATCACATACGAAACCAGTCCGAGCTAACCAGAAAGCTGCACCCCACCATGGCCTCTGCTTCAGCTTCTGCCTCCAAGTTCCTGCCTGGAGCTCCTCCCCTGACCTCCTTCTAAATGAACTGTGATTAGAGCACAAAAGTGGAAAAAAATAAAGCCTCTCCTCTCCGGCTTGCTTTTGGTCATGATGTTAGATTATAGCAAGAGAAATCTAAGATACTCCCCGAACATAGGTAACATTTGACATCACCCTGTATACAGACCTGTCAAAACCAGCACATTCACCCTGGTACAAAGCACAGAGCTGTGAATTACTCAGATCCAACAGTGTGTGTGTGTGTGTGTGTGTGTGTGTGTGTGTGTGTGTGTGTGTGTGAGTGTGTGTGTGTGAGTGTGTGTGTGTGTGTGTGTGTGTGTGCATGAGTGTGTCTGAGTGTGTGTGTGTGTGTGAGTGTGTGTGCGTGTGTGTGTGTGTGTGTGTGTGTGTGTGTGTGTGTGTGTGTGCATGCGTGTGTGTGTGTGTGTTAAGCACCCTACCATTAAGAACCTCAGGCAATCCATCCCCACCATCTCCCTCATTCTACTCCTGCACAACCACACACACATCCTCTTGTTTTCCCTTCCTTCTCCACGAATCTCTAGTAGCCGCTAATTTTCCATCTTTCATTATGGTATCTTGTGGATATTTCATAAATGGAATGATGAATTATTTTTTGAGAGCAACTCAGCATAATTGCCCCGGTGGTCATCCAAAGTATTAGATGTGCCAGAATTATATATTGGGTGTGAATTCTTACAATTTTGCTTCCGGTTAATGCAGATGTTTAGACCTGTAGGACGGAGTCTCTACCTCTAATGCAGCCCGTCTACCTTGTGCCTAGCTTACGGAACGAATGTTGTAATACTAGTTCAGTGTTAGTTTATGCTTGCCGCATCTTTATCTAAACCTACCATGTATATTTTAGACTGAATAATAGGTATCATGCTGCTGTATTTTCTATTCTTTCTTAATACTTTTCTGGTACACAGTTAGAGATTTTAATGCTTATAAGTACTTAAAATTATACACCAGGTCTTAATTTCATATCTTTTAAATCCATTCAGCGTTTACTGTCTTAACCTACAATATCAATTTTGTCACTTTAAATTTTATCTGTGCCTGGGTATTTTTTTTTTTTTTTTTTTGCTAATCGTCTTAACTTATTGATTCTATGTAATTTGCAATGTGTTTACTGTAAGCGATCTACACTTTATTTTGAGCCCAGTTAAAGTGAACGCGTCTCTTAGAACATCCTCTCCACTGATTTTCACAACGTACTTTATGCTCGTTTGGACGAAACTAAAACTTCTTATATGTCATATTTAAAGGACATTTTATACCTTCAAAATATCCTCCCAAGACAGAGAAGAATTAGTCAAGGAGTAAATTTTGGCTGTTTTAAAAAGACATATAACTTAGACAATTTATTTCATGTTTACTTTTGGCTGCTTTTTTTAAAAAATAATTACAATTTAAGCAAGTGTAGGCATTTTTTACTAATTATTTTACCATGTAACTTACCTTCTTTTCTTACCATTAACTTTCAACATTGCATAGAAGTTCCTAGCCAAAACAATAAGAAAAAAAAGTAATAAAAACTCCAAGATTGAAAAGGAAGAAACAAATTTCCTGAACCCAAGATAACTTTCTAAGTTAACTTGTCTTTGTCCCAAAAATCTAATTAAACACACACATAAATGAGTCAAACAAGTTTCTAAGCTACAAGTCTAAACTACAACATAGATTTGATGTTTATATATGAACCACAGCATTTTATAAATTTAAATTAAATAGATAATACCATTCATTATGCCATCAAATATCCAAAATACTCAAGAATGTATTTGATGAAAGTTTGGAACATTGTTAAATCCACGAGTTGATGAATGAATGTATATATGTGCTACTGTGGGCATTGACTACCTTGGCGTTGTTGAGATACTGGGGTTACTAAACATCAAAGTTGTCTGCAACCCTGATAAAACCATAGCCAGACACTGCAATGCAAGTGTGATTTATACAAGCACTGTAGATGAACATACACTTGGGAAAGTGGAATTGAATCGCTTCTATTTGTCTCAAAGACGTAGAACAATAGGATGACACTCAGTAGCAGATTCGCGTCTGTTAGAAAGAGTATTTTAATGAAGTCAGGTGGAGTGTCCTTTGAAAATTCAAAACCTATCAGAGGAAACCTTAGTAAATTCTGAGTGATGAGTATCATACTTTCTCTTTAAAAGTTTTTTTTGTAAGTGTGCACATTTGCATAGTATCTTTGTATGGGTATGTCCACACGAGTTCAGCAGCCTCTGGATGTCAGAAAAGGGCACTGGATCCCTTAGAGTTGGAGCAACAAGCAGTTGTGAATTGTAAAGCGTGGTTGCTGAGAACGGAACTGAGGTCCTGTGCAGTAGCAGGAGGTGCTTATGCATTGAATTATCTCCTTCTCTCACTACTGTCTTTTTGATGATCACTTTTATACATTAATGAATTGTCCCATGATTAGACTCTCTATCTAATCAAACATTCTCCGGGCTGGTTGTCGCTGAGTGGTAGAGCTTTCTTTAGTTTGTGTGAGACTCTAGGTTTTATTCCAAGCACCAGAAAAAAAAAAAACAAACCTCTGGATTCTTAACACTGTAATGATCTGCTGTATTGATTAATATCTTCTGATTCCCTAATCAGAGGCAAAGAGCCAACCATGACTTATGTTTATTTTCATGAGAACCTAAACATTTTATTACATCTATTTTTGACTACGGAGGACGTCAGAGTTCAACCTCTTCTTTTTTTCCTCTCCCTGATGATGATGGTATTATCCTGGTTGGATACTGACACAGGCATTTTCTTAAGTCTCTTCTGAAATCCACTCAAGTAGGTCCAGATCACATTTGTTTTTGTTTTTACCCCACACCAAGGAAGCCTCTCATGATTGGTGAGTTTAGTTCACTTTTAAACAGGGAATTTTTATTTTTTGGTACTAATGATGGTTTTGTTTCCGTTTTGTGGGAATTACTTTCTTTCTGAAAGTGTATGTATTTTCACCTACATTGATTTCTGCTTTGAATGCGCTTCTTCATACTCTTAAACTCCACCTCAAACTGGTCACTCTCACTACTGACTCTCTCAGGAAAGGGCTGTCCTCTGTAGATAGGAGATCTATGGTTGGGTTTTAAGAGAACTTGCAGTCTCTGGGAGCTCCCAGGGGTCCAGGTTATTGACCCTGTTGGCTTTCTTATGGGGTTACCCAATCCCTTCAGCTCTTACAATCCTTCCCCTAACTCTGGGAAGGGGGACATGGAGAGGGGCAATATGTGGGATGGGAATATATAAAATAATTTTAAAAAAGAGATATCTTGCAGTCTTGTCTCAGATGGTTCTCTTTTCCATTTGGAATCCTTCCTTTCATTTTTACAAACCACCTTTACCTTTTGATTTAGTTCTCTCTTATTCTAGTTGATAACAAAGGATTGGATTTATTTTTCTGGAGTTGGTACTTTGCTTCATTAAGTGCATTTGCCCCCCAGGCCCCCTTTCGCCCTCCTCCCTCCCCCTGCCCCCTTTCCCCACCCCTCCCTCACCCCAGTCCCCCAGCTTGACTAACTTTAGAAGGAGAAAATATGAATTTAAGCTCGGCAATAGAGCTTTTGGAAGAGCTAATTAGGCCTTTCTGGTCTATATTGGCTCTTGACTGTGTTCTTTGCCAGATGGTGGACTGTGGGCTTTGTCTAGGAGAGATATTCTGAATTATCACCTGTGTATGTTGCATTTACATTTTTTAACTTTGTAGATAAGGCCTTAGTAGTTAGCCCAGGCTGACCTGGAACCTGTGGTCCTCCTACCTCAGCTTTGTGAGACGAGTATGTTGAAATTATAGTCCACTCCTAGCAGCATTGACTTGGGGGAGATTTATCCCAGGGTCTTAGGTTCTTCGTAGCATCTGTCAAGTTCCCTTACTAAGTCCAGAAAGACATGCAGAACATTTAACTTTTCTCTGTATACTCTGCTTCAATCTTCCTTCCGCCCCTTTCTGCTAAGGGCTGCTTATTTTCTCTCTAGCTTGGATATAGACCCAAGGGAAGAGAAGTAATTACAGCTTCACGTGCTTTAGTGCAAGCCTGGGGGCTTAAACCTCAAGAGATGGTCTTAAAGGAACAGGACCATAAAAATGGGAGTTAACAGCATAATTCCCATACATATACAGCCACCAAACTAGATAAGATGGATGAAACAAAGAAGTGCAGGCTGACAGGAGCCGGATATAGATCGCTCCTGAGAGACACAGCCAGAATACAGCAAATACAGAGGCGAATGCCATCATTAAACCACTGAACTGAGAATGGGACCCCCGTTGAAGGAATCAGAGAAAGAACTGGAAGAGCTTGAAGGAGCTCGAGACCCCATATGTACAACAATGCCAAGCAACCAGAGCTTCCAGGGACTAAGCCACTACCTAAAGACTCTACATGGACTGACCCTGGACTCTGACCTCATAGGTAGCAATGAATATCCTAGTAAGAGCACCAGTGGAAGGGAAGCCCTGGGTCCTGCTAAGACTGAACCCCAGTGAACTAGACTGTCGGGGGAGGGCGGCAAGGGGGAGGTGGGGAGGGAACACCCATAAGGAAGGGAGGGGGGGATGTTTGCCCGAAACCGGGAAGGAATAACACTCAAAATGTACATAAGAAATATTCAAGTTAATAAAAAAAAAAAGTACTAACTTTATGCAGATATAATATGGCTTAAATAGTTTTATAAATAAAAGCCCACACAATCATAAATCAATACTTGTATACTATTTTATGTTACTATCCACATGGCCTCTGTTCCAGCCTTAGCTCTGTTCCTGCGTTTAAATGTCACTATGTGTCCTCAAACGTTATCATTTGGGGCTCGCTCTCGGCCCCGAGGCCTCTGGCTGTCCCTTGCAGGTGCGAAAGCTCCGACCCCTTTCCTTTGGCCGAGTGTTGGACGCTGTTAAGCAGTGTCACCTTCCATTCAGCACGCCCTGCTCCTGTTTGTTTGAATCCGGGAGGATTGCTTTATGCTCCATTTCTCTCCTCAAAAGGCCAGAAGGGGAAGTTCTGTGATGGCCTTCTAGTCAGCACGGTGTGCACTCGGTCAGTGTCCCGGATCCAGCCTTAATGATGCTTTTCCAATTACCAGGGAGGCCTCCCCCATCCCGCCAGGTATTTAGTTTTACTGATTAATTACTATCGTCTATTTAAGACCGATTTCCTTAGAAACTCCTCTTGCTGACTCTTAATTATGTTATGCTTAAGCCTGTCTCCTGTCAGAGAACTTACCTGGTCTTAGAGAAATTATACTTCCTCCTCGACAGATATTTAATCCTTTCAAGCCAACCTTAATGGACTTTAAAGCACAGGTGATAAGTAGGGACACAGAAAGCGAAGTGAAGGGTAGTATGGGAGACAGGGGAAGGGGGAGGGGAGAGGAAGGGAGTGTTCCTTCTCTGTAATGACACTGTGATCAAGGTGGCTTCTCTAATTCTAGAAAAGATGTATGCAGTTGGGAGGAGACTGCAATAGAGCACTTAAGTCGAACCTGGGATTTATAGAGTTACGTAGCGAAGTGAAAATATAGGAACCTGGACAGATGAGTATCTACAGAACTAACTGTGTTCTCCCCCAATTCCCGGTGAGAAATAAGCGTTTACCGTGGGCAGCTGGTAAGCGCCGGTTGGAGATTTTATACCCTTGAAGATAAGAAGGTTTCAGTAGACTTTCCGATTCCTTATTGCTAAACAACAACAAGAGCATGTAGAGGAGCAGATAGCTAGGGAGGTTTCCAAAAGCAAAGAGCCATATTGGGGATTAATGAGATGAAGTCACATTTAAAGGGAGAATGCAGTTATGAAAGTAGCTATTGCTATGTAAGGAGATCTCCCTCTTAGCTCATACCCTATTCCAGTGCAACGAAACCAAATCAGGAGACAGGGATGAGGGGCTGAGGCAGCTGCCCATCTGGGCATGCTCAGCTTATCCCTAGAAATGTGTGCTCTGTTGGACTTGTGCCCGCTGTCTTTTATTGCTTATGCACCAGGTTGTTGCGGTGCTTATCCTCTCCGAGTTATTCTATTTTTTCCTCCATTATGAAATGGTACAAAGACCCTGCCCTGATACCAACAAGGGGACCTTACCTATTTCTCCCTCATATTTTGGTGCCATTTTGCTTTCTTGAATTAGTATAAACTTCTTTTTTTTTTTTTCAAGCAAGGAGTGAAATTTTACTCATATACATTTTGGTAAAGCACTAAATGATATCTTCTAAAAATATGTTTACATTTGAACATGCCCTTTAAGCATGAAGTTCGATTCACTGGCCTTGAATGTGAACCAGACCTAGTGACTCATTTCCAATTAAGCAGAGCGAAGAAGATGCTGGTATCTGAGGTCAGAGAAGGGCTGTTTTGTGGTTCCTTTGCCCTTGCCCTTGCTCTGTGGATAAGCTGCCACCGTCCAGTGAGAACACTGAGGTAGACCTGTAGAGGGAGATGCTGGAAGAAACCTGAGCCCTCCGACATTCCAGAAGATGTATCTATTTGGGAAGAGAGCCATTAAGCTCCAGCCAAGGTTTGCCGCCCAGTGTCACAGTCCCTGACGGGCATCAGCCAGAGCTCCTCAGCGCAGCATCCATTAAACCCAGATTATCAGCAACTGGGAAAGAGAGTGAATGATTACTGTGTTAGGCCACTAAGTTTGGGGTGGTATTAAACAGAATCTATGACTATTCTAACACAGATTTTGATAAAGGGATGCTATCCCAAGGAGAAGCTAAAAATGCAGGCTGGGCATTTGATGTGAGACAGAAACTGGAAATGCAGGAAGAAAATGTGATGGGCTTGGGAGCTCGTTAGTTTTAAGTTAAGCAGAACAGGACAAAAGCAATGCAGAGTCATAGGCATCTTAGTCAGAAACTCACCCAGCTCCATGCAGATGCATCTCCAGGGCAAAGGGGGGTTGATTCTAAGGAATGCCAAACACCAAGGTAAAGTAACAGTACGAGTTAATACGCCTGTGGTCTCTATTACACTCCAATCTAATACACTGCACATGTGAATGCATTACTGTTTTTACTAAAGGTTGAAAATCATTTATAATGTGTGCATTTTAAGGAATGCATTTAACCCTTTAAAGGATACTTTGGGGGAGAAATTCACAGTCCTCTCATGTCTATGAATCGTGATTTGAAAATACTCATAAGGCCATTATACCAGTGGAAACACTGAGAGACACAGAGAGTGAGGGGCTAAATGTTAAGTGTGAGGTCTCAGTGGAAATTGCCAGTATTATATTCTGGACTTTGTCTTTTTTATTTATTACTTAGATTTAATTTTTTATGTCTGCGCATTAGTATGCGTGTGTGTGTGTGTGTGTGTGTGTGTGTGTGTGTGTGTGTGTGTGTGTGTGTGTGTGTGTGTACGTGTCTGTGTGTTCTATGTCATAGGTAAGAAGAGGGCATCAGGTCCAGGCAACAGGCAGGCGTTCCAGGAGGTTGTGATCTGACTTGGTGGTTGGGAACTGAACTCAGGTCCTTTGAAATAGCAACAAGTGCTCTCCTAACTGCTGAGCCATCTCTCTAGCCCTATGGCTCTTTTCCTATCTCACCACAAAAATGTATTCATTCAATGGTAATCCACAAGCTTTTCTACTTAAATAAAAAGGCAAAGTAGGTCACATCTAGAAACAACCTGTCACAGTTGGATACAATGTTTTATTTCCCCTTTCAAAACTATAGATACATGGTGTGCACACACTTTAGGACAGAAAGCTGTGCCTGAGCAAGGTGGCTTACTCAGAGCTTGTGTTGACAGGACTCCATCACAAGCTAGTCAGGTGACGTGAAAGGTCTGTTTTACAGCTGTCAGCATGATTGTGCCCACAGATGGGCTAGCAGATGCTTAACCTCCTCTCTAAAACTGGGGATGGCCATTATTTCTAATTTTGCTAGTTTTTACCACTGTAAATAAAATTCTGGATGTAAACAACATAAGAGAAGGAAATACTGATTTAAGCTAAGAGTTTCAGAAATTTCAGGCCATCATTCAGATAATGGAAGCATAACATTGGTATGAACTGGAAGTGCACTTGTGAGAACTTATGTCTGCGTATTAGTCTATATATGTGTGTGTGTGACCCTGTGTGTTCTATGTCATATGTGTGAAGGTGCCCACACCCTTCAATGCAAATGAGGGATGAGGTCTGGAATGGTTTACGGCAGATCACAGCTTACAGGTCAGGTCTTGGTAACAACATGATTCTTCCTAGCAGCTCTGTGTCTTGACAGTTGGAACTGGTGAAGTTTCATATTCCAAATTCAGACTCCACTCTGAATTTAGAGCCACACGGCCATCTGCCTCATCTTGGATTCGGCTTTCCTTGAAGCTCACAATGCGTGCTCTCACCATAGCTCAAGCTTGTTGATAAATGTAGAAAACATGGTTGATTTACAGTTTCCCCACTAAGATTCTTATTGTGCAGCTCCTGTCACAGATGCTTCGTTCAACTCGATTCATCTCACAAGGTAGCCTGATGTAGAACTTCCCAGACTACTTCCCTTATGTGGAAATTGAAATAATAAGGACCACCCTTCATGCTATGTCAATTGCCAAACTCCTTACAAACAATAATAGCATCTCTCTTTCCCACTGCTTTTATTTTCTCCTCCCCCAGGTAGACTCTTTCTAGTCTGTACCCTTTGATCTTGAAACCCTGTGAGTCATATTCCAGTGTTCTGAGACATGCAAGATTTACCTAATGATGACAAGGTACCTTTCAGAATCTGCCAGAATGTGTTGTTTGGCTCTTAAAATGACAAGGTGGCCATGTGTTAAGGGGGAATAAATCCATGTGTTTGGGAGAGGATGAATTCCTAGAGAAAATGCTATGCTGTCAAAGTCAGCTTCAGAGAGGAGGGTTCTACTATTCCTAGGAGCTAATTCCTTCTTTTGCACTATGGACAGTAGAGGTGTTTAACTCAATGTCCCTTTGTTGTATTTGGTGGCATTGTGAACTGAATCCTTGAGATATTGACATTGAAGCCATAATTCATTGTTCTTGTGACTTTCCAATTTTCTCTATGAATTGCCCTTATGAAATTCATTTTCCTTGCTCGACCCTTAAAATATTGAGATTTCCTGGAGGTTACCATTTTTCTTTCTGCACACAATTCTTTCCCCATGCAAAGTTTCATGGAACTCCAACCTGTTCTGTCTGCAGTGGTTCTTCTGTTCGTTTACCACTCCTAATAGAGTTTCTCATGTGACAGGATGCTAAACAAGAGAAGAAGACTGGAGACATACTAATTCTCTTCTTCTGCAACTTCCTTGGTCCAGAAATGAGGAATTGAAAGTTACTTTTAGCAATAGTGAAATAGCATCTGACATGAAAAAGATGACATGGCCAAGCTGTGTTCCAATCATGAACAAGATTGAGCGTTAGGCCTCACTCTTCACCCATCTTGTATGGTCTCAGCTCAGCAGTGAGCATGCGTGAGATGAGTTACCCACATGCTTCATAGCTACACAGAGAGAAGGACTTTAGTGGCAAGAGTCTTTAAAGGAAAGAAAGTTTGAACACTCATTCTGTTGCATATCCACAGATTCACTCTTCTGTGCCTTGTCTTCTTGGAGTTCGCCAGTATGGTGGTTTGAATATGAATACTCCCATTGGCTCATATATTTGAATGCTTAGTCATCAGGAGGTGGTGCTGCTTGAAAAGAATTAGGAGGTGTGGCCTTGCTGGAGTAGGTGTGGCCTTGTTGGAAGAAGTGTGCCATTGAGAATGGGCTTTGGAATTTCAAAAGCCCAAGACAGGGATTTCTCTTCCTGCTGCCTGAAGGTCTGAATGTAGAGCTTTCAGCTCCTTCTCCAGCACCATGTCTACCAGCTTGTAACCCTGCTCCCTGCCATGATCAGACCAACCCTCTAAAACCGTAAGTCAGACCCAATTAAATGCTTCCTTTCATAAGAGTTGGTATGGCCATGTTATGTCTTCACAGCAATAGAACATTGACTAAGACAGCTAGTTTAGAGCTTTCAATCTCTTTTTCATTCTACTTGGAGCTGGCAAAACCATTGATTTTTTTTTAACCTTCAGAGGAATTCCCATTTTTCCTTCCTTCTAGTTAGTCAGCTAGTGTTAGAATTTTTTTTTTCACAAAGCATTTCCAGAATCATTTATTTTCTAAAATAAATATCATGGGTTAAAAGTTTTAGCATTTTAAACATTCCTTCTCCACTTCCGGAAACCATGTTTGCTCCCCCTCTAACACTCATTTGTATGCTGAGTGTGGTCGACGATGTAGAAAGTCATAGCAGGTAGCTTTCTTGTCTGCATTTTGACCTTGCTTTTCTAATCTACAGTCAGTCAGTGGAAAAATTTCCTCCACTTCCTTGTTCCTATTAGTCACCTGTCTCCCCTTTTCAATCACATCTGCAGGAAGTAGAGATTTATTGTTTCCTGTTCTAATTGGAAAGCTGCTCTCCTTGAGCTGTATTCCCCGAATGCCACCTTCTCACTGAAGACTAGCTCTCAGCTCACCTCACAGGGTCTCACTCAACACACACACTGGCTCGTCCTTATGTTAGCCTCTGTGATCACTGCATAGAATACAAAGATATGGAAGTCACCCTCTCTGTCCTCAAAAGGACCTCATCTTCCTGGAGGAGAGACAGGCGCAGAGACAGGAAATTATATTACAGAATGATAAGTACCTCTGGAAAGGAAAGCAGAAGGAAAGCTCTCTATGGAGGAGAAATTAATTCTGCCAGGAGTAGGGAAAGCCCCTTCCAGAGGACCTCGGTACCTGAGTTATTCCCTGAATGATGAGTGTATTAAGTAACCTCTTGTCCTGAGTTTTGTTCCAATTAATGTGCAGATTCAGAGAGGGTAACCTGTCTTTCCTCCCTCTCCATGGGAGACATTATGGATGATTAGGAGTCAGACCATAATGCATGTTCTGATGGATATAGTTCCTCTATGCAGCTAATCCTTCACGTCCTATTAATTTATAATTCCCAATTTAATATGACTCTAGAATCATACTCGAGCATTTCCATTCTTTCACCCTGCACATGAGGGTTTTGTCCTCTCATGCATCATTTCTTACATGCGTTCTCTTTTCTTTCTTTCTTTTCTCCCACAGTGGTGTTGTCAAAGCTGGGATAACAGGCCTCCTCTCCACACCAACATATCCATGCCAGAAGCTCTGTTACTTTTCAGGGAAAGGGAGTTACATTAATTTATCTGAACCTGAGGTAAGATTAGCCTATACATGGATGTGGCCCCAAAGTCACCATAGGGAGACATAAATGTAGAAGTGTCGGGTAGGGACATGTCATAATTTTAAGATGTAGGAGTGACAGAACCTGCTTTTGTTGACCTTGAAGGCAGAGGAAAGGGTTAGACATCAAAGAAAGATAGAGGCTTCTACAAGCTGAAAAGGTTAGAGGCTCCAGAGAGAACACAGTGTTGCTAAAACCTTAACTTTAGCCAAATGAGACCTAATTTGGCTCTTTGTCCTTCAAGAATGTGAAGCAATAACTTAGTGTTAGAAGCAGTCCAGCTTGTGGTTAATTCATTGCAGAAGCAATAGGGAGTGAATGGAGCTGTTAAGTCTGTCTTCAAGTAGAGATATGTTTTGCCTGTAATTCATGGTTTTTCTTTCTGTTTAAGGTCTCAAGGAACTTCCCTGTGTTTTTATGGTTTGGTCACCCATTGCATCCTTCTTTTGTTAGTGCTATCACCCGTATCTCTTTGTTATACATAGAATTTTCGCCCAATTTCTATTTAGTATAGTGATATTCCAACAGCAACAAAAATTACACAGCATTACCCATTACACACACACACACACACACACACACACACACACACACACACACACACACACACACACACACACACACATATTTCTTCCAGATTTTGGAAATTTACCTAACTCTTTCATAAATCTTTCAGTTTTTGTTTACCTTAGTTCTTGCCCTCAAATGCTTTTCTTGTTAGTCACCTAATTATGTTTTAATTTAAATCTTACTAATTGAAATATCAGGTAGTATATTTGAAGAATCTATTATGGTTCCAAAGATCAATCCAGGGCCCAAAGAATATGAAACAAGTTTTCTAACGGCTGAACTAAACCGTCATCACCTAGAGGCGTTTTTTGAATGGAAGTATGACTGCATGAGTAAGAGGGTTTAAGTTGCTTTTAGGCCATTGAAAAAATTAAAGTGTCTTGTCATGAAATGATAGAGAGTCATATGTGATAGGAAGGGGACATATGGCATTTAATGGATATGTGCAAGTTTGGGAGGGAACATAGGGTATTTAATGGTTGTGTATAAGCTCTATAAACTAACAGCATGGTTTCCTGTCTTGTATGTTTCAGATACTCTTCTCTTAGCCATTTATTACCATTCTCTAATTCCTGACGTTAGGATGTGTCCATATGACTTGGTGATTGGGACATACCCATTAGGATGTGATATGTCCTTGATGAACAGCTATGAAAATGAGGTGGGTAAAATTCAAATGACAGGAAGCTGATGGAAAAATAAATCTTGAAGTGTTAGGAACATAGACTCAGTCATTCCAGCCCCTATACAGCTTTGATGAAATATCTATAGTCAAATTATTCTAGATGCTGACTCTGTACACCTCTTCATAATAACATGTCTTTCTTTTGCATTTTATCCATGCAATCCCATAATATGGAACAAGTTCCTTCATAACATCTGAACAGAAAATATCTCCCAAGAATGCCCTGACTGAAAATAAACAGAATCTAGGTTAGAGTGACCCTTCAAGGCAAAGTTCACTGACATGTAAACTTACTGTAGTCCATGTCAATTTTCTGCTATTGTATCATAGATGGTATCCAAAATACAAACTTCTCATTTCTCTCCTATGCTATGCATCCTCTTTAGTTAGTCCAGAGTTTGACTTGCCTGATTATTTTTTTTTTATTCTTGGTTTAGGGAAGTATTTCATGTATTTCATTTCAAGTATGGGAACTCTCTGGAGTTAATCCTCTGTTAAAATACCAAAGAATAATGTAATACCATACATGGTAACTATGGTTTTAAAAACATCCATTAAATATTTTAAAAGTCTGACTAAAATACAGAAAAAAGATCTAATAACTTTTTACTTGTGGTAGGACTTGAAAATCTGCAGGTGGGAGAGCTATAGGCATGCTATAACTGAATAAAAACCCACTGAAAATCAACCAAAAGCAAGAGGATGAACTAGCTAGTCCTGAAACTTCCAAAGGACAGAGAGATTATACTCCCAGAGTCAAAGAGAAATGCCATAGGCATTTTAAACAACACAGCTATAATATTAGGATTATTGCTAATTATATTAACAATTATAAGGGTAATATTAAGAAATAATCTCAGTAAATGTAACCAACAGCAAGGGAGAGAACAACATTGGTACTGTCTAGAAGAACAAGTATTTCAAGAGCGACAAATACACTTGCTCATGTTGGGATGCACAACAATGTTCAGCACAGTCTTAGGCATTTCCTGATGTGATAAATTTTATAGATTTCATAATGAAAGCATGGCTCATGACAAAACTTGTACGTAGGGACTATGAATAAATTCTGAGCCCAGATACTCCAAGTCCATACTCACATTACAACCTTCCACAACTAGACTACCCTGCCTTGACTGAAGCTTTTGACCAATGTACTCTCCAACAAATGTCCCCTCATTGTAAGAATAGATGGGTACATGGAGATTTCGGCCACTGGGTGAGAACCACAATGAGAGAAACACTGAAGGTTAAATATTCCTTTACTCTAACAAAATAACAATAGCAACAAACAAGAAAACCACGAGTATTATCAACACAGTTGAGAGTAGCAATAGTTTCTAATGTTTCCAAAGGTTTCTAAGGAACACAATGAGTAGAAGTTGAGGCTTGAAGGAGATGAATTCTTGAGGTAGGATTCAGAGCCAAAGCACCTTGCTGGGTTTTAGAATGTGAATGGAGAACAGAGGTCTGAAAGGGAGAGTCATGCCCGAGCTGTAGAGAGCAGCAACAATTAGCATAAGTAATTTTGATCTTTTTAAAGTTTATTAACAGTGATGATAACCTTGGGTTTCATGTCCTTTGTGTACCTCTTCCTTTCATATGGAGCAGGGGGGCTGCTGTTAAGCTTCAGAGCCTGAGCTCTGGATCTCCCCGGAGTTCTACATAAGGGACTGTTCTGACTTGTGAGCCGTGGTGGGGAGAAGCCTGCAGAGTTTGCAGCCACTGCTGTTCAAGTCTGTGACTTTGGAAGACAGGTTGGCAGGCGGTCCTCCTGCTTTGTGTATCTCAGAATTCTCTAGAGTTGATAAGGACTTTCCAATCAGCCGTCTTCATTATCTCCTGCCTGCTTTAAGTTCAGACAGATTCACATTCATCAGTCTTGTCTTATCTGAACAATGGGCAGGGACCAGGACCAGGCACAATGGAATAGGTAATATGCAGTGTCTTTAATTATATTACTACTCGAGAAGCCCTAGGAAGAACACTTTGAAAGTTATAAGCCAACAGGAGCTGCCTCATATCTCTTTCTGACTTATTGGTGGGGGCTGGCTCTGTCACTGGATAACTTTTGAGTGTCCTTGAAATGTTCCTTTTGTAGCAGCATAGTCAGGACTTCTTGGAAAAATGTGCTCTCACCTGGAAAGTTGGGTCAGAGAAATAAAAGGAACAAACCCCTTTTGGGATGACTAAAGCTTGCTGAGCACCGTCTGTATGCCACTTCTGTTCTCAGTTTAGAGAGCACAGAAAAGGGAATTTTGTTTTCTGAAGAGCTGGGGCTTGGGGTAGGACATATAAACAGATGAATACAAGTCAGCTTAGGAACAACTGTAGAGCGGGCACGTCAGAGGAGCAGAGGGAGATGAGGTCAACGCAACTTCAGGATGCACTGACAAGGTTTCCCACAAGGAGGGCAGCTGCCTGTGCTGCTATCCTTAGCTTCTGACCCTGTCAGCTATCAGAGGTTGATTTCCTTGGCTGAATCATCTGGGAGGCTCTGAAAAAAAATCTGCATGCCAGGTTGTGTCCCAGACTAACTAACTCATACTCCTTGAAGGTAGGAGGCAGACATTCATATCTTTTGAAGTTCTTCATGTGATTCCAATATTTAATCAAGTGTAAATATTATGTTCTAGAGAAGCAATTCAACTAACTGAAAACTAGGCCAAAAGGGCCACAATATGCCTTGGAGATCCCTTTGCTACATTCTGAGAGGACTGGCAGGAGACAAGGAGGGGTAGAGTTCAGTAGAAGAAGACATTGGCTCTACTTGACCAGGTCCAAATTTCAGGGAGGTCATAGGATTCTACTAATACAATAGACTGGGGGTAAAGAGTCATGATGGGTTGTGAGTTGAGATTCAGCTGGAAGGTAATGACCCCTATATACACTTTGTACCTACCTGAGAAATTTTGGGAAATTTCAAGTTTTGTTTTCTAGTTAGCCCAGTCTAGCCTCAGATTTGTGCTATAACAAAGACTGTCCTCAGATTCCCAATTCCCTTAACTCAGTTGCCAAGGGTCTGGGATGGCTGGGGTGTGTCACTATGCTCGGGGAAAGCTTTCATCTTTTAAAGCTGAGAACGTCATCTGAGAGCACGGAGAAAGGAAGCACACACGTTCAGATGTCAGCATCCTAATTATGGATAGTTTGTGTTAGTACATTGTCATACCCTGCAAATCTATTTAAGGGTTTTAAATTTTTGCTTTTCTACTTAAAATTGAGGAAAGATGGGCCCAGAAGGATGCCTCAGAGGGTAAAAATGATAGCTAGGAAAGACAGATGATTGGAGTTTGATTCTTAGAATCTATGTAAAAATCTTGGTGACGTGGCACCCACCGGCAATCCCAAGATTTCTAAGAAGAGGTGGGAGACAGAGATATGATAATTACCCAGAGCCTCAAGAGCCTCGGACAGAGCATGTGGAATGGCAGGAACCAGGGACTCCACAAGGTGGATGTGGGTACCAGTTCCCAGACCTTGTTCTCTCATCTCATGGTGCCATGGCATGAGTGTCACATCCCCCAAATAAAAAAACAAATTAAAAGTTGATTGAAAACAAGCCACCCAGATATCACCACACATTTATGAGCATTCTAATTGAAGGGCATAGTAACAATATTGGCTATGTTATATTTTAGCATATAACATTTTAGTATATATTATCCTATTTAACTATTTCCAGTATTTTGATGAGATCCTGAATCTAACATTGTCACATAGACCAACATTCAGGCAGAACACCAATGTACATAAAAAAGATGATGTGTAGAGAAGTTAAATACATTGCCTGGAATCACATATAACACGAGGATTGAAATAAACGCTTGCTCGATTTGATTCTTAATTGTTCTCTATCTCCTGGGAAAGCCAGTGGCTTGGTGCAATTGGAAAATAAATACAGATCTGGGAGCAAGAATGTAAGAATTCTATGCTGGATTGAACTGCTCTGTGACCTTAAGCAAGTCCTCCCTGGGCTTCCGTGATTTGTTAAAGTGAGCAGACAAGAGATTATGAGGGTGTTTATTCTAGTGATGATTCAATGGATATACATGTTTAAAATAATTGTAGAGGGCTAGGGTGGTGACTCAGTAAGTAAAGGTACTCTCCAGAGAGTACTTGGTGTAGATAACCAACACCCAAATGTTATCCCCTGACTCCACATTCACACCATGAAACATGTGCACCTCCAAATAATTAATGAATAAATAATAAAAATTAAGTATCTTTAGAGTCTTATACACATGTCATTCTTTTGAAAAGATAATGTTAAAAGCATTTGTATATTTATCATCCATCTATCAGTCTATTTATCATTCTATCATCTATTTATTTATAACTTTATTTGGAAGAATGAATACCCAAGATTTACTCTGCTAATAGGTAAAAATGTTATAGAAAAAATAATTTGTTTTGAATCAGAAAATATGACCCTTCTTATATTTCGAGTGCTTGTGAGAACCTTTCTGAAAGGCAGGTTCAGCTGGTCCTGCGGGTTCTGTTTACCTGGTCTGTGGTCGTTGATGAGGTTTTTGTTTTCGTTGGTTTCCTTAACACTGTCCTGTGCCTTTCAGAGGACGCCCCACATGGCTCACTCCCTGATCCCTCTTGATCTAGTTGGATCTTCTCAGCTCTTGCTCTGAAGCGGGAAGCTTCTAAAACAAGCAGATTGGTGCCCCTGGGAAATTAATCAGGCAGAGAAGGCAGTTCTGAGTCTAACAGGTACATTGAGGGGAGTTCTGAAGCTTGTCTAGCTTGACAGGATATCGCCTGGGGGAGTCTAAGAAACCCAGACAGACCTGGCTCCTACAGACACTGAAGTCTGGAGCTGCTTAGCCTGTTTAATATTGTTAGAACACAGGGAAACTTCAGTGGCAGAAGATGCAATCTGTTTGGGACCGGATTCTGATCATTGCACAGAGAACACATCGTCAGGACACCGCAGAGTCTCCGGTTTGCTCCTGTTCGTCTCGAAGAACCCGTCATGCTCCTTGATCTCAGCTGTTTCTGAGAGCTGAATAGGCCTGTGTAGCAGGTATAGGTATCAGGCTGGATAGAACACAGCCTCAACAGCACCTGGTGTGTCTGCCCCGGGGAGGCAGAAGGAGAGTAGAGAGTGGGTGCTGTTCTGGAAAGAGGGGAGCTGGGTTGCATAGGAGGGATGATTACTGGTGTTTCCTTCCTTCTGTGCAATTCCTGGCTACCTGGTCTTCATGCTGTGGCCCTTGTCTCCGGTCAGCATCTCACCATCTTTCTCTTTGACCAGTGCCTAGACTGTCCAGGAAGTAGCCTGTCCTGGGTCCTTCCTGGGTCCTTCCTGGGTCCAGCCCCCTCACCATGAAGTGGCTGTCTAGTCAGATTCCAAGCTGACGACCAGAAACCGCCATAGATTTCAGGATACAATCTCACTTTCTAAGTGTGACATCAGAGTCTCAGTCCCAGATTTTCATCTTCTCTACTCCCCAGAAAGGGTGGGTCTTATTCATCGATTTTCCTCTTGGACTGACCACAGGTCTGTCTTCCTGTAGGAAGACATAAGGAAGGGCTTTGAGCCAGAATGGAGACTCCTTATGATCTTCCTTCTCCAGTTTGCAGTTCTTCACTGGCAATGGCTCCCAACTTCAAATCTCAAGGCAGCTAAAAATCTAAGGCCCCAACTTCTGTACTTTCTCACTGTGTAGTCTGCATATCCCAATCAGGCAAGAGGATTTCCCACAATCTACATCTTAAAAACAAACGAAAGTATCAAATACAAATTTTCTTTTTTTCTTTCTTTTTTTTATTAACTTGAGTATTTCTTATTTACATTTCAAGTGTTATTCCCTTTCCCGATTTCCGGGCCAACATCCCCTTAACCCCTCCCCTTCCCCTTCTTTATGGGTGTTCCCCTCCCCATCCTCCCCCCATTACCGCCCTCCCCCCAACAATCACGTTCACTGGGGGTTCAGTCTTAGCAGGACCCAGGGCTTCCCCTTCCACTGGTGCTCTTACTAGGCTATTCATTGCTACCTATGAGGTCAGAGTCCAGGGTCAGTCCATGTAGAGTCTTTGGGTAGTTGCTTAGTCCCTGGAATCTCTGGTTGCTTGGCATTGTTGTTCATATGGGGTCTCGAGCCCCTTCAAGCTCTTCCAGTTCTTTCTCTGATTCCTTCAATGGGAGTCCCGTTCTCAGTTCAGTGGTTTGCTGCTGGCATTCGCCTCCAAATACAAATTTTCAAATGAGTAGACGCGTGTCCCATAAGGCCAACCGGAAGTGACCTGATTTCCTGTTTCCTTCGGAGTCACTGCAAGTAGAGAAAGTAATCCATGGGTGTTAAGGTTGTATTACCACAACACAAATACTGGCTGAAGTGCTTCTGTGCAGGCAAATTAAACTCCGGTTCTGTATTATCTGCCTCATACAGACAAGGTTTACTGCCTGCTTGCTTCAGTAACCAGAAGGAGATTTATGCTAAGACAAATTGAATGGGTCCTTTCTGAGTCTCTGAGGAAAGTTCTAGTAATGTGTTACACGGGTCTACATGTTTGTGAAACTGACAGTGTTAAGTAACTGTTAGTACAGTGACTATGGCGGATTTGCCTTTCTACTGTGGTTTTCCTTCCATTAGACTACTTTGCCTTCAAGCATAACTGAAGTGAGCATTCTGAGGGCTCAGCTAAGGGGAAGTTGACTTGAGGATGCATTCAGTGAGTCCATTCAGCTAACTCCATGTGACAGAGTCCGTCCTTATTTTTCCTTCTGTTGCTGTGATAGAACACTCTGGCCCCAACAACCTAAGATAAGGGTTTATCTTGCCTCAGATTTCCTGAGGGATAGAGAACACCGTGGCAAGGAAGTCATGGTGACAGGCATATGAGGCCAGCTTGTCACATTACATCATCTCAGGAAGCAGAAAGAGAACAGGAAATGGAGCAAAGCTATACAACTTCAAGGTCCACCCTTTAGTGACTTCCTCCAGCAAGCCTCTACCTCATGAAGACTCCATAATCTTCTAAATGGTGACATCAGATAAGAAATAAGTGTTCAACACATGTGCCTATGAGGAACATTCGGAACAATTCTCTGTCCTTAGTGCCCACAGAGTCATGGCAATCTCAGAATGCAAAACTAATTTAGTTCAACTTCAAAATCTTCTTAGTCTTTAACAGTTCGAACACTGCTAAAAAGTCCAAAGTCTAAAACCTCTTTTGAGAGGAGATACTTTCTTAACTATGACCCACCTATAAAATAAAAAGACAAAGTATATACTTCTAATAGACTATGTATGAAACAAAATATACATTCCCATTGCAAAAGGAAGAAATAAGGCGTAGTAAGGACCAAGGCAATATTGAGATTAGGGAGGGAAAACACAAAATTCTGTAGCTCCGTGTCTGGCATCCGGGGATCCTGATGAAATCTGAAAGGATTTGGTTGACTCTTCCATCTCTTCTACTCTGTTGCCTGTAACACCCCCCCCTCTCTCTCCCTCCCTCCCTCCCTCTCTCTCTCTCTCTCTCTCTCTCTCTCCCCCTCCCTCTTCCTCTTCCTGTCCCTTCCCCCTCTCTCTGTCTCTCTCTGTCTCTGTCTCTGTCTCTGTGTGTGTGTGTGTGTGTGTGTACCCGTGCATGTGAGTGTGTGTGTGTGTGTGTGTGTGTGTGTGTGTGTGTGTGTGTGTTAAGAGAGGGGCATATGAGCTTGTGTGTGCAGGTATGTTTGTCTATACAAGTGAATATGGGGACCAGAGGTTTTGTTTTTTGTTTTGTTTTTTTTTTTTCTCTCTCTCTCAGTCTTGGTTTTTTTTTTTTTTCCTTTGACATTCTCCCTTCACAGAAACTGAAACTGGCTGCTTTGGCAAGACTGGCTGGTGAGTGATCTTTGGGGACCAACATTTCTCTTCTCCCTAGCTCTAGGATTGCAAGTGCATGCTGTCATGCCTGGCTTATATGTGGCTGTTAGGGATCCAAACTCAGGTCCTGGTGCTTGCATGGGAAGCTCTTTATCCACTGAGCCATTTCCCAGTCCTTCAATCTTCTTTCTCGAAAATAGCTTCTCTGGGGCACAGAGCAATTTTCTACTCTGCTGTGCCTCACTTTCTATGTGGAGGGATTGTTTCCCTTTTAATTCTTAGATATTTGAAGGACATAGAACAAGTTTTACCCTGTTCTATGCTGCTTTACAATGCTTCTAAATTTTTAAAATAAATTCAGTATTTTCTTATATCTTAAACCTGCCAAGAATATTTATATATACATATATATGTATATATACATATATATAACAGATTTTAAACTTCTTTTGCATGTATGCAAGCAACTAGAGCTTTGATGTGCTATTAGAACAGAAAAATAGTTAATAATTAATTCTTCCATATCTTAAGATTACATGCAGGGTGTGGTAAGATGCTATTAGATACAGCGTTTCAAATGCAAATGAAATACTTGTTAGAGATATTGCCCACACTGTGGAATATACGTTGATTAAAGATTATCATGGGCGATGGACCTAAGAAAGGGACAGCAGCAGCATATCATGCATGGCACAGAGAAACAATGGCCTTTAGCCTAGATCGCTGTCTCACCTTGACAACAAGGAATTATTTGGGAAGAAATTCTGTCAGTGAGAGGATGTACCTACATTACCCTGACATGTGTCACGTCTGTGGTGGTATGTCTTAAGTTAGTTGATCTGGGAAGATCTAGTCCACTGTGAGAACAACTCTCTAGGCAATGGGTACTGAACTATCTAAGAGGAGAGAGTGGAGGAGAATGCAGTCAGTCAAGCTAGCAAGCAGGCAGGCAAGGATGCAAGCAGGTATGCAAGCAATCAGACAGGTAAGCAAGCAAGCGAGCAAGCAAGCAAGCGAGTAAGCAAGCAAGCAGCAAGCAAGCAAGGGTGCAAGCAGGTATGCAAGCAATCAGACAGGTAAGCAAGCAAGTGAGCAAGCAAGGGTGCAAGCAGGTATGCAAGCAATCAGACAGGTAAGCAAGCAAGCAAGCAAGCAAGCAAGGATGCATACAGGCAGGCAAACATGCATTCCTTTCTCTCCGTTCGGAACTGTGGATGTAATATGGGCAGCTGTCCCTGAACTGACTTCCCAACAGTGAGGGACAATAACCTGGAATGGTAAGCATAACACAATACATTTCTCTCCTAATTTGCTTGTTGTCTGAGTATTTTATCATAACAATGGAAATTTGATTGGAACCGCATAGTAGCTAGAGAGGGTTTGTCCTGGGCACCTTTGTGGTTACCTGACAGCAACAGACAGGAACGAGAGAGAGTTTGGGCCAAGAGGCAGGGCCAGTATAATCCTCAAGATGGCCTACATGAGCTGGCTATGCCTTCTGTCCTAAAGGTGCCACCAGATGGGGACCAAGTGTTCAAGTCTATGGGAAAGAATTCATATTTAAACCGTAGCGAGTTGAATAGGAAGAGTCAGGACATTCAAACAGCGCTCTGGAGAGCTCGCAGGGCAGGCGATAGTTCAGTTACTATTTACTGGTTGTAACTTTAGTTTTGCAGGTTCATAGTTAAGACTGCCTCACAGCAGGAGCATACCTGAGCTGGGTGAACACTGAGACAGAAGAGTAATGTTCAGAATTGGACTTAGAACATGTAAAGCACTTAGCTAATTTGCTGTACATTTTCTTTTCCCCCTTCACTTTCATTTAATAAAAGTCCCAGGCTTTTAGATGTTGGTAAGACAAATGTAGTCAATTTAATTAGTTGGGTGAATTAAAATGAATATTTTTAGAGGCTATTAAAATTTAAACAATTTAGCATATTCTTCTAATGAATTTCCCTTATTATGAATGTTATTTAGTAATTATATCTATGCTAATTATTAGTTTGGGGGATGATTTATATGTATCTTAGGGTTTCTATTGCTGTGATAAAACACCATGATAATAAGTAATTCAGTGAAGAAGGGGTTATTTCACTTCCCTTTCCACATCACAGTCCGGCATTGAAGGAAGCCAGGGAAGGAACCCAAGCAGGCCAGGAACCCGGAGACAGGAGCTGACAGGAGGGATGTTGCTTGATCTCCATGGCTTGCTCAGTCAGTTTTCTTATAGACCTAGGACTGTCAGCCCAGGGGCGGCACCACACACGGTAAGCTTGGTCTTCCCACATCAATCATCAATCAACAACACTACAGGGTTTCCCACAGGAGGATCTAGCAGGGGCATTTTTCTCAAGTGACCTTCCCTCTTCCAAAATGACTCTAGCTTGTTAAGATGACATAAAACTATGCAGCACATTATAATTAAACTTTCCAAAGGTTAGTTTTAGGCATAGTTAAACCCTTTTATTTATTTGCATGTTTTCCTATGTGCACTCTTTTTTTTTTGATATCTTACAACCGCATACATCTTAAAATGAGAACCTGAAATAATTTAGCGAAATGGGAAGATGTTCTATTGTTCTGCTCAGCGTTTGTATTTATAATCTTCACATCTCGGTGCTCAGTCCAAGAGCAGGAGTAAACAATTGCTTTCATATTACCATACTGCTTGTGTTGATGTACTGCGAACACTCAGAATATTCATACTTCAGACACGCTCTACATTTTATCAAGGGTTGTCCTCTACAGAATATAATGACAGGGAATGTGCCTTAATACTTTAGCACAGCGGTTTTCCAAGTAGCTACCTCGGAACCACCCGATGTGGTTATTAAAAAGCCCTGGCTGGGGTCCTGGCTTAGGTGGTCTGATTTAGATGTTTTAAAGTGAGCACACCCCCCATCCCCCTCCGCGCGGCCATTTTTTTTTGTAAGCTCACCTAGATAATTTTTCTGAACAATTGGATTTGAAAAATCACTGGCCCACAGTATGAAATATTGCCTTGCATTTAGCGGGTGTTTGAGTATGCATGGTTCTTTTTTATTTATTCCCCGCTCCACCCTTCCTACCCGCCTTGCATCACAAAGGAGAGCCGCATAAACTGGACCAAATGTGTTTTTTTTCCTCTCTCTCTTCTCTGGGCTTCGCCATGCTTCACCAGCCACCTGACAGAACCCAATTCAAATGCATTCTCTTTTGTTTCATGGTGCATAATGACAGCCCAATAACCAGGACTCTTATTGCCCTTTCAAAGCTACACGGAAAATCAAACAATATATATTTTTTAATGCATTAGTGTTTCAAGGCACAAAGCGACCCTGTGTGGACTGTTGCTGTGCAGGTTGGATGTGGCTGGAAAGACTGATGTGTGGCAACTGTCTACTTCCCATCGAGTCTATCAAAACAGCATCCTTTATCCCAGTCTGCTAGCATTTTCAGAGGTTTGCCTTTCTAAATGTATTCTAAAGGATGTGTTTGTTTGAGAAGGGCCCTCACCTCGCTGATTGCTCGCTGCTGTCTGGCATTCTCCACACGTTCCTTCACAGTAGCTGTCCTCCAGGTTACTCGGCAGCCACCATCTATTCTCTGTACGTGGCCAATGAAGGGGAACGGTGACAGAGTACCACAATTGTCAGGCGGATGCTGCAACATCGACTTGTTCAGACTCATTCTCATATTTTTCTCCCACTGAATGTTTGGCAACGAGAAGTCCAATAACCAGTGCAACAGACAGGGAGCTTTTCAGTTAGCAGTAGTTAGCTTTTTGTTGTTGTGGTTGTTATTGGACTTTTTAAATTTACATTTCAAATGTCATCCCCTTTCCCGGTTTCCTGTCCATAAAACCCCTATTCCTTCCTCCCCACCTTCTTCTATGAAGGTGTTCCCCCACCCACCCACCCTTTCCTGCCTCCCAGACCTGACATATTCCTACACTGGGGCATCAAGCCTTGGCAGGACCAAGGGTTCTCCTCCCACTGGTGCCCAACAAGGCCATCTTTTTGAAGCGGTGTAGAAACACGTTCCCAGTTCACGCTTCGCGGTTCACTGGTGGTCAGGAGTCAGAAAGAAAAGAGAAAGGAATTGATAGATAGGCCGAAAAGAAGCGGGAGATGAGTCCATAATCAAAATACATTGTATGAAATTTTCAAAGAATGATAAAATATTAAAAAATAACTAAGAGACAAAAGGGATAAAGATGTGTGACTGGGGCTTGTCGAAATGGAGTAACCGGTAATGAGCAACCCAGGCCATGTCTCTTCCTAGGTTTGATAATGAGGGGATAATTCACTAAGACATTTACAGTTTAAATTAATATGAGCATTGGGTCTAATCTGTCTTTTGCATATTTGGAATGCAACTCCAGTTTATCAGCCCCACCACCTTTTTAAAAATGTCATATGCTAATTATTCCAGGTACAATTATATTTTCCCCCTGATTTGGTTCTAACAGATTTTTGTTGTTATTTTTGTGGTTGTTGTTTGGAAAGGTTTTGTTTTTCAGTCACATGTAGCTCAGGCTAGCCTCAAACTCACAATCCTACCTCAGCCTCCTAAGTATGGGGGTGGCAGCTGTGCGCCATCTTGCCTGGCTATAAATTTGTATTTTATATGTGTTTGTTTCTTATCTTTAGGAAGAGCTCATCAGATGCTTAATTACTGGTCAGAAAATGTTTCTTTCTTTCTTTCTTTTTTTTTTTTGATAATTTAAGAGTTTAGGTGAACTAACACTGGGACTAGCCATAGGGCCCCATCACCACATAAACGGGCCTCTGGGTCGCCATGAGCAGCTCTGTGAAGTAACTTGATACAACTGGTCTCCAGGGTGCTACTTCTCTTGCTATGCAGTTATAGTTTGTCCTCTTCCACCCCAGGGATGCCTACCTTGCTCCATCCCCACAGAGTCTTCAATAGTCTTCCAGCTATTGAAGTGGACCCCTGCTTTCCTCTTCTTCCTTTTCAGCCTGGGTAGCTGACACATTGTTTCAGTCTGAATTGCAAGTAAAAACTGTTGATAATGTGTAGAGGTTTTCTCCTGTAGGCTGGCAGGCCCATCTGTATTTGCATTCTTAGATCTTTACAATTTTTTTAACTTTTATTTATTTTTCGAATGTGTTCATGTGCCATGGCATGTCTACAGTAGTTAGAGAACAACTTTTGTGGTCAGTTCTTTTTCCGTCACATGGGTTCAGGGTTGACAGCAAATGGCTTTACCTGTTGAATCAGATCTATGCTCCTGGTGTTTCCCTTTCTGTTTTTGGTAATTAGGTTTATTGGTTTATTTGTAACTTCTACTTCTCCTTTCAAAAATAACATATAGAAAAATTAAAGGCCATTGCACTGATTGGTTTGCAAAGTGTTTTAGAACCATTTGAAATTAACTGCTTTTGCCAGGGTCAAGAACAGGACTTTCAGGGCACACCCAGCCCAGGATGACAATGTTATGGTGAAGACTGCATAATGTTGGTCATATCCTACCTGACTTCAGGTCTGCTGGTAGATTCCTGAGCTGAGTCACATGATCTCTGGTGTGCAAACTTGCCTGTCTGTGACCGAAGCTGGCCTTCCATTAGTCTGACAGCAGCTGCTTCTCCTCAGATGCGCTTCTGCTGAGCCCCGAGATTCTAAACCAGAGGCTCAGAGAGTCAGGGATACAGTGTGATCTTCCTAACAGACCCTGGCAGGCATTAGGTCACGGTTTGAGGAAGGAACTGAAGCTTACAGTGACTTCAGACATGGTGGACTGTTACTCCGTGGGAAAAGTTTCGTGCGTTCTTCTAAGTGGTATTTATCCCAAAGTTGTTGTTCCAATGGTCTATATCATGTATTTATTTATTTATGCTAAGAATGAAGGATGTGAAAGAAAAACGAAGGACTCTACAAGTGTGGATTTTTTCTTTAAGTTAAATTACTGTCTTCAGATTGTTTTCTGTACACTTCCTGCTTGATATCTTTTGTCGTGGATAGATCTATTTTATTTTGCATTATTTTAAATTAAAACCACACCCCTTTTTCTCAATATATTCAGCTTCCCTTTCCTAATCTCCTTTCTACCCTTTCAACTTTGTGCCTTCTTTCTCTCTCTTTAGAGAGCAAACAGGCAAATCAAAAAACAAGAAAGAATAAAGGAAAGCAAGCAAGCAAACAAGGAACAGCAAACAAAAGCAGGAGAAACTCACAAACACAGAGAGACTCACATGCTTTTATATCATTCCCCCTCTCTTCTCCACCTTCTGGACCCATCTGTAATCTTACTATTCCTTTACAAATGGCTTCTTATTCTTTAATTATAAATGTTACATATAATTATAGTTGACCATATATGAATGAATATAATTCATGTGTGAAATTTATAAATATAATATGCTGAGATCATTTTTACATTGCACATATGTGTTTTGGGCTGATCTCTTGGGATTGGCTAACCCAGCAGGGGTCCCTGGAGAAGACTGATTCTCCCTCTCCCAGAAACCACAGACTGCCTGTAGTTCTTCGAAAGGCAAATCCCTGTGAGAAGTCCCCATCCATGCTGGCACGTCTATTGTTGTTGTTTGTTAGCTTTCGTTTAGGCACCACATTGTTGAGGTTTCTTGGGTATACCTTTGATGTCTCTCTCTCTCTCTCTCTCTCTCTCTCTCTCTCTCTCTCTCTCACACACACACACACACACACACACACACACATTTTTTAAATAGATGTCTCATCCTGGTCTTGTAGCTCTTACAATCTTTCTGTCCCCTCTTCTGTGATATTATTCCTGGAGTCTTAATGTATTGTAGATATACCAACTGGGGCTGGCCATCCTACAGTTATTTGCTCTCTGAATTTTGACCACTTAGACCTCCTGGTTCAGAGGACAAGGACTCAGATTCAACTGGTAAACACAGAACACAGAGAATATGCCTGTACTAATGCGTACCACAAGTCTATGAATCTTAAATGGGATATTTGAGTAGACCGTCTTATGTTGGACCTAGAGGAAGTCAGGATGAGGCAGAATGGAGTTGTGAATTTCTGCAGTGGTCTCTAGCTGTTGCGTAAAGAAGCTTTCCTGGTTAGAGGTGAGAGCAGCACTTAGCTGTGAGGATATGTCTGAGTACTTAGAGCGCAGGTAGAAATCATGCTTGCTTGGGGAGATTGCAGTACTTGGCTCTTTTCTACAGTCTCTGGCCTCGTCAGTCACTAGTAGTGACGCTAGGTTTATAGCACCAAGCATGAATCGTTTCCTATTGAGCTGGCTTTAACTATTGCTGCTTATTACCAGGACGTAAGTGCCACAGTTGTACCTTGCAGGATACCTTGCCATTCTGATAGGATCATCGGTAACTTTTTCCCCAGTGGCAGCTTGCATGACCCCTATTTTATGTCATAATCTGTTTCAGTTACTATCCAGGTCTGGCCCATGTTCACCATTCTGCCCCAAACAGTAGAGGATCTTCATACGACCTTGCGCTTTCCTCTTCCTCTAAGCATGATCTGATTCATAAACTTATAGCATTAAGTGATCCTGTGAGGTCCATACACTGTTTTCTGTAAATGCAGGGATTAAAGCATTGTTTGAGTAGAGCCTGATAGTTGTTCAGGCAACAGATGCTTTGAAAGACACAAAGGTAGCAAGATCTAAAGAAGTCAAGATGTTCTGAGGAAATAAGGACTGAGGAAACTCAGCCAGACCACAGTCTACAGGGACAGAAAACACTAGAACCTGAGATACATACTTGAGTAAGGTCACATGACAGCTCCACAAAGGCCTCCTGGTTTAGGAGACCAAGGCTCAGAGTCCATTGGCAAACATACAGCCCAGAGAAATACACGTATAGAGTGTATCGTGAATCTATGAATCTTAAAAGGGATATTTGCATAGAGTGTCTGTGCTGGATCCAGAGGAGGTCAGGGTGAGACAGAATGGAGTTGCAAATGGAGGACTGAGGAGGGAAAGCAAGCTGATAGTTCCTGATACCATCACTGGCAATGCATCCTCTGGACCTGGTGAACTACTTCTGTCCGCTTACTCTAAACATCCTTTAACCTTTTGACTTATTGGTTAATTAGCATCTAAAGCATCTGCCTTTTTACACTTAAAATTTATATAAAAAACAAAACTCTTTGGGATGCTTTTACTGTCTGATGTTCTCTGAATCATTTTACTTCATTCAGTCTGTCCTAGACCAGATATAAATCTGATTTCTGGGCCACCTTAGTAGATTCTTGGTTGGCACTTTGCTGTCATTATCTCACGAGCACAAAGGACAGAAGGGCTTGCTGCAAGAAAGGCTTACAGAGCCAACGTCTTTTCCTCTGGCTTCTCGCTTCGTCTGGAGACCGCTGTGCTACTTTCAAACGAGCCAATTTAACTGGGGTAGATGAAATAATTTCTTAGTGAAATTATTTCAGATTCAAAGTTCATATTTTTACTGGTGAGTTGAGGACCTATACTACAGAAGGCAGAGGTGAGGCAGTATTCCTGTTACTCCATGTCCTGGGTCAGGGCTATTCATGGAAGCCTTCCTTCGCTAGCTTAGTTCACCTTCTCCTAAGAGTCAGGCCCTAGCATTCACTCTTGGTTCCTCTCAGTGATGGTTAAAAGGGGGTTTCAAACAGCATAGACCAGAGTTCAGGGATGGGGAAATCTCAGGAGCACAAACTGAACTAGTAAATTGCCAATTGTGAGAGTCTTGAGGACAAAAGCCCATTATTTACATGTTGGGCTCCTGTACAGAAATATATGATTTTGTATTAGGATGTTACGACTAGTCAGAAACACAGACGAAAAGATGCTTTATTCCACAAGTGACTCTGGATGGGGTAGGCATTAAAGTTTGGACTGTTAATAGGTAGCCATGGCAGCAATGGGAGGTAAAAAAAATGGGATTATGGCCCCTGGTGAAAAGACAAGGTTCTTCTGTTTTGGGACACTGAATACTTCATTTCCTGATTTCCATGTTATCCCAGCTTTGTCCTTACCCAGGCTCTGTCATTGGCTCTCCTGCCTCTCATTAGACTATGACTTTAGTTATTTTCTTTAGCTTTGAAGGGTCCAAGGATCTCAGGGATGTCCTGCCCAGGGTGGGTACTGTGTCTGTAGGGTTATTTATGTCCCCTCCCCTCTCTGTGTTGCCTACTGTGCTTTTATGGTTATTTATATTCTTCTCTCTCTCTCTCTCTCTCTCTCTCTCTCTCTCTCTCTCTCTCTCTGTGTGTGTGTGTGTGTGTGTGTGTGTGTGTGTGTGATGGATTAGACTAAGCTGGCTGACCAAGTAAATCTAAACATGAACCACTATGCCTTAGATCTTTACATGAGTGCTGGGGACCAATCCTCATGCTTGTTTACCTATTCAGCCATCTTTCTTTATTCCGCCTCTCTCCTCTTCCTCTGAACCTGACTCCCTTCATAGGAGACCTAACCTGCTGTTCGTGTCTTTGACCAACACGGTTTCTAGAAAAGTAGACTCCTGTGTTCTCCAATTCTTTGCTCTCTGTGCCCCACGGCTATCCCTGGAACTGAATGCAGCCAACCCAAACCCTTTGTAATTTCTCCCTCCACTGGCTCGCAGGATATGCCCCCTTTGGCTTGGCAGGAACTCCATGTTGAGAATTTTGTGCTTAATATTTATTATATCCTACTTTATTATGTTATGCTAAAATACTTGCTGTCCCTATGTTGTGTCAAGCAGATACATGGCTGTGTTATACAGACTCCGAAGAGAGTGTAAATGAACTTAGAATTGGCTCGAGATGGAAGAGGGAGAGAATGTTTAATTATAGCAAGGGAACCTCTCACTTCTCACCCCAGACACAGCAAGGCTAACAAGGCAGTTTACTCATGGCCTCCAAATATAATAAATAATAACAAAAATATATCAGCTTTTCAAGTCCTCTCTGGAGCCATCCAGCTACATAGATGAGAGCCCTGGGGTCTGAAGTTCTAATTTGCCAAGGGATTATATACAACACTGTGAAGATATTTATCGTCTTTTGGCGAGGGAGAAATTCAATGTGTAGAACAGGTTGGAGAGTAGGAGAAAGTGCAAAGACACAGTAAGAACAAAAGATTTCGCTCTGATTTTGTTTGGTAAAATATCTTTTGAACAAAGACTCCCTCAAAGAAACAGGAACAAAATGTAATCAGCTTGAGGGCTCTGAGGATAGCATTGTGCCATATGGATCAAAAGGAAGGCTCTGTTTGATCCCTTTTCTCAGGTGGGCAGTGGGATTTAGGGAAAAGTCTGCAGTTCTAAGATACCGAGAAGAAGCTTTGAAGACAATGAAAAGATGTAAGGCAGGATTTGATTAAAAATAGTTACCCAGGGACATGGTGTAATGGCTCGGTGCTCTGCGCTGGTGCTGGGTTCTGTGTGCAGCCTGGGATGCGATTGTGCCAGCCACACCATTGGTTCTGAAATAAATCTACTGGAATGGAGTTAGTGTATAGGTCACACTTTTAGGGAAAGCAGGACCATCAGTGGGGCACAGATGGCTATAACCCTAAGAGTTAAGCCCCACATTGTTTTCCTTGAAGTAACTGATAAATAAAAATAAAAGCTAACCAAAGTGAACGTTGAAGTGTTTTGTAGTCATATGATGTTAGATACTACAGCATGGATGTTGCCTCTTCTCACTTTAAGGTGGAATCCAAAACACACGAAACTCAGAAACTCACATGAACCCAGTGGAAAGCCGCTTTTCCAATTTAGCCAACTACTCTCTATTTCTTCTGCGAGTTTTAGCCATAAGGAACTAACTACTAATTGTCTTCCAGGGTGCTTCATGAACTGAAGTGATAGCGGTGTCAGTGACTCTCTGAAGACACCCAGTTAAGCCAAGGTTACTGTGTTAGACTGAGTTGCTGTTCCACACTATCAGAGGGAAAAAAATGCTTACGGGGAGAAGGAATTTCCTCAGCTCACAATTTCAAACGTTCCAGTGCATGGCCCTTGGCACCATTAATTTTGGGCCCAAGATGAGGCGGAACACCATGGCCGGAGCATCAACAGCAACTGCTCATCTCCTGTAGACGTCTGTCTCCATCTGACTAGAGCAAAATATACATCCTTCGTGACTTACTTCCTCCAGCTAAGCCTCGCTCCCCAAAGGTTGAAAAATCTCCTAAATAGAATCTTCCAGATGGAAGCAAGAGTTGAGCAGAGGAGCCCGTGTGGGGATTTCGTGTTCAAATTGTAACCAATGCATAGGAGCCCTCCAGGCCCAGACGAGGCTTAATGCACCGCAATCAGCAGTTTCTTGATTAAAGGCATCTCAAGGAGAGCAAGACATTTCCTTGAACATATTTTAGGTAAGATCATCATACTGGTGCTGAATTATGTGAAGGCAGATTTTTTGGGTAGGTTCTACTTATATTCTTGTTTTTGGCATCCAATACTGTTGGGGTTGCTGGGCATTTCTTATTGCTTTCGCAGAGAGCTAGTCTGAAAAGTCTCAAAAAGATATGCAGACAGATTTTTGTGACCATTATTCATTTTCCCAGGGTTATACATATAAGATTTCATTTACTTTCTATTCAATATATGGATTTTATTTAAAAAAATAGATTTTTTTCTATTCGATCCTAGTAAAGTGTGAATTATGGTCTGGTGTATTCAATTTTTATCCAGCTGAATGTATATTAGCTGGTATTCCTGACACTATGTCTGCTAGTCTTCAAGAATTTTCAAAATTTCTCTTTGGGTAATAGGAGCCTATCTACAGCAAATCTAAGAAACTGGGACTGGATGTAATAATGTTCATTAAGATTGTGTATTAATAGCATCTATTATTTGGATCTTTGGACTTGAAAACTGAAGTAATGCGGAATGTCTTCTTCAAGGACAAAATAAAGGAAAGATAGATTATACCTCAAGGATGCTTTGGTCACCATTTCTCCCTGTCTTGCTCAAACAGGAAAATAGGGTTCATGATGGATAGCTGTCAGGCTATGACTGTCTCTTTCTTTATTGGGAACAGAAGAAGGCCCAGTTGACACTGATTGATGTGTGTTGTGACATGAGTTGGCATGCTGTAATGTTGATCACTGATGGGAATGGAGTGTGGCCTTACACAGTCTTCCCTGGAACAGGGTCCCTCATTTTTACTTGGGGATATTTTCTTCCTTTTGATGTATGTCTTGTTATGCGAGTCATTTTAGCTGCACCAATTCCCCGTTCCTTTCTGTAGATGGAGGGGAGAAGGAAATGAACATCCGGATGGTTTAGAGGTTTACTTGCCTGGAGCAAAGGTGTTTAAAACAGAAGTTGTCTCCCAGGCCCAGGTCTAGGATATCGGGTTAGATTGGCCAGTCTGCTTTGCAGTGCCCAGGACCATATTTCTCTGTAAATTTTGAATGGCAAGTAGTGGACTGCTAGAGTCTCAGCTTCCGATACTCATCTGAATATACCCATCTGTTCCACAGCTATGATGAAACACTTTAGTCTAAGTGATTTATAAGGAGAAGAGGTATATTTGTTTTATAGTTCGGAGGCTGAAACTTCAAGATGCATCAACACCATTGATTCTACCTCCTGTACAAGTTTTTTGGTGGCCTTACAGTGGTAATAGCATGTATAGAATTAATCATGTGCTGAGACATGTTCAAGCCAGAGCACAGAAAAGAAATAGCTGGGTACCTGTCTGGGATCCAATGAGAATTTGAACCTTTCTGGAAGTCAAGGTTCCCAAATGATCTGTCTTCTTCCCATCTCTACCTGTCAATGGTTCTATCATCTATAACACTGCCCCATTGGGGACCAATCATGCAATGCATATGCCATTAGCGGACATCCCCAAACCATATCCAAACCACAGCATTGAGGTATCTTTGAAATGGCACCAAGGCCACTTTTCCATTACCATCCCTCTGGCTTTGGGTGCTCACAGATAACTGCCACTAAGGTTCAAGTCTCGTTGCCTATGCATAGCCAATACGACTTTATCATCAAATTAGGGACAAGTAGTTGTTGAGCTAAGGACACACTTGTCACCTGTGGAATTCATAGCAGTTGGAAACTTTGCATTATATAATGGCATTTCGAGTCTTTGCTGGGAATAGCCTATGCTTTTTAGAGGTTCTGTGTGCCCACAGAATGGTACCATAGCAGCACCATCTGCTCTCTGTTTGTGCTACTGCATTTGCCAGGTTACTTTTTACTGCCATGTATACTACATTGTGACAGCGAACAGATCTACTAAATATAGAATTACAGCATTCTTTTAATTACAGTCGTTTCAATTGCTCATCAACACAATGAAAAATGGAAGGAGTACCACAAGGTTGCTGAGCTGTCATTTCTTTTAATAGCTCTCTGCGATTAAGATCACTTCTTGCAGGTGGGATGCACGTCCTTCTTTCTAATGACTGTAAATACTGAAGGAGGGTGTTAACCCGGGAAACTTTAACCTTAATCTAAGAGTTCCACCCCGTCTATTCTCTTTTTATCCCTAAATTGTTTTAGGATTTTTTTCTCCTGCCACTACTTTGTTTCTTCTTATGGTGGAGGAGAGAGCAGATATAAGAAAGGACGTATGCAAGCTGTTTTTACCTAAGAATCAGAGCCAAGTTAAGAACAAGGTGGAGTTCTTAGGAATGACCTTCCAAGTCTACAAATGCTGCATAGAAAGGGGTCTGTGGTTGGTAGTGTGAAGTGTAGTGTGTTATTAGAACTTCTCCCAGTCAGCAGAATTATTCCAAGCATAGAAAGCTTATGATAACTAGAAAGATCTTCAGATCCTTCTTTTAACCCATTGACTGTATCAGGGCTGTGGACTGCAAGCAAAGATTGAGATCATATCATCTTAGTTATGAACATAATCATGAATAGGACTAGAAGTTTTCCATTGTGAAACTGTCTTTTGTAGCTATTGAATAATATTTAGATGTAATTAACTTTATAAATATAAGTTTAAAAATTGGATGAACAATACAAATCATATTATGGAAACTTTCCCAAGATATTGCGCTTGATAATTCCAAAATAAAGACAAATATTTATCCTTAGTAGCTTTCTTCAAGTTAAGAAGTTGTTTAAATATCTTGATATTGTTTGGCCATAGAAAAGCTAATCCATTTTGATGAAATTCACTCAACCCATACTTGAATCCATTTGTAAATATTCTTGAATAATCAACTGGTCAACCTGTTTGGATTAATCAATTCTCTAAAGTTTATAAAATGATAGTTAATGAGCAAATCTAGGTTATGTTGGGCCTGCCATTTTGGAGGTGTCTGGAAATTTCTTTAATAAAGAGAATATTGCACTTGCTTATGCATAAAATGATTATTTGAAATGAGAAGCAAAAAGTTATGCAATTAATTAGGTAGATTTAAAATCATCATAAACCTTAAACACAGTTTTTATTAATTAGCCTCTTGATGGATTTCTGTAATTACTGCATTTTTAGTTACACTCTCTTTGCATATTCAAATGAAAAACATTTTAATTTATAATTTTATATAATGATAACAATGACCTTTTATTGATCATGGCTTTTGATCATTTAGAAATATTTATTTGATTTTATCCACCCCTTCATTTGTAATGCCATGCAAATGTTTAGGACTTTTGTCAAAACATAGAAATTTGCTTTATATGTAAATTAGAAATACTTTAAGAATTTTTTACAGTATATTTTAATCATATTCATTCTCCTTCCCTCAGCTCTTCCTAGGTCCATCCTCTTTTCTCATTCCACTTAACATTGCATCCTATTTATACCCATTAAGGCCAGTTTATGCTGTTAAAATCTTTTTCGCCGTGAGGTCTTCCACTGGAGCATGGTCAACTTATATCGGACCAACATTTTCAAGGAAACTGAGCCTTTCTCTGCAGCCACGAACTGTCAATAGCTTCTTGGGTTGAGGTGGAATTTCGTGCTGTATTCCTATCTCCATGGTCTTGTTTAAACTTGCACAGGTCTTTTTCATGGTGTTACAATTGCTGTGAGCTCATAGTCTGCCCTGCTGTATCCAGAAGACACTGATTGTTAGCAGTCATCCACTGCCTCTGGATCTTAAATTCTGTCTTCTTCCTTTTCTGCCATGATTCAGAAACCTTTGGAGAAATGAGTGCAGAATATGTTTTATTTAGGGCTGAATAGTCTATAGTCTCCTTCCCCTCCTCTTCCTCCTCCTCCTTCTCCCCCTCCTCCCCCTTCTCTCCCCCACCCCCTCCTTTCCCTCCTCTTCCTGCTCTTCCTTCCTTTCCTTTTATATATTACATCCTGGCTGCTGTTTTCCTCCTCTCCTCCCAGTCTCTCCCTCCCAACTCCCCTCTTCTCCAAATCCACTACTCTTCCATTTTTCTTTCAGACAAGGACAGGCCTCACAGGGATATTAACCAAATATAGCATACCAAGCTACAAAAAGACTAGGCACCACCCTCATACTAAGGCTGGATGAGGGAACCCAGTAGGAGGAAAAGGGTATCCAAATCAGGCAAAGGTCTTAGAGACAGCCCCTGCACCCATTGTTAGGAATCCCACAAGAACACCAAGCTACACAACCTTAGCACATACTGAAAGGGTTTAGGTCAGACCCATGGAGGCTCCATGACTCTTGGTTCGTCTTCTGTGGGCCCTGCTTAGTTGATTCTGTGGGTTTGCTTATATTGTTCTTGACCCTGCTGGATTCTACAATTCTTCCTCCTAGTCTTTCCCAGGATTTTTCAAGCTGTCCCTAATGTTTGGCTGTGGGTCTCTGCATCTGTTTCTATCAGTTGCTGGATGAAGCCTCTCTGATGGTGATTATGCTAGGGTCTAGTCTATGAATATAGCAAAGTATCATTATGAATCATTTCATTTTTCTAGTCATGTTTGCTTCTATCCCAAGTCTCTGGGTTACCCAGCCTCTGGTTCCTGGCCCTCCAGGCAGTGTCAAGGATGAATGAACTCCATCTCATGGTGTGAGTCTCAAATAGGGACCAGTCCTTGGTTGGCCAATCCCACAAGTTCTGTGCTACCTTTATCCCAACACATCTTGCAGACAGGACAGGTTGTAGGTTGAAGATTTTGTGGCTGGGATGGTGTCACAATTCCTTCACTAGGAGCCTTGCCTGATTACAGAAGCTGGCTGCTTCAGGCTCCATATCCTCCTTACTAGGAGACTTCACTAGGGTTACTCTCATAGGTTTCAGGAAGCCTTGTACTAGGGTTCTACCTCACCCTTGAAATGCAATCCAATTCCAGTTGTTTCTCCCAATGCTTTCCCCCTCAATCCACTACCCCACCTGATCGATCCTTCCTGCTCCCACCTCCACCTGCCCCAGTCCACCCATAAAATCTATTCTATTTCTCCTTTCCAGTGGTACTGATGCATCCTCCCCTTGAGTCATCCTTGTTACTTGGCCTCTCTGAGTCTGTAGATTATAGCATGATTATCCTTAGCTTTGCATCTAATATCCACTTATAGTGAATACATACCAACTTGGTCTTTCTAGGTCTGAATTACCTCACTCAGAGTGATTTTTCCTAGTTTCGTCCACTTGCCCGCAAATTTCATGATTTTTTTTAAACAACAGAACAATACTCTACTGTGTACATGTACCACATTCCCCCCATTCTTTGTTGAGGGGCATTAAGGTTGTTTCCATTTTCTGACTATTAAGAATAAATCTGCCATGAGCAAAGCTGAGCAAGTGTCCTTGTCATAAGGTGGAGCATTCTTTGCGTATATGCCCAGAAGTGGTATAGCTGGGTCTTGAGGTAGATCAATTGCTAATTTCCTAAGAAACCAACATATTTATTTTCGAAGTATCTGCACAGATTTGCACTCCCACCAGTGATGGAGGAGTATTTCCCTTGCTTCACGTTCTCACCGGTATATGCTGTTAGTTGAGTTTTTGATCTTTACCCTTCTGAGAGGTGCAAGATGGATCTCAGAGTGTCATTTCAATTTGCATTTCCCTGATGGCTAAGGATGTTGAACATTTCTTGAAGTGTTTATTGGCTGTTTGAGATTCCTCTGTTGAAAAATCTCTGTTTAGATCAGTACCTCATCTTAAAATGGATTATTTTTTTTCTTGATGCCCAGTTTCTTGAGTTATTTATATATTTTGTAAATTATCCCCTGATCAGGTGTTGGATTAATAAAGATCCTTTTTCTATTCTGCAGGGTGCCATTTTGTCCTGTTGATGGTATCCTTTGCCTTATAGAAACTTTTTGGTTGCATTAGGTCCCATTCATTAGTCTTTGACCTTAGTGTCTGCGATATTGGTTTCTGTTCAGGAAGTTGTGTCCTGTGCCAATGTATTCAAGCATAGACCCCACTTGCTCTTCTGTCAGGCTTAGTGTATGAGGGTTTATGTTGAGGTTAAGATCTATTTCATTCTTCTACATGCTGGCATCCACTTGGACTAGCACCATTTGTTGAAGATTTTTTTCCTGTACATAATTCTGGTTTCTTTATCAAAAGTCAGGTGCTTGGATTTACATCTGCAGCTTCCATTCAACTCCATTGATCAGCCTGTGTGTTTTTATACCAATACCATTCAGTTTTTATTACTATTGCTCTATGACACAGCTTGAAATCAGTGATGGTGATATCTCTGGGAGTTCTTTTGTTTAACAGGATTATTTTAGCCATCCTGGCCTTTTTTTCCTTTATGAAGTTAAGTATTGTTCTTTCAGGGTTTGTAAAGAATTGTGTGGGAATTTTGATGGAGACTGTGTTGAATCTGTAAATTGCTTTTGGTAAGAGGACCATTTTTACTCTGGTAGTCTAACCAATTTGTAAGTGTGAGAGTTCTTTCTCTCTTCTGATTTCTTCTTCAGTTTCTTCTTCAGAGACTTGATGGTCTTGTCATACTGGTTTTTCTCTTGTTTGGTTAGAGTCATCCCAAGATATTTTATATTATTTGTAGCTATTGTGAAGGGTGTTGTTCCCCTGATTTCTTTTTCAGCCTGTTTGTTCTTTGTATCTAGGAGGGGTACTTTTTTTTTTTCTTCATTAGTTAATCTTGTAATCATCTACCTCACTGAATGTGTTTATCAGCTATGGGAGTTCCCTGGTAGAATTTTAGGGGGTGCTTATTATACTCTCATATCATGTGGAAATAATGATACTTTAATTTTTCCTTTCCAATTTCCTTTATTGGTCTTATTGCTCTAGCTAGAACTTCAAGTACTATATTAACTAGAATGTCAAGTAGTATATTCTCTAGACTCTTACTCTCTGCCCCTGGTCCAGTAGTGAATCTCTGTACTGATCATCATCTACTGCAAATGGAAGCTTCTCTGGGGCAGGTTGGTAAATTCCTTATCTATTAAGTGTTCTTGGGTAGCATCTATTCAGAAATAGTATTTGATTTGATAACACTGCTAAAGACTTTTGGGATCTAGAGGACACCTCAGTGGTAGAGTGCTATTCTAGCAATTTTGAAGTACTTGGTGCAATGCTCAGTACCTCAAACCAAACCAAACAAAAAGATAACAAAAACCAAAATCTCAGCCAAGCACTCAAACAGCCAAGCTTTCACTTATGTTAGACATTGACATTTTTCTTTGCTTACTTCTGTACTTACTTTGAATTTTAAAATTATTATTTGGCAGAGTGGTGGTATAATATCTTTTTTCAAGCTAATGATACTTATGTTCAAGCTTCAGCTTCCACTGTAATATAAGAATTTTGGTGATGTTATTTTTTCAAGTCTTCTTTGGCGACATATTGAGATTTCATGGGTGCTGCTTCCCTGTCATATATAGAAGACACCATCTCACAACAGGCATCATGGGGCTCAAGTTCTTATAATCTTTCTGGCCACCATCCATGATGTTCCCTGAGCCAAAGGAGTGGGAGTTCTGCTGTAGATCTGCCTGCTAGATCTGGACACTCCACCACCAGTTCTTGTATACATTTTGACCAGTTATGGTTTCCTGTAATGTTCTTTGCTGTTAAAAGAAGATTCAGTGATGAGAGGTGAGAGCCACACTTATCAGTGGGTATAAGGTTGAATATCCACTATGCAGTTAGGGATCACACTGGTGACGGAAGTGGCTGCACTAGATTTTCCTGCCTCTGAGAGAGGAAGATTCCATTCTTTCCCAGGGAAGAGTCTCCTTATTTATTACCCAATCCCAAATGGTCACTCCTAGATACATATACATATGAGCATCAATAAATGAACTCAACATGTCACACACACACACACACACACACACACACATGTCAATAATAATTAAAGAATAAGAGAACATAAAAAGAATTTTAGTGATATGAAAATTCAACCATTCTGTTTCCTATTTTGTTTGTTTTTGAGACATGGTCCTACTATGTAGCCCTGCCTAGCCTTAAACTCACTATGTGGACTATTCTGGCTTCAAATATACCAAAACCTATCTACTCTGCTTTCCAGTACCCACGTTAAAGATATGCACCACCATGCCCAGCTCTGGCAATATTATTTTTCTATTTACATTTTGCATTTTCCTTATTACCACATTTCAGTGTTGAACTAACATTAATTCTGCAAAATATAAAATGAACCTGAGATTAAAGCATAAACAAGAACAGTGCTACCTAGTTTAAAATGCAGTCATGTTTTATTCAGCTGAAAGCATTTGTAGTCAAATTAATCTTATACCCCAGTTACTTGTTAATGGATATTTACATTCCTTTCTTCATTATATTTTACTGTGCTGGTACAGTATTGTGAGCTATTCTATCTACAACTACTAGGCTTTATTTGGGCAATCTCTATTAAATATTCTATAATAGACTCTAATCTAATATTTCAGGATATAAGAACCATAGGAAAACTATGGCTTGGGTTGTGTGATAAATTCCACAAGGACTCTCAGGAATGGGAGTGAGATAAGGATGCATTTGCATAGCTAAGCACCGCCCTGAGATAAGCACGTTTCAGTTTGATCAAGCTTGTATGTAAACAGAATCCCACTGAAGAACAGGAGTTGGCTTTAGCTTCCTGTGCTTTGTCCCTTGCTTCTGCTTTCTGGCCCACATAATTCTGGTGCCTGAGAATCTTACAACTTCTGGATGTCATGGTGTATATTTTGGCTATGCAGCTCAGAGGATGATGACACTGGGCAAGCTGGAGCAGTGGGCTGTGGGAGGATTTCTGTAAATCATTTCTACGCTGGAATGGCAAGTCATAACCTAGCAGAAAAGACTGGGTGTTGCATGGACATATCCTATTAAGGCCCCTCTCAGTGTGCACATAATTCCATTTCTGAGTTAAAAACTAAGATGATTATTGATTGCAACACTGTTTACTCCACGTGGGAGCAGAGTTGAAAAAAAGGAAGTCAGAGTAAAAAGAGATAGAACTTAAAGTCATTGCCCTCAGACTTTTATAAAATTATGTACTATGGCAGGAAGTCACTCTATTGGGCAACTATAGAGTGCAAATCCTGGAAGCTCAGAGTATCGCTTTGTTTGGGGAATTCTTTCCCCTGACCCATCTCCCTCTTTCCTTCCATTCCTGTCTTCTTCCTTCTGTCTTTCTATGCCTCTCTCTCTGGTCCTTCCTCTCTTTCCCCTGCTAAGTTCAACTGTGCAGCACTGAGGAGTGACGTTATTCCTTAAGTGTGATGAACAGCACAGTCTTATTTTGAGAAACAAAGGCCATGTACCAACGGAACAATGTTCTATATATGGCACAGACAAGACCCATTGCTTCATGTGTGTTTACGGTGCAGCAACTTCTCATTTGCTAAGTGACTCTCAGTTGTGTTTCTCAGCTCTGTCTGCCATTTTCTGCAGGAAATAAAGC
Source organism: Rattus rattus (assembly GCF_011064425.1). Lineage (NCBI taxonomy): Eukaryota > Metazoa > Chordata > Mammalia > Rodentia > Muridae > Rattus > Rattus rattus. The sequence goes on along the minus strand of NC_046159.1, from coordinate 103,922,214 downwards.
CCATCATTTCCACCGGAAGGAACAGGTTAAACACCATCAAGCAAATGGGGTTTCCAAGTTTATACTCTGCGTCATGACACCGACACATGGCAAATGCTTAAACAGTTTTATTTAAGAACAGAATTACCAGACCATGGAAATACTGATGTAAATATCAAGAGAGTGTGACATTTTCTAATCTACTGCATTGTTAGAAAAAGTTAACCTAGAAGCTGTCCTGTGTAATGGTCCTTGATGTGGAAACCTATTGCTGTGTTCTCAGAGGCCAAGACTGGGTGCAGTGTCTACACTGGCATTCTGTCCTGATCAGCAGCCATGATAAAATAAATGCTTGTGTTCACCTGGCAACAGAGCTTTGGATCAGAAATTTGTTCCTGGAAAAAACCACTCAGGAGTCAGTGATTGTTACCTTTCTAAAGCTCTTAAGATAAGTGATATTCAGAGCAAGCCTTAAACAAGTTCTAACAATTCAATTCACAAAATGATCATCCTTTGAGTAACCTCAATTATAGAGTAAAAATCCAAGTATACATTTGATCCTTCTGTGACCGTCACCTCAAGTGTACTTGAACCCATGTATAAGGTGACCTTTATCTGTATGACTGTTTTGGAGTCTCATCATGTAGGCCAGGCTGGCCTTGAACTTGTGATCTTTTTGCCTCTTCTTTTTAAGCAGTAGGGCCATCAGGATGAGCCACCACTTGTGATTACGAAGGTGACTTTAAAATGGAAGAAGTGGCTGGGTTGTAAGCACTGAGAGCCATGACCAGGAGAGTGGAAGGACATATACAAAATAAAGACAGACAGAGAACATCTGCTACTGACCAGGGACACACGGAAGGGACAGGTTGCTGCAGACAGCTGTGTGGCTGAACTCTCTGCTCATCCAAACTAAATTCTCTTGAACTATGTCCCAGCTCCAGGGCAGTCCTGCTTTCTATTGAAACAGCCTCAGCTTCTGCCCAGAACTTTTCCTCCAGCACGGTTTCCTCACTGCTGTCAAAAATAATGGGCTGTGGAGATGACTCAGTTTGTAAAGCCAAGATCTATCCTGAGAACCCAGGTTAGGAAGAACAACCTGGTGCAGTGGCATGTGCTTCAGTTCCAGGTGCTGCGGGAGGGGGAGATCGATTCTTGGCGCTCGTTAGTCAACCAGCTTAGTCTTCTTTCAGCAAGACACCTGGTTTCAAAGGATGACACTTGACAAATGGCATCTGAGGTTCTCTTCTGGCCCCCCCATATATATCTACACACAGTGCGCATGCACCACACCTCCTATTCCCCCCCATAAAAAGACAATTCTATTATGTGTAATAAAATGAGAGGCAACAGCTGAAGATAAAAGATGAACATGTTGGAAATACTATGCATACACAATGGAGCACCACTCAGCGGTTAAGAAATGACATCATGAAAATTTCAGGCAAAAGGATGGAACTAGAAAAAAATCATCCTGAGTGAGGTAACCTAGACCCAGAAAGACAAATACGGTACGTACTTAATTATAAGTGGATATTAGTTGTAAAGTAAAGGACCAACATACAGCAATCCACAGACCTAGAGAGGATGGCTCAAGGGGGGTGGGTGGAATGCACAAATCTTCCTGGGAAAGGGAAATAGATTTCTCAGGTAGATTAGGAGTAAGCGGGGATAGGAACAGGAGGGATTAGGTGTGGGGTGGGGGGAAGGAGAGAGTACTGGGAGAAACAACTGGAATTGGGGAACATTTTGGGGGCAAGGTAAAAACCTAGTGCAATGGAAATTCCCTGGACTCTATGATGTGACCATAGTAGAGACCCCTAGTAATACAGAACCTCAACCAGACATCTTCTGTAAGGAGGCAATGCTTCTAGTAGAGGGATTCGTCCTATAATTTGCCCAGCCTGAAAGATATGCTGGGGTCAAGGTGTCACAGAACTTGTGGGAGTGGCCAACCAATGACTGGTCCAACTTGAGACCCACAGTATGAGATGGAGCCCATCCTCGACATTGCCTAGAGGGCCAGCAACCAAAGGTTGGATAGCCCAGAGACCTAGGATAGAATCAAACATAACTGGCAAAAAGAAAGTCGGTGAAATGATTCCTTATCATATTCTGTTATATTCATCGACCAGAGCCTAGCATAATCATCATCAAAGAAGCTTTATCCAGTAACTGATAGGAGAAGATGTAGAGACCCACAGTCAAACATTGGATGGAGCTTGGAAAATCCCACTGAAGAAGGGGAGGGTACTGTAGCAGCTAGAGGGGTCAAGGATAGCACAAGAACAGGACCTGCAGAATCAACTAAGTAGGGCTCATTGAGAATGAACCAACACTTAGGGAGCCTATATAAGGTTGACCTCCAGAGGACCTAGGTCCTTTGCATATATGTGATGTTGTACAGTTTGGTATTCTTTGGGGTTCCTAATAATGGGTGTTTGGGCTTTCTCTTTGGGGTTCCTAATAATGGGTGTTTGGGCTTTCTCTAACTTTTTTTTTTATCTGCTTTTGAGACTCTTTCCTCATACTGGGTTGCCTTGAACAGCTTTGAGATGAGGGTATATGCCTAGCCTTATTGCAATTTGTTTTGCCATGTTTGGTTGATATCCCTAGGAGATCTACTCTTTTCTGAAGGGAAATGAGGAGGACCAGTAAATCTGTGGGAGAGAGGAGGTGGTGGTGGTAGACTGGGGGGAAAGGAAAGAAGGGAAGTCACAGCTGAGATACAATATATGAGAGAGGAATAAACCAAACACCAAAAAAAGCCCCAAAACAAAACAAAACAAACTCCAAAGAACAAAAAACAAACAAACAAAAAAGCAAAAAACCAGAAAATACCATATGGCATATCCTGTGAAAAATTGTAAAGAAGAGTTATTTCTTTCCTAGCTAGAATTAAGAACAAAGAGACAAAGAAGTAACATGGCGATTCCAAACAAAAAGTTCGAAGAAATGATATGGTCAAGAAGTTGTGATTTCAAGCCCCAGCCTGCCAAGTTCTGCCCTGTTAATTTGTGTTAATTTGTATGTAAAACAATGAGATGGTTTACTAATGCTATACTTCTTTGGATGATTGTAAGAATTAAATATTTAATTATTTGATATTTAATCAAAGCCAACATGTGCTATTTTTTTTATTTTTATTTTTTACCACGGCCGATTGATAAAAATTAAGATTAAATTTAGAAATGTTAGAGGTTAGAGAAAAATGAAGATCAACCCCTTATCTTTTCCACGATTGTAATATGGATAGATTAGTTGTTACCACTAACTTGAGCATCTACAACATCCAGGCTAAGCTGCTTTCCAAGTGTGAAAGCCTGGAAATGTGAAACAGTGATTCTCTTCATCTGGTGTCATTATTATCTGACGGTAGAACTTGGGTCATAGTAGTTAACACAGCAGATACTAATCTCCCTGTTTTCCACCGTATATTCTACCTAGGGGAGGAAAACAACAAGCACATAAATTACCATGCAGTGAGTGACAAAAATAATCAAGGTTAAGGTAGAGAGGGAGAGCAGGTATTCCGGCAAGCTCTTTGTTAAGTGTGGGTGTGCTGCTTTTGCAAAGTATGTTTACCTGTATGATAAAGGCTCATTGTGGTCAATTCCAGGCTATTCGAGCACTAGCTTTGCTTGTGTGTGACCAGAGCCCCTGCTTTAAGCATAAACCCCTGTGTAGATCAACTTGCTTAGCTCTCTCTCCAGGAAGACTAGGTTAAGAAGAGGGAAGGTGATGGGGAGGAAGAGTCCATATTCAAGGATTAGTGGCATGGGACTCCAAGCTCAGTGTAATTAATTCTCAGACTTCAGAAACTTGTGATGAGACAAGGGAGTATTAGGGCATAGAGTAAAAGGCTAAAGCATGTCTCTTGCTTTTCCATTCTGTTCACAAACAACCTTTGCATGTACATGGGCCTGAACTAAAATGAGGGCACCTGAAACCTCTACTTTTTGCAGAAGTGTCATCTTCAGGACAGTTCCATAGGAATCAGGTTCCAGAGTATAGTCTCATGAAGGCGGAGTATTCTGCATCCCTCACAGTACAATTGTTACCAAGCACATGCGGGGTGAAGACATAGAGGGCCGTCAGCCTCACTCTTTGTCCCTTCAACGTGGTCATTGGGTTGATGGTCAACAAGAGGACAATGTCTTCATGACACCAACATCAAAGTCAGACTCTAGACAACGTAATAGGAGTCATCTTTAAAATAGTAAGCTGTTAACAGAGAGGGGCTTCAGATCAAAGCGAACTGAAATAACTGGGGCAGCAATGTTTTCAATGTCCTAACAATATACAAAAACAAGAATATGCACAAAAATATGAGTCTATGCTGTGAACATCAGCTTTGCCATGGTATGAGAGAGTGCTCATTCACTGTAAATGTACTCTACGGATACCTTGCCGGGGAGGCAGATATAAGCCTATTATTGACTCTAAGAGTTAACTGAGCAACAATACCCCAATGCCAGCAAGCTCTGGGAAGTGGCCTATGAACTTCTCCTAACTGGTAATATTTAAATAAAAATAAAATATGTCTAAACGTGGGTATATGTTGTGAATTTCAGTTGGAAAAATGCTTCTGATAGCATCATTTCCTCACACCTTCCATTCTCAGTTTCTTCTTCTTCTTCTTCTTCTTCTTCTTCTTCTTCTTCTTCTTCTTCTTCTTCTTCTTCTTCTTCTTCTTCTTCTTCTTCTTCTTCTTCTTCTTCTTCTTCTTCTTCTTCTTCTTCTCCTTCTTTCTCCCTCCTCCTCCTCTTCCTCCTCCTCCTTCTCCCTTCCTTCCTTCCTTCCTTCCTTCCTTTCTTTCTTTTTTTATTGGATTTTTTTTATTTACATTTCAAATGTGATTCCCTTTCCTGGTTTCCCTGATATAAGCCCCCTATCACATCCCCCTCCCCTTCTTTTATAGGGGTGTTCCCTTCCCCATCCACCCCCTCTTTTCACCCCCACCCCTGACATTCCTCTACATTGGGGATCCAACATTGGCAGGACCAAGGGCTTCTCCTTCCATTGGTGCCCAACCAGGCCATCCTTTGCTATATATGCAGCTGGAACCATGGGTCAGTCCGATCAAGGACCTCCATATCAAACCAGATACTCTCAGTGTCTTCTTGCTAGGGTGTCTGCCACTGCAGTCTTCATCCATACCTACAGTTCTTTACCCTCAGGTGTCTGCTGTGACTTCTGGCTAACTGAACCCTGTGATGGACAAAGCACAGGACATTCTGTAGGCTTTACTCATTCCTTGATGTGTACACACCATATTTATTCCTAATGTCTTTAGCCTTGAAGTACAGCAAACTATTTAAATCATGCTTGTCAAATGGAAGAAAGGAAAAGCAGTTGAGGGGAGAGTCAGGTCACTGAGTAGCACTGCCAGTTTTTCTGTTAAGTTTAACACTGACATTGGTTCATAAGTGATATTATAATTTTATATAACACTAAAAATTCTCACCAGTGAAACCATGATCTTAAAATTTTATCTTATATTTACCAAGATACCATTTCACACTGGTTTTCTCTCGTCTCTTGTTATCTTTGGGTTCCTATAACCAAAGAAAAACCATAAGTGAGACGAATTGGGTGCATTTAGAGAAGGATATGGAACTGTAGACATTCCTCCCTGGCAGAGCATTTCTCCCATTACTGTTTTATATTGGGTTGTATAGCATCTATGATACTGTGACTATACAATGATACTTTAGTGCTGAGTGCCGGCGCAGTCTTTAAGTGACAGTGATGAAGTCCATCCTTCATTGATCCAACACTGCAAGTAAGTACAGCAGAGCAACAACCACAGGAAGATCTATGACTCAGCTTCTGTACATCCAGATACTACCACCTCATCACGCCTGCTACCCACATCTCAGTGCTCTGTGATGCCATTAGTTAGGAAATGCTGCTCAATTTCAGAGACATTTCATGTGTGAAGGGAAAATAAGCATTTCACTTTTGATAAGACTGAAATTACAGAAGGGTACAGTGAAAGGTACCTGTAGTCTTTTCTAAGACCAGAGGAGAAATGATCCAAGCACATTAGATTTCAGATTCACAATGAATAGATCTTTGATTCCCATGGAATTCAGACATATGGGAAGTATGAATTGCTTTAGGAAATGCATGGACAAGTTCTGTTAACTTTCTTTCTCTGAAGGAGAAATGCTTCCTATAGCATTGCTGTTGATCTGTAATGATACCATAAGTGAGTTTCAACACAGGGGAGATCACCAGTGACCTTGCACTACTAATGATTATTTTTGTATATATATATGCTACTATTTGCCTATGTAGACATTTTTATGGTTGTACCGCAATGAAGAGACAACATTTTTATTCATTTTCACTGAATACAGGAAAGGGGAGTAAACTTATAATTTTACGGCTCTGTAAAATTCCACTGGATTATTCCAAATAATTTATTTAAACATTCTTTATAATATACTTAGATTACTTTGAAATTTTTTGCTTCCTTGGACAAAGCCACAAAAAAAAAAGCCCATTGTGCACTTATTTGTTTTCTGTTGAGTTATTTCTCTAGGACACATTCCCAGGAGTAGAATTTTTTGGGTTGAAGAAAATGATACATTTTTATGGCCCCTGGTATAACTTGCCATAAAGATGGGCTTTAATAAAAATTCAGTAGCTGTTTCTCCTTGAACATTCTAAAGGACAAGGGACTGTTTAGCTGCCTTTCAAAACCTTCCTGTTCCATTTTCTGGGCCATGGATGTTATCAGAGGCATGGATAGAGTGAGAAGAGAAAAAAAAAAAAAGAGAAGAGGGATGGCTAAGGAGACACGCAGTGACTCAGCATCCACAGAGCACCCCCTCCTTAAGGTTTCCAGTAGCCCAAATTCTGCAGCTTGTATCTGTACTTTACCTTTCTGGCTTGCCCAGGTCTATGAGATGAGTCTAGGCTGTAGTGGGTATCCAATCAAGAGACATCAGATATCACTAAGCAGAACATGGAGTAAGATTCCTTGGAATCTTTCAGAACTGGATTGAAAAGGTGAGACTTAGCTAAGGGGTGGGTTGGTGACAGGGCCATCTGTCTAGCATTCTGTGGGATTGTCCTAGTGCAGATAGTGAGAATGGTGATGTTTATTCTGTTGGTTGAGGATGAGGTACACAGTCATAGTCCTTGACATCTAATGTACATTTTTTACTGCAATGAGAAAGTCAGCAACTGAAAAGAGAGATTTGACTCATACTGTGTTGAAGGAAAAAAAAGTAAGAAACATTAGAATCTGTACAATTGTACAATCTTTTTTATTTATGTATTTATATTTACACTCCAGATTTTATTCCCCTCCTGGTCCACCCCCCCGAAGGTTCCACATCCCATACCTCCTCCCCTATCCCCTCTACCCCCATCTCCACCAAGATGTCCCCACCCCAACCACCCCACCAGACCTCTAAAGTTTCTGGGACCTCCAGTCTCTTGAGGATTAAGTGCATCTTCTCTGACTGAATCCAGACCCAGGAGTCCTTTGCTGAACAATCTTTAAGTGGGCTGTCCCTGTCATTTAGGGTGACCCTGGTGGCTTGCTCTAATTAGAGTCTATACTTTGAAATTTTGCTTTCTAATAAATAACTTTCATTCGTGCCATGGACCTGCTCTCCATTGCAAAGGACTTGAGAGAAAGCACCGGGGCGAGACATGCCACCTGTGACCATGGCAAAGAAAAAGAAACAAAGATTTATTTCTAGTAGATATCACCATGGTTATTAGAACACAGAAATTGCGGTTTGTTAACCTGTGTTAGAATGGTCATAACCCTGAATCTCAATGAGGGCCTTGAGACACAGTAGTGCTATGAGACCAGAAATATTGGAGCTCAGTTTTTCAATTGGTTTTATTCTCACAGCTTTTACAATAGAAGCTGGAAAACTGTAAGATTGTCTCTTTAGTCTTGATTATTTAATCACAGGCCTAGATCCAAGGAAGAATATATATGAAGCATAAATCAGGTGTCAACGCAAGAGTCCACAAGTGGATGGAGCAGGAGTGTGTGGGTCCACATAGGATTTCACAAGTGGATGAAGCGGGAGCGATTTAGTTCAGATAGGATGTGTGACTGGCTTGTGCCACAAACAGGATCCAGGGGTTTAAATAATTGTAGTGCATTTCTATTTTAAGCTATATCCATGCTTTTGTGAGTTGAGGGAATGCTTCTTTTTTTTTTTTCACAGAGGCCACAGGCAGTGGGAGACTGAATTAACTAGTATTTGTGACTTACCAGAAACAGATGAGTACCACATTTCAAGACAGCTTTTAGCTGGCCTGTTGGTATCATTGGCTCATCTCTGATAACAAACAGAAGAACCTACTCCACAAATTTTGTTGTTCTTAGGAGAATCAAGTCCTCTGGCTCTTGAATCAATGTGTCCCTTGGGCATGTGGGACTGGGTTTCAAGGTTGCTCCACAGAGAAAGGTGTGACTGAAATAGTGGGCAACATGGTAAAGTATACCTAACAACATAGGACAAATGACTTCTGGACAAACGCCATCATTAGAGGTGGTTCCAATATATGCTTGGGTTAAGGTTAGGGTTAGGGTTAGACTTAGGGTTAGGGTCTTCTCAGTTTCTGCATTTTCTTTGGAGTGGGTTTGCCATGGTCACCAGATATGTGTTTAGGGGGGCATATGACCTGCCTTCTCTTTTATTTTATTTTATTTTATTTTTATTCACTTTATATCCCATTCACAGTCCCTCTACTTCCTCTCTTTCCAGTTCCACTCTTACAAATCCTACCCTCATTACCCCTTCCCTTCTCTGCAGAGAAGGAGAGTCTCTCTTGGATTCCAACCCAACCTGGGGCATCTAGTCCCAGCAGGTCTAGGCATATCATCCCCCACCGAGGTCCAATCAGGCAGTCCGAGTAAGGGTTAGGGGATCCAATGGCAGGGAAAAGAGTCAGAGACTGTTCCTGCTCCACTTGTTAGGGGACCCCCATAGGTCCAGCTCCCACAAGATCTCTGGTTGGTGGATCAGTCTCTGTGAGCCACCATAGTCCCAGGTTAGTTGAATCCATGGGTCTTCTTGTGATGTCTTTGACTTCTCTGACTTGCTCACTTCTATCCCCCACCCTTCCACAAGACTTCCCGGGCTCTGTCTGATTTAGGTCTCTGCATCTGCCTCCATCTGCTGCTGGATGAAGCCTCTCAGAAGACTGCTATGCTACTACAATCATAGCAGAGTGTCATTAATAGTGTCAGGTGTTGGCTCTCTCACATGGGGTGGGTCTCACACTGTGCAGTCATTGGCTGTTTCTTCAAACTCTGCTCCATCTTTATCCCTGCACATTTTGTAGGCAGGACGAATTTTGGGTCGAAGGGTTTGTGGGTAGATCGATGTTCCCCTCCCTCCTCTGGAAGCCCTGCTTGGCTGCAGGAGCTGGTCACTTCAGTCTCTATCTCCCCTCTGGTAGGAATCTCAGCTAGGGTCACCCCTGTACTACCTTCTCTTTTTGGTGCCTAAATAAATATGAGCTGCATATAAAAGGGTATAAAACTTAGGGCTTTCATGTTGGGATTGTTTTCCCAGTTTATCTAACATTCTTGTTTAGTGGTCTTTGATGTGATGTCCACGCAAAACTTTGTTCTATAGCTTTGTGGTTGGTTTTCAGTGGTCCCATACCTTTCTTTTCTTGTGACAACTTCTGCCTTACCTGACAGAACAATCAACAGAGAGACACACCAAGAACTGTAACTTGAGGTACTTTTTTTCTTGTGAGAGATTTAGATGCTGTGTGAACCTTTCTATTCACCTACTCTTAAGTCCGGATGCTATCCCAGGCAGCCCTCTCTCAATTTCCCCTATAGGGTAACTGCCTACTTACCAAGCAGCAAGTTTTCCCATTTGAATGAACTCAGTTCCTTTAGAAGTATGCCTTTTCTTTTCTTAAGAAATCTTATAGGACCTAGACATTGTAAACAACTGTTTTCACTCTAGCAACTGACTGAGAGAAAAACCAAGTTACCTCTCTGAACCAGCTTACTTCTGAAGACTCAGCCAACAGAGCAGAAAGCCCCTCCAGAGGAGCACTAGTTTTCCGACTTGGACCAAACATGATTAGTCAATGACTCAGAAAAAGGATAAAAACATGGATGAGGCTTGGGAAGAATGGCCTGTTCTGTGCATACAAGGGAGTACTCTGCTTTTCAGTTGTCCATGTATCATCTGAAATTGAAATTGCCCCTCACTTCCCCTTTTTCCCAATTAAAATGAATTCAAAATGAGACACAAACAATGTGTGATACCATCACCTTTTTAGTCCGATTTCCTAAGAAATATAACACAGTGAAAAAGTACAGGGGGTTGTCTCATAATGTATGGCGACTGTGTTATTTACATAACATTGGAAATAATTTTTAGAATGCATATTTAGAGAAAATTCTAAGATCAAGAGCTGGTTCCGGAGAAAAGTGCTTGCCAATGCTTTGCAGTTGATAGTAAAATGCTGGGGAAGGGGCAGACTAAGGCTTCTTTCTCACGGACACAATATATGCTTTTCTGAAACCATGACAAATTGGCCGATCATCAATTCTGTGGTGCTTGAAGGGATGAGATGGGTGTCGACTAATGGCCTCTCCTTGCCTGTGTTGACTGTCCATTTCCTGGGAACACCTGCCTGCTCTCAGTCAGTGAGTCCAGGCGCTAGATGGGACTGGAAGCCCACAGAGTGACTCCCTGTCTCACTCATCCTGTCATTCTCTGTGTTGGTTGTGTTTTTTCTCCTCCCAGTCATTGCTCATGACTCTGTTGTTTCCCATCCAGCAGTTTCAGAGATGCTCAGACACACTCTCACACGATCCATCCAAAGACTCTTTTCTAAGTGTCCGTAAGCATCTCTTACATCTTCATAACTTCTTGACATCTCCTTATTCTACTTATGAGTCAGTGAATGAGAGTTGTCATAAACAAAGAAGGCATCGTTTTCTATGTCCATGTCAGGGAAAAGTAAACATTAAGTTCTGAAATGAAATATGATATGAAAAAGTAGCATTTTCTAGATTATGCATTATATTCTAGATCTTTCACTCTCCCTTCTTTTGTGTTAAAACTACTCCCCATGAAGAAATATTTTAGATGAAATTCAAAACTCTTGTATCCACCCTTTCATTTATTTACTTATTTATTGGGGTTCTACACCTGAAAGGTCAGACGACAATACTTGTTGGAGTCTTTGTCAGGCTTGGCCACAAGTGCCTTAAGCAGCTGTGCCATCTTGCTGGCCCATCTTGGCATCGTGACAAGTTTGCTAATCTTATGTATTTGGTTTGTTGGAACTTTAAAACGTGAGTAGAGCATATCTGTGGGAGGAAAGGAATGAAAGCATTAACTGACAGCTGACTTATAAAAACAGACCCTTTAATTAACAAGTGTGTACAGCAGCATTTGCCGTGTTTATTTAATAAATTTCTAGTCTCCGAAAATGCATTTGATAATTTCACATGATGTGGTTTTTTTTCCTTCTGAACAAATTTGGGTGCTAATTTTATTTCTTCTTATTTGAATAAATAGAATAAAATTAAAGCCTGTCTTGCAGAGCCACTTAAAGTAAAATGTCCTGTCTGATGTCTGTGAATAGCACAGACATTAAGACAGAACTGAGATAAGAAAATGCCACTTGGAGTCTATCTTTCCTTTCACTTTTCCTTTTCTGAGGCAGACAGAAAGGGAAACTCAGCCAGACTAAACACTCATTCTTCCCTGACTTACCCTTTTGTTTCTCCTCCCCCATCCTTATCCCATCTTCTTCTCTTTCTTGTCCTTGTCCCACTCTTCCCTCATCTTCTTCCCCATCTGTGCCTCCTTAAACAGAGCCTCCTTCTGTAGGCAAGGGTGTCCTGAAGCACACTACAGAAACTTCCTCTCCTCCTGCTCTGTCCTCAAGACTGATGGATGTGGGCTTGTACCCTCGCCCTACTTTTCTTTGCACACATACTGCTCATTTTAAAAGTCCAAGTAATATAGCAACATGTAGTGATAGTGTTGAAAAGCACAAAGGAAGTTTCTGAGCTCAGGAACCACACTTTAGAAAGGAAGTAATTTCACATAGTAGTGAGTGGTATTAAGGGTGCATGTTGTTGTAGGTAGGTATTGAAGTCCTGGCGGAACCCATCAAAATTTTCATATTCTCTTGTCTCTGAACAATGTTTTGGACAGAGACACATAGATAGTAACAGAAGAAAGAACTATTCAGAGAGAAATATTAGATCAACAAAAAAATCGACATACTGTTATTGAGAATGTCAGGCAGATTTTATATGTAACTTTGCATCTTACAACAATCTAGATAATTAGATAGGCCATACAGCTTCACTTTACCAGTAAAACGCACCACCACAGAGGTAAATTTGCCCTAGAATCCAAAGCCCTGCTGTAGTGGAAATGCATTTCTACTCTGGTCTGGCTACTTCAAGAGGGAATTCTATTTCGTGGCTATGCTTAGGAGAACTTATTTAATCTTTATTAAGTGAGTGGTACTACTTATTTCATGCATCATGAACCAGTATCCCATGTCAGGAGAAAACTGAGAGGAAACTGTAACTTATTAAGCCATTTGCTTGGAGAAAGCATTACTTGCTGTCCTGGTGGGGGACTGCTTACAGCGTACCTTGCTGATTCAAAGACAGAGTTGCGGGGTGGCAGACTTCTCATTGTGTTCAACGAGTGCTGCTGACTCTGGATCAGAGGAGATCTTCAAGCTTGTTTTCTTTTTCACCAATTTATCTGAAAATAATAATACCAAAATAAAGGGATTATGGAAAATCCAATTTCCTTGAGGCTTCCTTCAACCATGATTGATGGCAAATATAAAATGGTGACACATATACACAGTTGTTCTAGGGCATTTTTTTCTCCAAAAGAAAGACCAGCATTTCTCAAATTATATTTTGATGGATATTAGTGTTTTGTTGGATGTTAGAAAGTATTCTGCCAAACAATGGTCTTATGGTGAAATACATCTCTAAGTTCTTAGTTATTCATTGTCAAACTTGATCTTTAGGGTTAGATTTCCGGGTGTTACGGAGACCTCACTCTGGGCTCTTGGTCCTTGTGTCTCCACCCAAATAATTCAAATGAGACATATGGAGTCTAGCAGAGAAGACAGGATGGGTTTATTATAAAATAGCGTGGCCTGCCCTCAAGGGTGAGCCTGAAGCATTGCCAAGGGGCCATCACTACAACTGTATTTTAGACTTGCTGATACTAAAGTCTTTGAATGGACAGATTCCCTGAGAAGCATTTTTCTCTCCAAGTGACTGGAATGCCTATTTGAATAGACTCTCAGAAGAGGGGTGACATCATGGTTTTGTTCCTTATCCGAAGAGAAAATGCTCTCATAAAGTATAAGGTTTCTATAACTAGGTTTAGATAATTATCAATGAGGATCTTCTGATAGTTTAGGATGTTGCATGTTCTTTCATGGTCTGAGGTACCATTCCTTTGGTGAATAATTAGAGCTCCATAGCTCCAGTTGGTGGTTTAACAAGTTGGTTGATGTAAGGAACAGGTTTAGCTACAGTATCCTCTAATCCTGCTAATATCTGACCAGCTACCTAGTAATAAACTTTTTGAAACATGGTTCATTTACTTGTATTTGTGTGTGTGTGTGTGTGTGTGTGTGTGTTCACATAAGTGTGTATGTATCTTTGGAAGCCAGAAGAAGGTATTAGATCCCCTAGAGATACATGTGGTTGTGAGTCACCCTACAGAGGTCCTAGGAACTCAACTCTGGTCCTTAGCAAAAGCAAGACGTGTGCTTAAGAGCTGAGCCATCTCTCCAGGCATTTAATGGGCATATTCTAATCGCTGCTTTTCAGGCAACCTTTAAACCCAGTAAACCAGCAATCCCTTACATAAGCATCAGTGCTTCTCTCTGACATCCACCTACTGAGGTGCGTGAAGCTCTGGCATCAGGAGACATTTATTTTGGTCCATATGCTGTCTCGAGGTCGGTTGTTTTCATAACTCCAAGTATCTGTTGCAATGAGGAATGAATGATGACAGATGACAAAATATGAAGGCTTTTGTCATTTGTCTTGCATTCAGTTTTTATTCAATGAAAGCCAATTTGGATCAGATAAACATGCCATGAGTCACTCATGATGGGCAAACAGATGCAACTACAAGAGAGAAAGAAATGACCAGAAAATAAATGGCACCCAGCCCGTGTCTCTGGTAATTTCTGTCCACGTTCCCTGGTTTATCTAGAGGCAGCAGCCGGGATCCCTCCATGACCCCTGAACCCTGCTGCCACCTTCCTTGCCTGCCCTGAGCACCTGGTGCAGCAGCCAGCTATGCTGCAGGGCTGGCGTCCAAAGCTCCATCTCTCATCTTTTCAGCACGGTACCTTGATTCAGGCAGAGGCTTTAGGGCTTATTAGGTAGGTTCACAGTCTCTTAGCCTGCTCTGTTTGTTGGAAGTTTTGAGATGAGTTTAATATAGACTGGAGATGACTGCCCTTTCTTTATTCCTTTCTGGAAACCCAGAGGCTGTGGGGCTCAGAGAGATGAGTTTCCGGAGGGGCTGGCTCAGTGCTCCAGCTGCACCCGGGGTCTCTGTCTGTCTGTACTTCCTCCCCTCAGTTTCATGGGCACTGTTGCCTCTTTACATTACCCCACCCCCACCCCCCGTCAGCATTTCCTTGACCATTTTCTGGCTAATGCCTAGTACATGTGTTCTCCACAACTGATCTCAGAGACCGCCCTTCCTGCTTTTCCTGACCGTGCATATCCTCCCCTCCTTCGGCCATCTCTTGATTAAGAACGCTCAGGTCCTTTCCGGAGCCAGCTCTGGTGAAGATGTTACAAAGGGATTTCTATTCATTCCTCTCTAGCTGGGTTTCAAGTTCCCTGATGTCAGGATCTACATTTTACTTTCCCAGCTCAAATACATAGGTATACCAAAGTTCCTTTTTTAAAATTGAAACTTCTTCTGGTCCTAGAGGATTTACATTGTGTGCGTGGACTAGAGCTTGTGCGGAGGTCGGAGGATAACCAGAGAGAACTGATATTCTCTGTCTACGGTCTAGGTCCAGGGGATTGAACACAGATGGTCAGGCACGGCAAGCACTTTACCAGCTGAATCACCTCTCACTGGCCCTGATGTATCAGAAATTTTAACTAATATCAAGTAAGGAAAAAGCCTTATCTCGCTTCCCCACACAGGGAACACACCCGTTTATGCATCTACATTTTGATTTCCATTTAGAAATGTTACTGGGTTTCTAAATTATCTCTCTTACTTATCAGTTTTTCTGGTTGTATCTCCTCAGTACTGACTTCTATTAACTTCTGTTTTCATTTTTAAAGTCTGATATACATATATACATACATACATACATACATACATACATATATATATACATATATAACCTACAGCTTATAAAGACGTGTCATTATTTTATATCCCTAGGTAGACTACGAAAATTTCAAGGTCACTTCTCACCCCTTTCTAATTTTAAATAAACATCAAATGATTGCGATTTTGATCACGTGACTCGAGTCAGTGTTTTAGCTTTATTGTGTTCCTGTACATGGCTATTTCCTGTTGTCATTTCATTTGTGGCTCTCTCAATCAACTGTCTAGAGCTCTCTCTTTGTTCATTCTTTATTTTAATCAAATGATTTTCTACATCCAATATATATTAATGAGTGGCCATTTGAGCTTTGAAGAAGACAACAGTAGAACAAGATTAAATTTCCTGCTTTGATGCACTGAGATAGTAAACAAATACCAAGCAAAATGCATAGTCTTACCTGGTGAAAAAATATCCTGGGGGGGGGGATATCCTGGGGCAAGTGCTCTTCAGAGATGTCTCAATGTGCAAGAGAAAACTTGCCACCACTGCAGAGGACCTCGGTTCAGTTCCCAGCATCCACATGGCAGTTCACGGTCATTTCTAAGTCCAGTTCCAGGGCATCCAGCATCTCCTTCTGACTTCTGTGGGCCCCAGTACACACACGGTACAATTGCATACATGCAGAAAACCCTCTCATTTGCATGAAGTGTAAAGAATACCATTGGAAAGAAAACATAAAGTGAATAGAGGAGTGAATAAAGGAATAGAGGGTGAGGAGAGAATTGCTATTGGAGATAGAATGACCTCACAGATAATGTGACTTTGAATAGTTTTTTCTGGAAATCTAGATGAAAGTAAAGTTTAAGAGGGTTAATGTACACACAGCAGAACAGGAAATTTTTCTTTTTATTTAACCTCTTTGTTTGATCAGATTGCATTCACGGGAACTTTTTTTTGTGACCTGAAAATGATTTTCAAGTTTTAAGAAAGGAAAGAAAAACAAAACTGTCGAATCTATGTAAATAAACCCTTTGGTCAACAGGACCATTGATTTTATTTTCCACCTGACTCCAGTGTGCAGGCAGAGCGGACTTCCGGGTGGCCAGTCAAAGGATTCACTTGCACAGGGCAGAGCTTCAAAGATGGAGACCCCACACCGGCTCTTAGTCTTTTCCACCCCTACTACATTGTTTTTGACATCAGCTACTTCAAAGTGGAAATAATAAGTGGAAATACCACACAAAATACAGGCTGTGTTTACCAACTGAACCCACACAGTCAGTGGAGTGGTCTTCTTCATGAAGAACTCAGTATGAGACTTTTAGCCTAGGTGCCTAAGGGCAGGCACTCCTCATGGTGGCTACCTTTTGGATGTTACTGGTGCCTATTCAGGATTTGATGGAAGCTTTAAAAATGGATTTGTCCACATACACTCTACTCAGTCAAGCAGAAAAAAATTAATCGAGTTCTGAAAGGCACAAATGGAAGTTATAGTTTCTACCCAGTCCCCATGGAGCGCTGAAGATACCTGACTGCAGCTTCGAAGTATTAATTCTGTCTGCTTTGCCTTTGCCAGTGGTGTTTTCCTTCTGCCCTGCGTCTCTCCCTGGGCAGGAGAATGCTCTGCATGTCTTTCAGCTTCCTGCATGTGCTTTGGTAGCACATGCTGTCAGAGTGCCCAGAACGATATCACAACAGCTCTCATCAGTGACATCTTCATCTTCTCCTAGAGTTCCTAGCCCTCTGATAGGCTGCCCCTTTGATTTAGCACTTCAAAAAGACTTTAATCATTCAAGAAAGCCCTGCGTGCTGGCTTGAGTCCTCTCAAAAGCAATCGCCTTTAAAGTCTCCAGGTTCCTAAACGTGTTTGCACTCTGCTCGTCTGGCTTACTCTGGCTTGCGTTTTGATCAACATGTAAATAACGGAGGATGATGGTGACTCTACCTCAGGCAAATGTAGTGGAAAGGTGGGGAGAAAACTGAGCAGAAAGGAGAGGTTATACTGTGGGAGGGAACTAAGGAGATAGTGGGCTCATCCCCTCCACCAGAGAAGCTTAAAATGCCAAAGGTTTTACATCAGAAATAGGGGGCTGTTCTCTATGATTTTTCCCTAGAGTGTCTTGGAAGGGAAAGTAGTCCCCTGAGATACTTTACAATAAGTACTTGAAAGTCAGATAGCTTTGGGGAGCAGCCTGTGCTGTACAGTGCTCCCGGTGATTTGCAGTGTTGATTGGTGCTAGCAGGAGCAGCTGTGCAATCTGTCGCATGCATTATTTTCTTTGTTATTTGCCTGCTGAATTACCTTGAAAAATTACTTATGCGCTACTGTGTGTGTGTGTGTGTGTGTGTGTGTACATGAATGCATGCATGCATGACATGTATGGAAACATATGTTACAGTGCATTTGTGGATGTCAGGAAAGCTTTGTGGAATAGATTCTCTCCTTCCACCTATTAGGCACTGACCTCAGGTCAGTAAGCTTGAGTGATAAGTGCCTTTCCTGGCTGTGCCATCTCGCCAGATCCAGTCTATTCAGTTAGTTATCATGCCCGACTTTCTATTCTATTCTTTCTTTTAGAAAATTAAAAGACTAATAAATTATTTATAATATGTTTACATATGGTTGTGGTGATGATGATGATGATGAGATGATGATGGCAACAGGACCTATAGTCCTGTTAGACTTAAATTAATATGTTTAGAGCATATTCTGTGTGTTTTAATTTACTATTCTAGTTTGTCTTGATTGCTGCACCTGCACACTTGTGCTGTGGCATGCATGCTCACATGTAAAAGCCAGACACTGTAGCCAAGTCTTCTGCAACACCAGTACTCCTACAGGGAGGTGGAGACGGAGGCAGGAGAACTCTCATGATTCACAGGCTAGCTAGCCTGGTATACATAACTGTATACACAACAGGGGACCCTGTTTCAGACAAGGTAGAAGGTGTGGAAAACACTTCAGGCTGTCTGCTGGCCTCTCTGGTGTGGTCTGGAACGAATATAAAAAAGTTGAAAAATATAAAAGTGAAATAAAGGGGGCTGGAGTGATGGCTCAGGGTATAAGAGCACTGACTAGTCTCCCAGAGGTCCTGAGTTCAATTCCCAATAATCATATAGTGGCTCACACTCACCCATGGGATCTGTTGTCCTCTTCCAGTGTGTTTGAAGACAGCAACAGTGTACTCACATACATAAGATAAATAAATCTTTTAAAAAATGAAAAAAGGAACCATTTATCTCATTAGAAAAAAAATGAGCTCAAAATACATTAGAGACTCATGTTCAAGTGTTGATGAGGGATGCTGTTAGCCCAGTGTTACCTTTGGTGCTGTTTGTCCAGTGTTCTCTCCTCTCCAGAAAAATAATAACTAAGGGTGAATAAAAAATAGATAATTTTTTAAAATCACTAGGTATGTATTAGAGCTGGTGTTGAAAATTTTTGCTGAAAGGGAAAGTTAGCAGAAGTGATCAATTTCAAGGTATCCATGAAGGTGAAGTAATCATGACAAAATAATATACATGTCAGGTATGTAAATAATATACAATATAATAATATATCATTGTCATGGAACAGAGAATTCTGAAGTAAACCAACACAGATATAGGGAACTGATGCCTTACAAAAGTATTCCTTCTGTGCATATATGGATGCGTGCATGTGTGCATGTGAGCATTTATTATTTACTACTTTTTCAGATCTGGAGATTGAACCTGCAGTCTCATGAATGCTTTGTGATTGGGTTTATGCCTGGCTGTCTTATATTTTTATTTTGATTCAGGATCTCAGGAAATTGTCCATGCTATCCTTTAATTCAGGTTTTTGTCCAGGTGGCTTTGAAATTACGGTCTTCTTGCTTCTGTCTTCAATGTTTATAGGATTACTTACTGGTCTGAACTGCTAAGATCAACTCATTACATGAAAATCATATCCTAAGCAACTAATGAACTTTAGTTACTGATGTATATGCTGACAGATATAGGAAAATACATCAATATCTTCAATTTATTAAAACAAGCTACATGTATGAATAGATAAACAGAATGTGATAAAGAAGTTTTAGAAAATTCTAGAACCTAGGAGCTAGTTATTATACTTTCTTTGTGTGTTAAATATATTTTGTGAGAATCATAGAAACTATGGGTCACTTAGTGTGGACTGGTATTCTGTCAAGCTCATGGATTTTACTCCCAAAGATTGTACTCCCTAGTCTGTGGAAAGAAACAAATATGCAAGCCATGCGATGTTGTTCCATTTACTCTAGAGATCTGAGTGCAGTTATTATGGCAGAATAACGACCCAAAGCAAGGTTGGATGGAGTGGTAAGATGTCTACCATCTGATGATGCCTGTGTTGAGTCCTAAAGGATTAAAAACAGGCAGGTTAAGTTGGAGTAAGGTGGAGAGCCAAAGAAGAGGCATTCTGGGTAATGAAGACCGCATGAGAAAGACAAAACGAGAAAAAGAAACATGAGGTTTGTAAACCTTTGCCTTTCTAAGTAAATGTTGTCTTATAAAAGTAAACTATGGGATATCGGCTGTAATAAAGCTAGGCTGCAATCAATATAAGCTGTAAAAAAGTAAGGGATGGCAGGTTGACTCATCTATGAGAGCTACGAGCTTAAATAAATAGCCCGGGATCATTTGAGTTAGTCCACTGCTCCGCCAGCTTTACAATGTAGAAGTCTTGCTCCTACATGGCAAATTAGAAGGCTGTTGCAGACAGAATTGAAACTCAACTGAAGACATATTTCAAAGATATGGAAAATGAGGGTCTGGAAACACAGATATAGATAAGTTAGATTCCAAGGTTGATACAGTGTACAGTTACTGTATGATTGGTCACTTATAAAGGAAACTTTTGAGAATAGAAGTTACTATATTATTTATTTATTTTTATGGGTGTTTTGTCTGTACATGTGTACATGTGTGCAGTATCCATGGAGTCCAGAGGAGGATCCTCTGGAACTGGAGTTATGGACAGTTATGAGCTACCTCACGGGTGCTGAGGACTGAAACCAGGTCATCTGTAGGATCAGTAAGTACTCTTGAATATCTCTCTGTCCTCCAAAGTTGGTACTTTAATATTTGAGGCAGGAGAATGGACATTACCTAGAACAATCCAGAAAGTATTGAGAACTATTCAACGTAAGTTCAACCTGCTTTGGGAGGCAAGAGCCTAGAATATTTGAAATGCATAGTATGTCAAGATAGATAGGTTCTGGTTAAATATGAGATGAAGTAGAGTTTACAGTGCAGAGAAAACTCAGTTTTTTGCTGACTTTAGTTGTCAAGGATAGAAATGTTAACTAAATTAGATCAGAGGGAAAAAAAATAAGAAATTTAGATTTTCAGAGAGACAAAAAGAGATAAAAGCCCAAAGTGAGCTGTGTTCCTAAAACTCTGAATGTAGTTTTCAATAGAGCTGTTTGGATTATCAAGAGTTATAAAATGAATATATCCTATCAGGTTATAAGTAGAATGTGAATGCCTATGGGAGAAATAGACACAAAGATTACACATGGCACCAACATTTCATTTTTACTAGCTTTGGACTAGAGCAAGAGGCTGGATCTGACAATTGTGGTTTTTTGACACTAGTTCTGGGGAGATGCATCTTGAAATACCACAGAGAAATCAGTAAGGCAGAGTTGTTAGTAACAACAATATTTTACAGATTATAGGTGGAGCATCTATCCGATCAAAAATTACTCCCCTGGAAAAGGAATCATGGTCTCACCCAGAAGAAAAATTCAGAAAATGAGCGTCACCAATTTCCATCTTATAATCTTATCCTAATGACAGAAAGCCAATTGATTTGTATGATTCTATGTATGTCAGTGAGGACACACAGTATTCTTCCTATGTAAGGGGGAAAAGGTGTGAGGCAGGGAAAGGAGTCACAGATCATCTCTTTATGAGTAGACATTACTTCATGGAAACAAGAAAGCTGGGGACTAGAGCCTACTGTCATTTACCCCCTCAGACCCCATGTGCTGAAATCCTGGCTGGTGCATTCACTAATTAGGAGATGATTATATCATAAAGACTCCGACACACTGTACATTTATAGATAGGTAGTTTGATGGCTTTATTGGGATGAGGAGGAAGCTTTCGGAGGTGAGGCCTGGCTTGAGAAAGTAGTCATGTGGAGGTGCGTGCTTAGTGGCTACAGCTTGTCATGGGTTTTGTTCCTCCCCTCTTTTTCTCTCTCTTTCTCCAAGCCCCTGGCTACCATAAGGAAGCACCTTTGCACCACCACATACATGGTACCACTATGGTAGTTTTCTTCACCTTGGACCCAAAAGTAATGGAGGTAGCTGGTCATGACCAAACTGACAGTCAAGATGAATATTGCTTTAAAATTTTCTTTGCTATTTTGTAAAAGTGGTAAAACATCAGACTAAGACACCTCTCGATGCTCTCTGTATCCTTATACTAACTGAAGCCGAACTTTACAGTCAACAAAGAATGTATTTTGTGCATTCTCTTGTAAAGCATTCCAGCTATGGTAGCCTGCCTGCAATTCTCTTTCTCCTCCAAGCAGTGGTTTCTAAGCAGTGACATAGCTTCAGATTTACATTCTGTTCCGAAGTCTGCGGGTTGTAACTCTATTCTGCTTTCATTTTCTGTGTGATTGAGTTCTTTTGAACAAGTATGCTTTTTGATCACTTACCTCATAATACATTCCATACCATCAGTAGTATTTCTGAGGCAAAATTGATCTGTGCTAGACTCGAGCTCACCTCAACTTTCTCTCTCCGAATCCAGATTGTATCTGCTAAAATAGATGCAAATTCATATGCTTTCAAGAACAGTTTTCTTTGAATTACTGGATACCTCATCTGCTGTCATATATAAATAATGTAAGACATGACGGTGGCTGTATTGATATCCCCTCCCCCCACTTTAACTGAGATTATTTCATCTCTCTTTTTAATTTAAAGCTAAAATTCTCTCAATCATAATAACACACACTTTTCTTCTTAGTCATTATACTTTTGCTTTTGGTCAGAGCATCCTGTAACTTTAACTTGAGACCCAAGAATGCGTGTCCCAATTTCTCTCACCTAACTCCTCACCATAGATTGAAAGACACTAATTTTCTATTTTTTCTTTTTAAAGAAGAATGGACATTAGATCCCCATTTCAGATACCTGTGAACTACCCTGTGTTTGCTCAGGTCCTGTGGGAGAGCAGTCAGTGCTCTTAACCTCTGAGCCATCTCTCCAGCCCCTGAAAGACACTTTAAATGGTGGTGGGTGAGTGAAGGAAATTGTCTCTCAGGACTAGACAATGTCATGGACGGCTCTCTTTGTTTCCCAGGCAGATGGGCCAGAGAATGCTTCTATTTGAAAGCAGTCTCTGATCATGAAAGAGGTAAGAGAAGACAAAGTTTCTAAGAACAGCTTAGGCAAGTTTGGTTCCCAGCCTCTGGAAGTAAGAGTACTTGTTTCCAATATTGTCATTGTGGGAGAATTATGTTCCCGAGGTGTAGGGTGGGGTTTCGGAAGGATAGAACCATTTGGATTCATTTTAGTTACAGCCTGAAGCCAAGCTTGTTCCAAGTAAAAACACAGCTCCTGCAGTCCAGTGTTAGGAAAAATCTTACAGACCTTTTCTTCAGAGGAAACAATGCTGGTGAGACATCACCTAACAAGGACAGGGAATTAATTCAATGGGCAAGTCTGTGCAGTGCTTGGAAGCCAGGGACGTTCCCATCAGCAGGGAGTAAGGCTGCTTCCCCTGGCTCTAATGACTCAGGACATGCCTGATCCTCTTCTAGGTTTGGAAGGGACTTAGAGTTCTCTGCTTTCTCCATTTCAGCTCTTTAAATCTGTGGCCATATTGCGACATCAACATCTGTTATTTACCTGTCTTTGCATCTGAGGAGAGAGAAAAGGGGATTTCCAGTGATGATTATTTCTGATCAGTTCTGTTGTTGTTTTGGCAATGAGGAATGCCAATTTTACATCAATTGAACAAGTTACTGTGCTTGTGCTGGGAGGGGACACAGGGAGAGCAGCAATTGGAGAACGAAGTCAGGGATGTCACATTGTTCTAGAGCAATAGCTCTCAACCTTCTAAGTGATGTGGCCCTTTAATACAGTTCCTCATGTTGGGGTGACCCTCAACCATAGACTTATTTTTGTTCCTACTTCATTGTGTGATTTTGCTACCATTATGAATTAAAGTGTAAGTAACTGTTTTCAGGTGGTCTTAAATGGCCTTTGTGATAGGGTCATTAGACCTCCAAAGGGGTTGCAACCCACAGGTTAAGAACCACTGTTTCTCCAGTGAATGTGATTGTTGGGGGGAGGGAGGTAATGGGGGGAGGATGGGGAGGGGAACACCCATATAGAAGGGGAAAGGGAGGGGTTAGGGGGATGTTGGCCTGGAAACCAGGAAAGGGAATAATAAGAAAAAAAACTCAAGTTAATAAAGATGGAAAAAAAAAGAATTTCTACACTTAAAATAAAAAAAATTTGCTTTGAAAAAAAAAAAAAAGAACCACTGTTCTAGAGAATTATCTCTTTCTCTCCACAATATTACCAGTTATAGTGTCAAGGAGTCAGAGCCTCACGGTACCAGTCAAGGCACACAGAGGCACAAGCACCTTTCTCCCAGACATTACCAATATTCCAGCTAAATCCATGCTGTTTTGGAACCTTTAAGTTTAGTTTTAGAAAACTTATCTTTCTCTATCGATATTGTCTTAGTTACTGTTCTGTTGCCGTGAAGAGGCACCGTGACCAAGGCAACTTGTGAAAGAGAACATTCAATTGGGGGACTTGCTTATGATTTCAGAGGGTTAGCCAATAATCAGCATGACAGGGAACATGGTAGCAGACAGACAGACATGGCAGTAGCTGAGAGCTTACGTCCTGATTTGCAAGTTGGAGGAAGAAAGAGAGGGAGACTAGGCCTGGCATAGACTTTTGAAACCCCAAAGTCCAGGTCCCAGTGACACACAACCTCTCACAAGGATACTTCCTAAAGGGTCCCAAAATAGTTCCACCAACGAGGGCCATACATTCAAATATGTTAGCCTATGGGGCTGATTCTCCACCAGAGATGTCTAAACCTATTTATTTATATACATGTAAATGTATTCTCTAATACTTCCCAGTTCACTCCTAGTATTCTTTCTCTTTAAAGTTTAATATAAAGAAGGAAGTCCTGTTCCACATTTATTCTCCCAGGAGCAGAGGTATCCTAGACATGGGTCACTGCTGCATCAGTGTAGATGTGACAGGACTTACTGAGGGGAAAAGCACAGGAAAAAAAAGCAGGACACATACAAGTCTCCAGGCACTTTAGTGTCAGAGATGTTGACTCACCTTAAGGATAACTAGAGTGGCTCCAACATGGCCAGTGATACAGTGGAGAGGACCCTGGTTCTGGAGTGTTATTCCTCATCCTTTTGAAGATGGTGTATTTATTTATAGACTGTATATTTATGTTCATAAGGAAAGTGTATTTTAAAGACTCGTTACCCACATCAGAATTGGTAGTACATTTTTAAAAAGACCTAGAGAATAAGTATTTTTAGCTTAGAGGGCTACAGATTGTATTGTAATTCAGCTCTGTCTTTATAGTATGAAAACATAGCTATTGCCCCATCTGTACATTGAGGGTGAGACTCACTATTAATCACACTATAGTTACAGAACAGCTCAGAAGTAGACTTGTGCCCATGAATAAATAGTTTGCTAGGCCATTATTCAGGTGAAAGGTAGGTATGAGCATTTCCTATTTAAAGAAAATAGTCTTTAGTGAAACAAAATATCGGAGACATTTGTGCATCTATAGGCAATATTTTTTTTAACACATGGTACCAGAACAACTTCCCAGAAAGTTCTTAGAACACTGCTATTTGTATGCTGAAGGAACAAAGTGAGTACCTGCCTTTCATTATATACAAGCATATATACTTACATATGCATACACATACATATATGTATATAAAGCATATATATTTGCTCCTCTTAATGAAATAGACACTTAAAGGTACACTTGAATCTATCAAACTGCAAGAAGAAAATAGAGGTCAAATATCAACATTGATGTAAGCAATGAAGTCTTGACTAAAAAGCATAGCCAATGAGAACAAAAATAGGGAAATGCCTCAAACTAGGAAATGATGCTTTCTATATTTGGGGAAGGGCGTGTTCCCATCTTAGTTAACTTGGTTAAGACAATTCTTCATAGACATGTTCACAGACCAACCTCTCATTGACACTCTCTCCCTAGGCAATTCTAAATTGTGTCAGGTTGACAATGAGCAGTGACTATTATGTATGTCAATCTAAAGCAGTAGATTCTTTCTAGATGATCTTTTTTCAGACATAATAAGAGGGTCAAAGAGTAGTCATTGGGGATGAGGAAGCTGGGGGAAAGAAGATGGAATTTGAAGACTTGGCCAAAGCAGTTAGACAGGAAGAACAAGTTATGACATCTCACAACACAGGTGGGTCACTGCAGTCCCCAACTATTTATTATACATTGTAGGCTGGACTAGAAATTTCCCAAGGCAACAGTATGATAAATGGTGAGCATGCCACCTGCACCATGCCTGCCTGGGTGCTGCCATGTTCCTGCCTTGATGAAAATGGACTGAACCTCTGAACCTGTAAGCTATCCCCAATTAAATGTTGTTTTTTATAAGAAAAAAATGGTGAGCATACTGATTACCTTAATTTTTTTCATTCTACACTTATTTATCAAATGATATTACCCCATAAGTAGTTCTCATTAGTATGTATCAATTAAATATAAAAATCAATCAACGGCTTTGGTGTAAGGGAAGTAAGTGCCCGGAGAGTTCAGCAGCTGGTGCCATCCGATGCGTCTAATGAGGTGACTGGCCCTGATGACTCAGCTCTGCTTAGCTACCCAATGTGATGTGGAGATAAATGTCCTAAAGCGAACTCTGTGAGACCTAGAGTTCATCTCACATCAATCTACAGCCGGAGGCAGGAGCCGCAGCACAAGAGTCAGAGAGGGATGTCTGACATCCAGCCTCCAACCTGTTACCTACCATCCTCACTCCAGCAGGCCCTCTGCCTCCATGGAGCCCGTGCAGCTCCTCTAGGCAAGGTTATGGGCTATCTTGGTACAGCCAGATCTGAAGCTTGTGTCTGTGTCTTCTTTGCCATTGTGCTTTATGTGGCTGTCATTCACGGTCTCATCCCTCCAAAAGCATTTTCCCCCTTCAGATTCTAGGATGCCACACATTTTTACTATTCCATGGGCTGCTCTTAGTTCTCTGGGTTGTATCCTTTAGTGCAGCCCCTAAGTTTCAGATTTGCACACAGGCGCTTTCAGTCCTTTGGTTTAAATGACTTCTCTGCTCAGAAATTCAAACACTCATGACACTGCTTCGGCTTAGCCCTGGAAATTCAGCACCACCAATAGACCACTCGTTTGATGTCTATATTCAGATAAATAACATCCCAAAGATTCATACTTAGGAGAAACAAGAAAACCTGCCCCCACCCCAGGCTTTCAATTATTGTGCTGTACTCCTCTGTGGCTAGGGAAAAGTGAGCCCCTTTCTTTCTCTTCCTCACAATATGCATATCTGAGTCACAACAAAGAAGCCCGAACTAAAGAGCCTCTTTCCTTGACTAATCCAGACCATCTCCCTGGTGGATTGCTGTAGGCATACATTGACTGTTCTTTAGTTTCAACTCTTCTGGTCAAAACACATTCTCTGGGAAACAACCAGGGGACTGTTTAAAAGGGAAATTGAATCATGTCTGCTTTCTGCAGAGAACCTTTAATTACTCCAGGGCATTCTCCTAGAAAACTCGTCGTTCTTACATTATGTGTATATCCACCCTCAGTCCCCCAGCGCTACCTCTGTCCCTTGCTCCTTCCCTCCTATTGCTCCATCTATATTGCTTCTTGCTGCAGCACTCAGTACTCTAGCTGTTTCTCCTACCCATTTTATCTCTCTTCCCCCTGGTTCTTTACCTGACCGACTCCATGTCTAGGCCATACCTCTAAGTCATCTCCTAGTTATAGTTTCAGTCCCCACCCACAGTCTCTGTCTGCTGAAGACGTGTTCTTATTTTCATTGTACCCTTTGTTATGATTATAAATACATAAGTCTATACATTTACAGTGTTCATCCCGATGAAAACTAAGTCCCTAGAGCAGCTCTTAGGGGAGTAGGCCCTTAAGCATTTTTTGAAAATGAATGGCTAATGTAGCCCAAGCCTTCGTATCATTTCCTCACCACCTTTACCCAGATCACTGTCCACTGTCTGTTTCCTCAACACCACTTCCCTTAGAAGTTGTATCTCACAGCAGCAGGTCACCAAGGGTCAGCATGCATTTCATCTTCCTGAGGGAGCTGTTGATTTCTGGTTGACGTGAGACTACAGGGCTTGTTTGATATCAGCCCCTCTTTTATACTGCTGCCCCTCCCCCAGAATGCGGCTGTAGAGGGCTTTCATATTTTTGCCTTTGGACTCTGTTTCACACCCACTTCATTTTGCCTGCTTTGTATTTTACTTCAATACATTATTTCCCTCACCCTTCGGCTTTTTATGCAGGTACCTACGTCTGCACTAGTAATCCATGAACTCTTGATGCCAAACCTGGAGCAGCTCCAGTTCACACCCAGAGCCTCGGCATAACTATTGACCGTGCTCACTGAGGTTCTCCAAGCAGGAGAGGCACACGTGACTCTCCTTATTGATAAGCCTGTGTTCAGCCATTCCTATGTACCTCACCACCAGTGATCCTGGCCCTCCCCGGTTTTATGCTTCCAAGTAAGTGGCCTCAGGTGGCACTGCATTCTCAGCATCCCCAGAGAGACCTCGGTATGAACTGTCACATCTGGCCAATGGACTTTGATTTGAGCTTTAAAGCCACTCTCTTTTCCTACTGGAGGAGACAGACTAATTTATCTAGGTGAGATGAATTAGCAATTAGCAACTGGCCTCCCTGAGAACTGCTGAGCTGGACTTTTCCTGGGGAACTGTCTGCCTCAGGAATCTTTGAGTCATCAGCAAAGAAGACCCAGCCTTCAGTAACTTGAAAACGGCTTCCTCTCCTGCCAAATGCATGGCTTGCCGTTTAACAGAGCCCAGTGACGAATGCTGAAATGTCTGTCTTTCTTCTCTCTCTTCTGGCTTGACTTTGCATTTACTATTATACTGATCTAGTCTTTATGGCCCAAGATAAACTGTTACACTCATTGATTGTATCTGGTTTAGCAAGACCTCTTCATGACCACATTTTGTTAGTCATTAAGTTTTACGACTGAAATGCTATTGTGTGTTCCATTTAAACTATCATTCCCATTTGTCCTAATGATTTATAATAGTTTCTAACTAAATTAACTTACATTTACATTACTTTATAAGGGAATCTTATGATACAGGACAGCACTTTCCTATACTACTGTTGTTAAGGCTCTGGATGCTTTAATACAATTTTTGAAAAATATTTTTATTATAGTTAAATCTTTTGGAGATTCTGGATTATTTTGACATAATTTTCACAACATTCTCTGTTTAGGACATATATTCATATATTGTTGCTGTGATGTATCCTGCTTTATATGTGCTTGACTTTGGAGACCTTTTTTTTTTCATCCTTGAAAATTTTTATCAGCTCAGTTGCATGTACTTTAGCATGCACATACTAATTATATTGATTTATATTTAAATAAATGAAGTTTAGGGTCCCTGGTGCAAGATTTTTGTTAGATTGCTTAGCTTTTGCTGTGTAGCAGCAAACTGTCTAGAAAGGTAGTTGCCTAGACAATGGCATCAATTTTGTTCAGGATTCATTTAGCTGCCATTTTGGGCTGAGTGTGGCTGGGAACATCTTGTGTTGGCCCATTCATACACTTGCAGCAACAGCGTTCTCTCTATTTCTGGGGACTGGCTGGAAGTTGATGGACATGAAGGGCTGCTGGACCATGCTCATCATCCAAGCTTCTGGGATTATTTGCACATTTGCAGGATTCTAAGAACATTGAAAGCATAGGCTACCATGCATGCTGATTTTCCATCCTTTGTTTATGACACGTTTGCTAATGTTGGCCAAAAATAAAGTCATGTTGCTGAGACCAGAAACAGGTTGGAAGTTGTTACAGAATTTCATGAATATAAGTAGCAACTTATTGGGCTTTGATTTGACTTTCTTTGGAAGAGTCTTCACCTGTGAGAAGTCTAATGCTCTGTAGTTGCTGCTGTCACTGTCCTTAGAAGCTGGCCTTACCTGCAAAGACACAATGAAAGAAAATGGAGATTCTATGAATACATCGAAAACCAACATGGCAGGTGTCTACTTTATAAAAAAGAGTAAAATTAGGACCCATACAAGCCTGTCTACATAGGAATGGTCACATGAGCTCACAGAAAGGAGAAGGCTATCACCAAGCCAAGGCTAGAGAGCTCTGTACAAAAAACCTACATACCCTTCACTATGGACTTTTGATCTATATTATACTATGAACTTTAATTATTGTACAAAATAAGTAGACCCACCATATTAGTTTGTTAGGACCACTGTAGCAAAACACCACGGACTAGGGATTTAAATACCAGAAATCTGTTTTCTCGCATGTCTGAAGTCCAGAAGTCCCCAGAAATCATTCGGAGTTAGATCAAGTCTCTTTGAAGTAAAAAAATTAAGCCAACTACAAATTCAATTTTGATCAGACTAAGCAATTAGACCTTCACTGATTAATAGCAACAAGGAACAAGCTCAGATGAAACATATAATCACAGAATCATTTGGAGCTCTTTTAGACATAATATCTGGCAGAGCATCAAAAATTATTGGCTGTCTAAAGAGGCAGGTGGTTTGACAGAGAAAACTGAATGCAAGGCCTGAGAAAACACCATAGATGGAGAAGACTGAGGATTAAAGCTCTACCCCACAGACCAAATGTTCCAGAACCTTGCTTACAAATAAAGACTTCTTAGAATAAAATGGCTTTCATTTGTTTCAAAAGAAACACAGCCAGGTATGCTGGCGTGTACCTATGCACTGGGAACACATGAAAGGATCTTGTCTTAAGTGCTGTCATTTTTACTTCAGACTCCATTTTGCCTAAGCTGAACAACTCCTTCTGTAAGCAACAATAGTTCCCCCAGACATACCTGTTATCAACCCCCTTTCTAAGCAACAATAGTTACCTAAAACATAATGCCTGTTCCTAACAACAGAAAGAACAAATGAATTTTGTTGAGCAAAAACACTTATGTTCAATGTCCATGGACAATGATGGAGTATTGGAGAAAAGCCCCAAATTCCTGAGTTCTGATTGGTGAAAATTATAACCATAAGTTGGTCCTGATGCTTATGGGTTTTATGCTTATAAACCCTGTTTCAGCCCCTACTTCGGGCTGCCGGAAGAACAGAGGCTCCTTCATCCTCGTCTGGTGGCCCTGATTGTTCAGTGACTCTGCTGATGCGGTGGGAAAATAGATGTTGTTTCATGTGAGCCCACGGGTATTTTTTCTCCTCTTCCTTGTAGCACACAAGGGTCAGGGTGTCACATCACCCTCTCTACCCTTGGATGGGAAGGCAGGAGAATTGTATTAGGAGGTCAAGGTCATCCTTGGCTGCATAGAGAATTCAAGGACTGGCTGAGGTGTGTGAGACCCTGTTTCAAAACAAACTAAAGAACAGGAAATGCTTACTTTCTCCTTAGTGTCATAAGTATCAAGACTAAGTCAGGGAAATATAAGGTAAACCTCTATTCCCTCAGCTTAAGCAATATCCCATATTTATCACCACAAAGTATACACCAAGCATATTGCTCAGCAAGAAAGTCAAAGTCAAAGAAATAAAACAGAATAATGTGAGACGAATTTTATCCATTCTTTCAAACAGTGCTATTGAGTTCTGACTCTGCCCCAAACCCAGTTTTAGTATTATTACGATTCCTGAACTAAAACAGAGAATAACTTGCTGGTCCAGATCAGGTCAGACCTCTGAGGACAAAAATTGTGCTTGTTCAAGTATATTACCTACTCAGGGCACTTGGTTAAGTTATTATTATTTTTTAGTTTTGATAGTGTGTTTCTTTGGGATGTTATTTATTTCATATCTGCTCTCTGTTACGTAACAACAAATACACTTTCTTTTCCTTTCTTTCTTTCTCTCTTCCTTTCTTCCTCTCTCTCTTCCTTTCTTCCTCTCTCTCTTTCTTTCTTTCTTTCTTTCTCTCTCTCTTTCTTTCTCTCTCTCTCTCTTTCTTTCTTTCTCTCTCTCTCTTTCTTTCTTTCTTTCTTTCTTTCTTTCTTTCTTTCTTTCTTTCTTTCTTTCTTTCTTTCTTTCAGTTGACCTTTTAAGGAGCTAGAAGAGAGAGAAGCATTGCAGGCATAGTCGGAGGCAGGAGGACATCCATGGTGGTTCACTGAGGCTGGTGGTAGTGATGGCAAATGGGAAACCCAATGACTCTCCTGGTGCTTTTGCTGCCGCAGATGTCATTTCTAAAAGCAGATTTTCATGGCAGACCGGAAAGGATTTGCATCCCAGAGTTATCTGTCAAATTTGTTTTCAGTAGAAATGTTTGCTTCCCCATTCTTCACATTAGGTGATTTAAAAACCTAAGTTTGCCAAGTTAGAGGATGAAATGATGTCCTCTGAAGTCAGAGAGGTTCAGATGTATAGGGGTTGGGCTGAGGACTAACATAACAAACCAAGGCTTTTTTTTTTAACACTTTTATCCAGTGTTCTATTGCCCTTTAAAAATGATGTGCAGTTGGTGCTATCCTGGTTCACAGGAGTAATTGGTGTGCACAGTAGGTGTGTCACACTCATATTCATAGGCTCAAACCCTAATTCTACCGTGATGAGGTGCTTTCCTTTGCTAAGTGACCAGGTTGTGAAAGGGCTTTGTGATCTCTTATGAGTATGAATAGTGATCTTCCAAACCAACCCTACAGAGCAGTGTCTCACTTTTCGTATGGTGATAGTCCTCACCAGTACTCAACTCTACTGACACCCTGATCTTAGACTCCTAGAACTAAGAACAGTGCAAAACCAATTTCTATTTGTTAGCTATCCACTGTGTGCCATTTTGTTGAGGTAGCTCAGACTGACTAAAACAGATGTTGACCATAAAACCAAAGGAAAGTTCCGGGATTGAGAACAGTAGCTTTTGACGACGTTGAGGAGAAGGCCTTACTGGGAAGGTAGTCCATAATATTTTCAGCTTTAAACATAGAGCAAAGAGGAAACTCAGCTCAACTTTGTGTAAAGAAACTTTAATCATTCAAATTCCTGCAAGGAAAGGGTATTATTCTTACATGTTACACAGTAGGGGGGGCATCCATGGCTGTTCCATTTTCAGGGTTTCTGACCATGGTAACCTGGCCATAATTGCAACAGATCAAGCACCTAAATATTTCCAGTACTTATTAAAGCTTGGTTGGGGGTATTTTAGAGACAACACCTAGGGGAAATGGCATCCTCTGAAGCTGACGAGAGGCTCCGGTGTACAGAGAGTATGAAATAAAAAGTGTGAATAGAGACAGTGTTCAAAAATATTAGCCAAAAAATTCAAACTGTGAGAAACAGTGCTTTGATAAGTTGCAAGATCATGGACATTGCTCTATCTTTCGGTAGATTTGGTTACCAGCCAACTTAAAGAATTGTAGGTGTCAGAAATTGCACAATGACACTGGGTGTTACTTTGTTGCTTTTATAGACTTTGGCTAACTAGCATGTAGTCATAGAATCATGGGGACTTGAACAAAACAGTGCAAAACTCTTTAATTCAGAAAATGTTTAAAATTATCAGAAGGGAATGATGCCATTATGTTTTGTTGTTACTTTCTACATTTATTTATTGTGAGTATGCCTCTGTTATGTGTGTGTGTGTGTGTGTGTCATTGTGTGTTTGCTCATTGTATGTAGGTGTGTTATTGTGTATGTGTATGTGTATCATGTAGGTGTTATTGTATGTATGCATGTGTGTATGTGGGTATGTGTGCCACAGTACATGAACGTGGTCACCCAGAACAATCTATAGGAATCAATTCTTTCATTTTACCATATGGGTTTGAGACTCAAACTCAGGCTGTCAGGCTTGGTAGGCAGCATGATCCCTTACCCACTAAGCCATCCTACCACTCCCTCCTCCCATTTTGTTTGTTTATTTGAGACAGATCTTATGCGCTCCAGGCTGGTTTTGAACTCATTGCTTAGCTCAAAAGATCTTGAATTGCTAATCATCACACTTTCCCCTAAGAAGTGCTGGGCTTGCAAAGCATGTACCACTATTAGTGGTTTATGCGGCGCTCGGGATGGAACCCAGGTCTTCATGCAAGCACATTTCCAGACTGAACTATATCACTAGCCCAAGGATATCAAATAGGAAGGTAGAAAGTCAACATCCCAAATTACTCATATTTTAGGGCAAAATATTTTTACATAAATATATACTACTGGCTTTGGTGGAAAGCATGTAGATGAGAGAATGAACGTAACAAGAATTTACTTATATACAATCACTTCTAGATCGGAAAGAGCAGTTCTGAGAGCCAATGGGCTTTGACTATGAAGTGGCAAAGGGACGGAGCCTCACGGGGAGGGTGGGGTGAGCAGAGGGATAAGATCTGAGAAGGAAGAACTCTCTCTGACTTCAAAGAGAATACAGAATGAGTTGCTCTCCTGACTGCTTTTATTTAAGCTTATGCATTTGAATAAATAATGTATTTATTCAATAATAAATTTAGCAAAAAATTCTCAAAGACTATAAAGTGCAAAATGATAAATCTAGGTGATCTTTGCATTCTTTTTATAATATATTTTCTAACTGACCAATTTCACTGTTTGGTAATTTCATACATGTATACAATGCATTCTGGGTTTTCCCTTCTCTGTCTTGCTCCCAATTCTGTCAAGTTCCTCTCCCCCTCCCAACCAGTCTCCTTTTCTTGCTTTATGATTTTTGGGGTTTGTGTTTAATTTAACCAGGGTCACCTGGGTAACGTTTGTGTTATTTTCTGACGCTGGGCTCATCAGTAGATGCACAGCTAAAGACAATTCCTTTTCTCCTTGAACCTTGCAGTAGCAAATGTAACAGAAAGAAGTGCCTCCTCCATCCATCCATCCCTGACTCATGGCGATCTCATTCTTGTGCAGACCCATGGCAGTGTCCTCACCTGCTATAAGTTTGTGAATGATTGCAGTGAATATCTTCCCAAGAAGGTGACACGTCCAGCTGTTCTTCTTAGTTTCCCGATCTTGCATTCTTTCTATGGCTTCATTACAACATTCTGACCCGTACAGAGAGGATGGTATAAATGACTTGTTTGGGCTTGAGCACTCATCTATCACTTACTCTCAGCACCCGGTATAGCCATGAGTCTCTGAATTCACCATTTTATGCCTGAGAGAGAGGCTTCTTTGTTAAGGCGGAGAGTATCAGTTATCTAGGGGTATCAACATTAATATTTAGATGCTAGGTCAAATTGGCAAACTGGCAATGTGGTGGTTTGTTTGAACGTGAATGTCCCCATAGACTTTGTTATTCGAACACTTGGCCCTTAGTTGATGGCACTGTTTGGCGTAAGCTATAGGGGGGTGCTGGAGGGAGTACATCACTGGGGGTGGGCTTTGAGAGTTTATAACCACGCCCCGCTTCCTGTTTGCTCTCTGCTTCATGTGTACGGCGTAAGACGTGATCTCTCAGCTTCTCATCCGGCTGCCTGCTGCCGTTATTGACTCTTCCTCTGAAACCATCAGCCAAACTAGTGTATTCTGTAAATCACCTTTGTCATGGTTCTTCATCACGCGCGCAGAGAAATAATCAATGCGTATTGTGCTTAGTTCTCTCTAGGGCCTGAATGTTTCCTCCATCTGTCTGTGATCAGTTTCCCATTCCTAATGATCTTTTCTTACTTTACTTTGGAGGAGGTCCAGGAATCCATGAACATTTCAGCAAGAAGAAAATGTGACCTTGGCTAAACACTATGTTGTTAGGACAGTCTGTATCTTTTCAACATTTTTATATCACACGGCTTGAACATGTGTCATTTCAGTATGAAGAGAAATATCTCACAAACAATATTCCAGAGTGTCCTCTGCTATGGTCTTGCATTATATGTTCCTCAGGCTTTGCAGTTAGATTTTAGTAGTTTAGGGTTGGTTTTAGTTTTCTGTATTTTTTTTAAGAGAAATGCGCACCTCATTATAGTCATTCTTTCTTTTTCAACAATGAGGGTATTTACGGAAATATTCATTTCTATATAGGCTTTCTCACAGAAATTATACATAATGCTCCTTAATTGGTAATCATTTCTGAATTACCTGAAAATCAGTTTTGATTAGTTTTTCTTTGACTGAAAGACTCCTGGCATATGCTGATATAATAGTGAACATGTCTGGTAGTGGTTCCATAGGGTATTATCTAGTGTTATGACCCCTATCTTAGTGTGTATGAGCGTGCCTTGCTGTGTTCACACAATAAAAGTTTCCCCAGGATCACGTTTCTGAGTCCTGAATCTAAGCGACAATCACTGTAGTTTAATATTTTAAATTTTAAATATGTGTGTGTGTGTGTGTGTGTGTGTGTGTTTTGCTTGCCTATATGTCTATATTCCATGTGCTTGATGGTGCCTGCAGAGACCAAAGAAGGGTACTGGGTCCCCTAGAACTAGAATTATTAGACAGTGCTGAGCTGTCATGTGGCTGTTGGGAGCAGAACCAAGATCCTCTGGAAGAACAGCCAGTGCTCTTAACTACTAAGCCATGCTTCCAATCCCTAAATCAATTCTAAAAGAATAGCATTTTTATTATAGTCTGGAGTTTGGCTTTTTTTCACCAAGGAGATAGTTGTTCTTTTATGTTTTGACTATTAATCTGGATTTGGCTTCATATTTACCATATGGTTTACATAATTATTTTAACAATATCAATTTTAAAGGAGAGAAAACAAAGACATAGCAGTGGAAATAGAACAGTATGCGAGTCTCTCCTAGTAGTGTCTGAGAGAGTCCTTCACTCCCATCTCCTAACCCTGCCCCTGATATGGCCAGCCACCAGAATCACCCAGCCACAGAGATTTAAGAACTCCCTGTTGCCATCCAGTCAGCAACAGCGACAATGCATGCAGTTAAATCACACATCCTGTGCCATCAAAATGGAAATGTTACTCTGTTACTCATCACAAACCAGTAATTGATGTCTCCTGTCATAGCTGACAGATCCATAAATCCAACTTTTCATGTCGCATAACTTGAAGAAAGTTTTGTCTTTGTCCTTGAAAAGAAAAATTAACTCTGAAGGGCAAGCCTTTTCCCCACCCTCTCTTCAGGTGGGAAATCCTTTATTCACAACCTAAGGTGATTTTTCTTACCTTTTAGCTTAAGGAGTGTAGCTGTTTAATGCAGCGTGGCCAACAATGATTTGGCGGAGAGATTAAACTGCACTTCTTAGAGAGATTAGTTCCATTATGGATGTAGGGACCTTGTACAGCATAGAGTATCTGTTACCCACAGTGCTCTGAAGCATTGGCGTAAAGTACGTAGTTCTGAGCAAACATTTTGGTCTACTTGCAGGCACTGAAACGAAGGATGGAGTCCTGCCCAGGAAATGCCACTCCGAGTCTCTCACATATTTGTGGTATTAGTTATACCCAAGAGGGCGGAAAGACAAAGTTTCTTTGCCTCTTTTAAAAGACAATGATTTGGGAGCCATCAGGGAAAATAACACTGTATTAACATGGATACCTTTCAATGAATCAATAATGTGATAACTACCAAGAAATGGATCAATATGAGAACAAGGGGTACAGCAAAATAAGGGCTCATGTGCTTTTAAATTTTATTTCCCACTTTATTCTCTTCAAATGATTTTGGGGTGACTCTAGTTGGTGGGCTGGAAGTTATTAAACGTCCTATGCTTGCAATTGCTGATGGCTCACACAGCAGAGCTCCCTGTTAATATCACCTAAGTGACTAGCTCCATTTACAAGTACCCTCTGAGCCCAGAATTATAACTGTGCCTTACAGCCATTCGTGGGCCAATAAACTACTTGGAATGAGTAATATTTTAATACAAGAAATTAATTAGACTTGTGGTTACTTGTGTCTCTTTTCTGGAGCAAGGACGTGCTTTGCCCCAAGAGGACTTTTATTGATGTGATTCTTACCCAAGACTCCTAAACAAATATAAAACCTCTGTTCAGAAATAACATAAGCAAGCCATGAGGGCCCGGGTTAGGTTCTTCTGTTAATTCTACCACCAGCTCTTAAAGTGATACTGTGCTTACCACTTACCTTCTTTGGGCTTTGATTTCATTATTCTTAATCCAAAAGTGTAAGAGTAGAAAGGCCAGCTTCCTCGTAACTCAAATATTTGGAAACCAGGACAAATATGCTATCTACATTCCTCAGAAGCTTCCAGACAAAACATATAATTACCTGGATTTTATGGAAAACGTATGCTCTTTCTCTCCTTTTATGAATCACTAATTTTCATGAAAAGTCACCTGGGATGGAATTTTTCTCCTTAATGAGAAAAGTATACTTGAATAACTACGGGTCAATGGAAACTGAAGTGTCATCGAATGGAAAAAGTGATTATTTTTTTATTCACAGGCACAATAAAATCATGTTTTTTTATAACAAGGGTGGCCATGAAAAAAATATAAGAAAATAAAGAGTTTGAATATATTTCTTTCTTTTTTTGAATATGTGTGTTTTTCCTGCCTGTAGGTTTGTGTGTCCTGTGTGTTATAGGTACAGGAGGCAGAGGAGAGCACAGAGTGCCCTAGAACTGGAGTTAGGATGGGTGGTTGTGAACCAGCAGGTGAGTGCTGGGAGTGGAACTTGGCTTCTCTGCAAGCAACACAGGATTTTAAGCCATCTTTCCGTCTGCCCTAGGACCCTCTTCATCATGAGGAAAAACGGAAGATCCCCACCCTCCGGAATGACATCTTACTTCGCTGTCTGCTCCTATTTTAATTCTCAAGCTCAGCTGTTTTCTTTCCGCCTTTGTTCACGCCGACTTCTTTGCAGCATGGGATGCCATTATCCAACTTTAGGTTTTCAAAAGGACTTGAAATCTGTCTTCTCTGATTGCTTTTCTGCTCTCCATACCGGCTTGTCTATTTCCTGCTCTCTTGCTTGAATACTCTGAAAACTGTACTCCAATATCACAACAGCCAAGCTGTAGCTGCACTGGTGTTTGCTTTGTTTTGCTTTCTGGTAAGGAACACTGTTAGTCAAGAATGTCTCTGTTGCTTCAAATTGACCATTTATCTTCTTATCTCCCCTAAGACTAGTTCCATTTTTTTTCTCCAGTCATCATGTACAGTCAGATCAATGTTGGAAAATACTTTATGGTTCTTTGCTGTTCTGCTGTCCAAGTCTGACTCCTGGTGATAAGCATTCTCTTCCTCAAGTGGAACTCACTCTTCTTCCTGTTCACCTCAAATCTCTTTCCTGTCCTCATTGTAGGTAGGCTCTTCACCTATAAGTCAGATCTTTCAAACTGCATTTCACGTCTAATGTACTTTATACCACATTTCTCGGGCCAATCTGTTTCCCATTTCTTTGGCATTCTTCTTACTGACTTTTTAATCTGTTGCTTCCCATTTTCTAATACCTGTATTTCTATTAGGGAAAAGTGATGTATGAAGCTCAACTCCACTCCATGCTAATCTTCTTATGGAAAATTCTATGTTGCTAGCAGCTAGCTTTGTAGAAATCCGGTTAGTTTTTCACCATCCTACAAAGTCTCCTTTTTGGTGTCCTATTTTTTTTTAAGTTCTCCCTCAAAGGTATAGTTCTCTATGCCTGCTATTTTACCGAAGAATTTTCATCAGAAGAAAATATCCTAGGCTTGTAGTGCTTGAGAAACACACAAGTTTAAAAATATGTCAAGGAAAGTTGTAAAGATTCTTCTGAAGCAAAGCAATCTTAGCCACACAGGCTTTTGTTTTCCCCAGTTTACCTTTTTTCATCCTGCAGTGGTTGAGATCATGTCTTGGGAAACAAAGCAATAGATTCTGGAAGGAGGCTAGAGAGAGTTAGAGACTGGAGAGAGTTGTGGGTACCAATTAAAATTGAGATGAAGTTTGGGAGCCAATTACCCTGCTTGTGTCAAGGTGTAATTGAGCTCTTTGTCTTAAGTTGTGGACTGAACAGATAGTTTGTTGATTGTAGTTTAAAGCCAGCCATTAAATGGTATCAAAATTTGAACATTTTTAGAAGGAACTTTTGGCATTGTTTCTACTCTGACAATAGGTGGAAGTAGAAAGTGAGAAACGTAAGTTCAAAGTCCTAAGGCTGTAAACTCCGAAGATCTGAAGATAGTCCCTGAGCATGAGGTGGATTTATACTAATTTGATCGGCTAGCCAGATGTCTACAGACTCGTTGATCTGAAATCGTCTGTTTTAGGTTCACTGATTTCGTCTGCTGTTTTTCCCTTTTAATATCTTCTATTGCTGACATCATCCTGAAGTCTGCTGTCTTCTGATTTCTTAACAAGAAAACCTTTTAAAAAGTGCAATGTTTTCAGAGTTTTCTTTTTAACTTGTAGGTATATTTAATACTGCAGATGGGCTCTCCAATGCCTGTGCTAGTTCCCATATATTTTGATATACTATCATTTGAATTCAGATTTAAATATTTGTAAGCACATGCTGAAGCCTGGACCCCAGTGTTACATCACAGAGATGGGGAATTTGGAAGGGTAATTAGGTTTTCATGCAGTTGTGAGGGTGGGACTCAGTAATGGGGCTAATGTTCTTTTAAGAAAAGTGGCCAGCACTCTTTCTTTACTCTCGTTCTCTCTTTCTCTCTTTCCCTCCCCCTTTCCTCTCTCTCCTTCCTCTTTCTCCCTCCCCCTCTCTCTTTCTCTAACCATATGAAGGTATAAGAAGAACTGCCCTTGCGAGCAACAACCGTCTCCAGGAGCTCAGTCTGCTGTGCCTTGATCTAAGCTTCCAGAACTGTGAATAATAGTCTTCCTCATTTAAGCTGGCAAGTGGATAGTTTTTCGTTACTGTAGACTGAGAATACTAGTGTTTTTCTCTTGAGCTTCCCTTATGACTATTTTAGTGGCTGTTCCATGTGTGGCTGGGAAACAACTATATTTTGTCTAAGCATAGTTTCATGATTAATAATTACTGTAAGATATATTTTATTGGTTACAATTCTTGTGTGAGAAGTGTGTGTATGCACACACATGTGGGTACACTTGTCTGTGTATACTTGTGTGGAAGCCAGAGGCAGATGCTGGGTGTCTTCCTCATTTGCTTCTCTACTTGACTTTTTGACACAGCGTCTTTCACTGAGCCTAGATCTCCTGCTGAATATCCTGGCACACTATTGAGCCCACAGGATCTGCCTGTGTCTGCTCAACCCTGCTTCCGTTCTGTTTTAGTCAGTGTTCTAGTGCTATGAAGAGACACTGCCACCACAATTCTTATAAAGGAAAACATTTAGCTGGGGCTGGCTTACAGTTTCAGAGGTAGTCTGTAATCACCATGGCAATAAGTGCACAGGCAGATATGGTGCTGCAGAGGTGGCTGAGAGTTCTGTATTCTGATTGGCAGGCAGTAGGAAAAGAGATAGATGGATGGATAGAGAGATAGATAGATAGATAGATAGATAGATAGATAGATAGATAGATGATAGATAGATAGATAGAGACAGAGACAGAGACAGAGACAGAGCAAGAGCCTGGCTTGAGCATTTGAAACCTCACAGGCCACCCCTTAGTGACACATTTCCTTCAACCAGGCCACACCTATTCCAACAAGGCCACATCTCCTAATAGGGAGGCTCTATGGTAGCCAATCTTTCTAATCTTTGAGCCTATGGGAGCGATTTCTATTTAAACCACCAGGCCTCCTAATTCCTAGTGCTGCAGTTAAAGGTGTGCATCTCTGCACCCAGCCTTTACGTAACCACATTGGCAGCCCAGGCTCAGGTCCTTATGCTTGTCCAACAAGCACTGTATCCACTGAGCCATCTCCCCTCTCCTGAGTATGTCCTTTAGGCCTTGGATGTACTCTCTTCTCTTCTTCACTCGGTTCATCTTTGTAGTGAGAGTGGCATGGTAGAAAGACTCTCAGTGTGGTTTTCTTCCTGTTTCTTACATCTCTTGGAGGCTGACTTTTACAGGTGGTTCTTGAATACCAGAGCCACAGATCTTTGAGGTCTATGTTGGTCTGATTTGTGGCTTTTTAGAGTAAAAACTGACTTCTTTTTAATTTCAGTGCTTTTGGCTTCTATTTTCTCTGTCTAATCTAAGGTCTTTCCTTAGCTCTGGTTGCATGGGTCCTTCTACTTGCCCTTTGTTCGTCTCTCTGAATTTGGTTTTGATGTCTCTTATTAGATCTTGTTATTTGATAAGTTATGTTGCATTTTGCTGAATGAGTTAATATTGATTTCAATTAGTATAAACAAATCAGGCATATTTGTTGTGTTGGTTAATGATATATGTTTCTCTTGGTCTATTTAAATTGTTTAAAATTTAAAATGTTATATATCTTCATGTATTGTGGTTAAATCAGTATTTCTGGACATTTAAATACTCTACTTCTGTTTTCTCTTTTTTTATTTTACAACTATCTACCAGAGTTACTAGGTAGTTGATTTTTTTTTGTAGGTTTTGTTTTTTAACTGTTATGGTATCCTAGGTCATTGTTTTCAAATCGGCCTCTCAGTTAATGTCTTGAAAGAAAGTCTTCCCAGTATGTCATTGCAAATGGGTGAGCCATGGTTAACTGCTAAGCA
Organism: Rattus rattus; assembly: GCF_011064425.1. Classification (NCBI taxonomy): domain Eukaryota; kingdom Metazoa; phylum Chordata; class Mammalia; order Rodentia; family Muridae; genus Rattus; species Rattus rattus. Next base: position 103,880,175 of record NC_046159.1, on the reverse strand, counting down.
GCTGGTATGGATGCTCTACATTTGCAGAGCTGTGGCAGGATTGTCCCACATCAACAACCGGAGGGGACACTACTTACAAGCCTGATTTGAGACTTGATACTGCTCTCCTGGGGCTGTTAGCTTTTAAAGGGAGTGTTTGCTCCATCTATGACCTATAAAACAATCAATCAGAATATTTCATATTTCTCTACTTTCCCTCTCCCTATTAGCCCACATGCTCAGGACTTCTACTGTACAGCATGCATCACATACATCATAACTGTCTATCTTATCCCCAGTTAGTGTTCTCCTCCTAGACTTGTGAAATGCATATGAAGAGTAATTTAATATAGGGAATGCATAGACGTATTTAATGTGTTATATATTAAATTTAATAGGAGTTGAATGAAGTTTATCTGTTAACACTGCAGTCTTATAAACCTAGACTCTCCTACCTAGTTTAGCACCTGGGGGCAAAACAAGTTGCATTACACTCGTTCCAAAGAAACTGTAGCTGCTCTCACTCTAGGAGTCAGGGTGATTGACAGCAAAAGGCCGCAGATCATTACTGACTATTCTGTCACAGAAAACTACTTGTTAACATCATGTCCAGTGTGTTTCTGAAGACAGACTTGTGGCTCCAGAATTCTCTAAGTCAATCCTTACAACAATTTTTTAATGGCCAACACTGATAGACAGTGCGATATTCCATTTTTGGTTCAAGCCTCTCTTCCTTGAAACTTTTAAACACTATGGTCTGCAAAGGTCCTGCTTTGCTGTTCATGAATATTCAGAGGCCAAACTAACCCTGTTTCTCTAATCTACTTATATATTTTACATGAAGGGAGCGAGCTAAGAAAATTTGATTTGTCTCATATTTTCTTGTCAGTTTAACTTTCCAAATTGACAATTCTTAGTCAGCTTCCTATATATCCTTGCTGGTCCATGCTATGTCTTAAATTGGGTTCTTCAATTACATGACTATCGTACCTTCAATCTGTGGCTTTCATTTTATGTATTTTTAATCTATTTTTATTAGTTTTCTGATCCTTAGTATTAGTTTAGCCTCATTTTACTCTCTTGATTTTTTTAAAAGTCTCATATTTTTATTGAAGTTTACACTTTCTTGGATCATATAGGATTATATAGGACACAGTCATCACAGTGTAGTTTTTTCATTTTTATCACACTTCCTGTTTTATCAATTACAATTTTATTTATTTTTGTTCATGCCTGTTTTTAATTTTAAAATTTACCTATTTGTGTGTGTGTGTGTGTATGTGTGTTGTGTTGTGTGTGTGTGTGTGTGTGTGTGTGTGTGTGTGTGTGTGTGTGTGTTGGTGGTGGTAGTGGGGTGAGCAGGGGTGGTGGCTATGAGTAGATATGCTTTGAAGCCAGAAGGGTTGTCCTGGTCTATCTCTCTCTATGTACTCCTTTGAGGCAGAGTCTCCCACTGAACCTGGGTTTCTTGTTTGCTCACCTGGGCCAGAAGCCTTGCTGGCCCTCCTGTCTCTACCCTGTCTGAGAGCTGGAGTTACAGAAGTATGTCAGATGTGAGGCTTGCAGTGTGGGATCTGGAGTACCATGTGCTTTTAACCACTGACCTATTTCTCCAGTTCATTTTTAATTTTATTTTTTGTGTTTAGTTTAACATGTATGGGTATTCTACCTTCATGTACACTTGAAGAAGAGAGGTTTGGATCCTCTAAAACTGGAGTTATGCATGGTTGTGAGCAGCTGTGTGGGTGGTAGGGAACCAGACCCCAGTCCTCTGTGGTAGCCTCTTAGTGTAGTGCTCTTAGCTACTGACCCATCTCTCCAGCACCTCTGTTTATAGTGGTTTACATCATGATTCTTCATGTATGCACACTGCTTATTTGATAGTACTTAATTTGGATCGTAGGCTTACACTGCATCTTTGTGGTGGATTTGTGGTGAGATGACAATTTATTTAAATTGTACTATTTGTTTTATTTTATAGTAATTTTATATTGTTGGGAACAAGCAAAAGAAACATATTCTAAATACTATCATTTCATCTTCAGACTTCATTTAATCATACAGAGAAACGAAATTCAAGGTGCCAGGCCCTAGGGGAGCTAATGACTCCACAATAGCTGAACACCTTTTGTTGTAAAGAAACAATTGTGAGTCCAGATATCTCAAGGACATCTTGTAAGGAGGCAGCTGTCTCGAGCCCAGGCATCTCCAGGATAACTTCTCCATCTTGCTGGCAGGCTCAAACTGAGTCTACGTTCCTAGGCCCAGGAGCCAACTCTTATTCCGATTGATGAAAACTCTCTTGTTAGATGACTGGACATGCTCTCCCAGCTCTCCCACCCAGCTCTCTTTATGGTTTCCGCCTTAAAATAAGCTGTGCAGCATTTCTTCAGGGTTACATTCGGCTCCCTGCTCTGTTCTGTGGCTCTGAGTAATCAGCAGTGACTTGATTACAATAAAATGTTGACATCGGCATTAATCTGGTGTTTGAGTTATGTTGGATTTAAGAGGACCTCAGAACAATATGGATTACAGTGGTGTGGTCCTTATTATTAGGTGCACAGGGTGAAGATACATGTTGCTATGTTTTTACTTCAATGATGACCTTGTCTATCCTTATAGTGGAGCATGAATTTTTTTATTCAGAAGCTGGTCCTTCTTTTGTTTTAAATTTACTTGTTTGATTTTTAGGAGAGAAGTGAATTTTCAGCGTTCCCTTTCATTTAAATGTGTTCTCCTTTTTATTTACAGATCTTGAAATTTTCCATTTTAGTTGTTTCCTTTACTGTAGGCTTTTCATAGAGTATGCCTTTAAGCCTTCATCCATCTTAGGCATATTACTTTTTAAGGAAGGTTTCTTAGAGCATTAGCACATTTTTAGCTCATTCATGCGTCCATACCTGGGCTCCTCCTGTGCACACTTTTAGTGTTTTCATCTGGCAGCTGACATCCTCTTCCTACCAGTGGGGTCACTCTCCTTAGCTTTGATCTCTCATTGTCCCTTTCTCTCTGCATAGGTAGGGTTTGGGAATAGGTTGTTGAAATCTTTTGTTTCCTTTTCTATTTATATGAGGTTTAGAGATTAACATTGTCTTATCAAGATAAGGATTTGAGTTTTGCAGACTTTCTCTTTCACCTCCATTTTTTTTTTCTTTTTGGAGGCCATGTTGAAGGTTTAGGGCTTTCTCCATTGCTACTGCTGAATTTTAAAAGTGTGTTTCTGAACCTTAGTAAACCAGAGCAAAAAGTGTGTGTTAGGTGCAGACACATTTTTTAAATTCCTTCTGAAAAGCTTCAGCTCTTTCATGAGAGCAGACCAGCATCTAGATTATTTTGATAACCTATACTGTGTACAACAGGTCTGACTGAGCCATCTATTTTCTGGAAGTAAGGAGTTAGCATTTAATTTGAATTCTTGTCATAGACTCACATGTTAAGAGTCCAGAGACTGCCACAACTACGGATCCATCCCATATATAGTCACCAAATCCAGACAATATTGTAGATGCCAAGAAGTGCATACTGACAGGAACCTGATATAGCTGTCTCCTGAGAGACTCTGCCAGAGCCTGACAAGTACAAAAGTGGATACCTGCAGCTAACCATTGAACTTAGAGTGGGGTCCCCAATGGAGGAGTTAGAGAAAGGACTGAAGGAGCTGAAGGGGTTGGCCACCCCATAAGAAGAACAGCAATATCAACCAACCAGATCCCCCAGAGCTCCCAGGGGCTAAACCACCATCCCCAAAGTACACAGGGATGGACCTATGGCTCCAGTTGCATATGTAGCAGAGGATGGCCTTGTCAGGCATCAACAGGAAGAGAGGCCCTTGGTCCTACAAAGTCTTGGTGCCAAGTGTAGGGAAATGTCAGGGCAGGGAGGTCGGAGGTGAGCAGGGGAGCACCCTTATAGAAGCAGGAGGAGTTAGCAGGTTTCTGAAGGGAAAACTGGGGAAGGGGATAACATTTGAAATGTAAATAAAAAATATACAATTAAAGAAAAAAATGTCAAAAAAGAAAAAAAAGTAAAAAAGAGTTCTGTGATAATGAGCCAACAGGTACATGTCTTTTGTAATGACTGAATTAATCTATGAACTCTCAAGAACCATTTGAGAGGTTAACTTCAAATCAGTGAATCCTTAGAAAAATGGAGTCACTTTCTCTATGTCACATTCATCAACAAAGGGGCAGCTTGTCTTAAAATCCTTCTACAAAATATTTCAAAAAACTATTTTGGTGGCTTGAACTGTAAAGTATTTCCCCATTAGGCTAATGTATTTGAACAACTTGGTCCCTAGTTGACAGTGGTGTTTTGAGATTTATGGAACGTTTAGGACCTGTTGGAGGAAGTATGTCCCTAGGGACTCTCTTCGAGAGTTTATAGCTATTGTGTGGCATTATTTCTGGGAGACATGATATTGTGTGGCACTATTCCTGGGAGACATCTACTCACCTCTGATAGACAACTGACAACTTACCACAAAATTTCACTTTGTTGAGTTTTACTGGGGTGACTTACAGGTTCAAAAAGAACTCAAAAACAGTAACGTCACAAAATTTAACCCTAGTATATCTGACAGCTCATAAAAGCTGGGAACCTGAAGCACAATGAAGAACCTATAGTTAGTTAGCTCAACAGGTTGGAGAGTGTCTTTTCTAGGTGGTTCAGTTGGTCTGAACCTTTTCAGGCATTCAGCTGGCCTCTGTTTTTTCCAGACTACTAGGTTTGTCTCAGATTATCCTTTGCTGTTTGGCTTATCTGAGAGATACTCAATCTTTGCTGTTTAGATACTCATGGAAGGGAAGGGCCTTGTGAATCTGGTCAGTTTCAGGGACTTCCTAAGGCTATTTTGAGTTATTTCCTGTCTTAATAGAGCTTTGCTACAGGCTGGAGTGTTTCACCTTCCAGTAGAACATCCTGTTGTTTAACCTAAAGAGGTAAATAAAGGTAAACATTCTGTTCTAAGAATTCCCATTAATTTACTTTCTCTTTACATCCCGTTTTAAGAAGTTTCCCTCCAAGATGGAAGGTTTTAACCTCAGAGGAAACTGCTCCATGACAACATTACTTTTGGTTACTTCCAGTTCTTTCCCTCTCCTTCTCCTTCTTCTTCCCCCTCCCCTCTTCCACCTCTCCCCCTCTCCCTCTGTGTGTGTGTGTGTGTGTGTGTGTGTGCATGCACGTGTGCATGTGTGTGTTTTCTGTGTGAGAAGATATAATATCTCAGCTTCCTGCTAAAGTTACTTGCTGCCATTTCTGCTGCTAAACTTAACATCTAGCCCTCTAGAAACATAAGCCAAGTAAACCCTCTTTAACTTGCCTCTGGTCATGGCATTTTATCACAGCTACAGAAAAGTAACTAATACAGCCTCTTAGAGAAAAGAATGTGTAAGTCAGCAAAGAAAGGTAGATTGTTATGTAGACAGGGGTTCATATTCATGTGGCTTTGGCAGTATTACTGGCACATGTTTGCTTGTCCGTTCTGTTTTTGTTGTTGTCATCCCTTCTGGAATCAATCTGTGTTTCTAAGAACTGGTTGGTGTTTGCAGTACACATATGGTAACAAACACGAATTCAGGGACCCATGAAGGAATCCAATCAATGACTTGGTTTTAAAAATAGTATTAAATATATATTGAACAGTCTTCTTTTTGCTAGATCTCATATACTTGATTTCATGTTTTGCTCCTTATACCAAGTGGTGAGTGCAATAACAGAATGCTGTGTAAACAGCAGGTGCTTGCTACAAAGTTTGTGAACTGAGCTTCAATTTGGAACTTTTTTTTCAGTAACTGAAAGGCTGATCAGAGGTGAATCTTGATCAATGTTTTCTCTGCCCTAATGTTATACCTAAGAAAAATGGAGGCATGATCACAAGCTCTCCCTAGATGAAAAGGTCCTTCACAGTTTAGAGGATGTGTTAGTTTCTTCCATCGTTACTGTGACAGAGCCCCTGAGAAACACAAGTTAAGAAAGGAAAGGTTTATTGTGGCTCAAGGCGTGAGGATACAGCCCATAATGATTAGGTAGGTATGGCAGCAGGAACCTGAAGTCTCATTTCATCTGCAGTTAGGAAGCACAGTGTGAGGGAAGCTGTTCCCTTTTATTAGGTATACGACCCCAGCCCAGGAATTGGTGCCATCCACATTAGGGTAGGTCTTCTCACGTCTACCCAATTTAGAAATCAAATCATGGACATGCCTAGAGGTTGGCTTCTTAAGTGATTCTGATTATCTTGACAATTAACATTAACAATTACAGCGAATAATCAAACGCTCATTCTAACGACAGACCTTAATCCTATTGCTATTTGTATGCATAAGATGTTCATAGTCTCCTTTTTTCTTACTTTTGCATTAGTCCTGTAAGACCATGTTTTTATTCCCTTTCTTGTTATTCACCTCTGATCCCACCACAGCTGCCTTATCTAAATGTGATTTTTCACATTGAGGAATGGCATGAGATGATACCAGTGGCTCTGAGGCTGTGGCATTGGGAGTAGCACTTGGTAATGTGGCATTAACCATGCTGCAATCATACATCTCTGTGTGTGGTTACCTCAATTAACTACAAAAACGTAGCCTCAGCTATTCTGTTGCACATTAACAGTTCTTTTAAGTCCAAGTTCTTTCTGGGTTGTCAGGCACGTAAGAAAGCCTGTCATCAAAAACTGTTGCTTTGATCTTTTGCAGGCAACACCTCTCCTACCTGTGTGGTTGCCTGTGAATTAAATGTACCAAGATAATCAATAAGATGAGTTACACATAAAGAGGAACTCATTCTGTTAATTAGATTTCTTAATGGACTTTTGGGAAGGCCTTAAATGTAATTTAGCTCCATAAAGGTGTATTTTGTTTTATGTAGAGTTACATTTTAAAGCACCTTTTTGGTCCCCTCTTGTTTCTACTGCATCATATTTTATCCCTTCAGGATGTCATCCCACAGAGCAATGCTATATTAATATATTACATGGGAGAATTCTATAGGGATAGGATTTATCTTACTAGAAAAAAAATGCCAGTTGGGTGAAGGTTTACAATAAAAAGGTGGTCCCTTTTTATTGGACAAGTCAGTCTTCTGCTATAGTCTTTTAGACTTCCAGGTTCTAACATGAAGCTGAGAGGTTGTCTAGATGTTCTGCTGTCAAGTTTCTAGAGAGAGTAAGAGAAGAGGTTAGATGTTCTTCCAACAAAAGCTATGCTCAGGATGTTAATCTGCTCCAGAATGTTCTCTGATCCAAAGATTTCTGAAAATCCCTTAAACATAAACTCTGGGTTATGGCCAAGCACTTTTTCTGTACCCTCTTTGTTAGAATCATTTTGAGGTTATGTCCATGAAGTCACACACTTTCTCACAGATTCCATCAAGGACAGCTGAAAACCGGAAGTGGATGGTTGAAGAGCTTTTGGCATCCTGGTAGCTAAGATACTATTCCAGAAAACATAAAGAAGGCTCAATCTGAAGTGCTTGTCCTGGTGCTTCAACAAGGTGTCAGTGAAATGAATTTGGAAACTCTCAAGCAGGGCCCATCATGCGTCAATTAAATACTCTGTTGAGGAAATCTAACAAAATGAAACCAGTTGCTTAGTTCTCGTTCTGGTTTCCTTTCTGCTTCAGATTAAGAATCTGTAAAATGGTTAGCAAAACAATGCTGGAACTTGCTAAAGAGATTATGATATAGGGATGGGAAAGTCCCCTGGGTTATTTATAGAAAGGATGTAGCCAGAAATGGTAAAGATGTTTTTGTTACCTTGTAGGTTTTTGGTAAAAACCAAGACCTACAAGGAGACTTTGGTTTTGTAAATTCCAACAAATTATGAGTTCTTTGAAGAGATAAGCCATTATCTTCCTCTTTTCTGTTTGGTTACTTTATCAGTAAATTTTATTATTTTTATATTATGTTTTATAAACATATTTTAAAAATTATTGAAAGAATGTTAAAAATAGAAAGTGAAAAACTCCAGAACTACAATGACTCTCTTTTTCATTGTTTTTTATTCTTCTGTTTACTTCTCCTAATTACATTCATACACCACTCTTAATATTTTTGTACTCATAATTATTCAATCTTAAAGGTCAAAGATAGACTTCTTCAACAAAATGCCAACTGGAAATAACCCAGTACACTCTTACACAACTCCCTTCTAAGGTAAATCCCAAAAGTTAAAGGAGAGAGATTATGAATCAAAGAGACATAGAAAGAGAGAGGAGGGAAGATAGACGGAGAGACATAGATATTCATAAAGAAAGACAGGGAGAAAGAGAAAGAGGGGAAGAAGGAAGAGAGATGTTAATGAATATTACACTTAGAAGGAGGCAATCAAATAGTCTTTGGGTAAAAGTATTGAAAGGAAAGTGAAATGAACAAATATAAGAGGGGGAAACAATACATACATATATACTTGTTGACAATCAGAGGGAAACACTTAAAACAAGATAACTTTTGTCTGTCAATTGGCAAATAATAAAAGAATGTTAATGCCTGTTTGTCTTGGTATGTTTGAGCATCTTCTAAAGGCTGCTTTGTTAGAAGCTGCATTCCCAGTCCCAACACTATGGAGGCTATGATGAGGAACCTTTAAAAAAGTGGGATCTGGTGCAAGGAAATCTCTGTCTAGATTTCGCTATATATTGTAGTGCTAAATACTGGCCCTCCAGATCCTCATGTGTACCAAGTGATGCTATGTAACCTTATTCCTTAATTTAAATCTGTTGGTTGATGAAGATGCCTACAGCCTATAGCTGGGCAGAGGAAAGGTAGATGGGGCTTCAATTTCCAAGGCTGGGCATCTGAGGTAGAGACCATGTGCAGAGGGAGAGGAGAAGAGAAGAAGACACCATGGGGTAAGTGGTCATGAGATCATGGCCATGAGGGTTGGCCAGTTGGAGTAGAGCATCCCAGGGGGAACATGGCAAGTGATATCTCAGGGTTATTGACAGGGAAGTAGACAAAATAGCATAGAGGGCTGATATCTGCCCAGCTCTAATACTTCTAAGGCTTATCATAAATGTAACGGTTCCGTATCTTTTATTTGGGAACTAAATGATCAAAGGTTAGTAAAAATTTCCAAAATAAAGATATCCTGTGAGGATATCTTTAAAGGGGACATCAAATGCCTGGTTACTTAAAGCTCCTCCTTTCGTTTCCTGGCTGAGATGAGGTAAATTGGCCTCCTCTACCCCGTATTTCTGCCATTATGTGCCACAGACCTGAACAGCATGGAAAGTGAACAAAAGACTCTTTGAAACCATAAGTCAAAGTAACAGTTTTCCATTATTAAATCGGTTACCACAGGTATTTGTAAAGTAATAAAATCTCATTAACCTATGGGTATTGACAGTGATATGAGAACCTCTTGGGAGGGCCAAAGTAGTTTAATAGTTCTTGTTAGCAACTGAATAATATGGCAGAATTTAATAAGGTGCATATTCCCTGATCATTCAGAAATTATATATTAGAAATTCTCATTATAATAGAAATCTATGCAAATACAACATTGCATTCAGTTCTAAAATGTAATGTTTGCTTTTAGTAGTATAATATTGGCAGTAATTGAGGTATTTGAAATGATAAGTGAATCATAATAGATTGGTGTAAATAATACTACTATGTGTCTAATGATGAAGACTTTGTATATATGTATTTATATATAAGCATTTATTTATAAAGGAATATGTGAACAGAAACCTTTTGATTTAAAAAAAAAGTGTGTTAAATGTGGTCCCAGAAAGACAAATTTGTGTAAACAATGATTAACTTTGAATTGTAGGATTATATATGACTTTTAAAAAAAGTAAGTAAATCAGTATTTTTATTTAAATAAAACAGGAACGCAATGACTTCTTATTGTCGTTCTAAATTTGTTTTCTTTACAGCAAATTGCATGCATTCTTAACTTATTCTAGGTTTCTGTTTTTGTTAGTTTTTTTGTTTGTTTTTGTTTTTACCTTTATAATTACTCTAAACAACATAATCCCATCCATTTGTTGGCCCTGTAGGTGTTGGGAAGAGATTACTATCAATCAAACATGTTGTCCTCAATTCTTTTCTAGGCTAACTATGTCTCTCTTAGCTTAGGTTCCCAGTTCTCAGGGGACCATTTTTAAATGACAGCTTTGATACCAATAAAGTTTCTTGCCTGTTATTTTCAACTTAAATTACTGTTCTTTCAATTTTCATGTATTTAATCTTTTGGAGACATGGGAAGGAATACTCTGAAATACAGAACCCATGTATAAATTTAGTTCCATGAGACTATATCTTTCTTAAAGCTCATGACAATTTAGTGATTGGGTTAAATTTAGAGCATTTGAAATTTCTCACAGGAATATTCTTTATGGTAAATGTCATCTCTTTAGATTGAGGAATGAAGTCAGATTGGATTTGTATAATCACATTAGAATAAATTTTAAAGTGTAAAGAGATTTGAAGGTGATTCAAGCAAAAGATAAATAGAGGCAGGCAGGAGGCTTCCCATGTTTCATTTCAAGTTCTAGAGTGTTGGAATGATTCTAGAAAGCATCTAAATGGCCCTACAAACTGCAACCTTTAGATACTTTCTAAAGATACTCAGATGCTTTGAGTTTTGCACTGTAAATGGAGACATTGCTCTGTCTTTCTTTAGATCCACATTATTAAGGGAATGATTAGATTTTACATGTGATGCTGTTCAGGACCCATCTTAAATAGGAAGTGACCAGTGGTCAATTTACCCAATTTACCGTTACCTGCTGTTGCAGTTTAAATAATTTTAGTGGATAGAGTCTTCTTCATTGTACACCTTCATCTCCTCCTCTAGACCTTGGTACTTGAGTTTCACAAGTGAGATTCTTCTAAGTGTGATATACTTTAAATAATGAAATCTTTTAAGTCAGGGTCTAGGCAATTACTTATCTTCATTGCTTGAACTTGGTGACAGTTCATGATTGCTTATAGTCATGTGGTGGATAGCATTTTGATTTCCAAAGCCATATTTATTTGTAGGACAAACCAACATGGTTATACAACTCATCTAGCTAAATATGCAGCATTCTAAGAAGGAAATAGCTCCCTTTAAAAGTTAAATTGCTGAGCTGGTTTCTCAGTGGATAAAAGTGTTTGCTGCCAACCCTAATGACCTAACTCCAGTCTCCAGGACCCACGTGGTGGAAGGAAAGAACCAACTCCCACAAGCTGTCCTCTGGCTTCCACATGTGCATTGTATTATGTTTCTTACCACAAATGAATGAGTGAATAAATAGATAGATAGAAAACCAGATAAATGTAATCATTTAAAAAACTTTAGTTGTTGATGGTAAGAAACAGATTTAATGAAAAAAATCTAGGAAAATATTCTATACATATTTCTGGATATAGAAAAGAAATATTTTCACAGTGCAGTGGGAATAAATATTTTTATAGATCTTATAAATAGTCTTTCAGAAAGTTATGTGGAGTCTGTCAGAAAAGGAGCAGTTCAAATTACAGTCAAGTCAAGGAACCTCTTTCCCAAACAACTGATAGGAAAGCAGTGACTTATGACCTTTCTCAGAGCATACACACAGACAATAATACATGTGAGGACATGCATACATTTGTCCATGACAGACGCTTAATGTCTCAAAAGTAGGTAAGTATTATTTTTGGAGGATGTGAAAATTACATGACTAGGTAAAAGAAGATTGATCAAAGCAAGAAAGCTGGGAGAAGGAAAAGTTTGGGTGGCATGGTTATGTGGTAATGTAGCCATGGTTATTAGCTGCAAGAGATTGTCTACCTTAGGGATTGTAGATGCTTTGCAAGAGATGGAGCCCATAGGAATACAATGAAAGATCTTAAGTTAATGAGGGCTGTAACCCTCCATTGAGTTCCTTGAGTATGACTTTCAACTTAAGAGAAACAAATCAACAAATCACTTTTGAAAAGTAAATGCTACATTTTCCTTCCTCTTGAGTGTCTGCAGATGCACCTCTGCTGTATCCTTGAAGTAGCCTGGACCTCACCTCAATGAATAACCCATGGTTCAGTTTGTAGCACATACAGTTGTAAAAGAGAAGATATAAGGCATAATAATGGGTTGGATCCATATCGTTGCCCATAAATTAGAAGAGGTTCTTGCTCTGCGCTTGTCTGATGTGTTATTGAGTATTTCTGAAAGAGACTCATCATTTGCCATTATGATAGATGTAATTATAACAGTTATCCTTATTGACTCTAGTTCTGGCTCAAAACCTTGGAGACATCAAAGACATTTCAGACTAAGTGGACAAATAAAAAATACAACAAATAATCAGTAGACAAATAAACACATTTAATAGTGTATCAGGCTCTTCTAGAAGATATACATACATATATATGTACATATATTATGTTCTACTAGATTGTGTGATATTTAGTTATAATATTTACATTTTATCACATTTTCTTGATTAAAAACAAACACAGGTAGACATTTATTCCTTATTGTATGGTTTGTAAATGAGCAACCAGATTTTAAATGAAGTCTTCCAATGTTCATTTTTTCTAATAACAAAACACGATTGGCAATCAACTGCAACCTTATTTTCATTATCCCAAAAGACATAGTTACAAGTAACATTATACATACCACACAGACTATATTTAGCAATGCATGTGTGTGTGTGTGTGTACATATATTCATGGAAAGCCATTCATGAAGAAAGAGGCCATGAGCAGGAAGTGAAGAGGAGTCTGTGGGAGGTGTTGGAGGGGGAAAAGGGAAGGGAGAAATGTTGTGACTATAAGCTCAAAAATATAACTCAAAAGTCTTCAGCTTCCTGTATTTTTTATGTTCACACTGGGGAACCAAGTCCTTCTCCATCCACCTCACACATCTGCATTGTACTCTCCTTCCTCGAGCCTGTAATATTTAACACATGCACAGTTTCATTAATCTTTTCACTAATTTCTCTTTCTCTGGTTTATCTCCCCTTTCAAGAAATAAACAAGAACTCCTACTTTACATTTCATTTTTTTTTCTACAACATATCAGAACCCAGGGCTGATGCCAATCCAATGGTTTGACATTTAACATTCATCAAATATTTCTTGCCATTTATTTACTAATCTTTTCCAACTACCCCCTGTTGACTGCCCATAGGAGGGATAAGGGGATAACCCAATTTAAGATCAGTTTCTGGCCTCAAAGAATTTAGAACTTAAGCAGAAAAGTAAGGCTTGTGATTTTAGGCTAAACATTTTCTATCCTCTGGAGGCAGCATGGACAAATGCTGGGAGGAGGTTTTGAGAGGGGAATAATGAGACAGAATGCTGATATAAGTCAGACTGAGACTCTGTGGATTAAAGTTGACACCCAGGAAAGATGCTGTAATTTAAAGAGGCCCCAAAACATAATTAATCCAAGGACAATAATATGCTGATTCAGGGGTCATGGATAGGAAGGTGTAGACCATGATTGCATTAGTGCCAGTCTAGGTAAGGATTATTTAGAAGAAGGACTCAGCCTCCCAGATCTGTATATGACCGTGGCCCAGATGTGGAAAAGAACAAGATGCATCACCCTACCCCTCAAGGAGGCCTGGTGACTGAGGAGTGCAGGGCAAGTGGAATAGGGCGTGATAGTGTCATCTCTGTCTCTGGCTGTGATTGCTCTTGTCTTTCTCCCACAAAGAGTGGCACTTGCTATCTGCTTCACTGGTTTTGTTATCCTGTTTCCCACTATTTTCTTTTAATACTCCTGTCATCCCAGGGTTTGCGCCACACATTCCCAAAGGATCAGTGTGTTACAGACAATGAAATCTAAGAACAGAGGGAGTTTTACAAAAGTAAAGCATTGTAGTCTTGCCATGGAACATTCAAGAGAAAGAGTAATTCAAAACACAGCGGGTGTATGAAGTGACCTTTTCTTTCACATCAAAAACATGGCCAGATTGCCATTAAGTAGGTGTTTGCATTAAGTAGGTGTCTGAGAAAATCTGTTGGTGGTCAAATATATTCTTCATTGGCTAATTTTCCTTCTGTGTAGCTCCTGTTGATGATACGATATAAGGAAGTTGAAATAGTTATACTACACTGGGTTTTCCTCAAAGGTAGCTCATGAAAGAACTGTATCTTCCCCCACCCCAGCCACCTTGTGATTATCAAGACCCCACAGTCCTCTCTCATATCTTCTTGTCTTTCAGAGCCTCAGTGTTCATGTAAGGATGGGTATTTGCCCACTGAGACACTTTAGTGTTGAAGACCATCCTGGTTCTGTGCATGTTATGTGAGTCCAGGAGGAATAGGAAGGAGACACAAACTTAATATTCACAAGATTAGTAAAAAATCTTCCTCTAGAAGCTGGGAAAATGGATCATATTTCTTTATGAAAAATATAGATAGCACTTCATGGTTTACTTTGGGGGGAAAAAGAATAATGTGGCTTAGTGTGGTAAGAAGGAATTTAAATGCAGGAAGGATTAGTGGTGACCTATTGTTCACCATGACTTACAATAAAATTAAGGACCTGGTAAAGGACTGTTGCTGATGAAGAGTTGAGGATATACCAGAGAGATGATAGCTCAGGTGTGGACCACAGAGTTCTGGAGATATTTGAGACCCTCCTAGGGTATGCACAATGTAAAAATGTTTTACTAATGCCTCTGTCACAGTGTTCACCTTTGTAATAATAGTGTAAAGTCAGTTGTTAACAAAGGACAGGCCTCTTGCCAGTGGCAACAAATTGAGCTAGTAGCTATAGCATTCTTTGTTGTCGCCAAATATTAGAAACACAAAACCGGTGTTGTTTAGAATGTGTTACATGGAACAGTTCAGTCTTGTCACCACGACTGTGCAAATGAGTGACAAGCTGAGCTCACCAAACTTTTCCTGGAAGTGTACCCGTTTTTACATGAAATGGTGACTATGTTTGTTCAGATTTCAATATTTAGTAATATTTTACTAAAAAGAGCAGGCGATCACGATACTCTGGTGGATATCAGGCAACATCGATTGCAGCAGGCAAAAGAAAATTGATGTTCCAAAGAAAAATTCAAATTTTGGAAAACTTATTCCTAAATCATGAGAGTGATAACCCCCAGTATCTATAAGCAGTTGGAGCTGAGGTTGGGGAAATGCAGAAGTGGTGAGCAGTGCTTACTGTTCTCACAGAACACTTAAGTGCATTTGCTGTAGCTCTGGATTCAGGGGTTCCACTTCTCTTCTGGACACCAAAGGTTCTTATTCTCACAAATGTACATACCCTCCCTCACTGCACACAATTAAAAATAAAATAAATCCTGAAAAGACATTAGATCTGAGTTTTAAGTAATGATTTGAGGCCCATTAAATAGCTGTGGCGGTGGTGGGAATGGTTAGAGTTGTCAACTTAACGGAATCTGAAGTCACCTGGAGACCAGCCCGTGGGTATCCTATAAGGAATTATTTTGAATACGCTAGTTTATGTGGGACTACCCATTGTACTTGTGAGGAGGAACGTTTCCTGGGTAGGAAATCTTGGACTATATTAATTGGAGAAAGCAAGCAGAACACTGGCATCTGTGGGATCATTGCTCTCTCTGACTTGGTGACAGGATCAGTTACTTCAGGTTCCTGTTGCCTTTGCTCTCTGCCCATAAAACCCATGTCTTGAACCGAAGCTAAAAATAATCCCTTTCCTCCCTCTTCTTGTCAGGGTATTTTATCACCTCAGCAGGCAAGGAAACTAAGACGGATGGGTATGCATGCTGCTGAGTCAGGCTAGTGCACAGAGTCAGGGGACACTGGCCAATGCACACGCACAGTGTGTGACGTCCTTGCCCACAGCGGCACTTTGAGTTTTACATTCACACCTTTCTAGTCAGGAACATTGTATCTCTTGACTTTTACAAAGATGAAGGAAGGTGGGAGCCGATGCATAATTGCAGTCCCCCGTTTCCAGCTCAGGACGTTGAGACACTCAACTCTTTACAGCTGTGAAGGTGGGAAGACCAGCGTACTGTCCAGACCATTTTCTCTGTAGGTCGGAGGTTTTCTGGACACGAGTGCTTCTGAAAATGTGGCTTTTATTTGCTCTTACATTTTCTTGCAATGTGCGGGAAACCGTCTTCTTTCTTGCACACACAGCATCTTACAGACTCATAGCTCACCTGCTCCAGCTTTTCTAGTGTCCTCATTAATTTACCATGAGCTGTTGCAGAATAACCATTTCCCACTGCCCAGAAAAATCACTTCCTTCACGAAGCCATCCCGAGTGAGTATCAGCCATCAGTTGTTTCTTAGTGACCTGAACATATTTTGTAGTATATTTTTTCTCATGTTTACTAATATTTTGTAATCTTATTTCATATATTTTGTCTTTCCCCATCTATATTATAAGGATACCTGTGTCACATTAACATCTATGACATCAGTAAATTCATAAAAAATGTATATTTGGGTGTGGAATGAATGATTATTTATCATCCTAGATTATAACATTTTTGACAAATTATCATGAAAGAAGATGAACAAAAAATGTTTGTGTTAAATCTTCTGTGTTTAATTTAGCCTCCTCCACCCCACATACTTCTGCATTTTTGTTTCCTACAGTGGCATTTCTGAAGTTTTCAGTTATTCACTGAAGATTTGATTTGGTCCACGCATGTGTCATATAAATAATTTTGATTCTTCCCTACAGTACAGTGTGTCCATCAGGGGCTCAGAAGCTGCTTGGGGATTAAGTGGAAGATAGACCTGGGAAAGGTGACATTTAGTCAGGCAAAGCAGACACGGCCAGAGAGCCGATGCGCTGGGGAGAGGATGCTTTGCTGAGAGTGGAATTTTGACTACAGTAGAATGAAATGCTTGACAGATTTAATTGGGCTGACTGTTATTCTTTCATTAGGATGGCTGTCTTTGGTGAGCAAGCATATTTACTCTCTCAGACCTGTTGGGATTAGACAGCTGGGCATTATTCAAGTTCGTGAACAGTTTGGCTTCATCTAATTCTTGTTGCGCTGTCAAAACACAACGATGACCTCCTTTTGGAAAATATGTAAACCACTTTCTAACAGTTGAACTTCTTTTTTATTTTTAAGTCAAGAGAGTGGGTTATGCATTCCATCTGCATCCAAGAAACTCTCCAGCAGGTTTTCTGTGTTATTTTCTAAGTTCATCTGGCTAGCGTCTCCCTTGGCACAATAATACCATTGTATATAAGTACAGCCGGCCATTAATCTGAGGGTATTAGACGTTCAAACATTCACTCCTCCAAACTATACACTAGATTTTCACTTGTCTGGATGACATTTAAGCAGTTTGCTTGGACAGCATGTCCCCAGCACAGCGTGAGAGGTGCATTTACGAAGGGCTTTGATTCTGGAGTTCACATAAAAAAGAGCAAACTTCCTTCTCTCTTGAGATGTTTAGATTAAGTTGGATTGATTTTTTAAAAATACATTAGCATGATGGCAGCACTTAAAAGTGAATGAACTTCTTACAATTTTTTGAATAAAGTGGGTTGCATTGGGGGGTTTGTTTTTTTAAAGCTTTGAAATTGTGAAATGCCAAGGAGTTGGGTTTTTTTTTTCAACATAGAGAATGGACAGCATTCTTGAAACAGATTTATAATTTATGTTGCCAAAGTTTGAACAGATATTAACTTGCTTCTGGGAAGGAGGCTTTTTACTTTGATGGACTCCAACTGATCAGCATTTTCATAGGATACAGTTAGAAACATATGTCTTGTCTGGCTAATGTAACTTTATTGACTTAAAACTTAGAAAGAAATCAATAGAGTTTGGAGGCAGAGAGGAGATGGTGGGAGTTCCATTTGTGAATATGATGTATGCATCCTGCCTGGGCCATGGCTCTCAAGATGTGGTCCTTGGACCATCAGCATTAGTCTCAGGGCTTACGGATGTGGTGTTGAACATTAGCGTCTTTTACAGAGAACAATGCTGCTTTCATGGAGTCTTTCGAAAGTATTCAACCTCAAACTGTCTACCAACCAGCTCTTGGTTAAAGGCTTGAGACGGAAGGAAGACTGTGTAAGGCACAATGTTTCCACTCATTCCTCAGGGCAGTTGTCACCTCTGTCCAGGAGTGAAGAACACACAGTTAAGTCTTTCATGCCAATCTCTTCTCTGAACAACCACTTTTATTAGATTAAATTTAAATGTTGCCCCTTTGGTTTTGTTTGCACTTGGTAGGCAGTTTTTGTCTGAAGTGTGATGTCCCTTTCTTATGCAAGGTCTCATTTGACAAGCATATTTAGGCATTCTTTTCTCTCTTCCTGACTTACTGTATCTATCTCTTTTTGCCCTCACAACTGCTTTACTTTCTTCAGAAAACTTGACATATTCAACAAGCTGAAATTTTTGTCTCTGGGGAGATAGAAAGAAAAATGGAATGAACTGTTATAATTGTATAAAGCCTCATGTCTCACAGTTTGCTTTCTCCTATATATCTCATATTTAAATTTATATATCCTGTATATATTCCTCTATATATCTTTGTTATGTTATTTATTTCAGAGGTTTTTGTATATGTAGATTTTATTTTGAGGCATTGTAAATCCCTTCTGCAAAATAGGCTGTACATGCAAGCTATTAAGGACAGACTAGGAAAGGGCTGTTCTGGGGTCCAGTGGATAATAATTCCATAAATCAGAAAAGCACAAAAGGGAAATTATATATCCAATTATTATTTTACTTCCAGGGTAACCTTTGTTTCCAGTCAAATAAGTGGTCACTCAACAAGTCTTGGCCACATAATAAAATTTTCCTCTGAAGATTTAGACTGTGAGCAGTGTTGAACATAGATATTGGCAAGTTGGTTTCAATGTGTTTTATGTGGGGTTCTCATGTAAAGAGTATCAAGGATGAACTGGGCAGATATCTCAGTTAGTGAAGTGCTTTGTGGAAAGCATGATGTCTTGAGTTCCACCCAGAGGACCCGTGTAAAAACAAAGCTAGCTGTTGTAATACAAATGACCTCAGATCTGGGGAGGCAGGGGCAGGCAGATACCTCGGGCTTGCTGCAGAAAGTCTATCCTGCTTGGCTCATTGTAGTCAAGTGAGAGACACCATCTCACTAAAATAGTTTCTGGAGTCTGAAGAATGATACCCAGAGGTTGTCCAAGCACACATACATATGAATGAATATCTTCCTATGGCAAATTAACACATGATAAAAGTACAAAATTAAAATCGGGTTAAATATTTGCATTAAAACAGAAAAACATTGAGGGACTTGCAAACATTAGTTTCTCAAGGGAAATTTGGTGAAAGGATGTAGACAACTGCAATCTTTGACCTTCTAAAATAATACGAGGTGAGACTACAGTAGGTAGAATGGAACTTATAAGAGAAATTATCATTGAATTTAAGACCTATTTTATACAGCCTTTCAAAATTACATTATTTCCTGTATATGCTTGCTCTCTCTCACATACATATACACATTTATGTATACATATGTGTACATACAGATGCTTTCAGCCTTGAAATAATCTAGGTAACAATATAAAATAAGTTAAAAATAAGAAACATAGAACTACAGAATTGAAATTCCCCTGAATGTTCTTTTACTCTACTTTGTCTCTGTCTAAAAACAATAGATTAAAATGAATTAGATAATGTGGTGGTTTGAATAGGAATGGCCTTCATAGAGTTATGAGCTTGAATGCTTGACCCATAGGGAGTGGCACTATTTGAAGGTGTGGTTCTGTGGGAGCAAGTGTGTCAATGTGGAGGTGGGCTTTGAAGTGTCAGATACTCAAGCTGTGCCCAGTATGACACACAGTCTCCTTCTGTTGCCTGTGGATCAAGTCATAGAACTCTTAGCTCCTTCTCTAGCACCACGTTTGTCTGCATACCACCATGTTTCCTGTCACAACAATAAGGGACTAAGTTTCTGAAACTGTAAGCCAGCCCCAATTAAAGGTTTTCCTTTATAGGAGTTGTTGTGGTCATGGTGTCTGTTCACAGCAATAAAATCCTAACCAAGACACACAAGAAATAGTAAATAAGAAAATAAAATAAAAATATAACAGACACCTTCATACTCATTGCTTTAGCAATCGGCTTCTAGAAAGTGATCCTGAAATTCTCCTCTCCATTTCTGTTTGAATTGCTCTCTGAATAGTTCTTACCCTACCTGGGCAAAACACCTACAACTGAGGGCCTTTGCTCTAGACTCAGAGAGTTTTTTCTATTACTTTAATTTTCAAGACGCAGACTCGTAATTTATAAGTCTCAAGTCACCTAATGATTGTAATTTTGGATTGTATGTTAAACTAAAGATTTTTGTCATTTTTATTTTTTATTTTTGAATTTTGTAACCACGCCCACCTCTGCCCAGGCACATACCATGTTCCTTTAATGTTATCTTTCTTTCACTTGTTTAAACTGAGCCGATTTCATGTACACAAAGTTGCAAATTTCATGATACAAGTCATAGAATTCAAAAGTAAAAGTCATGGGAAGATGACAGCTGGTAACTGCTTGCCACATGATGGGGACTGACTTCAATCTCCGGAATCCAGGTGAAAATGGCAGACACCACGGCACGCATACAATTCCAGTGCTGGGGGGAAGAGACGGAGGATCCCGGGGCTGCTAGCCAGCAGTGCAGCCTAGTTGGGGAGCTCCAGACCAAGGCAAGAAGCTCCCTCAAAAGGAGATAGACTGCATTTCTGAGGGATAGCCCCTGAGGTCAGCCTCTGTTCCAAGCACATGCTGCATGCATATGGGCATGTGCACCTGGATGTACACTCCGATGTGCATATATGCACACACACATGTTTAAAAATAATTATTTGGCTAATGCTAAGTTACTTTAGAACAGCCATAGAAAACATCTTTCATCATGAAGAATGTGAAAAACTACATATGAGTAATTACCCGGTTCTTAGAACATTTGCCCTTGGGATGCAGTTGGATTGATCATTCCTGCTGATACTTTGCTTTCTTGGATCCATCTATTTCTTCCTCAGAAGTGACAAGGTGAAAGAAGCTGCATTTACTTCTATGATGAACCGTCTCCTCGGTTAGGAATATTTTCGTTGCTGGACACTGGTGTGAAATCGGAAGTTTAAAAGGGTAATAATGATCATTCTCATCTTTTTGTTTTTTCTTCCAGAAACTGTCTGGAGTAACCAGAACAGGATAGGCTGTGCATGTCCCTTCAGGACACAGGGTTCCCAGCTTTAGTTGTTGTGCTTTTAGTTCTTGGGTATGTAGTTAAAGAGGGCCTTGTAGTCCAATATGGCTGCCGCAGCTTGAAGCATCATATCCGCCATCTTCTGAGTCGTGATTAGAAAAGTAAGGCAAAAAGCCCGGTAGCCCTGTCAATTAAGTCTTTTAAGGGTTTTTATACAAAGCCTTGAGACAGGAGAGAACTCCCTTTAAGAGTAAGGGTGGGCCCATGGTCCCTCACAAAACGCAGCCCCTCCCCTGAAACGACACGTAGTAACTCTCAAGTTGGTCTAAGACTCATACTGGCTTGGACCATGGTGCACTAAGAAGTGAGTCAGCTCTGAGAAAACACATTACTTCAGTCTCCATACAATTACCTCAGTCTCTATACAATTACCGCAGTGTCCCTACAAGCCCGCTAGGCAGAGCTCCTTCCTCGGAGCTCTCCCCCTGCCTCAACATTTTCCTCACATTCTCCTACTAATTCTACTGATGTCTGCTTATTTCTCTTCTCTGCCTTTCTACTCTTCTCCGGTGTGAGATGATGAAAGCAGGAAACCTCCAGCTCAGGGTTGCTTAGGTAGAGTTCAGAAGCTCTAGCTTTCTCATACAATACATCCTAAAGATTTCCCTTTCCTTATTTCCTCCCAGCACCTCCCATCTGCTCCAGATCCACTCCTCCTCAGTTTCCCTTCAGAAAAAGAGCAAGCCTCCCAGGGATATCAACTGGACACGATATAGCAAGATACAATAGTACTAAGCACAAACCCTCATATTAGGGTTGGCAACCCAGTAGGAGGGAAACGTTCCTAAGAGCAGGCAATAGAGCCAGAGACATACCCACTCATACTCTTAGGAGACTCCCAGACTCACCAAGCTAACAACTATAACATGTATGCAGAAGAGCTAGCACAGACCCATGCAGGTTCCTGATTGCTGATTCAGTCTGTGAGCCCCTTTAAGCTCTGCTTAGTTGACTCTGTGTCCTTAGTTCCACTGGTTGCTACAATTCTTCTTTCCCCTCTTCCACCAGGTTCCCAGGCTCCAAGCAGAGGGACCCAATAGAGATCTTCAGTTTGAACTCTCTCTCCACCTAATGTTTAGCTGTGGGTCTCTGCCTCTGCTCCCATCATCTGCAGAGGAAGTCTCTCTGATGATGATTTAACAAGGCACCTATCTATGAGTATAGTAGAATATCATTAGGAATAATTTTATTGATTTTTTTTCCAAATACAGGATTTTTCTATGTAGCCCTGGCTGTTTTGGAACTTACTTTGCAGACCATGCTGGCCTCAAACTCAAAGACCAGCTTGCCTCTGCCTCCTAAGTGCTAAGATTAAAGGGGTGTGCCAGCATTCCTGGATTGATTTTTTTTTAATCCGATGTTTCTGTGGTATCCAGCTTCAGTTCCCGGTAATCCAGGAAGTGATGGGCATGGGCTCACTCTTGTGGAGTGGGGCTCAAATTAGATCAGTCATTGGTTGGCCAATCCCACAACTTCTGCAACTCCATTGCCCTAGCACATCTTGCAGGGACTAAAAAGGAAAGGGGGTAGATACACACAAAACTGCTGGTCACGTCCTAGAATGTGTTAGCCGTGGGAACTTTGGCAAGTGGCCTATTCCTGCGAGGTGATAAAGAGTGGTATTCTGTCAAACTGTACTGCTCCCACCAGACGTAAACACAACAGTCCTAGTTTTGGAAAATTCTGGTTACATGACCCATGACATGCCCACTTTTGCTTCTCTTTACTTTGTAGTTCCCAAAATACATCAGCTCTGTTAGATTTGCTTGATTTTGTATCACTTTGCCCAGGTGGAGGAGAAACACACACACACACACACACACACACACACACACACACACACACACACACACAGAGAGGGGGGGGAGGGAAAGAGAGAGAGAAGGGGAAACTTGCTGGCAACTCTCTGCAGTGGTGCCTGTCATTTCCAGACCTGGAGCTATGAGCTAAATTTTAAATTTCGGGTTTTTTTTTCTTATAGCCTTTGACCTGGACGTGATCTGTATTCCTTACTTTTAAAATGTATCCTTCTGATTTTTACTATGTATGAGGACGCTTAAATTAGACAGAAAAGGGGCACAAGAATCCATGATCGGGACCCCAATCTTTGTATACTGGAAAAATAAATCAATTATTCTCCCCTCTGGTTCTATCTTCAGATGACCTCCTATCTCGAGAGACTCAGAGCTGGTGCAAGGGGACCCTTTCATATTTGCCACCATCTGACCTTCTGTAAACCTAGGTCAAAGCTTGGGACCGGAGAGTCTGTTAGCAAAAATGGGACACTGGCCTTTTAAGTTGTTGAGGTTTGTTCTTGACAAAATGCATTCGAACCAGCTTTCTGATCCTTAGGTACCCAGTAAGCTCTCAGTTCTTTGCAGTTGGAAACATAAGGCCATCACACGCTAGTCCGTTAAGCCAAGACCGTCTTTTACACAATTCATATTTTAAACTTTGAAGAGGCTCACAACTGAGCCTTCACAA
This sequence comes from Rattus rattus, assembly GCF_011064425.1. Taxonomy (NCBI): domain Eukaryota; kingdom Metazoa; phylum Chordata; class Mammalia; order Rodentia; family Muridae; genus Rattus; species Rattus rattus. Next base: position 103,856,570 of record NC_046159.1, on the reverse strand, counting down.
ACAGTAGCTGTTTACTTTCTTTCCACTAAAATAATCACCGCGAATACCCCCTCTGAGAATGTATATTTTCGGATGCCAGGTAATCAAAGCTTAGTCGTACTCAGGGGCTTTTTCAGAACCAAATGGAAAATAATTGCTTTAAAGTACCTACTTGTGAGGGTTTCTGCTCATCACTGTAATTACCAGAAGCCACTGTCTTTCAGCCACAATAAATTCCCAATAATTCATTAGCTGCTATTGGGGCCATGAAACAGATCATCTTGTTAACACTAACTTTGATTCTTAAAATACCGCTACCTGATATTTTCCGTGTTGGAATTACAGGTTGCACATAAGCTAAAATAATAAATGCCCATGCCCTACTTTAAGGCATAGAGCAGGTAGTTGAAGGATAAAACTAAGACCCGGGCAGCCTTGCAAGATTTAGCTATGAGTTCTCAGTGTGAGTATTTACTCTGGGAGCATATTTATGATGTCCTCTTTGTCAGAGACATTTAATTTCTTGACTCTAAGCCTTTGCATGCGGAACACAGCAGTTGGCCATTAATCCCTAGGATGTGGTAGCAAGCTCTTCAGTCCTCTCCAGTGCTACAGGCATAGAATGATTGCTGGGAAAAAAAATCTTCCTTGGTGAAAAAACATGTCAAGGACTTCCTAATTTGACTTTGCATATTCCCTAGATTGATGAGTTTACATCTCAAACCTACTTTGAAGGCTTTTCTGATTTACTAGTTTTTCAGCATGTTGGGAATACATCTAATCATTATCTTTGCTAAAAATGATTTGTAAATTGACTACTGGCATCTCTTGCCTTACTGGGATTCTGTCAGCTTACTTAGGGGTCAACCTTTCATTTTCTAAGGTCAATAGTTTTCGTATCTGGTGCATATATACACACTAGGAATGGGTGAATCATTGAGGATGTGCCCAGTGATGTCCACACTGTGGAGCATCTCTTTCTTGTACAATTTTAACTGTCTTAGCCAATCACGGAGCCCATCCTCTAGCTTTGGTACTTATTATTGTCAAAAATAAAGAATAAATAAAAAACATTAAAACTGCATATATGTCTTTATGGTGGCCAGAGGTCAATGTCAGGTTTTGCCACCATTATTTTTTTAAAGCAGGATCTTTCACTGGCTTGGAAATCAAGTAGCTTAGGCTTGCTGGCCACTGAGTCCCTGAGATTTATTTGTCTCTGCCTGTCCAGCGAAGGAATTAGTATCATGGGGCATAGCAACTGGCCTTTATGTGGGTACCATGAATTGAACTCAGGTTCTCATGTTTATACTACAAGCATTTAACTAACAACGATCTACCTCTTCTGTCTCTGTAGGTTTTTTAAAAATCATATTCAAATAGTATTTACTAGAAGATAAATGAAGCAACTGAGAAGTCAAATACTTTAGGTGAGTTCATCCTAACAAAACAGAACATAGAAGATTCAAGGGGGTGAGGGATAAACCTATGAAAGGCTACCAAGAGTTCAAAGACGTAAGGTGATCTGTGTGTCCAGTACGGATGGATCAAGCTGGCAACACACAGGAGAGTTTAGCTTGGGCCAAAACTATGTGGCAATATTAACTTAGATCTTAGCAAATTAACATCCAGTGACAGAACACTGGGAAATCAGGACAGATAATTCACGAGCCTGTAGTTATCGCTGTGAGCAGGGTCTCACTTCACAGCCAAGCTAGCCTACTGGCTGGGTCTAATAATCTGTTCAGCAGGCCACAGAGGCATCCTACATTCAGCATAGCACCAGTGATTTGTAAAACTACACTGGATGCAAAAGAAGCATTTCTTACAAACAAACCAACAAACAAAAATAGTGGGCACTTGTGGCTGGGGGTTGGGAGGACAGTAGTAACCTAGTTTCTGAGCTGAGTGTGGGGAAAATCACAAACTGCTTAATTTTTCAATGCTGGGTCATTTCTTGAATAAATAACCAAATAAAAGGATACCTATTAATGTCTTTCAGAGTTAAACCAGGGCAATTTTCAGCTGTGTGGATGAATAACCTTAATTTCTATTAATAGCATCCACATCTGCCCTGTAGTGGAAGATCTAGGTGTATTGCCATGCAAATTTAAATTGATAGAAGGCTTACCATGAAAAATTTGTAATTTTAAATATTTTCAAAACTAGAGCTCAATAATCAAGATGGTACAGCATATTCTGCTACAATGGTTTGACCTAGCAAAAGTTTTGCTAATGTAAGTAAGGGATGGTGGGAGAGAGTAAATATCTGATTATATGCAATATCTGTCTTTTACCCTTAAAATATCAAAAGAATTTGGAAGCAAAAATAATTGCCATGGAGCTATGGGGCAACCGTCTGTAGTTTCCATGCAGGGTGGATGTACATCAAATTCGGAAGAAGCAGGAAAGCTTTCGCTTGCATTGAAGATCCTATAAATGTTTGCTGTCTAATGATGGGTTGGGCTCGTAAGTCAAACTGACCTTACAGGTACACTACCCAAGTTCCCACTTCCATTTTCTGAGCCAAGCGTTGAGTGCTGCATTTATTTTGACTGTCTCTGTGACATCATGGAGGCACCCGATGACTCCATGATGCTGGAACAGAGTGATTAGGATCAGTTATGGTTTGAATTGGGAAATTCCTCTATAGACTCACCCTCTTCCTCAACTGATGCAGCTATTTTAGAAGACTATGGGATCTTCAGGAGATGGGGCACATCAGATGGATGTCCATCACAGGGATGGGCCTTTGTAGGTTGTGGCCTGACATCAGTTGTGGCATAATCTCTGCCTCTTGCTCTATGAAGATCCTTTGTCATGAGGTGAAGGATTTCACATAATTCCATTCTGAATGCTGCCATACTTTCCCATTGTGGCGGGATGAGACACCCAAAACCATGAGCCAAAATAAATCTTTCTTTTATCAGGTTGTTTCTGACAGTGATGGGATCAAAATGACATGAAAGTCAGTTGGGATCCAAATTTGTCCCAGCCATTTTGTCATCCTCGATACTGCTCCTGCACTGACATCTTACTCTAATAAAACTTAGTTCTCCTTAAGCTGTAATGAACCCACTGCTTAACGTAGTCTTTGAATTTATGGTGAAACATCTGGGATATTGAGGATAGCTTACATACGACTTGGGGGATAGCAACCAAGAAACTAAGACAGAGAATCTTTGAGTCTTAATTGTTTATTTAAAGTGAAAAATGGAAGGAGAAAACCTTTGGTGTTCAGAATGAAAATCAAACTCAAATAGTTTGCTGAGATCCTCTTTAGGGTCACATATCAGATGGCCTGCAGATCAGATAATTTTGTTACAATTCATAAAAGTAGCAAAATTACAGTTATAAAGTAGCAGTGAAAAAATTTTATTATTGAGGGTCACCCCAACATGAAGAACTGTATTAAAGAATTTCAACATTAGGAAGGTTGAGAGACACTGAGTTAAGTGATCATAGACAATATTTGATGGACTGTTAAGTATGAAATTTAGTGTCCCTATATTAGGTTGTGTCTTAAAATCAATAACATTGATAAGTTTTGATGGCAGTGATTGTGACATAACTGATGTGTAGAAAATCATCATCACCATCACCACCACCACCATCACTACCACCACCACCACCACCACCATCATCATCATCATCATCATCACCACCACTATTTTAACCTGTAGGTACCAAATAGTTGCAGAGAAAATAGTTGCTCTAGGAACTGATGGTTACTCAACCCTCAACACCAGAGGATTTGAGTTATTCTTGTAGATTTTTTTTCTTTTTTCTTTTTTTCGGAGCTGGGGACCGAACCCAGGGCCTTGCGCTTGCTAGGCAAGTGCTCTACCACTGAGCTAAATTCCCAACCCCTCTTGTATATTTTTTAAGAAAGAAATAATGTATCCACTATACCATGTACAACAGCACAACCATTAACAACTGAGCCTAAGAGAAACACACTGAAACGTGAGAGAATTTTGAGAATATCTGTCATCCATATAATCCACGTGTGTTTTTATTCAGTGTATATTCAACAGTAATGAATGAATAAAGTGTGTCTAAATGCATTTATTGCATAGGGCCTTCTCAATTTTACAGAATAAAAATTTAACTAATAAGGACATACTATATTATACATTAAGGGGACATGATTTTTGTTTGCTTGTTTGTTTTGTTTTGTTTTTGAATTGGTACATTAAAAAAATTAGGTTTCTTGCCATCCATGGTGTCAGATTGTCAGGTTCAAGGACATCTAGTATATTAGTCAAAAAATTCTGTAAGTAGTGATCTTTATTTTAAGGTTTACCCAGCATTCAAACTTGAAAAATCAGTAACTTCAATGTACCAAGCCTAATATCTAATTGACTGACAAAATAAATCACAGGAGAACAAGTTAATATGGGGCTGGTAGCTACAGCAAGAAGAGCTGACACTCATCCTGGCAGAAGGATTGTCTCCGACTTTTAGTTAACAGACCTTTAGTGCACCCATTCTGTAAGTGACACACTGCACCGGCTTGATCCAGTTGCCTGGAGACTGATTGAGCCTTGATCCTGTTGTAGTTGACCTGATGAGAAAAATAGGCCATTCCCAATTGTTAACTAACCTTACCATCGTTCTTTCTTTAGAGGAAGGACACAGTTATTTATAGACCCTATTAATTTAGCTTAAATGATTCCAGCTACTGGCTATGTGTAATCAGCTTTCCCCCCTTTCTGCTTAGAATTGGCTGAAAACACATTGGATAAGAGATTACAAAAATATATCACTTAAGAACACCCATAGCTGCCTCTAATGTCATCATGCGAGTTCAGTTACCAGACCACATCAAAAAATAGGCTGCCTCCCTCCTCTGGGCTGGGAGATCAGATTGATCACTGGTGCTTAAAACATGTGGACAGGGAAAGGCTCTTAACTGAGAAGAGCCCCCTGATGTCACATCGAATGGAATTGGAGTGTCCTCTTCTGTATTTTCAAGCTCACGAAGCTAATTCGCAGTAGGCGATCTTTAAAAAGGATTCCAGGGAGATGCCCATCAAAGATTAGGGAAGGGATTATTTGTGGACACCACTGAAGGATTTAGTCTCTCCCTGGGTAACTAGCCTTCTGGTTAATGAACTGTCCATTCTGTGATTTAATGGGCCAGGCTGTTCTATAATAGCAATGGGAGGTTGTTGGCTTGCAGAACCCTAAAGAGAGAATTGACAGAGAGAATTTGGGGCACTTCCTCTTTGACAGTGGGGCCAATCCAGAGCTGCTTTGTCATTAACCTGGTTGGACCCTGGAGACAATGCTTGGGATGGACTCACATCACTGTGGCTAGAAGTGTCTGTGTGGCACCATTCTAGGCCTCTACTGGGGAGAAGTGGAAGGGGACTGTAGTTATTTTTTTGTTTGTTTCAAAATAGTTTGATAAATAGCACGAAACATCTCTCTGTGTGTGTGTGTGTGTGTGTGTGTGTGTGTGTGTGTGTGTTTAAGTCATAGAAGTAGAAAGGGAACCATGAAAGGGGAAGAGAGGATCCTAACTAAGGGAAGGAGTAATAAAGAAAATCAAGGATAATAGCACTCATGGGACATGCATGAGGATCAACAGAAACATGGTGTAGAGGGAAATACCTTCACCTTGTGTGCTAACTCACTGACTGACAACCAATGCTAGGAAACAGGAAAACACAATGCTTTCAAGGCTGCTATGAACATAGTGGAGCATGTGTCCTTGTTATGTGTTAGAACATTTTTTGGGTATATGCTTAGGAGTGGTATGGCTGGTTCCTCAGGTAGCACTATGTCCAATTTTCTGAGGAACCACCAGACTGATTTCTAGAGTGGTTGTACCAGTTTGCAATCCCACCAATAATGGAGGAATGTTCCTCTTTCTCTACATCCTCGCCAGCATCTGTTGTCAACTGAGTTTTTTATCTTAGCCATTCTGACTGGTGTGGGGTGGAATCTCAGGGTTGGTTTTGATTTGCATTTCCCTTATGACTAAAGATGTTGAACATTTCTTTAGGTGTTTCTCAGCCATTCGGCATTCCTCAGCTGTGAATTCTTTGTTTAGCTCTGTACCCCATTTCTAATAGGGTTATTTGATTCCCTGTAGTCTAACTTCTTGAGTTCTTTATATATATTGGATATTAGCCCTCTATCGGATGTAGGTTTGGTAAAGATCTTTTCCCAATCTGTTGGTTGTCATTTTTGTCCTACTGACAATGTCCTTTGCCTTACAGAAACTTTTCAGTTTTATGAGGTCTCATTTGACAATACTTGATCTTAGAGCATAAGGCATTGGTCTTCTGTTTAGGAAATTTTCCTTCAGCAAAGGAATGGATACAGAAAACATGGTACATTTGCACAATGGAATAGCACTTAGCTATTAAATATAATGACTTCATGAAATTCTTAGGTAAATGGATGGAACTAGAAAATATCATCCTGAATGAGGTAACTCAGTCACAAAAGAACACACATGATATGCACTCACTAAAAAGTGGTTATTAGACCAAACACTCAGAATACACAAGATACAATTCACAGAACATATGAAGCTCAGTAGGAAGGAAGACCAAAATGTGGATGCTTTGGTCCTTCTTAGAAGGGAGAGCAAAATATTCTCTGGAGGAAATACAGAGACAAAGAATAGACAAGAGAATGAAGGAAAGGCCAACTAGAGATTGACCCACATGGGGATCCATCCCATATGCAGCCACCAAACCCAGTCACTATTGCTGATGCCAAGAAGTACTTGCTGACAAGAGCCTGATATGGATGTCTCCTGAGAGGCTTTGCCAGATCCTTACTGATATAGATCATGATGCTTGCAGGTAGCCATCAGAATGAGCATAGGGACCCCAATGGAGGAGTTAGCGATAAGACTGAAGGAGCTGAAGGGGTTTGCAACCCCATAGGAAGACCAACAATATCAACCAACCAGATCCCCCAGAGCTCCAAGGGACTAAACGACCAACCAAAGTGTACATGTGGAGGGACCCATGGCTCTAGCCACATATGTAGCAGAGGATGGCCTTGTCAGGCATCAATGGAAGGAGAGGCTCTTGGTCCTATGAAGGTTCTATGCCCCAGCGTAGGTACGGGAATGCCGATGTGTTTAAATGGGAGTAGGTGGGTGGGTGGGAGAGCATCCTCATAGAAGCAAGGGGAGGGGAAATGGGAGAGGGAGGAACCTTGAAAGTGGATAACATTTGAAAAGTAAATAAAGAAAATATCCAATAAATAAAAAGGGGAAAAAAAAGAAAATGGGGCATCAGTGTGACTCGTAGGTTTAAGTGGAAATGGTAAATACTAGTTCTGCCTGTGGGGACCGTGCAATGGTCTGTACCAGGTGCCGTTCTCAGCACTAAGAACACCAAATCCTTCCCCATTTGAGACTTGTGTTGAAGTTCAATGCTGAAAAGTTACTTCTTTTTAGGGTTTTATACACTTCCCTTTCTGGTAGAATTCTGTTTTAATTTTGGGGTAATTTATCACCATAAACATTATTTTTTAAATGTATGGTAACTTTTTAGCTGAAACATAAAACATAAAGTTGTACATTGGTAAATTGCCAGTGTGGTGTTTTATACACGTATATTTTGTAATGTTTAAATCAGACTAACTCATTCTCAGATATATTCCTGCTCATTATTAACCCATAAAAAAATTGTTGCTGCTGCTCTCATTACTATATAAGAAAGAACAATTGCACAAACTCCTTTGCGTTTAGTAATTACCACTAACTTTGTGTCTTCTCCTTTTGGCTGTTGTGAAGAGCCAGTTCTGTCCTGTGAGATGGAGACGTGCTGTTAGACATCCATCCGTCTAAGCTTGCCAAACCAAGATTCTTTGGTAGATTTGCTTAGCAAATTTTTTTCAGCACTCACATTTTATTTGAAACATATTGATCCATAGGTTTCCCTTAGCTTGCAGTAGGACTTTTAGCATTAAAATTCCAAGACTCTTTTGCAGAAAACATCCACTGCTACTATTTATCACAGCAGCAAACTATGAAGCTACACACTTCCTTTCATGTTGATGTGGTCCCAGTCGTGACAAGGTCAAGTCTGCAGTGTGGGCTCAGACAGAATTCCTACACAGGCCTTCAATTATGATGATCGCAAACAGCTCGGCAATTCTAGTCTCTAAATAATGCCAGTTGAGAACTATTAAAGACACCCTCCCCACTACACATACTTTGGACACTTAGGTACATTGTAGAAAAGAATATTTTGCCTCCACAATCTTAAGATGGAGAAACTGAGCACAAGGTGCATATGTTCACCTTGTGGAGACATATATAAGTGACTTGTCAGACTTCTGTAAAGAGACAAGAATGTAAAACCCCAGTCAATGATGAGGCTTCTGTAAGGACTAAGGTGGTTTATATGAAAGAATATTTCAGATCAGTTCGCTCTGAGGGAACTTTGCTGCCACATGTTCTAATTTGGAGAGCGAAGGTGCTTGGATACAGCAGCTAAGGAGGTTAGTGTAAACATCACCTTTGGTTCTTTTCAGTAATTTAGTAGTTTGCTGTGTGTCTTGACAGCAAAACTTGATTTATTTATAGTGGTTCCCCTCACTCCACCTCTCACCCCACCATTTTGCTATTTTTCTAATGCTGGAAATTGATACGGAACATAAAAATGTTTAGAATTGCCTGACAACTCCCCAGGAAACTTTTAAAAGCCATTAATTTAGAAGCAATTTTGCTTCTATATTTCTTTTCTCAATTGGTCGTGATGGAAGGAGTTGTCATATCCAAAGGGAGAATCATGACTATGGACACTCCATAAGCATCAGATGCTTGGGAAACAGCTCTGATTGGTTAAAAGCACTCAGCCACAAAGACAAGCAGAAGGAAATCCGGGAAGCAGACTCAATGGTAGAATTCCTTTGCAACCACAGTCCAAGTGCCAAAGTCAGTGCCCCACATACCAACGTAAGAGAAAGAGGTTCTTTTCCTGGTAACTTGATTAGACTTAGCCATGCACAGGAGTGAGACTCACCTCTAGGTTTGTCTGTGTGGTCATTTCCAGAGAAGATTGGCTGGGGGAGAAAACACACACTGAGTGAAGGGTCCTCGTCTCATAGGCTGGGGGCTGGGTGGGAACGAAAGAGGAAATGGGGAAGGAAATGCTCTACCTGCAGGCTTCCTGGTCAGGAAAGGGTAGCAATCTCTGCCACAGGCTCCTGCTGCCTTGATGTTCTATCTTGTTGGGCTCTGGTGACGAGGTGCTCTCCCAAAGATCTCTCACCAGTCCTTCTCCTTTGCACTGCTGCTGCTTAGGTTTCCCTGCTGAGGCAACAGGAGACTGACCAGTCGTCAAAGGGTGCAGGGGAGCTTCTGGTGGAGATTTCAGGAAACCAGATCTCTTCCCTAGTGGAGATGTTACAACTCTTATGACAGAAGCTCTCAGACAATGGAATAATTCCTGCACTCCTTTAATTCTGAACCCTACACTTAAATAGTTTTTTGGATGGGTCAGACCTCATCTGCATATTCGGGGGCACGGTCCTGTTTCTATGACTGATCTGTCTTGAGCCTACGTGACCTGTGATTACTTCCTCACCTGTGGAGGAGGGGCTTGGGGCATTGTGACTGGTCTGTCTCTCTACAGGGGTTTGTGGGTGGCTGCAGCTAGTGAGTCCCTGATCTGGGAGGCTGAGAATGCACCTGCTGTCCCTTTTAGGGTGTCCCGAAGATTCAGCCATCTCGACCAGGAATCAGGGTACCTTTTACTGCCCACTGCCCCACGATATCTCACTCTGAGACCGAAATGATGGAGCTGGCTAACCGTGGACTGAGACCCCGTCTGATGTCCTGAGTTCAGGTTTTTCCTCCTCTCAATCTTCTCTCTGATATCTGTCACAGATAAGAAACTGCTTATCACATACCCTACCTGCTTAATTAGGCAAGGTTGTGTCTTTATATTTTACCCGCAAGTTTATTATTGAGTACTAAATAAAAACATTTAAACACCCAAGACCTGGGTGTCAAAAAGCCAAGGCACTTAATCTTTCAGTATTTTAATGTGTACTTTTGAAATAAAGAAATGGAGAGTTTCCAAGAGGTGTAGAAAATGACTTGTGTAAGTCATCTGGGATAAGCTCTATGTATACCTAGTAAGGTGCTAACATTTATGCCCACATGCAGATAGTATTTGTATGTGTTTTCTGCGCATCATTAAAAGAAAAATAAACCCAGTGATTTCTTTTTCTGTGTAGCTTTCAAAGCTAAATAGCTACCAGAGGTAGCATTACGGTTGATGACATTTTATAAGTTTTTACCATGCGATAGTTTCTGTGGAACTCTATTCAAAGTAATAATAAAAATTTGATCATTTTGCATAAATATAATGCAACATACTGTGTTATCTGTTAGGTCATATGATAAATTGGTATATAAAGTTATTGATAAATTGTTCCCAAAGTATGACCCCTTTGGTCTGTACATCTGGCTTGCAGTTGCTTGGCAGTCCAGCAGATGGGTATTAGCCATGGACAGTAAAACAAGTGGGAGACAAAGGAATGAACCTCTCTGAAGGATATTTGTACATGTGGCATAGACACCAACTCTAATTCAGTTTCCTGTAGGAAATGAAATCTTCTTCAAAATATCTCAGAATAAGAACTCAGTCAAAATCCAGTTATCAGAGTGAGCATGGATCTTCTTCCGCAGCTCAAACCCGCATTTTCCAGACTTCTTTGCAGACACCTTGACTGAGGTTGGAGTGGCACCATGTGAACACCACGCGCTTGATTTCTTAAATATGAACGGCATTCCCTGCGATTATTTCATTTTTTTCAAGGTTTTTGAATAGTGTCTGCAAAAGCCTGAAGAGGACATCAGTTCCTTTAGAAGAGGAGTTACAGACATTTCCGAACTAGCACACGTGGGCTGTGCCCTGAGCCCACGTTCTCTGCAAGAGTGAGAAGTTCTTTTAACTGCTGAGCCATCTCTCCAGCCGCATCTCAACAGTTCTTCTGCCTTCTTTGGTGTTTGGCCAGAAATCCTGGCCCTTGATTTGGAGGATAAGGAGAGATCAACATTTGGAGGTTAAATGTTGGGGAGGGAGGTTTGAGAGCGTTCTACATGAGGGACTTGTATGGACAGATATATTTATAAAACTAAGTCCTCTGGCAGTTACTTCTATTTATACCTTCCCTTTTATCTTTTGCTAATGGCTGGAATTTTAGTTAGATTTATGAATGGACATATGGAGACTTATTCTCCAGCTCCCCCTGAAGCCCTGAAGTGATGCATATGTAAGATAGATCCCACAGATGTCTGAGTTGTGCATCTAATTTCTGGGTCATCTCCCTCGTGTTGAATTTCCTCGTTCTCCAATGGAGGACTGTGCTCTTGAACTGTGTGTAACCACATGGCTGACAGCAAGACCCTAGAAGATAGAGTAACAGCTTGGGAGTCACTCGGATTCTTAAAATGACTCTGAACAGCGTAGTTGACCCATTGCTCTACATGGTTCACTTAGCTATTGGTAATACCCGTTTGATAACAGGATATTAGGTAGTTAATTTAAGTCCTCTGTGCATGTAGGACATTTTGCCATTTCAAAAATGTTCCAGAACACTTTATTTTATTTTAGTAACTCTTAAAATGTGGTTGTATGTCATGGAGTTCAACCCTTATCCTTGACCCTGTCCCTGCGATTGAACTCACGTTGTCAGGCTCAGGGGCAAAGCACCTTTATTTGCTGAGGCATCTCACTGACTGAGGACTTTGGATGACAAGTAAAAAGTACAATTGTTGTTGGCCTCTGTGAGAACAGAGAAAAAAATGATGCTATTTTGCCGCAGTTATTTCCCCTTGGGAGCTTAATTGATTAGGTGTATTTCACATTTCCCCAACACTGGATGAAAGGTGGTTTGGGGGCCTTCCTACGCAAATCGATTTTTTTCAGTGGCAAGACGGTCTCAGCTGTGTAAATACCCAGGAGGCTCTTTCTGTACAGACTTCCTTAGTGATCGAGCTATTACCATCAATATCTTCCTAACTGGTTGATCTCCAGGTGGCAATCATTTAGAAATTGTATAGGAAAACTCTGCTGTCTCAAGCGGAGATTAAAAAATAACACCTCATTGTCTTTTCGCCGAGATGGGCATGTCAGACTGATACCTCACAGTCACGGCTGACCTGCATAAGCTGCAAAACCTCAAAGTGCAGCACTTCCTAGTCTTATTTTTATGTTTTTAAATCAGGAAAGAGAAAAAATTTAAGAAAAAATTTCCAAATCAAATCCAAGAACATATCAACAGATCGTATACTATCATGGAGTTGATTGTGTCAAATATTCTTCCTACCTACCTATCTATCTATCTATCTATCTATCTATCTATCTATCTATCTATCTATCTATCTATCTATCTACTCATTCATTCATTTATTTATTTTTACACTCCAGATATTCTTCCCCTTCCAGTACACCCCTCCCTCACTGTTCCACATCCCATACCTCCTCCCTGCCCTGCTCCCCTGACCCCCTGCCCTTGTCTCCACAAGGATGTCCCCCGCCACTCTACAAGACTTCATGGGGCCTCTAGTTTCTTGAGGGTTGGGTGCATCTTCTCTGACTGAACCCAGACCCAGGAGTCCTCTGCTCTATATGTATTGGGAGCCTCATCTCAGCTGTGTATGCTGCCTACTTGATGATCCAGTATCTGAGAGATCTCAGGGATCCAGGTTAATTGAGGCTGCTGGTCCTCCTACAGGGTTGCCCTCCTCCTCATCTTCCTCCAGCTTTTCCCTAATTCAACCATAGGGCTCAGCAGCTTCTGTTCATTGGTTGCGTGCACATATCTGCATCTGACTCTTCCAGCTGCTTCTTGGGTCTTATGGAGGGCAGTCATGATAGGTCCGCTTTTGTGAATGCACCATAGCCTCAGTAATGGTATAAGGTCTTGGGGCCTTCTCTTGAGTTGGAACCCACTTTGGGCCTGTCACTGAACCTTTTTTTTCCTCAGGCCCTTCCCATTTCTATTCCTGCATTTATTTCAGACAAGAAGAATTATGGGTCAGAGCTTTGACTGTGGGATAGCAACCCCATCCCTCACTTGATGCCCTATCTTTCTGCTGGAGGTGGGTTGAATAAGTTACCTCTCCCCACTATAGGGTATCTCATCTAGGATATCCCCTCTCACTGAGTCCTGAGGATCTCTCACTTCCCAGGTCTCTGGTACATTCTAGAGCATCCCCCACAACCTCCTTCCTCCGGAGGTCGCCTGTTTCCATTCTTTCTGCTGGCCTTCAGGGCTTCAGTCCTCTTCCCCCACCCAATATCAGATCATGTTCCCCTCTCCCCCACCCCCATCCCCTTTCTCTCCCCATTTCCTCCCTCCTTCCCCCTTGTGGCTGCTTTCTTCTCTCTCCCAAGTGGGACTGAGACATCCTCACTTGGGTCCTTCAGCTTGTTGACCATTTTAAGTTCTGTGGACTGTATCTTGGGTATTCTGTACTTTATTTTTTGCCTAATATCCACTTATTAATGAGAACATACTGTGCATGTCCTTTTGGGTCTGAGTTACCTCACTCAGGTTGATATTTTCTAGTTCTATCCATTTGCCTGCAAAACTCAGGATGTTCTCGTTTTAATAGCTGAGTAGTATTCCATTGTATAAATGAACCACGTTTTCTGTATCCAGTCCTCTGTTGTAGGGCATCTGAGTTGTTTCCAGCTTCTGGCTATCACAAATAAGGCTGCTATGAACATAGTGGAACATGTGCCCCTGTGGCATGGTGGGGTATTTTTTAGGTATAGTCCCAAGAGTGATACTGCTGGGTTTTTAGGTAGTACTGTGTCCAATTTTCTGAGGAAACTCCAGACTGATTTCTAGAGTGATTATACCAGTTTGCAATTCCACCATCAATGGAAAAGTGTTCCTCTTTCTCCACATCCTCACCAACCTTGTCACCTAAGGTTTTGATCTTAGCCGTTCTGACTGGTGTAAGGTGGAATCTCAGGGTCATTTTTATTTGCCTTTCTCTGCTCACTAAGGACTTTGACCATTTCTTTAGGTGCTTCTCAGCCATTCGAGATTTCTCTGTTGTGAATTCTTGGTTTAGTTCTATACCCCATTTTTTTGATTGTGCTATTCGGTTTTTTGGTGGTTAGCTTCTTGAGTTCTTTATGTATTTTGGATTTAAAGTGAGACAATAGCACTAAGATTATACTGTTACTCACTGCTCATTGTAAAACCTACTGAATTGATGCTAAAGTAATAATTTTCTTAATTTCTTAGTATTTCCCTTTCTATGACAGTGTGTGTGTGTGTGTGTGTGTGTGTGTGTGTGTGTGTGTGCGTGTGCACTCGATGTCAGAGGACAACTAATAGGAAGTGATTCTTTCTTCAATATGAGTCTGAGTGGTCAAGCTCATGTCATTAGGCTTGTGCCTTACTCACTGAGCTGTCTCACTGTCTAACAAAGAAGAGAGAGAGAGAGAGAGAGAGAGAGAGAGAGAGAGAGAGAGAATAAAAGAAAGAAAGAAAGAAAGAAAGAAAGAAACAAAGAAAGAAACAAAGAAGGAAGGAAGAAAATAGTACACATATGAGTACCTCAGTCAGCATGGTAAATAATATTTTAATTGTTTCATGTTTTTCAGTATGTTTTTGGTTTGTATAGATAACATTGGTGATACTAAACTTCCAAAGGTAATACAAACATATTTGATGTCAAAGTGGAAATAGACTTTATTATCTGAAGAGATGGGTGGTAGGACACCAGGAGTAAATACAAATCCTATTATGAAAGCAACATATCACTTCTTTAGGAAGAATACATACACTGAGGCCAAATCTAAGACAAGCAAATTGTGTTAATAGCTAGGGCTTTAGTCTCAAAGTGTGATATGCATAGTGAATTTCTTTTAAAAATTGGGTGAGTGCAAAATCTAGACTAGTAGCAAACTTACCCATGTTTTCAAATATATGAACATCTTAACATTCTCTTCATCCTAAGGGTACCTGAGGATCTTCTTCCAGAGGAGAGCCATTCACAGAGGTGTAAAATTTCCACTGACATCTGGACAGGCTGCTTTAGGGCGGCAATGCGGGGAGGATGGGAAGGGGAACACCCATAAAGAAGGGGACGGGGAGGGATTAGGGGGATGATTGCCCGTAAACCGGGAAAGGGAATAACACTCGAAATGTAAATAAGAAATACTCAAGTTAAAAAATAAAATAAAATAAAATAAAAAATAAAAAAAAATTCTAAAAAAAAAGAAAAAAAAAAAAAAAAAAGGAGCTGTCCACACACAGTGTTTCTTTAAAAGAAAGTTTGCCATGAAGAAAGAAGACACTTAGCTAGATTACTTGCAGACATAGCTTAAGAAAATAAACTTAAGAAAATGCTCTTTTACTTGAGCAGGGGCCACTTTTGGAAAAACTCTGAGGATGCAGATTGGGGTGAGAACTGTGTTTGCTTCCTTGGTAACAAAATGGCAGATCTATTCAGAAAACTCAATGATAAAACTATCAAACCAGTTAGTCCCTCAGCAGTGATAGGGTCCCATGTGGGAGATGGCCAGAAGATGGAAATACAAAGAGGATAGAAGATAGAGAAGATAAGAATGTTTGGGATCTGGAGGCCTTGTACACACTATGGCTCATGCAAACATGTTTATTAAGGAGCACAGCATCTCAGATTCTTGCCCATCTATTTCCAGGCAAGAAATGGGATGCCCATCTATTTCCAGGCAAGAAATAGGATGAAGTCAGCAGAAACTATCATACAATAGAATGACGTCAGTAAGAAGCCAACCAATCAGGCAATGCTGCATGAAGGGAACACAGGGCATCTCAAGAGCATTACAGGCTAAACCTTGAGAATGATAGCTATAGTACAGTGGGTAGTATTGGGTTCTCAGGACCCAAAGCAGCAGCATCCCAAAAGTCCTGGCTGTTGGTCCTGATTGGCTCTGCCAGGCATATTCCTGATTTTGAGAAAGGAACTATGTTCCTTCTTCAAACATCAGAGTCTTAGGGGAAGCCTATCTGACCCTCAACATCAAGTTTATAGATATACAAATAAGTTTCCCAATGAATGGAAATTTTTAATTTTTTATTCCTCTTAGGACCCTGAACACATTCATTTATTCATTCAACAATTCTTTTTTTCTTCAAGATCAATAACTAAGGTATGGTGCTAGACCACACCAAGCTCCCTTGCCCTTTGAAAAACTGTTTTTGATGTACAAGTTAAATAAGGGAATGTTGATTGTTGTGAAAGTATGGAGAAGGCTAAACTTGTCCTAGCTGCAGGAAGGATGCGGCAGACCTGGTCCTCTGAAAGGGTGAATTGAATAAGCACCGAGCACTGCAGTTTCCAAGATGCCCAATGATTTTTTAACCTTTGTTCTTTGTTTTCCAGGGCTGACCTTTTGTTAATGATATTTTACTGCAACCCAGATTTGTGTTGCATCAAATGTTATGTTATTTTTAATCCCACAGAACTTTCCTGGTAATTTTGTAGTGGTTTGTTAGAATTTTAAATATGCCAGAAACTGGTCTTTAAAAAAAAACACTTCAAAGAATTTAAAGGAGAGAAAAAATATTGACCTTTATAATAAATTGATACTGTTATAAAAATATACCCTAGGGAACACTGGAAATGGTCTACTTAGAGTTGGACACTGGAAAAATAAAGCTCTTTAATGTATCTCATAAATATATTTCAGATGCCTTTCAGATGTTGAGAGAGCAGTGCAGGGCATTTTTTTCATCCATAATAATTATGATTTTTTAACTCTTCTATCTGCCCAGTATAATTTGTACATGACATTTAAGTTGGACATTTCTATTTCCCATTGCTAAACACGGGAGCATCCACAGTGTCAAGTAGACCTTATTTATTGAAATCATGTTGATCCTAGCATTGTTCTACACAGATATGATTTGTCAATGAGTCTCTCTCTCTCTCTCTCTTCTCTCTCTCTCTCTCTCTCTCTCTCTCTCTCTCTTTTTGAAACTGGTCAAATGGAACATGGCAAATAGATGACCATGGTGATTGCGGTTTTAACACAGAAAGAATGAACAGTCTTTTTGAATACATATTAAAGGCCACCCTGTGAACTTGGTTTGGGACGGCCGAATTTCCTGAAGGTGTTGTTTGTTGTAGTTTCTAGAGGACACTTTTCTGGTGTTCCTGCTATGATCCTCCTTGGTTTTAGTTTCATGTGTACTTAAGGGGAATGAAGTTGATTCGGTGACTTGTAAGTAGTCTAAAAAGAAGAGAAGAGCTAGGGGTGCATGAGAAAGTAGGGATTGGGTATTAAGGAGGAATGATGAGGGAAACATGTGAACTGAGCACATTGAAGCTGACAAGATCTTCCAATGCAAATATAAAAGTAAATGCCAAGACTAAGAGTTCTCAAGTTTCAGTGGCTTACACACACTTCATCAGCAGTGTTTGGTGGAGGACTAGAAGCCATGGAGTTGCTTTTAGAATTAGTGTTAGGGGCACAGAGCTCTTCGTGTGACCATCACAATCTCCATAAGAAAGTCAATGAATAAGTCTGGGTTTGGGTGGAGGTGTGCATCCGTTCTCAAATACTAGGGTTCGTGAGACATGGCCACTTCCATCGTTGTCCACTGGGCAAAGTTTGTTTAATCACCCTCATTGTTGGTGGTACAAACACATTCATGGATACTCATTGAGCATCATCTGTCTATGAAGGACTATATCTCACTGTAGGAGATTGGTGGCTAAGTCAGCAGCTCAGGGAAGCCATGAATGACTTGGTACTGTTCAAAATGCTGGCTGACCAAAATCCTATTCTTTTAGACTTGGGTGATTGTGTGCTTTAATCCATGGAGTTGTTGATTATATGCTCTGGGTACCCAATTCTGCCAATCTTTGAGAGACTCCTACTTTTCCCTAACAGATCTATCACCCGTCACATTGGTGGGTAGAGACCACACATTAATATGTTGTATATTCTTGATTTACCATATCAGCAATGCTGGTAAGAGGAGTTCAGACAGATTTGTATCTAGAATTCCCTTGTCCATTGTCTCCCGTAAATGTGCTTATGATACTTTTTGTACACCAGAGTTCAGAAAGGAAGCACATTCTTCTACACATTTTTTGCATTGAAGTCTGTCTCCACTCAAAAAGTTTTATACTAATATTTCCCCCACAATTTTCTAAAGAATGGCTTTTTGTTATCTAGTTTGGCATCTCACTAGAAGGAGGAAATAGACTCAATACCCAATATCCATCCATGCATAGAACCTCTACCTCCACCTGTGATATCCTACAAAATCTTAATTATCCCTTCCTTGACATGGGCCAGAATCTCATGCCCTTGCTTACATAGGCCGGGCAAACCTTTACCCGGTGTAAGCGTACAGACAGATGCAGTGATTGGATGGAGTGCCTGTAAAGCATGTTTCCTGTCCTGGCCCTCACCTAGCCTGATCTTCACAATGATTGCAGGGATAGGAGCGCAATAGAATATGAAATGGATACAACAAGGGTTTAACCACTGAGAGGGACCTCAGCACACATGCCAGAGTCTCTTGCAGCAGCAGCAGAAGGCAGTGCCAACGATTTTTGTTAGGACAAGAGACCAGGAATTCAGTATAGATAATGAGACTGTGACATCAGGTACAGGCGCCCTCTACACAAATGTCAGTCTCTGTAGCTGGTTTCTGGCAGCCTCGTAGGGACTTGGCGGAACTGGGTCTTTCATCAAGGCTTGGCACGTACGGAAGGCTGTGCTCCTAAAAGGAGCCAACAGCAGATTTTCCTCTTTGGGTCTTAAGAGACACTGGATCTGTAGACAGCAAGGACATACAGAAATAAAATGGCCTATATTGTGTGGAAGGCAGAGAACACACATAAGACTCTGCTTATAACTTTCAGAATAACCTTAGATAATTCTGAGCAGCATGGAACTTTCTGTAGCATGTGCAAAAATACCCAGGAATGTGACCTAGCTCTTAAGGAGACATACGGGCATTCAGGTAGTACTTCCAACATTAAGTCCTCAAATATTTGTTCAAGTTGAAGCTAAACATTCACTAGAAGAATTTATAAACTCTTTTTATTTCAAAGGAGGGGTTTTATATGTGATATAAATACCATTTCATTTAAGATGGCCATTTATTATGTACGATAGCTTTGTGGTACGAATGGCTCTTGGTGCCATATATATTTATAGAATAAAAGGAATAATTTATTCTCATAGCAGCAGTATGCTGTGATCTACCTGGCTGTAGATTTCCAGCTGGTTCCGAGATAGACTCTCTGGGGAGCAAGACTTGGCACATGGCTCAAATAGATGACAGAATGGCAGCCTCAGTGGCATATGTGAGTGGTGTTCTCTTTTTACATTTAATTACAGCTCTCGACTTTGAAAGGAGCTGGGGCACTTAGCATTTGCCAGGTATTAAAAGTTACACAGGAAGCAGAGTGCTGGGGGTTTGGCATCACGTCTCTCATGTGCCTCAGTGACATTTTGGCTCTCCTGGAGTCAATGGCTCAGGGTCTAGTTGACTCTCCTTCTAACTTGACACTCACTGAAGTGGGTTTGCTCCCTATGGATTGGGAAAATTAGCATATATGCAAATGTAATGCCATTGAACCAACACCACTAGATCAAGTCCCAAGGGGAGAATTTTGGTCGTCCCTGCTCTTCCTGGCTCCTCATGCAGCTCCTCTTGACTGCTTTTATTGTCATCCCCCTTTGCTGACACCATTGCTGTATCTTTGCGATACCATTCTGATTGTATAGCTGGGAATCCTTGTACATTCTCATGAGCAGACTTGAATTCTTATATTCAGAAGAATAGTCTTTGAGTCTCTCATTCACAGTTAGCCTGTGAAACTCAGGATGCAGCCTCTCCAATCTACAGTAAATCTGTACAATAACAGTCTAAGGTTACAAGGCAAAAGCAAAGAGAAACATTTAAGAAATAATAGCAAGTCTTACTCAGAATTTGTTGGAAACTTCATTGTTAAAGGAAACACAAGCTAGCCCTTTACTGAGCATTTACCATGTTTCCAGAACCTTTACATTAGATAAATATGGATGACATCCTCAAAGTGTGTTTGCAATAACCAGTTGGCTTGGTCAGCGTTGTAGAATGCATTTTTGTTCCAGATGTATGTACTTCTGTCCCATGAGAGTATTATACATCCAAGCTATTGTTTTGAGGGCTTGGTGCCTTCTTTTATAGATGAGTCAATCTTGGCTCATGTGACTTAGTTTGTGAATGACTACATATGACATTAACTATTTCTAGAAAGTAGAATTAGGCATCTTTGTGCAGGTGACAATCACTTTACTTCTGTTCCACCATAAAAATCACCTCTCTTCTGTAGAGAGGCTATGTCTTCATCCTGCATGATGTCACAAGAGAACCTGTCTGTTCAACCCCAGTGCTGTAAAGCCCCAACAGATACTCATTCCACAGGGCAAAAGTCCATAACCAAGATAGAAAGTTTTGTTCTGTGGTGACTGAAATGTTGTAGGGTTCATGTGAGGTGGCATAAGTCTAATGCTGACCAAGAAGACTCAGATACTGTTGGAATGGAATGGAGCCTGGGTTATAAAGAGTGATCCCTTCTGCAGCTATAACCAGGAGAATGCCTGGCAACACACCTATCAGTGAGTTTGTTGTCTTAGATTCCACAGAAGTGGGAAGGTAGACCATGATGCTGGTACTGTCAAGTTTGAGTGACTAGAGTGAAGGCAATTCTTCACCATTCATAGTCTCATCTAACATTTATCTGCTGAAAGCCTATTATGTCCAAGGTACTATATTCCACAGGAGATTCTGACTGCCCAGGGAGGTATAGAATGGCCTGCAACTTCTAAAATTTTATGGTGTAGCTTGTATGTTTGTGATAATCTTACTAGTATGGAAGTAAGATCTGGATATCATATGCACCTTAAGAAATTTTAGAAAGACATTTGATTTTTGATTAAGCTACTAGGTAAAATTTGGATTTGATTTCAAATTAAGGCAGGGGCTACATTCTGTTCTATTGTGTTTCTGAATGCTATGTTGGAGCTGGGTCAATACCTCAATTCCAAGAGGCTGTTTGCTCTTGATACTAGACTTAGTGACATCAGATGTTGGCATAATTCACTGAAGGGGGGTGGGGAGAGAGAGGGGGGGTGGAGAGTAGAGGGAGAGTGGAGGGAGAGGTAGGGAGAAGAGGAGAGAGGGAGGGAGGGTGGGTGGGAGAGTAAGAGGATGTTTGTCAGCATATAGTCCTCATCTGACACAGGGTATATACTATTTTACAGTTGCTGCAACCAATTAGAATAACAATCCAATCAAACTGATTTTTTTCTTATAGATAATAGAGAGGTTTTGAAAATAGGAGCAAAGTTTTCAAAGACAGTCTCAAGGCTATGAATGTGACATTGGTACACAGAAAACACAAGAGCTGAGATGGTGTAGTGGGAAATGGAAAGAAGCCTTTTAAGATAGTTCAGGAAGAGGGAATTGAGGGTGGGAACTGAGTAGCGGTGGAGATGTAAACAGAAGAAGAAAAGGAATCATAGCACATTTTAGAGAATCCTCTGATGTTGACCAAGGTCAATGTGTCTGGCCATTAATGGAGACTCTTTAAATGTTTGTTAAGTAAAATTAACATCAAATAGGACATTTGTTCCTGAGTTTGATTCTTTCTCTTTCTCCTGCTGTGACCTGAGCCTTTCTTCATTGTTGGCAACTTTTCTTTGCTCATACCTACATGTGGGTTTTTTAATTTTGTTTTTTTCTATTAGCCTTTTAAATGTTCTTAGTAACAAAATAACACAGACTGGGGAAGTTATAGAAACAGCTTTTTTCTCCCCCATGGCTCTGCAGGTGCAAGTTCTTGGCAGTGTTGATTGGGGAGGTACAGGGCACCACAGGACAGATGTGTCAAGGCATGGCCGAGCGTGTGTGTGTGTGTGTGTGTGTGTGTGTGTGTGTGTGTGTGTGAGAGAGAGAGAGAGAGAGAGAGAGAGAGACAGAGAGAGAGACAGAGAGAAAGAGAGAGACAGAGACAGAGAGAGACAGAGAGACAGAGACAGAGAGACAGAGACAGAGAGACAGAGAATCTGTGTTTATGAGTATGGGTGTGTATGTATGTGGATGTGTTTCCCTTATGGTGTCTTTTTTCTTCTTATAATTTTATTATGATTTCTACCTTGATGGCCTTATCTAGTCTTAAAGTACTCCCATGATTCTCACTCTAAACAACAGGGTCAGATGAAGTTTCTACCCCCCGAATAACTCAAAATGGGACTTGTCTATATCTGAAACTGTGGGTGATACTTAAGACACATTCAAAAGCACAGCGTTCCCTTCATTGCATCATTCTTCCCCTACTACAGCCAGAGTAGTTTATAACCAGCATAGAAGTTGGGATTACAAAACTCTCTTCATTGATAAGTACAGGGAGAAAATATTCACCCAGCTCTTCCAGATGGTAGGTACTTGACACTGCCCCCTGAGACTATTTCTGTCCTGAAAAATGATCATAATCTTTGTGTGCTTATGTAGTTCATTTCAATAGTATTTTATAGATGGGTGCAAGGTGGACACGAGTCACCTTTAACCTTCAGCGTGTCTGCCAAGCTACCGGCACAACCTAACACCAAATTCATTCCCTTTAATTGAAAGTCTTCAAGGCACCCCCCTTCAACATATGCTTGCTAATGATCAATAGTTGCCACAGATGATTTAACATTTGTGTACACACAAGACGACACGCCATAATTCACAGAAATGCCAATGCTTTGAAATAATCACAAACAGTAATGAATGTGCTGTCAATTTTTATGTAATTACCCCAGATCTATCACCGCATCCCTGAACATGGAAACGCATCAGTGCATAACGAATGTGCATCATCTGGTGATCGATATCTTATTTCAAGTGCACATGTGTTACTGTGTAATTACTGTGTTACATTTTCTGATAAGTTTTCTGTATTTCCATCGCAGGCAGAAGGCCTCACAGCATCTACCTGGGTTTAATTGAGTAGAAGAGTCACAATCAGTGCATGGTTGATATGTGTAATTTAAACTTAAACGTTAATTATGGCTTGAGACTCCACTTACATGATTTAATTTGTTCATTTAAAATAGTCCCTTCTCGGGCTGGAGAGATGGCTCAGCCGTTAAAGGCTAGGCTCACAACCAAAAATAAAATAGTCCCTTCTCTTCTGTCTAGCCATATTGTGCCCTAAATGAATTTTATTCTCTGAGCCTTGGCTCTGATTTTTTCTAATTGTATTTCTTTGGGTTTCTATCCCCCCCCCCACACACAACTTGGCTATTTAATTTAGTTTTCCTTGTCTTGATTATTCTCTTTATCTTCACTAGGTTAAATTTTGAAGCCAATTTCCACTATCCAGTCATTATCCAAGATAAAAGCACCCCTCTAACAGGTAAACCAGACATTTTTATGTGACCAGTTTCTCTGAGAAATTTCTGCTGGTTTTGGAGTAATCCGAGGAGTATTCACCTTAGTTTCCCAGCCTTTCTGGCCTAATCTCATTTTTTTGTAAAGGGTCATGGGGTGTGCTTGGTCAAAGAACCAGGGAACAGAGCAAGCAGTCATTTTGCTGAAGCATGACAGGGTTTCAGATCTCCTGTCACCAGGTCACTGAACGTACTGCAAATGCTCTTCATAGCTGCCGCTCAAGAACATGGTTATAAGACAGTTATTTTTAGAAGTTATATAATATTGGCTTCTTTTTCTTTTTTTTAAAATGACCACTCACAGAATCAATATTCTAGTAAAGATCTGAAAAGAGACCTCTTATAGTCTTACAGACTATACTAAACAAAGAGATAATTCTTGAAGGAAACATACTTTGGAAAGGAGTCAGAAACTCAATGATCCCATAGGACATTTTCCAGACCTGTGGAGTGGGAGTTGAGTGGCTGTCTCTGATACGGCCCATGGATACAGCATGTAGACTGAGAGTCTGTAGAAAGCAGTTGTAGCTACAGTAGGCTCCCCCACCCTCTTTTATCAGTTTCTCTTGGACTCGTAGCTTTTGTAGGCCAAGGGAGTCCAGTATTTAGTTGAGGACACAGACTGTGTCAGGAAACAGGTGCTCCTAGGATAACAGTCCCTTCAGCACTGTTTCTGGGACTACACATCTGATTCTGTTCTTCTCTGACAGATCAATTGTTTATTTTGCCTGATCATTTCTTCACAAAGATAAACACACAGTTCTATCTCACCTGAACAGTTTTGAATCTCTCATAGTAACTGAATCTGTTTTCTGACTTCTTCCTTTGCGTTTCCATCACCTACAGATAGAGATTTTAGAATTCTCCCTGATGATGTCTCATTCATGTCCACACTTTCTCCTTCTTAGAGCCTCCAGCTCTCTTTGCCTTCTGTGTATTGTCTGTACTTCATTCTGACACAACACTTTGCATGAAAACAAGTTTTCTAGTGTCTTGTTCTCTAGCCTGTTCATCCTGTATATAAGGCTTGCTTAGATCTTGAACCAGCATTTAAAGAGATGAATGGAGTTTCCAAGGGTTCAACAAACCCTTCCTGCCATCTCTGGCTGGAAATTGTTGCATCATGTCGCTGAGTTTTCTGTGTCTGGTGATTTGATTGTTTAGTATTTTCTTTCACCTTTGGAATGTAAGTGCCACAGGACAAGGGTCAGACCTCCTTTTGTTCATAGTGTATATGATATGTTCTCTCTTTCCATCTCTGGGCATGAATGTGGACATTCATGTTTGTTATTATAGTCATAATATACACACTCAATGACTTAATTATAGTAATGGATAATTATAGTAATAGATAAACCCCCCTAACAGATTCTTGCAATCCTACTGTGAACCTATTTTATCTGTAGACAGGACACATGGCCAATATGGACATTGATATCTCAAGTAATAAATTCTTAAAACAATATTGAACTTTCCCTTTAATATAAACCTGATCCTTAACACTGTATATTAACACATCCCAATTTTACAGGACATTTTTCTATGTTTTTAGGACAGCCCTATCTTCATGTCAGAGTCAAGGAAGGTAGAATTAAATAACACTAATAACTCCACAATGTTAACATTTGAACCCAGACTCTCTCTCCTTTAGGATAGAATCCGTTCCCAGAATGAAAGAACTATTGTTTCTGTACAAAATAACAAGAAACAATGCAGATACACTATTAATTTAATAGATATTACTATGAAACATTTTCTTCTAAATATAATTTTTCATTCCGGTAAAATATTTGAATTTTTATTTCAATTATGCTTTTGTAAAAAGAAAGTAATGGAAATGAATGAGGAAAAAATGTATCTAGTTACCTGGAACATGAACTTACATGGATTTTTATGACCCTGCTGTAAACTAACTCACTATGATAATTTCTTCCTGACTTCAGATTCACAATTTCTGCCTTCCAGCTAGAGGTTCCCAGACATCCTTCTGATGAACATCGTATGTGGATGATGTTGTTCATGAAGACAGAAGGCGTGAAACATAGTCATGCCCCTTGAAGACAAATTTCATCAAGTAAATAAAAGAGCACTAAAGTTTGCTTTCCTCACCCCTGTGTGGTCAAATGATATTTGTATATCCAGAAGAAAAGTAAATACTATTTCATAACTCGGAGTTTGTCTAACTCATCATTTGAAAGCATTCAGCCAAGCTCAAATCAACCGTGTTCTTCCTTCCCCCTGGAAATTAGACTAAAAATACTGCATGCCTTCCTAGTTGCCTTGCTGAAGGCGCTCCCTCTACCCCTCTCTTGCCCACTGGACCTTGCTGCCTTCTCTTATCACAGTGTTCTGAGGCCTCCAGGAACCTTCAACCTCCTAACAAAGAACTCTTCGTTTGTACAGTAGCTTCCCAACCAAGTGAAAGAAAAGACTAACGCTTTTAGCATAAAAGAACAAGAATCTTGCTGGACTTTTATGTACTTCAAAGAGAATAGCTTCTTGTCATTTACTCTTTTGGGGGCAGGATTATTTGAGAACTCATGTTCATGACACGTGACGCTAATGATTAACAAAAATATTTCATTTGAACATTGTTTTAAAAGCCAGTTAGACAGAAAACTGAAGTGTGTAAAAATTAAATTGTTCAAAAGTTCCCTTTTTTAAGTTTTCATTTAGAGAGCCACAAAAAAATAATAAGGTGCTAAATCACTTAGGAAAAAAATCTAAAGCTGTCACTGAGTAAATTTGGATTCAAGGAAGAGAGTCATTCCCTCAAGCCACCATCCTGTACTTGAACATTTAAAGGTAACATTACATATATTTTGGGGAAATAGAAAGTTTCTTCAGTGTTTTGTTTGTTTACATCTGAAATAAAAATAAAACTCACTTTTGCAGGATTATAGGGAGAACTTTCTCTTGAAAATCTAAGCTAAGCAAACACTTGAATTCGCATTAAATTCTGGGGTAAAACAAAACTGCTCACTAGTGCCAGTGTTTCCAATGTTGAACAGAAATATTAAAATGAGAAACTGAAACATTGCAACGTAAGAGGCCATTTTGTTACTGACAAATTATCTAGAACTTTATATGGAAGACTAGAGGATGTCTACTGAAAAGCTGTTTCAAATGGTAGACA
Organism: Rattus rattus; assembly: GCF_011064425.1. Classification (NCBI taxonomy): domain Eukaryota; kingdom Metazoa; phylum Chordata; class Mammalia; order Rodentia; family Muridae; genus Rattus; species Rattus rattus. Next base: position 103,830,014 of record NC_046159.1, on the reverse strand, counting down.
ATTCGACTGACTAGAAGAATGGCAAAAAATTCATATTAAAAATTAATAAAGTTTAGTAGTCAAATAGCAGATTGTCAGAAAACACAGTGGAGTTAGCTATACATCCTTCTCGTTGGAACAAGAGCACACAGAACATTATCAAGACATTTATAACATGCATTACAAAAATAAAATGTCCTGGTACAAATATAATAAGATCTGAATAAACGTACGGCGGTGTGAATAGGAACAGCTCCCAAGAGCTCATGTGTTTGAAAACTGAGTCCTCAACGGTTGGAGCACGTTTTTGGGAAGGCGTAGCCAGTGTGACCTTGTTGGAGAAAGTGCGTCACTGTGGGTGGGCTTTGAGGTTACAAAAGGCCACACTATCGCCATCCGCAGTTGATTCTTTTTCTGCTTCCTGTTTTGGGGTCAGATTGTAAGACCTCGGCTGCTCCTCTAGTGCCGTGCCTGCCCGCCTGATGCCATGCTTCCCACTGCGGTGGTCACGGAGGGACGCACGCTCTGGAACTCTAAGCCCCCGATAAACTCTCTCTTGCGTAAGTGGCCTTGATGGCATGCTTTGTCACAGCAATAGAAAAGTAACCAACACCAAAAGGAATGTGGAGCACGTCCAAGTTCTTTATTAACGGAAATGCAGTGTGGTGATGACACTGAACATCGTATTTGATGGAGGGAGGGAGGCAGGAATTGAAGAGAAGTTGCCTTTGCTTCCAAGTTCCTTACAAAAATCAACTTAATGGAAAAGCTCATTATAGTGAAAGAAGCGTGGTGTTAATGAAGTCCAAGTTTTTAAATGTATTTCATCCTGGAACATGAGTAAAGGCAATGCCGGGATCAAACAGTGATCTTCAATATGAGGAAATTCAATGTCTGTCTTCATCCCTCATGGTCACGTACCTCAGACACACGGCTGCCTCTTTCCCATCATCTGTCTAACGGGTATGTCATGAGCCATCATAACTTAAAACGAAGCTGCTAGAAAGGAAGCTCTAAAAGCTGTCCTGAGGACATTATCCCCAACCGGAACTTCAAAAACTTAAATTTAAACGATAGCTAAAGTAGCCTTAAAAATTGAAAAGTCATAATAGCATCCAAAATCATTTAAAAACCAAACTGGAAAGTGTAGAGTATTAAGGAACAAATTAAACCTCCTTCATGTTCCTAGTCATTGATAACAGATAGAGGAAATGCTCAAAAGAAATACTGACAGAGCACACGAGAAGTTTTGTAAAAAAAAAAAAAGGTGTGTGCAGCCAATGATCTCTTTCTTTCCATACATATGTGAAATCCGGTCACTTGAGTCCTTTAAGTGTTCTTTTTATTAAAGGTAATTTCAGTGAGTACAGATACTTTTTACTTCTGTATCACATATAAACCTGATTTTGGTTTTACAAAATAAATAGTCTTTGGTGTTTTTATAGTAATGACATTAGAATAGTTTAGGGATAATTTTTATTGTAACATTATCAAGCTGAAGGCTCGTGATAACCATCTAGATATTCCAGTGTGGACATTGTTGCTGCTTCACCACTCCCTTAATAGCAGTTTGCGTTTAGATGTTCTGCATTAGTGTGGTGTGCACTTTGAGGGTAACAGATTCTGAGAAGTATGACACTTTCATTGTCACATGAAGGTCAACTTAGGGATCTTTGAGATCCAGATTTAAGGCCCTTTATCATGTGAGTATTTAGCTTTGTTCTTCCCAACTTTACAAATAATGTTTCTTGTCGATATTAAAGAAAAATGTATGCTAGCTGTATCACTTAAAGAATCCCATAAAAACCTATGAAAATACACAAAGAATTCCTAACCAGAAAACACATTCTCTTCAAATTATGTATTTTGTGATTTTCTTTCAAATTCTAATCCTAATTTTGAACAAGAATTTCTTTTTCTTTTCTTTTTCTTTTTCTTTTTATTATTGGATTTTTATTTACATTTCAAATGTTATTCCCTTTCCAGGTTTCCCTGACATAAGTCCCCTATCTCCTCCCCCCTCTTTTCTATGAGGGTGTTCCCCCTACCCAACCACCTCCCTTCCAGCCTCCCCCATCGCTCCCATTTTTGCCCAACAAGGCCATTCTCAGCTACATATGCAGCTGGAGCCATGGTTGAACAAATAATTTCTAAGAGTTCAAGAACATTTGGAAATAAAAGTATTAATCAGGGAGTAAATTTCTGAAGTAGTAAAATTTATAATATAATGAATCAAGTTGTAAAGCACCATTAAACTAAAATAGTGTAAGTAAATAGAATACAAACTCTTTAACACAAAGGATCGTTAGAGGGTTGAGGACACACCATAAATTAGAGAGAGCTGGCCCGTTTATAAACAATACTGAGACTATTTGAAAGTCAGTATCAGTTACTAGTGGAGTAATCAGAAGCTGATCTATATATGACACATTGGGATATTTTCAGTGGAATTTTGAAAACAATAAATTGAATGAAAGCTTTAAAAAATTACAAATGATTAGTAAAATACCTCTTTGATATTTTCTCCACTTTCGAAGACAATGAAAGAAATTACCTGGTTAATGATGGTATTTTATACAACTGAGTATTTTGAAAATATGTTGGTCTGAATTAAAACAAAACAAAAGAAAACAATTTATTTAAGTACCTTAAAACTCAGAAGTTATTGGCAACAAATATTTAGATAAAAGATTGAAATGTTTAATATATGACGTATGCAACACTGTGTAAATTACATGGTTAGGTTAATACAAAGTAAAATTTTAAATTAACAGGCTACAAATAATGTATAAAATGGAAACTCAAGAGGCTAAATAGCTAAACAAAATATGGGAAATGTCTCAGGAAGAAATCAGTTCAATTTCAATGCTGTCTACCAAACATGACAGGGCCATTGGCTTTTAGCAGTCATAGTGGTTGTGGTGATTGCTAAGTATGTGGTTCCCTTTATAAGATCTGCATGAGACTGAGTTCATCACCTATCATAGAAAGAGAGGTATTTAAGAGGCCCACCCCTCCCTGTGTGGTCACTGGATGTTAATGGTTACTGTGAGAGAAGGAGTGATTTTCTTCAGTGGTGTAGCTACTTGCTAGCTGCTCATGCTCCAATAAATATCCTTCCAGCCAATTATATGGGCAGCCTTGAGTATTAAACTCAGTAGCTCACACAGACAAAAGGACAACAAAGTAGGAGGGAGACGTATTGGGAAGACCAAGTGGATTCAGTGGAGGTGAGTGTTAAGAGCTGGTCATGGGCAGTATATAATAATGGTGGTGGTGGTGGTGGTGATGATGATGATGTGTGGGTATATATAATTGTCAAAGAATAAATAGGATTATATAAAATATAAGCTTATATAAGTTTAGAAAAATGTGAATAAGTCAATTTCATAAGAGTATTTTCTCACATAATGCTTGTGGGGATATAAATGATGTAATTTCTTGGAAGGCAATCTTACAAGGCAAGCCAAGAACCTAAGAAAATACTTCTTTTTTCATCCATAGATGAAAATCACCTGAGGAAGGAAGTGAAATGCTATAGAACCTCACATGACAAGACCGTCCTACAAATGTACACATGAAAGTTCTGAGGAGTGGTTAATGGCAAAGAGATAATGAACCAGAATGTGTAATCACGGAGACCTTTAAAGTGATGCTTACAAAGTCCATATTCTGTTTGAAAAGAAACAAATGGAGTGTGTTATACGTGTGCAGTTTGATTTCAGCTAGGCAAACTCAACATGTATACAAGGTTGCTTGCAAGATCATAAACATATTAATGGCCGACTGCTACTATTTCTTGCTTTCTATAGATGCAGTTGTAGGATGACATTATTACTAATGTTTAAAATGAATTTACTTCTTGGAAACAGGTATTACTGTCTGTCTAACTTGATAAGACTGGGTAATGTCTTCTCAGCTATTTTTAAATGATGAAGAAAAAACAGCTATTTAACCTCTGTCAACTTGAAGTCTGAGTTCTCGTATTTTGTAGTAATAGCACTTCATGATAAAGGTTATATTAAATAGAGTGATTATGAGTGTAAAAATATACTATAAACAATATACAAATGCTCTATGTTTCCATCAACTATTAGATACCTATCAAGTGTCCTAAAGTTTTGGGCTCTGTGGTTGAGTGTTCCTCCTCAGATCCCACAAATGTCATGGTTATCTTTGAATGATGTTCCTGTAAGGAGATTTGGAAATGCACCAATGGTACTGATTTGTCCATTAGCATCTAATCAAATTTATATTCCTGTCATCAAAGTATTACATAATGAAAGAGCTGTCAGGTTGTTAATATAAAAAGTACCAACTAATTCACAGAAGTAGTCGGTAGAGAGATAATGAAAGGAAAGCTGCCAATATTGAGAGCCTTGTGAGAATGAATTGGGGCAGAGGACCTAGATAGAAGCTTTTACTGCAAAAATAAACTTTGAAGATTCTGGTATAAAGAAAAAATGATAGACATGAACTGAAGGGTGACAGACCATTGAACAGGCTATTTTGATGAAGTAATTATTTTTTAACTCATCTTTAAATGGAAAGAGTTTCATTATACAGTTGCGAACAGTTATAAATTAAATGGAACCTAGAGTATAGAAAAGAAAAAGAAATCTACTCAAATGCAATGCAAGAGCTAACAATTGGCTAAAACATCAAGCTACTGCCTTTTTCTGGACATTAAGCTAGCCTATGGAGGCTTTGGATGGAGCTTGAAAAACTACACATAGGTTAATTTTGAGACAAATATTTCCTAAGTCATTAGGAAATCGTTCACATCTCAAAGATGCTAGGTTACCATTTCTGATAAACTACTTCTCCAAGATAAACAAGACCATGGAGATGAACAGAACGAGGTACTCATATCCAACCAACAATATAGTGGATGGACTGAGTAGACTGAGAGGACAAAGTTGAATTAGTAGAGGAATGGTCAAGTGTTTGGGGAAGTAGAGTCCTAGAACTTGGGAAATTTCTAACCCAAGGCGTGTGTGTGTGTGTGTACACCAAAACAAAACAAAACTTATGTGTTATTTAAGATTGTTTTCCAGAGGAACACAAGAAAGTCTCACTGGCAAGACTTTTTCTCTGATACCTTTTGATGACTGGTTAAAAACCACCAATCCAGGTTGTTTGTGACCAAGTCACAGTGAGCTTCACTTTTACTCAAATCCTTTTTTTTTGTCAAATCTGAAATGGGCTCTGACTTTAAACAACGATATATGTGCTTGACCAGCTCATTGATATCAAGTTCTCCACTGTTAAATGAGGTCTGCTATTTAGTTTCAATCATTAAACTAAGTTGTAAAAACATAGGAAAGATTGTCATAGTTGCACTTGTTAAAGCAGTAGTATTATTCAAATTTTTGTTTTCCTGAGCTTACTTTTAAATGTATGTCTTTTGTGTATTGTGCACACTTGTTTTTTCTTTAATAAATGCTTTTGGAAATTTCTTTAATTAATGTCTTAATAATGTGTCATTTGTCCCATGACTGCTATAGCCTCTGTCTATGGCTCCAGGGCCTAGAATGACTTGCTGTCATTTACCCAGTGATAGATGCCTTTGTATATAATTTGTACAGTCCAGGTTATTTCTTTGGGTTGGTTTCAACAAACATGTTTCTCATACTTTGTTTTTGTTTAGGAATTTCTGTCAATGAATTACTATAGATCAGACTATAGCCCTAATCATTCTAAGTGTTAGATTATTAGGGATAGAGATTTTTAGGTCTTTTATATTAATAAAATGTATACTACTTGCCTCAAAGCTGGTGAGTTCTAAATTAAGAATCATTTGAATATTTTTATTAAAGTCAGTAGTAAAACAAATTGCCCACTAACATCACTACCATTTCACTGTATTTTGAAGGCAGTAGCTTATATATTAGACTACTCTGGAGAGGGATCTCTTTGGAACATAACTGTTTGGGAAGCAAAAGTATGGCACAATTCACTACTCTCTAATGATATGACGTTCAAAATGTGTGCTAGCAAGTCACATTAGTAATGGATTTAGAAGTATGCATAGATGCAGATTAACATTCAGAAATCAATGGATAGATTCTGCCTTATTATAAACATGAAATTAAACTTGGTGAACAGCAGAGTAAAACTACAAGACATACCAGAAATCCCACAAGACCAACAAAAACCACACCCAAAACAACAACAACAACAACAACAACAACAACATAAGAACAACAACAGATCCTAAAAGGCAGCACCACATTGCTGTGTAGTAAGCTTTCTTTTTGCTGAGGAAAAGATAGTTTATTGCAGTTCTTTTCTTTCTTTCTCTTTCTTTCATCCTTCCTTCCTTCCTTCTTTCCTTCCTTTCTCTCTTTCTTTCTTTCTTTCTTTCTTTCTTTCTGTCCTTCCTTCCTTCTTTTCCTCCTTTATTCATTTTTCTTTTTATCTTTCCTTTTTTCTTTCCACCAAGTATTGCCTCCTTTCAGTCCCCCCCCCACTGAGACCCTATCCCATGCAGCTCCCCTTCTCCTCTGAGAGAGTAGGCCTCACCAGGGGTATCTGCCCACCCTGGTATATGGACTCTCTGCTAGAGTAGGTGCATTGTCTTCTACTCAGGCTAGACAAGGCAGCCCTGTTGGGGAACAGGCTACAGATTTAGGGAAAGTCTCTGCTCCAGGTGTTGGAGGACCCTTGGAGACTGAGCAGCAGGTCTGCTGCATATGTGCTGGGGGCCTCATTCCAGCCCATGTGTGTTCTTTTGTTTGCAGTTATTTTCTAATGATTGATGTGATAGGACCTTGAGTCATAGCCCTGAAGTTCATTGTTGACATTTCTTCCCATCAGCAAAGCTGGATTTCTCATCCCTGAAGTTGGGCTGGCTTAGTGATCTCTCTCTGGCTCAAAAAACTGTTTAGAATTCATAATTATTATAGGTTTATATCTGACATATTACAGAACATATATTGAAGCCTTGGTTCCCAGTAAAGTAGTTTTCATATAAAGGGGCAGACTACTAGTAGGACTGGGTTGTGAAGGCTTAGATCTCATTGACTTTAGCCTATTGATAGATTCACAATCTGATGGACTTCACAGGAAATGGTGGCAATTTTAGGAAGTAGGGCTTATTTAGAAGAAGTAGGCAAAGAAGTGGGCCATAATCCCTGCCCCTGTCTCTTGAAATAGGAAATGGGAGAAACTGTGTTCCCATACATGTTTCCCTATCCTTTAGATGGCTCGGAAACAGTGGAGCTAAGTTATCAAGAGAGAAGGCTCAGCAGCTGAGCCAACATAAATCTCCTTTAGGTGGAGTTTTCTCCTTTAGGTAGACTTCTCTTAGGCATTTTGTTATAGCAATGAGAAACTGACTGGCACACTATGAACACCTTTTATGCCATTGTATTACATTTTGTTTTCATGAACAAACGAGTTTGGTCTTAGTTTTGTCTTTCTACATGTCATGGTTGACATAGTTTATGATAAATATGATTTATATGATATCAATATAGATCACGATTTATTGTCTAGCCAATATATGTGTTCCATGTTTAGTGAAAGACCCTATATCAAAATGTAAGTCAAAAAGTTTTCAAGAAAGACATCAAATGTCAGTCTCTGCCCTCCACTCACACACACATGTCAGTACACACACACACACACACACACACACACACACACACACACACACACTAAAATATATAACAGAGGAGATTTTGGTGGAGAAAATATTTACAAAATGCTATCAGGGCTGATAGAGACAAAAGGGCCAACACAGGACCTTGGGGTCATTTGAAGTTACCTTTATACCTGAGGGTCAACTGGAAGAAAAGACATCTAGAAGGCGATCAAAAGCTACATTCAATGAGTAAAGAGAATTCTGAGAAAACCTGAGACCAATGTGAGAAGATTAACCCAAAAGCAGGTTAGAGCAGACCAGAGCTGGCAGGGGTATGGTATGGTAGAGTGAACTAATGCTTTTAACAAGAAATCAAAAAGCAAGAGACCACCAGCTACACAAAGGTAAAGAGAGGTAAGGAGTAGACTGGAAACAGCAACTTGGGTAATAAAAACTACAAACTGAAACATTGGAAACATAAGCAAAAACACACATTTACACATGCATACTCCTAAGCAGCAGGTGTACAAAATGGAAGACAGATCTACAGGGCATAGAGCCTCACTTCAAAAAGACTATTCCAAGATCCTGACTTACTTTCTCCTGATCATCTGCAGATCTACAATTCCTGTCTTCTTCTGTTTCTTTTCAATTGTTGAAATGAAACAGCATTATCTACTTCACAATGTGATTACAATTAAACAGAAATAAGACCTAGAACTGTTCTAAACTTGTGACCATCAAATGATAGATACCTCTCCTTGGGTGGTTAGATGTGCAGGGTATAGCTGAGAAGAGGAGTCTCTACTTCACAATGTGATTATAAATAACAGAAATGAGATCAAGAACTATTCTAAACTTATGGCCATAGAATGATAAATAACTCTCTTTGGGTGGTTAGATGTACAGGGTATAGGTGACAAGTGATTCTAGGCCAAGTTTCCCAGGCTCTACATTGAGTTAGTATCTCCTTTCTTTGTTCAAACAAGTCCACTGGCCGCTGAAAGCCTTCCTGCCCACACTTATCTCATTCCAAGTCTGTCAGTGTGTTTCTGTGCGTATATATACTTGAGCAAGCTCTTCCCCTAGTGTACAAAGAAACATCTATGTATAGTTTTCCTACATAATCACATGGGATATACCACTCTTAAAGAAGGAACATGTTGGAGTCAGTGTGGTAAATCTGGTTCAGTCTGGAAAACATTCACTAGATATTACTTTAGAGTTGACATGTTGAATTAATGCTTGGAGACTCAAGCATCAGTCAACACTGCAGTGCATCTCACAGCATACCTTTGTGTGAAAACTGAGAAGACAGTTTTTATCAGTAAAGGGCTTTTTATACCCAGACACTAATCCATGTTAGTACAGATGGAGTGATTGCAATTCATCGAGAGTAAGATAATAGAAGGAATTTAAATGCTCTGGAAAAATTAGAATTGATTGAGTGAGCACGGAGAACAGTTTTGAATATGTGGCCTGTGATATTAATAACCAAACCAGATTCCTAAATCAGATGGTGGAAGAGACAGCACAGGGCATACAGCTGTCTCTAATCCGGAGATGGGATGTGAGAGACATCAGAGGGCAAGAGAGTAAGTTAAAGTAAAGTATGGAGATGAGAATACATGGAGTTCTTAGAGACACAAGAAAGAGGAGGAATGAAATGAGAGGCTGTGTACCATGGAGTTCAAGGAAAGAGTGGTGGAGTTGGTTCCTTGAGGAACTGCAGCCCAGAGCCAGTTTCTCATACTGTTGATCAAGGCTGATCAAGGCTTGTCTACTGGAGTTATTTATTTTTCTCATTTTGAATTCTTGATAATCTTTGGGATTTATGGGGCTCTGAGAGGTTTGCGAAGTCCCTGAAAGGGCAGATCACCTCTATATGTGGTATATGTACATGCGTGCATGCATGTGTGCGTGTCTGTGTAACTGCAGGTATCTTATGAGGACAGAATGCACAGATTTCTTGAGGCTAATGATCCATATTTTGAACATGTTTATGTCATCTTGAGAAGAGCTAGAGTCATCAGAGATAAGGGAGATTCAACTGAGAAATTGTCTCCCTAAGATCCATCTTTAGGGCATTTCCTTAATTAGTGATTAGTTGTGGGTGGTGCCATGCCTGGGCTAGCAGCTCCGGGTTTTATAAGAAAGCTGATTGCACAGACTGTGAGGAATAAGCAGCACCCAGCCTTGCCCTCTGCAACAGCTCCTGCCTCCAGGTTTCTGCCCTGTGTGAGTTCCTTCCATCACAGCTTTTGATGATGAACTGGTACTTGAAACTGTGTGTGAAATAAAGCCTTTTCTTCCCACGTTGCTTTTGGGCACAGTGGTTTGTCATCGCAATGTTAACAAGACAGACAAGGCAGACTGGAGTAGAACTGTTTGTTCTTTTGCTCCTGTGGTGTGACAGTGTGGAAGGCAGCCTTTTCTGACAAATATTTGGGTGTCCAGAGGAATCAAAGTCAGAAAGGGGTCATCTTCAGAGACACCAGAATGATGTATCTTTTGTGTTAGCTATGGAGACTCTTCAGTGCAGATAGAGTGACAAAGGCCTGCTTCCGCTGGTTTTGGAAGATGAGAAAGATTAACTTATTTCAAAATTGGAGACTCCTTTGCCTGCTTCTTCTAAAGTCTGGGAAGAAACGGAAGGAAACAACTTCCAAGGGCATTGTCATTAGTTGCTTATCCTGAGACTAAGTGGCATCAAGTGTTATAGATAGTTTAAACTGTTTCTCAAAGGACAATTATCTGAATTGTCGATATTCCCACTTTAAAAAAACCCTTTATCTTTCTCTTCTGTATTCAGAAACAGCGAAGGGCAAAAGAAAAGCTAACTAAAGTTTTTAGTCTTGCTTCTTTTTTAGCAGTTTGGAGAACATTGGAGAGAGAAGGTTGAAGCTACTTTTTAAAATGAGATCCTTGGATTGTTCATGTATAGATAAAATCCCATTAGTGATGCTAATGAGACAGGATGAAGCCTTGCTCAATGGCCCGATCTTATGTTGGGTTTTGCAGCTATAAAAATCACTCTTTATAGTAAAGATTGTTACCAGGCAAGCATGTTATGAGATTAAAGGGAAAGATGCAGCGTGCACAATCAACAATGCTGCTTTCTTCCCTTTCATGTAGCAAAAGTGAGAGAATTTCAAATGAGAATTTGCGGGTGGGTGGGGGAGAATGGAGAGAACCAATGCCCTGGGGCTTTGTAGTCATATGGATGCCAATAGAATTGCATTTAAATTTATTTATGAAGTATGTGTAGACTATTATAATATACAAATAAAAATGTTAATATTAAAATTTTATATTATCAATCATTCTTTTTTAAAAATTTGGTGATATATATGCAGTTGTTATTTTGTGAGTGATTTTTAGAATGAATTAATTTTCACTATAATTTTCTCACATATTTGTTTCTCATGTATATAAAACTTTCTCTTACACACTATATGTAGTATATATAGTATATGTATATATGTACACACACTATATATATATGTATACATGTATACATACACACACTATATATATATGTGTGTGTGTGTGTGTGTGTGTGTGTGTGTGTGTACGCGTGTATTGCTGGGAATTGAACCTAGTGTCCTCAATATTCTAGGCCAACATTTCCTTACCAAGATAGAGTCCTAGATATTTTTATATATTTTTTGTGTGACTAGGAATTGAGTCTTGTACATGCTAGGCAATCTCTCTACCACTGAGCTACATTGTAACTTTGAGATGAGATTTTTGGGAACATTTCAAAAACACACATCCTGACTGGTACAGTGATGAACCTAGAGAACTTCATGGAAAACCTCTAAGCTAGTCAGAGAAAAAATGACAAATGGAGGAGAAACATTGGTGTCTGGAGCAGAGCTTTGAAGTGGTCTCCCAGAGTCTCAGGGGTAAGTCAGGTATGGTTTAGAGACAGAAGAGGTCGCCTTATAAGGCTCAGGGTTTCTCTTCCCGAGGTTTAAATCCCAGAACCATGAACTATCTGCAATGATATCCCGTCCTCATCTGGTGTCTGAAGAAGCAACAGTGTACTCACGTAGAATAAATAAATCTGAAAAAAAAAAAAAGAATAAGCTCTGAAGCTGAAGTTTCTGACAGTTGGGGTCTCGTTCTTCAGGTTTGAATTTTGAAAGATAGAACTTCTGAATACAGTTTGTGTAGATGTACTTATTCTATGACATCATTGCTGTAGCTACTGTGTTAAGATTCTAGAAGGAGTGTGTAGATGAGGAATGGGGGATCTTTGAAGGATGATGTTCTCCCCGACAGAGATCTAGGCTTTCAATCAAATAGAGTAGTTATTGCTATGAAAGCTTGTCCTGTTACAACTATATATCCTAATATCTTTTGCTTTTATTTGCCATATGACTGAGCTCTAGCCAGTAAAATATGAAGAGAGATGATTAACATTCCATTTCCACATCTGTACCCCTAAATACACTGCTGGAATTTTTTCCTTAAGTGTTCTCTGATGGTTCTGTATGAACGAGTATGACTGCTTCTGAACAACTTTAAAACCAGTTTGCTAAAGTTGTAAGAGCTTCTGCAATCAGTACCTGAATAACTAAGCATGGTGTGTGTCAATCTGTCCATCTGCCCAGAAATTCTATGTTTGAAAAAATACATGTTGGAGAATGGGGACACCATTGAAGGAGTTAGAGAAAGGATTGAAGGAGCTGAAGGGGCTTGCAACCTCATAAGAACAACATATCAAGCAACCAGAGCTCTCAGGGACTAAACCACCACCCAAAGAGTGCACATGGACAGACCCATGGCTCCAGTTGCATATGTAGCAGAGGATGGCCATGTTGGGCACCAGTGGGAGGAGAAGCCCTTGGTCCTGACAAGGCTGGACCCCCCAGTATAGGGGAATGTCAAGGTGGGGAGGCAGGAAGGGGTGGGTGGTTGGGTGAGGGAAAGGGGATAACATTTGAAATGTAAATTAAAATATCCAATAAAAATTATTAGCGGATACCAATATAAAAAATGCATGTCAGAACCTCTGCGTTCTAGTTCTAGGGGATCATTTGTTATGAGTCTGATTATACTAACAAAAACAGTTACACACTCTCTTCTCATTTTCTGGGAAAAAAAAACCACAGTTTTTTTTTTGTTTGTTTTTTTTTTGTTTTGTTTTTTTGTTTTTTTGTTTTTTTTCAGAGCTGGGGACCAAACCCAGGGCCTTGCGCTTGCTAGGCAAATGCTCTACCGCTGAGCTAAATCCCCAACCCCAAAACCACAGGTTTTAACACATAAAAAAGTTGAAGAGTGACTTATTTACTTATTCAACAAATATTCAGTGAGTATCTCTTAAATACTAACTGCTCTTTCAGATAGGGGATATGGGGGTTGTAAAGATAAAGATCTTGGCCCTTGATGAAGTCACAATATAATTAAGGTTAGCAGATACTAAATACATCAGAAAGCAAGCACTTTCATTCTAAATGGTAACAAGAATCAAGACAAAACACAAAGCAGAAATAATAATAAAAAAAAAAAGAAAAAGAAGAGGAAAAGCCCATTTCACAAAAGCCTGCTTTGAGGAGGTGATACTTGAAATGAGAGATCAATGTTGAGCAGCCACATACGAGCTGTCAAGCAGGCATCCAGGCAGAGGGAGTCATCATGGTAGATTCTCTGAGGTAGGGATGCAGTAGCAAGTTGGAGGCACAGGAAGCACTTTTGGTGCAGGGAGCATGGGAAGATGTGCTTGAAGGTGAGACCAGACAAGGGGCACATGCAGATTATGTAGGGTGATCAAGGCCATGGTGAAGGGTCTCAGAAGTCGTGCTTTGGAAGCGGACATTAACCTGCTCTGAGTTCCTTACTGGGAGGACTTCTGTCTCTGATGTGTAAAGAATGGATCCCAATAGGGCAAGAAGCCCAAGGTATATGCAGACATGATATGCTGGGAGGAAGGCAGAGCTACAGTGGAAAGCGTCTAGGTTTAGCATTTAGTACTAGATGGTATTAAACATCATCATCATTAGTCACTGTTATCACCAGACTATTAGAACCTGCAAACAAAAGGAACATGAAACAGATGAATATGATTTTCACATTTCTATCTTATTATCTGATAATATTAAGATCTTTATATTAATGTTTGATATGCTAAAGAGTCTGTATTACAGGACTATACCCCACAATGGACTATAAGAAAATTGTTGTTATTTTGTGTGTGTGTGTGTGTGTGTGTGTGTGTGTAAATAAAGGGTTTTGATACAGCCACGCCTACTGTTTATACATATTTACATAACTGCTATTACCTAACAACAGAGATGAGACAACATGAAGACATCTCCTGGCCAGTAAAGCCTAAAATAGTTCCTATCTGACCCTTTGCAGAAAAAGTTCAGAGACTCCTGCCAAGGAGAATTATTTTCTATGTTTACCCCATGGGAGAATCTAGGATTGAAATGATAGAGTTACCTAATTCTCGGACAGCTCATTGGATCACTTAGGATTCCAACTTGCTCCCATCTTCCCTACCCTTTAGTAGCATATTTTTGCTTCAGGGCAGAGATCAAGATCAGAATTAATGCATATCATCCATTACACAGATATGTCACAGGTTTGGGAGAAACTGTACTGGCCATCTGGTCTCATTGACTTATTTTCTAAAGGAAGGAACTGAAATCCTTCAATCCTTATGTCAGTAGCTCTGGGCCACAAAGTCGGTCAATAGCAAAGAAAAAGCAAACAAGCCTAGTTCTGGACTCACAGATGAGCGCATTCATTATCTACCACAGCTGCCGGGCAGCTTAAAATAGACATTCAAAGATTTACCTATCAAATATAGGAATTGACAGACATTTTCTGTAAAAGTGATAATGTACCTTTCTTTGTATCAAGTTGAAAATGCTGATGGTCTATTTCTCTCAAAGTAGGCTGGCTTCCATTGTATGAAATGATCAAATGCACTCTACTTTTAAAGTTTGTTTTACCCAAATTTTCAAATACCAGACACAGTAACAAAGGAACCTTTGTAGGCTGTCGCCCAGAAAGAAACCCCATCTTTTCACCTAAGTGTTTTAGCATTTACCTTTAGAAGATGACTCATTTTGAATACTTGTTTTACTATTAGACTAACTGCCACTCCTTAATATGACAAATGACCATGCTGAGTTTAAAAATTCTCCTTTGATTCATGTTTTTTTTCAATATATAGATTCCATAGTAGTTATTGCTAAACAACTGAATATCCTTGTAGTTTTCTGTATATTCACATTTTTAATTAATTACAGTCTTAAATTGAAAAAAGTCATAATCATCTGATTAATATATTTAATTTTCAGTAGCATGGAGGTTTTTGTTTTGTTTTATTTTTTATTTTTGAGCATTGTATTTATTACGTCTCTCAATATTGTTTATCTTACCCATATGTATTAAAATGTGCCCTGCAGCTTCTGCAGGAAGCCCTTTAAATCCTGTCAGATCTGGACCCTCCTTATCTGACACACTGCAATGGGAGCTCATCCCTGTGTGCAAGACCCTGGCATGATTTATCCTTACGAAAGCTCTCTAACTTACTAATTCATTATTCTTCACTGGGCTCCAGTTCACTGCCTCTCATCCTTGCCCCTTGAGAACCCTGTTCCCTCTACTTCTTTAGGGGCTTGGCAGTGGCGTTTCTTTCTTCTGGAAATTTTATCTCTCAGATGTTCCTGTGACTCAGTTCTTGCTTTCCCAGCTACATCTGTGACTCATCCCTCTCTGGTTTCAGTCAAATATAACTTTACCAAAGAGACTTCAAGCCAACGTATTTGAAATGGCAGCCTCCACTGTCGATGCCCCTTTTCTTTCTTGATACTGTTTAGCATACCTGGAATGTCATAAATTTAACTTATGGGATTGACTGCTAGGCTCCATTACAGTGTAAGCTCAATGGAGATGGGGGCTTAAAAATACATACACATATATATGTCACACATATACATATATATACACATACATACACAAATATGTATATATGTACATATATATAATATATGCATATATTTAAAATTTGCCAATAAGCTAGAACAGTACCTGCTTCATTGTATTTATCCAATAAATATTTGAGAATTAATAAATGAGCACAAGTACATGGATTTGGGTAGAATTTTTTTAAAAAATTAATAATATTTATTCTAGGCCATTATGCCTTTGAGTTCTTAATATTTTCTCATGTAAGTGAATTAGGAAGGCCAACCCCCCTCCCCCTGCAAAGTCTTCAATTTCTTTACTTTCATCATTTGCACCTGGAGGATTCACCTTAAGTCCAAAGACTTTGTTATTATTTAATTCCCTAGGCCCTTCCTTTTCCCTCCCTCCCTCTCCCCTTCTCTCCTTCCCTCTGTTCCTCCTTCCTTCACTTCCCTGTCTCTACCTTCTTCGTACTTCCCTCCTTCCCTCCTTCCCTCCTTCCCTCCCTCTCCCCTCCCTTCCTTCTAAATCAAAAACAAAGTTGGAGCCCTTCAGGCCAGGTCAGCTGTTATCAATGGGCTTACATTAAGTGTTGGTGAGGCCCTTCTTGGCTTCCAAAGCGGCACCTTCCTCACAAATTCTAGTTCTTTAGCGACACAGGTCCTCCATGCATCACAGATCTTTGATAGCAGGCAGTGAGCGCTGGAGAGTGACACACTCTGAAGTTCTCTCTCCCGTCAACCTTCGCATGACATCACCTCTTCATGGTTGAGAAGAAATAAACTACCCACCAGGAGTCTTATGTGATTTTGGAGAATGATTCAAAGTCTTTAGTCCTTGCCGGTTTTCCCTATTTATATTTGTAGTGTGTTGGAATTATGGCTCCATGCAATAAATGCCCTCATCTTCCTCTCCCATCACCTCCCCTGCTTGTGATGTTTACAGGGTGCCTTGGGCTTGAGTGGCAAGGTGAAACCGTGTGAAATCAGCGGTGAGTCAATCCGTTCTGTTTTCCACTGTGGGATAAGAAACACTGAGGATATAAACTCAGGTTTTTGGATGTTTCACTTCGATATACCATCTTTTTTGTTCCTTGTCAATTTTTGAAATGCTGTTTGTCAAAATCATATCTCTGAGGAGGCTCCACTTACCGTGTAGTCTCTGATCCCTTAACACCAATAAGTCCCCCTCCCCCAAAGCCGAGAGTGTGGCTGACCCTCACAGAGGAAATCAAGCACTTTGTTAGGAACACATTTCATTGATTCTTCACAGCCCGGATCCTCCAAAGACCTTCACACATGTGCCACTGAATAAATATTGATTAGACTGATGACAAGAAATATTTTATAAACATCAAATATTTAAAAGGATAAAGCTAGAAACCTCATTTCAGACAGTGAGCAGGGTATTCAATTTATGATTAAAATTTAAAAGACACTTTAGGCAGAAAAGAGTTAGAGAAAAAAAAAACGACTCCAAAACTAATTATATTAAAATATTTTGAGCATTCAAATTTACTTACCATTTATCCAGCAAGCACAGTTCTGTCTCATGTATTATTTCCGTTGTCGCTGGGAAGCTTCCTGATCCCAAGGAATTCCATCTGGGGAGGCAGGCAACTAAACTGAAAATCAGTCTGGGATGCTAAGTGCTTTAACAGACGTACAAAGGTTGTAAGTGTGGCTAGGAAAGGGAGGCTAAGGTAGGGTGGTCAAGGTGGCGAGTCTTAGCTGACCTTAGTACGATGACAGGTTAGGTGGGAGAATATGAAGAAGTGTGAACTGTTCCTTATGCCCAAGCAGACCGTTGAGAATAGGAAGCATTTTGAATGAACTGTAGATTAATAGTTAACGGAGCCATGTTTTGAAATGAGTCTGGAGCAGGAGAGAAGGCACAGGGAGAGGATCTGGAGGCTTTAGTAAGGAGCTTTCATTTTCATTGTTGAGCACTGAACTAGCCACGTCAGTGGTGGGATCCGACAAAGGCAGTCAGAAATCTGGACTATAGGATTAGGACATGGGAGTTGCGGATGCCGAGCACAATGGCTGAGTGTAAGTGGGGGATGATGGGTAGAGAGATGAGTCAGAAAAGTGGTTGCTCAGTTTGCGTCCCTAGCACCCACACCTAAGCTGAGACCGGAGGATCTGGGAAGCTCCCAGGTCAGACACGCTAGTCAGTCAGTGAGCTCTGAGTTCAGTGAAAGACCCTAACTCAAAAATAGGGCGGAAGCCAGTCTTGACTGCGCACACCTTTAATCCCAGCATTCAGGAAGCAGAGGTCAAATAGATCGGGGGTGGGGGGTGGGGGGACAGGGTCAAGTGAACCCAAGGCCTGCCTGGTCTGGATAGTGAGTGAGTTCCAGGCCAGTCGGTTCTGCACCGTGAAGTTAGTAACAAATAAAATCTTAGTCGAAGTAGGTGCAGAGAAATAGTTGGAATAGAGGCCAGTTTATAGTGATCTAAGTCAGAATGGGTAACAACCGCAGGGGTCTATGGGGTGCCTTTTATAAGGAAATGGTGGATATTATGTAATGAGGTGTCCTGACCTGAGAGTAATAATTTCTTCCTAATATATCCATCTTTGGACTGCAGAATAAATTACTGATGAAATAACAGACATCAGTTCCTCCTTCAACCTTATATTCTTTAAAATATAAACACTATTAACATTTTTGTTTGATATTATGCTTTCAGATATTACCTAATTATATATCATATCTACCATACATCATATATCATATATATCATGATATGAATTCATTGGTCTCCAGTATGGTAAGCTAATATATTTGCTTAATATTTTGAAGCAATGTTCCTGTCAGTATGTATAGACCTTGTGTTTTGGTCTCTCTGATGAATTATTATTCCACTATTCCACTATTCCACTATTGGATCCATGACCTGTTGATACATATGATTGCTTTCTGTTTTCCTTCATCGCACAGAATGCTAAAATCAACATCGTTACACAGTCATGTCCTTATTGGGATATAATTAATTCCTTAAGGTGGATGGAAGGCGCAAATGTATGCAAATTTATATTATTAGCAGATATTTCCAGTTTTTCTTCTCCCAAGATTACTCTCTGGATTGATATTCCTGCTCACAATATACTGGGTACTTGAAAAATCATAGCTGGTCATTGATTTAAACCTTATACAGAACTAGCATAGTGATTCAAGTGCTCTGTTAATACCTCCCCAAGGAGGCAGTTCATACATCGCCACCACTGACGACTTCACTTCTGTGGAAATTGTGTTGCGGAAGCTGATTTCAACAGAGCATTCTTTACGGAGATCTCCCTTTTGTTGCTTTATCTGCTCATTATTATTTATAATCTATTCAAGAGGATTTTATCCACCTTACAATCATAAGGGTTGCTAGAAATTCAGAGACAGGGGCATTAGAGACTCTATGGACGAGCCTTCTCATTGTGTACATGAACAGAGAAGATCACAGTCCGAAAGGCTGGCTTTCCCAAGTGCTCGGAGATCCCCTAGGCACACTGGTTTTCTCTGTTCTGATTGTCTTTGCAGCTAGCTGTCAGAATCTGTCCTGCATTCTGAAAGTTTGCTTCTCTGACTCCTTTTTATTTCTGAAACCCAAGTCCCCGTTATGTTCCCCAGTTCCCATTTCCACTATAGACATGTAGCATTGTGCCTAAACAGATTTTCGAGCTCTTTCCAGTGAATTAGAGACTCCAGGCCATTATCATAATGAATCCTAATACCATATCTATAATAAAATATAAATATTGCCATTAAATACCTCTGGTGATAGATGAAGATACATGATATATTTGTAAAATATTCTCTTAAAAACATGTTTATTTGGGTTGGGGTCAGAGGAGAGTCTTTGAGAATTTTGAGAGTATTATCAGGCTTGGCAGCAAGCATTATCATCTGCTGAGTCATCTCATTAACCCTAAGGTAATTCTTGTTTTGGTTTTTATTTATTATTTTCTTCTGCTTTTTTCATTTATTTTTGTTTGTATACTTATGTGCTTGCTTACATAAATGTATGTGCATCACCTGCGTGCAAGTTCCCACAGAGGCCAATAGAGGGCATAGGATGTCCTAGACCGGGTATTAGATGCAGTTGGGAACTGCCATGTGGGCGTGGGGAGCCAGACCTAAGTCTCTGCAAGATCACACACACACACACACACACACACACACACACACACACACACACACACACACACTCAGAGAAACAAGGGTCTTCTGAGGCATTCAGTAATAAGCCTTAGTTGAGTGCTGGGCAACCCTAGGTAATTCTCAACACTTGGTTACCTCATGAAGGGTCCTTTGCCACACACATTGTCTTAGGGTATCTGCAATAGATTTCCTGTGTCATCAATACTGCACATTCCTTAAGGCATCATTGATTTAAATGTGATTTGCTTTTTTTTTTTTTTTAACCATAGTAGAATGATCTAGTTAAAACCAAACAGAATAATAGACCATCAGGGAATATGTCTCAAATACCAACTATATTTCCCTGACATATGGTTTCCTTGGTAACCCATAGAATGTCAACCAGGAATGGCTGTGAGTCTCTGTTGACAGAGATGGGAACAGGTGGTGTGATGGTTCAAGGTTTCTTCTGTACACATAGGTTGAAATAAACTGAAGGGTTGAGACCAGCTAGCTTGAAGAAAAATGAAATAGTAGAGATAAAAGCCTGCCTATTGCATAGGTCTATGTTCAAGGGATTTGGAGAACGTATTATATACTTTACACAAATACTTATTAGTAGGGTGAGAGAAATGGCTCAGTATATGAAGCACTTGGCATTTAAATGTGAGGACTGCAGTTCAAGCTCCCAAGACTTAAATAAATGCCAGGGGAGTGTGGTGGCCAGCCTATGAGAATCCCAAGAGCAAGGTAGTTAGCAAGACTACCCCATACAGCGTTCCCTGGATTTACCAAGAGACCATGGCTTGACATATAAGGTGGAAAGTGATCAATAAAGGCAGCTGACATTAACCTCAGATCTTCATATGCCCCCATGCACCTGCACATATATGAGTAGGCAAAAACACACACAAACTACACACATGTACACCGACACAGCAAATGAAAATAAAATAGTAGTCAAGATCTGCTAGACCCTTCTGTAGATATCTGTTACACATCTACATACACTTAAAGATATTCTGGATGAGCAACCAAAGTATTCAGCCTAGAAAATAACACTCCTTGAAAAAAGTCTGTTAGAATAATGGTTATTAAATAGAGCAAAAAAATGGACATGGGGCTTCTCAGTGTCTGAAGGCAGATTTTGATTGTTTATGCCAGTATGATTGATTTGAACATAAGCTCTCTCTCTCTCTCTCTCTCTCTCTATCTCTCCCTCTCTCTCTCTCTCTCTCTCTCTCACACTCTCTCTCACACACACACACACACACACACACACACACACACGGCTTTGGGAAAATTATTGATAGTAGAGGCAAAAATGTGAAGGTTGGAGCCTGAAGAGTTAAGCCAAAGTCGTAAGCTCCTGACTAAGAATGCTAAGAAAGTAGGAACTTCAATCTTGAAGATTTCCTTTCTAGCTGTTTTGAGTATCTACAAGAACTTTCCATCTTACCCCTTATCTGACAGAGCGTGCAACTCAATTCTGACCTGTGATAATGCCTCAGATTTGGGGATTATATGAGAACGACTCAGTTAGCTCTGTTTGTTTGTTTGTTTTTTGTTTTGAAGAAACATGGAGAGTTGAATCTTTTTGTTTAATTGACTGGAACTAGCTTGGGGGCCAGTCCTTGCTTGTCAATCCTGCTCTTGTCTTTTCAAGACAAATACATCTGTTTTTCTCTTCCTAGCCTCTGGCTAATAAGTGATCCCCAAATTGAAAAACAACAAAAGCATACACAGCAGAGAGCTCAATAATATTAAACCTGTACAAAGAAGGGCTCTTTCCTGTGAGGACCACGTCTGGGATGTTTACATTAACAGTTTGATAGCATACAGGTTATTCTGAAGGGGATGAAATTCAATATGGAATTCTTCCAGTCATAAGGATATTTGCTGTGATGTCTTAGTGGAACGTATCCATCTCTGTCTTTTTTTTTAAATGAAAGAACAAATTTTATCTATAATATTTTAAAAATTAGAATAAGAACAAAGCTGCAAACTGGAGACTTCTTGAAAATGGGGGGGCATATGGAATTCTTTTGTGCCTTATGACGTCACTGTCCATATCAGATCAACATTAGCTCACATGCTAGGTACAAACTTTCAATGTTCAAGCATTCAGTCTGTCTTACTGTTTTATCACTCTGAAGAGAGAACACGAACACGGCAACTCTTATCAAAGGAAGCCATTAACTGGGTTCGTTTACAGTTTCGGAGGCTTAGTTGTCATCATCATGGAAGGGAGCAGGGTGGCAGGCCACCATGGTGTGTCCTTACAAATGTCTGGTTGTCAGCAAGTGCTGTTGAGTACATGTGCCCTGTGTTAGCATTTTGCCTAAGCTCCACCCTAGTTATCTGGCAACAGCCAAGCATGCCCTGCCCCACAGTTACCTGGCAAAAGCCAGGTATGCCTGACTCGCTGTAAAAGGGGTTGTCTGCCTCCTCCTCTCTCTCTTGCTCATCTTGCTCTTGCTCCTGCCTTCTTCCTCCCACTCCCTCCCCATTCGCTTTCCTCCTCTCTCCATGTGCTCATGGCCAGCCTCTACTTCTCTACTCTCCCTCTCCCTTTGCCTCTCCCTTTCCCCCTCCTTCCCTCCGTCTGTCTGCCCCCCCCCCGCCTGTCTCTGCCTTTACTACCCTCTTGACTCCCCTCCAATCCCTGAATAAACTCTATACTATACTGTCCTGTGGCTGGTCCCTCAGTGGGAAGGGATGCCTCAGCATTGGCCCATTGAGGGACCCTCTTCCCCCATACCTCGCCACCCCTCCATAGAATATATTCCCCCTCTCTTTATCTTTTCATAAACACATCACCCTGTACCGGTGCTCACTTAGCTGCGTGGCACTTCTGTTCATGGATCGTGAGATTTTGCCCATTCCTTTGTCTTCCCACCTCCCTACTGAATTCCATCCCATCTTTGTTTGACCAAATAGTAATAATGTTAAGAGACAGAGGAAGAAATTTGATCACTTCTTGAGGAATGTGACAGACTCAAGACAACTATAAAAGAAAGTAATTTGTACAGTTGAGAGTTCTAGGAATTAGTGTGGGTCTCAGAGTAACAGAACAGTCCCCAGGCCTTAAAGTGGGGGCTGTTGTGACAGTGGTGCTCCCACAGATGCCGCCTGCCGCACTGCACCGCTTAACAGCACAACAGAAACTTTCCTTCCAGTGTGATTATGTTCCTTATAACAGAATGTCTCTCCATGTGAAGTGAAGGAGAAATTCTTTCTGATTCTGAACAGCAGGTGAAAAGGAGACTAGAGTCTAATTTCATAGGGAGAATGAATATGAAATATTTCTCTGAAAAAGAGAATTGCTAAGATAATAAAATCTGTCATCTTGAATTTTAGGGCGAAGCAATATAGATCCACTAGACAGACATGAACAATGTTGGATGTAAGCCTTTGTCAGCTTGCCAAAGTCTGACCCTGTCTTTCTTCCAAATTCCTATGTTAATATTCTAATGCTCCAGATGATGAAATAGAAAGAGAGACCTTGGAAGGTGATGAGGTCCTAGCATGATTAGGTCCAAGCACAATGAAAGCAGAGACTTTGTGAATGGAATTGTGTACAAAAAAAAGTCCCATCAGTCTTGTTCAGCACTGCAGCCATTTGCAGTATAGAGAACATTCTTCCACGAGGAAGTAAGTCCTCAGCAGACAACAGATTGAAAGCGCCTTATTGTTGGGCTTCCTAGTCTTTGGAACCGTGAGGAATGACTTTCTGCTGCTGGTTAGTTACCAGTGCTGGGGTGGTTTATTCTAGAAGCCGTTATCATTTGCTTAGCATCTTTTCAACTGAGAGTGCTTTCAACTAGGGCTAACCACTATGCAAATGGTAGCACATAAACATCAGGGCAATAGATTGTTTTCATGCAAGAGCTTTAGATTAGAACAATAATAGGCCACTGGGTGCTTGGGCTGTAATGAGATTTCTAAATACATAATGAGAGGAACGTATTTTCAGAACCCCGGAAACACTGAGATCACTAGATTGAGACCTTTACTATGTTTAAAAAGAAAGGCAGAGACCTGCCCCTAGGGGCATCAGGTGTGGCTGTGTCACGTGTGCATCACTGGTGGCAGAGAGGAGAGGCTATGTCTACGCTCAGTGTTATGCCCTATGAACAAATGAGTAATTAGTAGCCTAATATTTCCTGAAAACCAACAAACAAAAAGACGAGCCTAATATGACCACCAGATCGGTGCCATGGGGCCTGGACAGGGATCTAGCCTGAGATGACTACCAGTCTGGCACCACACAGGCCTGGGAGGGCAGACCTTGACTGAGAGATGACCCCTGTTCTGTACTATGATGCTCAAGGAGGGCACAGTACTCCTGAGACCAACCCTAAGATGACCCCAGATACCCAGAAACCCCAGGCCACTAAGAGGAGCAAATAAGTGGTGGAGAACTGGAAGAGAAAGAGAAACAGAAGGGCATGGGCACAATGAAGAGAGGCAGAACTGGAGACTGAGGGTAGTGAGGAACAGCCTGATGTGAGTAGATGGTGATGCCATCTAGGACCACGGTTGAGTTTTGGCTTATGTTGCCACTAGGGGCCATGTCTGGGCCCATGGCACTGAAGCAGCAGGGGTCTTTTAACCACCAAAGGCCAGGCAGATATCGATAGTCTAGGCTGTCACCTGAAGACATGTCAATACCTGAGGGTGTGCAGAACAGACCCCGCCCCTTACCTGGGCATAGTGTGAGAGCTGGCCCTCAGGGCATAAAAACAAGAGAACTGACCCTGCCCACAGCCAGTTGCAGTACTCGGGAGAGCAGGCCCTGTACATTATGAGAATTGTGTGTGAACTGGCCCAAGGACAGGAGCATGGGAGAGCAGGCCCTACCACTCATCTCCCGTGCAGTAGCATGGATGATGGAGAGATACTGTCTTCCTTCCTCCTCCCTCACCTATGGCTGGCAGGATACCTGTCCCTAGGATCATAAGAGCAGGAAGGCTGACCCTGACCCTCACCTGCTGCAGCATTTGGAGAACAGGCCCTGCTTTGTCATCTGGATAGCACAGTGGAGCTGACCCTGGTGGCTGGGGTACCAGTGACCTGGCCCTGAGGTTGTGAGAATTGGAGAGGCAGCCATGCCTCTTGTCTTCTGTGCATTGGCATCAGCAAGGAAGAGATTCCCTCTCCTCCCTTTCGCCCTTGCCACCAGCAGTGGGACAGGGTCCTGAGAGCAGGAGAGCCATCCTTGTCCTTCACCTGCTCCAGAACGTGGGAGAACAGGCCCTGTAACTTACCTGGGAAACACAGTAGAGCTGGCCCTGGATGTGGAAGTTACAGGTAAGCCGGTCCAATGCATATGGGTTCAGGAGAAATGGCCCTGCCTCTTGTCTGCTGGGCAGTGGTGAGGATAAGGGAGAAACACCCTTACCCCTCTCCCTTGTCCCTTGCCTTCTATGGCAGGTGGAAGAACATGAGCATGGGGACACGAGCATGGGAAAACTAGCCTTGTCTTTTACCAGATGCAGTGCAGTGCAAACACCTCACTTACATAGATACAGCGGGGTAGAGCTGGCTCTGCTTGCAGGATTTGTGAGTGAGCCTGCCCTGAGGGCATGAGAACCTGAGAGTTGGTGGACTTAGCAGCTCAGATACTTCTCAGTTCTAGGTCCAGGGCTTTGAGTGGTCTCACCCCAACACTTACCCCATGGATGAACTGCTGGAGTGCCTGAAGGTCCTACAGATGCAAAACTGCAGGGTCTCCATGACACAGGACTACAACAGGATATGTGAGAAGAGTCCCAGTGATGGTCCAGTATTGAGAGATAGCCAGAGGCATGGTACAGAGCAACAGGTGATTGCAATGACCACTTACTAGAAAACAAATATGGACAAAAGGGTTTACTGTGGCACACACGGTCACATACTATAGCTTCCATAATGAGTTTTTTCCTCTGATGGGGGCTGGTTTTCAATGGTGGAGAGTGTGTATGAGGAGAGGATGAGTAGAGTTGGGGTGCATGATGTGAAATTCCCACAGAATCAGTAAGGAGTTGAAGAAAAGAAAGGCAGGGGTTGGCAGTCGTTTGTGGCTAGATGGGAAACTGCAGAAAAGGTGTTCATCATCTACCAGCAGCGGAGCGTCAAGACTGTGAGCTTTTGCCTTTAATGGCTAACACATCTACCTCTGCAGCCCAATAGTTGGCCTAGATGAGAAATGGCAGAAGGGGTGACGATGTCACTTGGCATAAGGAGTAAAAGGACTGAGAGGAGTAGGGAAAGATGAGCAGAATGCACACTTGCTCGGTCAGTCAACCTTTCGTGGACAGTCAACCCTCAGGGCGGACTTGGATGATTATGGAGTAAGGTGAAAAATGCTATACTCTAAAGAGCTGGCATTCCCATTGCTCTCTCAGAGGCAAATGTGTTGGTTGGCGCTTCACCTGTGTAAGGATGTTCCTCAGGATGCTGAGTATGAACCTTAGGAGAACACAAAATGTGACTGAAGGAGATCATCCATTCTTCATAAAGGAAAAAGTCAGAGAGTCAGAGAGTCAGAGAGAGGAGGAAAAAGACACACGAGGAGGTAGCCTTGACTCATATCTGACACTGTGTAGAAGGAACCATTGCTAGGGACTTGAACAGGAAGCTAAAGGAGGGAAATGTTTTAAGGTAATGTTTTAAGGTATCTTCGCACTCCAGAATTCAATTCTAAATGATGACTTTGTGTGTAGTAAGCTTTCACTGTGCAGATATGCCCTCCATTCTCCTTCAAATTTGATGGCAACTCACAGGGCCCTTGTTTGTAGAAATGTACACACGGTAAACTCAAGTTTTTTTTTAAAGGATCCTTACACTCATTTTCTTCAAATGAATTGGGAGTTTGAGTCAAAATTGACATAGGTACCAAGATTATCTTAGGTTTGGTGACTTGCAACGTTCTTCATTCAGTCATAACTCCAACCAAACTCTCAGAAATGAAACTAGAATTGTGAGACCCAGTGGACTGCTAGCTGTCTATGATGCTTCTTAAATGGAATATATTCTAATTATTCTTGGGTAGTTTGAAACTATCCATCAAAACCATATCTGTCTTAGTTAGGGTTTCTATTGCTGTGATAACACACAAGAGCAACTTGGGGGAAAGAAAAGGGTTTACTTTACTCAGGGAAGTCAGTTCAGGAACTTGGAGGCAAAAGCCAAGCAGAATCCATAGAGGAGTATTGCTTACTGGCTTGATTCTCATGACTTTCTCAGGCATGACTCAGGATTGCCAGCCCAGAAGAGGGAGTGCTTCACATATCAATCATCGATAAGACAAAAACAAAACAAACAAACAAACAAACAAACAAACAAAAAACCAAAACAGAAAATGATCTGTAGACTTCTCTACAGGCCAGTCCTATGGACTCTTTTCTTTTTAAATACTCTTCTTCCTAAATGACTCTATCTTGTGTCAAGCAGACATACAACTAGACAACATAACCACAATGCCCTATGGATTGATATCCTTGATCAGAGAAATTTGGTATTGTCTGAAGTCTGTGTATGAATGTCTGCCTGGATCTTATAACATGTAACCATTGTCCTAACTTCCTTTATCAGTGGGGAAAAACATGGGGACAAAATGATTTCTGAATCAGTAGAAAAAGAAGTAACCGGGATACCTGGATTCTAATCCTTGTGTAATGCTGAAAACTCAATCCCCTGCCACTGGATTTCAGATATTAGCTTCCGGGTTTGTAGAAGAAGATTGTTGGATTTGACTGTTTCTAAGGATCCTCTTTTCTAAATATCTACAGAAGTTTGAGTCTGTGACTGACTCACATACTATAACAATACTCCAAGGTTGTATTAATATTCCCAAATAATCTGAAGCAGTTTTTCAAGTTTTTAAAAAACATTTTTGTATTTATTTTAATATCCATATAATTAAAGCCTATGAATTAAAAATCATATGTGAGTTTGACCATAATGGTATATAAATGATTTAATCATCCTTGAAAGTGATCAATTCCTTCAGTTCTTCCAAAAATATTACAGGGAAACAATTAGTTGATTATTATAATACCACAGTCTTGCCTAAATTTGCAAGATAAAGTATCATTTGAAAGGAAAGCAATGTTCTTTTAGAATAACTCAATAAGTTCCTTTAACAATACACATAAAATATTCATTAGAATCAGTCATGAATTAAACCAAGAAGTGTTTTTGTTTATCTGAATGGAAAAGTCTAAATAAAATAATATTTATGAGTTCTGATGAAAACACTGAGATAATATGTCCATGTGCAGCAAGAGAAATACAAAGTAGAACAAATAGATAAGGGATTACTAGTAATCAAAGGAAAAAAATGAAACCATGGCTCATACATTTCGACCTTCATAATCTTCGATAGAATTTGGGTGTAGTTAATATAAATCAGCAAAGATGGGCACTTCCTGTCCTCCAAAACACACACACACACACAACACACACACACACACACACACACACACACACAAAAGCTATACAAGGTATTATGGTCAGAGCAGACTAAATGACATACCCTAGTATTAGAACCTGTTTGGTTGGGTTGAAGAGATGACTCAGCCATTAAAGGCTAGGCTCTCAACCAAAAATGTAACAGTCTGTTTGGCTAAGCATGAGACAACATATTTAGCTGAATTTTTATTTATTATCAACAAATGAAAACAACTTAAATAATTTTTTTAAATTAATATTTTTTAATTCTCTAAAATTAAATAAAAAGTAACACTTTTTACAACAGTACAAATATAAAGCATATCTAGAAATAAGCAAAGATAAGATCATTAGTGGAAAAAATATAGAACTTTTTGGGACACTAAAGAGAATATCAATCATGAAGAAATGTGAGATGTTGGCAGATTGAAAATCATGATATCCAAAAGATATCTCTCTCTATGTATTAAGCAAAAGTTTATTTTTAAATTTATCTCATTTTGTTTCTTTTTAAAAACCTGACAAGTTGATGCTGCAAATTGGAGGAGAACAAAGAAGCAAAGTGTTGATAAAGATTCTGATGGACATTGATTTTATTGCCCGGCAGTATCTGACACCCTGATGTTCCTGCTTGCATGAAGTAGAGTCAGCAGTTTAGAAAAAGAATCCAGATTCATGACACCTTGATGTACACAGAAGCAGCACTGCTGGGTAGTGAGAGGATAGATGCTAACATTTGTTATCATTCTGGAGAAAACCGAGAGTCCATTCCTACCCCACACTGTACTAAATAGTAATTTTTTCTAGAAAGTTCTGAAAGGCCAGGATGTAATGAAAGAACCCCAGAGCGGGGAGACCCTCACTCAAGTCTTGGGATGACGCGAACCCCTCCCCCCAAGAACTCACATGAGACCGTCCTTGCTGTAATAAACATGAGGTTTATTGATAGGAACCAGTGCACTGGGGTCGAGACTTGTATCCCACGCACGGTCAGTGGAGTTCGACCCCCAGTAGCTAAGAGAAGGGGAATTTAAAAGAAGAAACCACAACCATGGGGGGAACCTTAAAATTTCTACCTTTCAGTAAGACTTTGGTAAAAGCATAGAAACCTACTTTAGAACATTGGATACAAAAGACTACTTAGGATGTCTCATTTGATTTTTTTTTTTTTTTTTTTTTGTGAATTCACTGGGGAAAAGAAGCATTATTTGGAAAGGTATTTTCAAAACTTCTTGAGGGCTACCGGCTGTGTTTATGGGCACAAACAAGAAACAGTAGCTTCAGAGGACTGACCTATCAACCTAGAGTGAAATATAGCTGTTATATTGTACACTATATTGTCATTATAGTGTAGCTGTTATGAAAAAAGACCTAAGGTGCTCTGGTGAGTGTGTGGGGAGAGTGGGACTCTTGGACACTGTTGTAGATGTGGAGACTAGTAAAGATGTTATGCAGGCTGGTATGCAAGGCCTCAGCAAGCTGAGAACACTTTATACCCTTTTCTTGGAATAGTAGCAGCCTCCCAAAGAGATAGCGGCATGCCCATGGTGGCTATTTGCAAGAGTTAAGGTATAGAATGGACAAGTGTCTACAGATCAATGAATAGGTACAGAAAATGAGCTGTGTGTAGACAGAATACTGTTCAGCACAAGGAGAACAGATTTTCATTATTCGCAGCAAGGTGTATGTAAATGGTAGATATTATATCAAATGAAATAAAATCAGGCACAGAAAGAAAATCACTGTGATACTCTAGTGTGTGGAACCTCCAGCACTGTGTTTTATAAACTGTAGAAGTGCTGTGTACCTGTACCATTAAGACACATGGCAGTAGAATGTAGTGTTTCAAAATAAACCCATATTTCATAGAAAACACAATTTTCGCTAAAGTCCCGATATGTTTTTGAAGTTTCAAGTGACATATGCATACATAACTTACACTCAGAATGGCTCAGTGAAGCCAGTGGTTCTACTGAGGCCCTGCAGGCTCTCTGGCCAGCCTGGCTACCTAAGCTGATTTTCATACACTTTTCTAGTTCCTCATTCTGGCCCACTTAGTGCCACAGTCTCTGGGCTTTCGGTTAAGCCGTGTGGCTTTGACTGTTGATGTGAGTACTATTTTTGACTTGTCTTGTCAGTTGGCAGGGCCCACCAACTGTTCACACACTGGCTAAGCACAGCGGTTGCCTCTCAGGCAAGGTGCCAAATGTGACATTTCACTACCTTAAATAATCAGACACTTGCAAGTCATCACTGGCGTTTGGGATTCCAGTCTCTTGGCAGTCTATGGCTGAAGACAGCTCACGTGAACAAGACAAGAGAAAGGAGATCCGAGAGAGAATTGTCGTTGTTGTTTATTATTTAAGGGTGTGAGGTAGAGTGGAATGAATATTCTAATCCAGCATCTTCTGTCTCCTGGGCATATTCTAATGCAGCTTCTTGCATTTCCTGGACTACCCACAATTCTTAGGGACTGTACAGAATCCAAAGTTGTCTGAGCAAACGTTAAATGGCCATTTGTCGGGGCCTCCACAGTGTGAGTTATTCACAGAATGAGCCATTGAACCCAGACGATTTTCACTGTGTTTTCAAACGTGAATTGCCTCTTTTTAACAAAATTGCTTTGGTGGGACTAAGAAAGACAAAGAGGTAAGGTGGTAAGAGAAGAGGCATAGGGTTTTCATGTTAAAAAGTTCTCTTACGTTAAAAATAGCTATTGCTTTTGAAAAGGGAATAGAAATACAGTACTATATCAGACTTAAAAAATACTAACTTCTGTCTGTTCTCTGAAAATTCACCAGGTTGATCTGTATCTGTCTAGCACCAAAATATCTGGTCATTACAGTGGTAAGTTCACCAGCTTACTAAAGGGATAGAATTCGCATTGTTATTGTGCAAAAGGCTACAATGGCATCTTTGAGGGCACTAAATACTTACCTAGTCTATGTACCATTTTTTTTTTTTGGCAAGGTAGAAAAATGCCTGAACTGGTTTGAAATTTGGCAATCTAGAGCTTGCTCTTGCCTGACGACTTTCCTCACATGTCTTCCAAGTGTGTTTTAAACTAACGTTGCCATTAGGTTAGGAAGCTGTATACTTTGTTCAGATCAAGGTCAGTAAAACCACATATAGCCACTCCAGCAAGTTTTGCCTTTTGGGGGTAAAATTTGTTATACTTAAGGGTCTGGTATTCTTCTTGGGTAAAGGCACAGCAAGAAACTTGTTAAGGCCCAATAGTAAAGTTAGAAATGTGTAGGTATGCTTTGACCTGCCTATAAAAATTATAATTTTCCCCTAACTTTGTTACTTTTTTAAATGTATAATTTCCCCCAATGCATCTTGATCAAATTCACCCTCTCCCTCCAAGCATCCTAGGTTCATTTCCAACCCCTCCCCCTATGTCTTTTTTTTTTTTTTTAATTCCTCATCAAGTCCAGTTCGTGCTGCCCATATACTCTTAGACTTGTGACCTTCACTGGAAGGCAGTCCACCCACCAGCGACTACCATAAAGAAAACTACTTCTCCCTCTTTCAGCAATGATCAGTTGTTTGCAGTTCCTTAGTTAGGGGTGGGTCTTCATGCCAGCCCCCTTTCCATGATGTTATTTTATCTGTCTTGGGCTTAGGCAGGTCTTGAACATCCTGTCAACTGCTGTGATTTTATAGGTTCCGCTGCCCTGCTGTGTCTGCAAAACACTTTTCCCTTGTTTTCATTCACTACCACAGGCTTTTATACTCTCTGCCTCCTCTTCTACAAAGATCCCTAAGATTTGGGAGAAGGGGCTGTGATATAGGTTCCCCATTTAACACTGGGCACCATGCAGTCTTTCATTCTCTACACCTAGACCAGTTGTAGATCCCAGT
Source organism: Rattus rattus (assembly GCF_011064425.1). Taxonomy (NCBI): domain Eukaryota; kingdom Metazoa; phylum Chordata; class Mammalia; order Rodentia; family Muridae; genus Rattus; species Rattus rattus. Next base: position 103,798,086 of record NC_046159.1, on the reverse strand, counting down.
GTCCTTCGCCCTCTATTGCAAATAGAAGCTTTTCTGATAAGGCATGGCAAATGCACAAATATGCATAGAATGACAAGTCATTAGGAGTTGGTTTAATGTGTTCTTAATATTGTAACATGACAGTCTGACCTTTGACATAAATCATATTTTTGCTTCTTTGAAAAATCAGCCAATGTAGCTAATTACAGGATGAAAATTCTTACCTACAGTCATTAGCTGGGTCCAAATGGTCATTGCTATCTTTAGGTGGACATCATTCTTCAATGTTTAATCTCTTGCCCCTCTCTGTTATCTTATAAGCATTTACCTCAGGGCATGTGATGCTGATGACTGAATTATTACATTGTCCTTGGAAAACTAAGTGTAGCTATTATGGCCTAAAGTCATTATAAACTCCTGTTGCCAGAATTACTTGCTTCATCTAATGGAGCTCCAGTTATAGACTATTTTAAAGTAATTCCTTCCTAACTTCTACTTCTTCCTCACTTAACATTTTTGTTAATTTATTTTTCTTTATAAAACTCAGATGAAGTCCATTATACTGTTGCTTCTTTTATTCTGATACTAGATACCATGGGTCCTTGTGAAGTTTTCTGGATCCTTGGTCATTACTAGTTTCCTTTGGTCAAGATATTCTACTCTTGACCAAAATCAAATCTATCTTCAAAAAGAAACAGTGATTTCTCCCTTCAAAAACTTGTCCTTGATGGCATGAGTTGTGGTGAGGAGAATTAACCTCTTGGTGGAATGTGGCTCCTATGCAGGCTCTGGGTTATTTGCTTCCCAGCCAAGAATCAATACATTGAATAGTTATATCTACTGCCCCAGGGATTTTTGTAGATGTGGATTTCTATGGAATCTTTTAGTTTTAATTCTTCAATTCTAAATATTTCTTGGAAGTTGTCTCTTCATGAAAAAATATTCATCATCTTGATGACTGTCAATAGGAAAAAGCAAAGCAAAGCAAAAACAAGTCCAATGACTTTTCCTTGGTAAATTTCTTGTATTGACTTAGAGTCAGCCACTCTTGCTTCTATCGATGGCTTATGAATAAAGGTTTTGTTGAACATTTCTTTTCCTGAAGTTTCAAGTTCAGGCTCCTAAGGAATGTGTCATGAGCTTTGATATTTTCTACATTTGTGTTATATACAAAAGGACATATATAAAACCATAATAGAAGACTTGCCTTTAAGACTTAAAATAAATATTCAAATTAATATGCCAGAAACTACTTAAATTGTATAGTAAAATTTATGTGCACAAATGTTTTTCAAGACTCACCTTTAAAAAAGTTTCTGATTATTCAGGCAGTTGGACAGAATGGACATAAGAGCCTGATGCTCTATATCCATTATGGAGACAACAAAATACTTTCTATCCATTTTAATTGAAGGTTTATTTTGATGTCTATAATGAAAAACTCTCTGTAGAAAATAACAAAATGTTATCGCATAATAGTCAATGTGAGAATTATTACTGGCATTATTATATGACAAGAGCCTTTTAAATAGGGCCAGACTCAACAGTCGTCACTTATGGAACTATAAAGATTTTTGTAAAGAATTTTATTTCTAAACATTTATTCTAAGAATCTTAATTTTTAAAGAGTTGGAAAGTTGCATAAGGGGAAGAAGTAAAGGAAGAAAGAAAACATTAAATATAATGGTTTTACAATATTTCAAATTGGCTAAAAACAACCAATAAATCCAAAAATCTAAGAAAGGCAATGAAGTTCTAGTAGAGGAGACAAAAATAGTCATCTCAGTTAGTCAAATAGTTAAAATCAAGGGTAAATGGATCTATGCTGCTGCTCATAATATCTGTACAATTTATATGGCCTAATATATCCATTGGTGTTAAGTAAGATATAGTGCAAATAAGCATGAATGGTAGTTATCTTTAGTAAGAAAGAAAATACTCTGTCATGGGTAAACTTAAAAACCACTGTCCAAGGAAAACATTTATGAAGATAAATGCATGTGCTAAGTAACGAGGATTACTTGTAAGGAGTTGGAACATGAGATGAAACACTATAAAATGGGTACACGGGGATGGCTACAGGGCTTTGTAAATTTATTGAAAACAATCAGATTGCGTATTTAAAATTGGTTACCTTATGATACAAAATTATATTTAGCGAAATTGCCAAACAAGCAAACAAAATAAGCTCCCTTAAAAGGCAATGTTTAAAATAGCATAGAAAAGTACACCTTATTTCCTCGGTGTAAAGATAATATTCTAATCACTAAAGGCTCAAATGCTTCAAACATAAAAGGATGGGAAAGATTATAGCATTAAATCACTCACAAAAAACCCTGGAGTAACTATTTGTGTGAGACCCAGGGCATCCCAGGACGAGGAAGATGAAGCACGTATGTTGATTTCATCATAATAATGTCAGTTCGCAATGATCAATGTAAACAGCCTGATTGGAGTGGCTCTGCTGAGACCAGACGTGCTAGAGCAGAAAGAGGAGGCAGAACAGTTCAGTTACAGCGAGCGGAACTCAGCTCTTCTCGACTCTTACCTTCTCAGTGTTTAATAGCTGGAGCTGGCGGACCGGTACCATCTTGATCAAAATGACACCTCTAGACCCCTTTACCTAACGATAGCTAAATTCACATAATTCAAGTATAGTTCAAGCACTAACCATAATGGGGACATACTGTGCCGAGAGAACAGGCTCGGTCCACTGAAAAGAACTGAAATTAGGGGCTGTAGGCATGGTTAAGGGCACTTGTTTCTGTCGTTGAGGATCTGGGTTCAGTTTCTACCACCTGGGTGTGCTACTTTAAAACTACCTGTGACGCCAGCTTCATGGGACCCAACACCCTCTTCTGGACTCTGCAGGCATCCGAATAACCATGATATGGAAGCAGGCAGGCACACATGAATACATATTTTTTTCCTCCATCTTTATTAAATTGCATATTTCTTATTTACATTACAATTGTTATTCCCTTTCCCGGTTTCCAGGCCAACATCCCCTAACCCCTCCCCCTCTCCTTCTCTATGGGTGTTCTCCTCCCCAACCTCCCCCCATTGCCGCCCTCCCCACAACAGTCTAGTTCACTGGGGGTTCAGTCTTAGCAGGACCCAGGGCTTCCCCTTCCACTGGTGCTCTTACTAGGATATTCATTGCTACCTATGAGGTCAGAGTCCAGGGTCAGTCCATGTATAGTCTTTGGGTAGTGACTTAGTCCCTGGAAGCTCTGGTTGCTTGGCATTGTTGTTCATATGGGGTCTCGAGCCCCTTCAAGCTCTTTCAGTCCTTTCTCTGATTCCTTCAACAGGGGTCCTGTTCTCAGTTCAATGGTTTGTTGCTGGCATTCGGTAAATACATATTTTTAAGAAGAGAGAAAACAGTAAGTTGGGGGGCTAAGGAAGTGAGGGTGTATCTGGGAGAATTTGATGGAGGCATTGCATGAAATTCTCAAAAAACGTTTTTAAATTTTTAAGTAAAGATATTTAAAATATTAGAATGTTGTTTCTTTTTTTTCTGAACGCAGAGGAATTCACCTATAAATCCACAAGGAGAAGTAAGTAAAATGCTCATCCATAATTATGATTTAACTGTACCCTCAAATACCATGAGCCCAACAATGTGGTAGAAAGACAACTAAAGGTGCTCTGTGGAAGATAAGTTGGATATGCAGCACACTACAGACCACAGGCACAGCTGAAGAAAGATTTATAGAGATGACCATGACACTAAACATTTGTACATGTGACCTTCAGACTGACTGAACGTACCTTAAATTATATAGGGTGAGACTGTAACATCTCAGTTTGTGAAAGAACACCCTACAATGTTTACCACAAAAAAATTTCCTGTCGCCCTACTTTTATACCATACCACATCCCTTTCTTGATGGGGACATGATGAGAAAAAAATCTAAAATTGGTCAATTTAAGGTCAGACTGAAAAATAAGGGGAAAAACTTAACTGTAAGCAAAAAGAAAGACTGACATGAATATGAAAACATGGAGCACAAAACCTCAGGGTTGGATACTTAGGAATCAGCTCCTGCAATCTGTCACGTTGTCAACTAAGGAAGTTCACATGTCCTCAGTGGGTAGAGAGAAGGCACACGAACAAACTTTTGCTCATGTTAAAACTCTCAGAAGCAAGATAGATTTCCTCAAGCTAATGAAGGGCATCTTTGAAATTTTTCTTCTTTTTTTAAATTTTTTATTGGATTTTTTAAATTTACATTTCAAATGTTATTCCCTTTTCTGGTTTCCCAGACGTAAGCTCCATCCCATCCCCTCCCCTTCTTCTATAAGAGTATTCCCCTCCCCATCCACACCACCTTAACATGCCCCCCGACATTCCCCTACACTGGAGATTCAACCTTGGTAGGACCAAGGGCTTCTTCTTCCATTGGTGCCCAACAAGGCCATCCTCTGCTACATATGCAGTTGGAGCCATGGGTCAGTCCATGTATAGTCTTTGGGTAGTGGTTTAGTCCCTGGGAGCTCTAGTTGGTTGGCATTGTTGTTCTTATAAGGTTGCAAGCCCATTCAGCTCTTTCAATCCTTTCTCTAATTCCCTCAAACAGGGTCCCTTCTCAGTTCAGTGGTTTGCTGCTAGCATTCATCTCTGTATTTGACATGTTCTGGCTGTGTCAGGAGACATCTATATCTGGCGAGTGTCAGCATACACTTTCATAGCTTCATCAATCTTATCTAGTTTTGGTGGTTGTATATATATGGGCCACATGTGTGGCAGGCTCCTTCAGTCTCTGCTCCAAACTTTGTCTCCATATCCCCTCCTATGAATATTTTTGTTCCCTTTTTAAGGAGTGAAGCATCCGCACTTTGGTCATTCTTCTTCTTGAGCTTCATGTGATCTGTGGATTGTACCTTGGGTAATTCCAGCTTTTGGGTTAATATCCACTTATCGGTGAGTGTAGACCTTGTATGTTTTTCTGTGATTGGTTTACCTCACTCAGAATGATATTTTCTAGTTCAATTCATTTGTCTATGAATTTCATGAAGTTATTGTTTTTGATTGCTGAGTAGTACTCCATTGTGTAGATGTACCACTTTTCTGTTGAAGGGCATCTGGGTTCTCTCCAGCTTCTCATTATTATAAATAAGGCTGCTATGAACATAGTGAAGCATGTGTCCTTGTTTTATGTTGGAACATCCTTTTGAGTATATGCCCAGGAGCGATATGGCTGGGTCCTCAGGTAGTGGAATGTCTAATTTTCTGAGGAACTTCCAGACTGATTTCCAGAGTGGTTGTACCAGTTTGCAATCCCATCAACAATGGAGGAGTGTTCCTCTTTCTCTACATCCTCGCCAGCATTTGCTGTCACCTGAGTTTTTTTTATCTTAGTCATTCTGACTGGTTTTAGGTGGAATCTCAGGGTTGCTTTGATTTGCATTTCCCTGATGACTAAGGATGAACATTTCTTTAGGAACTTCTCAGCCATTTGATACTCCTCAGCCGAGAATTCTTTGTTTAGCTCTGTACCCCATTTTTAATAGGGTTATTTGGCTCTCTGTAGTCTAACTTCTTGAGTTCTTTGTATATTTTGGAAATTAGTCCTCTATCAGATGTAGGGACTGTATTAATCAGGGCCTAACATGAGAACAGGACAGGAAGAATGCATATGTATTATGATGGAGAGTCATCAGACTGGCTCACACAGTATGCGCTGTGGTGGGGTTGGGGGGGGTGTCCCACAGTGTAAACATAGAGCAGCCTAAGAATAGGTAGTTGTATAGTCTGGGAAACTGGATGCCTTAGCAGTCCCCACCTGGCACTGAAAACCTGGAGGATTACTAGAGAGCTCCTAGTCTTCCGTCTAAGTAAGAAGGCCAAAGAACCTGACAGATGGCGGTGGTGGCAGCAGCAGCAGCAGCAGCAGCAGCAGCAGCAGAGTTGATATGCTCACCTGCAAGGGGAGAAGGTGATCAGGGAATGCAGCTGCATTGCTTTTCCCTTTTACCTCTTATATCTGGGTTGCACATGAATGGTGTTGTCCATGTTGAGGGAGTCCACCCCCAGTTAAACCTTTCTGGAAAATAGCATCAGAGCCCCATTTGGAAATGTGTCTGTTAACTGATCTCAGAATCCATCAGGTTGACAACCAAAAGTGACCATCTTAGAGGTGAAATACCAGAGCACCTGTAGCATCGTTACCATGGAGGTGAACAACATGGAAAGAGACGTGAGAGTCAGACATACACATGGAGAGACTACCTTCTTCCATGCATTAGCTAACTCAATATTTATTTATGTTTCCATCTCTATAAATTTTTATGTACATTATTTTTGATCCAAGTAAAAAAATCCCACCAGAGCCCAGAAATAAACAAAATAGTTATAAAATAATATGGAAATGAAAGAACATAGAGTAACAAAACAGTATTAGAAAACAAAAAAACAAGTAGTTGGACTCACATTGACTCAATTCAAGACTCGTTATGAAGCTACAGCAGGTGGGAGAGGGATGATAAAGCACTCGTGTGCTTGCACACACACACACACACACACACACACACACACTCACACACACACATTCATTTAACAAATCTAGTAGAGCAAAGTAAAAATTATAAAATAGATGTATACATTGTAATTCTTTTCAAATAGGCTAATCTAATATTTAAGAAATAAGTTGACTCAATGTGTTGAAAGTAGAATAGACCCAATGTTGTTTAACATATGTTTATGAGAAATGGTTATACACAGAGGCAAATAACAAAATTGCAGTGGGTAAACAGAGGGAAAATAGGAAAGGCTCATGAATTAACAAATACATTGTCAGACTTTTAACAAAGACTCTGCGATGACTTCTCTTCCAAAGGTAAGACTCAGCTTCAGACCTTATGTTTCTAGTTTTGGAAGATTAAATTTACTTATGGAATATGGAAAGAATTATTTACCTACTGCAAGAGTGACTTCCAGATCTTCAGCCAAATACCCACAAACATACTGAAGACAGAATGTGATTAGAACTCTGAAAAGAGCTTTTGAAGCAGGGCAAACTGAGCCAAATACAACATCTTTTATGATATCTAGAATTTTAATGTGTGTATGCTTTATTCTAATATGAAAATGACTTGTTGGCATTATCTGAGCGCTCCTTAAGCTTACACAGAGGGTAGCTTGTAAGGGGACTTAATGACTATTTGATATCCTGATAGATATGTAAAATAACATTTCAAAGGTTAAACAGGGTAATAAGTCCAAATTAAGACTGTTCAAAACAAGAACAGAATGGGAAGGAGTAGGAAGGCTGACTTAGTGGGAAGGGCTGCTGTAGTTTCATGATCCTGGTGATTTTTGTTGTGGTGGTAAAGAGGGTATTGCATATAAACAAATTTGTAAGCCCATCTTTATAAATGCTTCCCCTGGGGCTTCCCGTGCCTGTCAGCAAGAGGTGGATCATGCAGAGAACTGAGCAGAAGCAAGCTAAACAGCGATTCACTTTAATCCTGCACTTTGCATTCAGATGAATATGCAAATAGGTTCAGTGAAGGGAACCTGGCTACACGCTCACTCTGAAACTCAAGTTAAATTGTTCTAAATGGGCAGAATGCAGAGAAGCTCATGAGTTCAATTTATCTCTTTTTAGAATCATGTGGTTTGGGGATCATTCTGAAGTGATCTTGATTAATCCATTTGGAAGGACATGCATGGGGGGTAAAAGAGTTTGTCTCATGCGTGTTGGGTTTGATTAGAAAATGCATCTTTAATTTGTATTTATATATTTAAATAGAATGTACTTATAAAAGTTACACAAACTTTATATAAAACATTATTTATAAAAGTTATGCATTTTAAATAAAATGTAACTTTTATAACTATAAATATAAAATTATATAAATGTAGACTAAAGATGCATTATGTACTCAGAGCAAATAGATGCAGGTCTCTCTATCGTCAATCGTCTCCCTGTATCATTTCCTGTTTTACTTAAAGAGTAATGGTTTTACATCTTTAAATATCACAATAATTAGATACATCTCAATTACTTAGCTATTCATGTTTAATTCTTTTATCTGTTCCTTCTCCATTAAATTTGGTCTACTGATAACACAATTCCAAAGGAGTCTATTGTATTTTGTGGATAATTATCTTGAACAAGATTTTTGTTCCTTATACTACAAGAAACTGTGCCCTCTCTTCCCGGCCTTACTTTAATAGCTCTCTTCATTTTCTTGCCCCTTCCCTGCTTCTTTGTCAACACTGTGTTCATTCAGGTCAAAGAGAAAATAATAGGAGTGAGGGCTGTTCTAAGAGCGAGAGATCGGATCCTATGTTTCAATCTCTGCTTTGTATTTGCTGATGCCCAGTTATCATCCAAAGAAGCCAGCTTAATTTGACAATGCTGCCTGAGAACTGGAAGTTGTAAAAGCTTTCTGGGAGTTTTCATTGCGTTATTCAAATGAAACACAGCATCACTGAACTATGCACAGCGCTCAAAAGAGGTTTGGTGTAACGTAGTCTAAACTATTCTCCAAAGAACCCAGTGTCAATGGTTGAAAGAGATTGGAAGGGTTTCCAAAAATTTTTTATTACATCTTTTATTTATTTACATTTCAAATGGCTCCCTTTTCCTGGGTTCCCTGCCCGAAACCCCCTATCCCATCTTCCCTCCCCCTGCTTCTATGAGGGTGCTCCCCCACCCACTCCCTCCCACCCCCACACCTTGGCATTCTTCTACACTTGGGCATCGAGCCTTCCCAGAACTAAGGGCCTCTTCTCCCATTGATGTCCAACAAGGCCATCCTCTGCTACATATGCGTCTGGAACCATGGGTCCTTCCATGTGTACTCTTTGGTTGGTGGTTTAGTCCTTGGGAGCTCTGGGGTGTGGGGTATCTGGTTGGTTGATACTGTTGTTCTTCCTATGGGTTGCAAACCCCTTCAGCTCCTCCAGTCTTTTCTCTAACTCCTTCATTGGGGTCCTGGTGCTCAGTCCAATGGTTGGCTGCAAACATCTGCCTCTGTATTTGTCAGGCTTTGGCAGAGCCCCTCAGGGGACAGACTATGGGAGAGGTTAGATATTTCTGTCTTTTGCGACAATACCAGAACCAGTGGTTCTCAGAATCAGAGGACTAAATATAAATTATTTTGTCTTGTTCCTCTCTGGAAAATTTTCAGGATCAAAAGAAAACAAACAACTAAACAAAATCATGTATTGTATGAAATTCATTTCCATTTATTATAGAAACAAAAAAATTTTCTGTATCTAATTAGATCTTTATAGTTTCATGGTGAAATGGACAGCATCTATTCCTCATTTTCAGCTCATCTACTAAAAGATTTAGGATTACATCTTCATAATAAGTGTCATATATGCCCTGATCAGGGCTGAATTGAAGCCCATTAAAGGAAAAGCTTCCAACATTCCAAGCTACACAAGAGTTTATCCAATTGGGGAGGTCAATCATCTGGCCAAGAAACATCACTTCAGGAGTGCTGACCACTTCCAGCCATGCTAGACAGAGAGGAGGGATAATCATGCTTTTAATGTAACTTTACTTTCCAGAAAGCTTGTTTTTAGTACAGTAGCATACAGTAGCTGAGTTAAGTCTGTACACTATTCAAACTATGCAGAAAAGCATCATTTCCCTCTTTTGTTTTTGTATAATTGCCTAAGCCTAGATATACTTTATCAGACAGTCTGGTCTTTCTCTACAGTTACCTTTCTTTTGTGGTTCCTAACTCAATGGCTTTGCTCCTTCTCCTCCCTCCAGACAGCTGCAGAACTGTACTCCTTTCAGGCCCCCATTCCCTTTTAAATGCTAATAGACCTGCCCTTGATTTGCATTCTGAGTTTGTTTTAAAATTACTTTATTAAGAAAATCGAGATCCTAAGAGAAGAGCCAATTTTCTCAGTGGTACCCCAAGTAGGAATCCTCAAAATTTCTGATAACATAACATATTCTTCTTTCTTGGATACTTTTAAAAGTGCAGGTATTATATCCATTAATTAAATTTTCTTCCAAGAGAAGGAACATAAAGACCATTAGTTTCAAGGACTAAAAGATTGCAAAGGAGAAAAGCTCTTGGAAAACATTCAGAAGACAACTTGGAAGGCACAGTCAACTACAGAAGCATTGGCTCAGTCTCACGTACACGTTCTTTGACACTGACACTACCAAGTCCATTCTTACAGGTGGGTTAACAAAATTGGAAAACTGAACTTGATATCTTTAAGAAGAAAATTGTATTTTCTAGGCTTTTACTAAGCTAGAATAAAAATTTTCCAATCATCTGTCTGTTCCTTTTTTTAAATTTTAATTCCTAATTAGATTGCTTGTGAACACTCTGTCTCCAGCCTAGCTGCTGTCTTGATTGCTGGCAGCACGACTCGGAACCTCAATTGGAAAGTTTGGACTTGACATGCGGAAGGGCAAAGTAAGAAAGGGAATGGGGTTATAGGTTCTATACAAGTTCTGTTGCTTTATGAGTTTTCCTGTGGGTGGGTAAATAGGCCAGTTGATTAATAATAAACAAAAGAAACCCACACTTTCTATTAAATACCTTCATGATTACATAATTGTTTCAAATACTGTATAATAAAACTTTTCCTGAGGAGAAACAACACACCTATCTACTCACTCCAGACAGGGGACCCGTGTCAGACAATGCACATACCACCGAATTTGGTGAGTCAGTGAGGTTTTTTGGCTTTACTTAAAGGAATATAGCGGAGGGGTTAGTTGCAGGAGCAGAAATGATTCAAAGACAGCTGAATCACCAAAGCACGCCCCAGCACGTGAGACAGATCACAGGCTGAAAACCTGGAGCAACTGCACATCCCACAAGCAGCTCAAGAGATAGAAGAGTGCCCTTTCTCGGTGCCTCAGTTGGTCTAAACTTCTCTCAGGCAGCTCAGCTGCTTGCTGCTGCTTCTAGGCAGGTGTTCCTGTTTGTCTTTGCAGCTTTTCTCCTCTGAAAGTATTCTTAGGCCAGCTTCATTTGAGCAGGACTCCCAGCTTTTAGTACTTACCTAGTAGGGAGGGGCATAGTGAATTTGCTCAGTCCCTGGAACTTCCTGAAGGTATTTTGAGTTGTTTACCTCTCTGCTTAAGGGGCTTCCTGAAGGATAGAATGTTTCAATCTCCAAGGAAATTGTTACACAACACCAAAGCCACTGAATTTGCTCTTAAACCTACTCTACAGAAAGAGTGAAATGGACTGATCAGTGTAAGTCCACTCCTCATATTAAATTCTGGTGTTTTCTTTGTTTATGTATTAGCTCTGTTAATAGTGTCTACTGTAGGGTGAATCTTCCCTATATCCCCTTCCCTATATATTAGAATATCTTGTGGTTCACCAAACTCAGGGCAATAACTATAAAGCCTATTATGAGAAGTTCAGCTTCCAAATGAGAAACCACAGTAAATTTGAATGTGAATGAGTCTAACTCAAACTCATGAGTGTAATGGTTGGTGGGAACTGGTTTGTTGGAAAAAAGGGTTCACTGGGTCAGGAGGTTTGGACAGCTCCATGTGAGCCTATGTAAAGTGGGAATCAATCAGCGTTCCTTGATTACTAGGTTCTTAATTCACGTAAGTGGCTGTCAGGGGGAGTGAGAAAGGGTCCAAACCACGTGGGTGTGGTCTTATTCTCGAACTCATTTAGTCATCTCACAAGTACACCACTTATGTAGCTATATAATGACAGCCGCACAGAATGCTTTCCGTCAACAGAGCTTAACATCTAGTTGAGAAAACAGATATTAAACAAACAACCACATAAATAAATGTATGTTTAAAATGGATTAGTTCTTGTGAGGGCAAGTTCAGGATGTTGTGAAGGGAACAAGGGGATTTGATTTGGCTGGAAGGCATTTCAGGAAGGATGAGCAGATATTTAAATTTTCTCCATGCTCAGAGAAGAGAAACTCTCAAGTCTCTGAGTTTGATTGGAGTATTCAAGTGGGTAAAAAAAAAATGCAATGGGGGGAGGATGGGGAGGGGAACACCCATAAAGAAGGGGAGGGAGAGGGGTTAGGGGGATATTGGCCCGGAAACCGGGAAAGGGAATAACACTCGAAATGTATATAAGAAATACTCAAGTTAATAAAAAAAATGCAGGAGTGAGAGACATGGGCTCCTAGAAGGACTTGGATGATGGCTAGTGCATTTACCTCTTAGCAAAAGCACTGTGTTCCTGGACAGGGCTGATTCGATGCCTCAGTGGGTAAAAGATGCTTGCTGTCAAGCCTGACAATTGGAGTTTGATGTCCAGAACCGACATGGTGGAAGGAGAGAACCGACTGCCACAGTTGTCTTTTGGGGTCTATGTTTGTGTTTTTGTGTGTGTGTGTGTGTGTGTGTGTGTGTGTGTGTGTGTGCACATGTGCAAACATGTGGGCACACATTCACTCTCCCACACATAAATAGATGGATAGATGGATGGATGGATGGATACATAGATAGATAGACATAAAATGTGACTCAAAAGAATATACAGTGCTTATGAACTTTGTTGTCACTCTTGGTTCTGGTGTTTGCTTCTCACCCTGTGTTCTTACTAATCTTGCATGTGGCATTTCCTCATGAGTAAACTCATTTGCCTTCTTTTGGAACCTCTGAATAGACTACTCATTTAAAAAATGCTTTCGGGGGCTGGGGATTTAGCTCAGTGGTAGAGCGCTACCTAGGAAGCGCAAGGCCCTGGGTTGGTCCCCAGCTCCAAAAAAAAAAAAAAAAAACCAAAAAAAATGCTTTCAAGGTTGTGCTGAAGAGAGAAATGCACACACACACACACACACACACACACACACACACACACACACTATATGTACTGGGTAATGGGCAAACACATCTGGGGAAGCAGGAGGAAGGCTTTTCTTAGAACAGATGGCTGCTGTGTGTGTGTAGTTAGGCTTGTGTGCATCTTAGGGTTTGAGAGGAGTAAAAAATTATGCTTTAAATGAGGTAGGACATAAGCATCTGTGGCAATAACATAGTGCAGGACAATGAACAGGAAGTAAAATGGAGAACAAATAGCCCTTATGAGGCCATGCATAAATTGTGTAGTAATTTATTTTTACCAAGTAGAAGTAGCATCTAGAAAGAATTTTTGGTAAGAAGTGCCATCCTAAGCTTGACTAATGTTAAAATGCCTTGTACCTACTTTTATGGCTAACCTACTTGTATCTTTATGTTTATAGTGAGATATTTTATAAATGGCTTGATTTTCTTATTTAGTTATTTGATTTTATTGTGGTGTGTGTGTGTGTGTATGTGTCTGTGTGTGTCTGTGTGTATAGGTGTGTGTGTGAGAGCACTCATGTTATGCATGCTTGAGTCTGCGGACTTTGAAGACCCATTTTTAGCACTTCAGTTAGCTAGCAGTGGGTTTGAAGTTAGATATTAGAATTTCACCTAAGACTGTTTCCGTAGAAGCTCTGAGAGCACACTAGACAAGAGTGAAAGTTGATGGACAAGCGGAGAAATGTCATGGAATTATTTCTTTTTCTGCATTCACTTACATGTTTTATTGCATTTGTTAGTTTCAGTTGTTCAATGAACTAGCGGTTTTTCAGGAATCAAAATGGATAGGTACAATACAGTTTGCCGTCTATTGGAAGCTTGTGTGATATAAACTGCATTTACTTTACCACTTAGCATAACACCTAACGGCTAGGAATCAGGACTCATTCCTAAACTTACCAAGTCCCACAGTACTCCTCATGTAATTTTAAGTGTTGGGACTCTATTCTCCAGTCTGGTGCTTTTCCTACAGTATCAGGTAAGACTCAGACCAGGACACAAATTCAAGCAATGCTGAGTGGGACTCTCTGGCCTAGTAAAAGAAACTTGCAGCTGGAAAGCTTGTCCACTAGAGGGCAGAACTCTTGAATTGCAAGCTGTGATCTAGTGCAGTGATAATAGGATTCTATCAGATGCTGTTTGCTGTCTCTCAGCTCCAAACCACGGGCATAGCAGACAATGAAAAACGTGCTTAATCCCAGGGGCATAGAATAAAAGTTATACTTTTCCCTTGTTAGCAAAGTCTTTCCTTCCTGAGAAATGTGTTGTAAATCTTGGCACCCTTAGAACACGCTGCCTGACTGCTGAAATATTTTCTTGCCTCTAATATTGGTTGGAGCAGCAAGGTAAGAGGCAATGTTAGCTCTATTTCCCAACCTCATTATCTCTGTTGACCTAACATACTGGAGGTCTGTGAACCTACCTTGCTAGAGAAGATGAAAATTAAAGTATGAAATAACAGTTCGGGGAAATTGTTCAAGGCACAGAACATCAAACTTGGAAATGATTTTAGAGTGCATGTTCTTCATTTTATAGGTAATAAAACAAAGTCTGAGACCAGAAACTCTGTTTTTATTAAGTACCCAGCTAATCTAAGCCAAAACCAGGCCTAGAACCAGGTTTCATTTTGTACACTGTTCCACTCTGTTCATCCACCCGAGAAATGTTTGGGGGACCCTGGTTCACAAAGTCCCTCAGTATCCTGATCAGAGATCCCTGAGGAAGTGCAACATGCAGATACAGTTGACTCTGCATTAATAAGTGCCATGATTATATCAAGTGAGTTCATCTTCTATTAGCTGAAGACCAGTGGGGCTTTTCCATGCTGGTGCTCATTGGGTCTTAGTTTTAAGAGCACCTTAGCGATGCATGCTTCTTCATTTGGTAGGCTCTGTAAGCGGAGAATTTACAGTTCGGAGGTTATCCAATCATGTAGTTGACTAATGTTGATTAAGCAACCTCATATTGATTGAGTGGAGGAACAGAGGATCAGGTACACACTGGGGTTGGGTGTATGGGTAATAGTTTTCTGCCCTTTCTAATCTGATGACAATGAAACCCTATGGACTCTAAAAATCAGATTTAAGAGCAGGAATTACAGCACACAGTATGAGCCTTATTCAGCTTGCAGTGAACTAGCCTAAGCGATGATGCCAAGTACAAGCGAAGTCTTTAGTTGAAGGCAGGTTGATGTGGCTCCATTGTGGGATGGGATCACCCTATATTCTCAGGGCTACTAAGCACTTTCAACCCCTCCACTGATATTGGCTAGGCAGTTCCTTAGTTAATTGACCTAAACTCTCTCTCTCCCTGTCATGCCCTTTTCACATAGATGTGCCCTCCACCTTTAAGTTATTCCTAGTATTGTAGTTGGAGAGACTCTCTTTGGGAGCCAATTTGAACACTCCCCTCCCTGGATTGAAATTCCTCATCAGCTCACCTCTTTTCACACAGGCATCTGTTTGTGTCCTAGAGGAGGAGTTCCACATATAGCTACACTGTCTCTTCTTCCCCTCTTTATTTACTTCCCCACACGGGACACCCCCCCCCTGACTTGTCTTCTTTTGCTAAAGTTAAATTTATCTTTGCTTGAAGAGACTGTATTTTTTTTTTTGGAATGGGTTGAATTTCATCAAAAAAAGGAGGTAGGTATTTTAAGTTGTATGCAGCAAACTTAAATATTCTAAAATATTCCACCTCCAAGAAAGGCATACTATATAATAAAATCTGGGCTGAACAGTCAGTAGGCTCCTGATGTGGCTTGACCTAAATTCTGTGCTCCCTGGGGGAAAATGTAAGCGTTTTGCCACCTCTTTTCACACCTTGGCCCCCTATGACATTTACTGCCAAATATTTATGTACAATCTCCCTTTGAAATGGTAGCAATTTTATACATGACAGCTACCAAAGACCATGAGGACAAAGGAATAGAGAGAGAGTGTGTGTGTCTCATTTAAATGACAAACACAAGGCTGTTAGTGCAAATGTGCTCTTTATCAATAATTGAACATTTTTAGCTAGAACTTTAAGGCAGGAGCTATCCAGTAACAAAGATTGCTTTTAAATCCTTGGAAACCCAGACTTCATTCCATGTCAGACACCCCATCGATGACCCCCACAGGGTTATCCAGTTATATTTCCAGCCCATATCAAATCTCTGCCTCCACTAGCATGTGTTAAGGACAGTGGGGGGAGTTTTTCTGATTTTTTCCACAGGGAACAAAAATCTGCAGTGGATTTGGTAAATCATTCATTGTGGTGTTCATACAACATGTGTTCATTCTGTAGCTCTGGTGCTCGGATGCTTTATTAGGACCTATGAACAGAGGTACTCAGATCATGGAGCCCTGTTGGACATCCAATTGCATGAACGTTTTCAGGGAAACTGACTCGTGAATAGAATGTACATGTGGCATCTAGGTGCTGCTGTAGAAACACGTGTATGTCAATGCTCTGGCCGAGGAGAGTAAGAGAAACCTTAATATTAGATGACAGTAGGAGCTAACTTGCTGCAGAAGATGCTACTGGTCCTGATAAAGACCCATAAGTGAAGGAGAAAAAGGCATCCCTCAAGAAGTGGAGTACCATGGCAGACAACCTGATGAATGCACTGGTTAGGAGTTGTTGAGGTGCAGAGTTCCGAGGAACCACGCTCTTGATAAGGAGCTGCTGCTGTACATGACAATTGTGACTGATGAGGTATACATAAATTAATTTCTCTGACACCTCCTTCATATTCTCTTTTAAATATTCTTTTGAGTTTCTCCTCATTAAAATATTAATATCATTTAGAGTCAGGGTACTTTACTGTCAGGTTTACACAATATAACATTGTAAATGCATCCATGATGTGAATGACAGAAATGAGAGAAATCTCCCTTTCTTATTTTTCTGGGATAATGGATATTTACTTGTGTATTTATGTATTTATCAGAAATGAATGGAAGAAGAAATTTAAAGGAGAAGAAAGCCCATTGAAACTTAAACATCACATTGGATCGTGTCTACCTTCATCTGCAATGATGATGTGCCAAACGCAAAGGGCTTCGTCGTGGTAGGGGATCTTTATCTCAGGGTCCCAATGGTAGGCAGCCAGACAACTCTGTCAGTCAGTTCTGGAAGCACGGCAGTACTGAGGCTTCCTAAAGGTGGGTGTTTCAGAGAAAGCAGAGAAAGATAATTTTTTTCAGAATCTTAGTTAACCATCACAACTCCCCAAACCACCCAGTCTGTGATTTCAAGCCAGGAAAATAATCAAAATGTAAAGTTTAGATGTTTGCCAAGTGAAATCATGCTTGAGATTTCTTTGGGTTTTGGTATTAGCTTACCCAAGAGAGTTTACCGTGACCTAGAGAGTTACAGGCCTTTGATGTAACCATGTTGTCCAAATAGAGAATAGCAGTTACCACGAAAATTTATGCTACTGATTGTCAAGCTTCTCTGTGAAAACATTTTGGAAACCCCAGACGTATGTCTCCACTCTGGAAATGAATGCCACCTATGTTTACTAATATTTGATAATTGATCAGTTTTGCAAAAACTGGAGAAACAATGCTCACCTGCAGGGGATACTTCAGGTTCTGTGTACATGGGGCACTAAGGCAAATGTTCCATCTTTGAACTCACTTCAGTATCATAATAGATGATGACCAAATAACAAAGCAAATCACTCCCCAGTTTATCTGATTCTATTTTCGCACTGACAGAAATAACACTCTTAGCTGTGTCATGATTCGGCTATTTCAGTAACCTCCAAGAGCACATTAAATTTCAATCCTATTGATGTTACAGAGATCAGTGATTATTCTGGTTAAAAAAATAAATCGAGTGTGGCTTAGAGCTCTCACTCTCAACTTGCTGCTCTAGCGTATTGGGCTGCCCTTTTATGGACTCTCGTGGAACCAAAATGTAGGTAAGTCTAATTAGAATAACCTATAAGCAACTTAAATAATGCATTAATGCAGGTTTAACCACCTTGAGTAACGTTAGTGCCACTTGGCTCTAACTTAGAGAAGCGACTTGCTTCTCTAAGGATTCTGGGAATGTCAGATGATGGAGATACAGAAGTTCACTCTGAGTGACGGAGTCTAGTGAATGCCAAGGAGGTGCAGAGTGAGGTGTCTTTGTCGGGTCATCTCACTCACACTCCTGACTCAGGCCTTTTAGAATTTCTAGTCCTCCTGCCAGACTTATCCCTGTGAGCAATTTGGTGGCTGAGCAGTGACATTTCTATTCAAACAAACTGTCAACGGAGCCAAAATAATTGAGTGGCCTTTGCTCTTTGGAACATGTAATAAAAATCAAGTAATCTGGGGATGATTTCTCTCCCTGCCTTTTAGAGTTATAATTGTGCTGTTCTAAGATAAACATGGATTTGAGGAGAGGAAGTTATCTCAGATTCGGGTGTCCAGTAGCATCATTGCTGAATTGATTGAGCAGTATGTCCACACATGTACAAATAGATACTGTGCTCCTTTGAGAGTGCACAAAAAGATAAGCATAGGAAATCAACTTTAAAAGCATCCCTCAATATCTCCTAAGTATATCACATTATCAGGGTGAGGTCCCTACGCCGCTCTGTCAACTATTATCCTATGTTGCAATCTAACTATTTAAGAATTACTTTCTCTAGTCATAACCTGGTTATTCCTTAGCCGGTGGTAGATAAAGGAGAGGAGTTATGAGAACTCATGAGGAATATGGCGTTGTGACAGTTCGCTGATTCGTTTTGCCGTGTAGGTGGAGAATGACTATATACACAGCATTCTCCAGAGGATAGTCTGAAAAGGGTAAAAGTTTTGTGTTTCTCCATACACGTGAGCATGGACCCTAAAAAGTAAATTGGAACCAAAGATGTGTCTTGAAGAACAGGTGTGCCGTAGTGGGAGGTTGCCTTTACAAGGCTCAGCTCTGATTTTCTTGCGTCTATGGGGTCATTAGGCATAACTGTCTACACATTGGGACGCTTACTCCCATGCAGCTCCTCTCAGCTCAGCTTCCTTTGTCCTCAGGTAGCCACCCTGAATTTGTGGTGGTTTCATGCGTGCTGAGGTTGGACTTGACAGATACTTGTGACCCCACTGGAAGGGATATGGCTTTGAAATCAAGTTAGCCTCATATTTAAGATGGCTTTTTCATTTTCATTTTTTTTTTAATCTTAGAGAATATGGAAAGGAATTTTCCACGATGGATTTACACTGTGTAGTGAAGTGGATAGTAAGTCTCAAAGTTCTAGTTATCCTTCCTTAATGGGCTCCAAACTCAGTGGTAGAGTCATTGATTCCGTGGTTATAGGTTTTGTGGTCCCTATGTATTCTGACTATAGTTGATCTTATTGGTTCACACTCACATGCATAGTTTAAATTTGCATAAATAACTTCATACATCAGAAGTTCCTTGTCTTAGGGTCTTTGGATTGTTGCTACAAAATATCAGAATTTGGACATGTAATATGAGACAGAGGTTTATTAATTTAAAGTCTGGATACCTAACAGCAGGGGAGTGCTGTTATATGGGGAGTGCCTTGGCAGAAAGCACCATGTATCATTAATAAATATCTAGCAGAGAAGTCATATGGAGAGAGAGAGAGAGAGAGAGAGAGAGAGAGAGAGAGAGAGAGAGAGAGAGAGAGAGAAGGAACGGACAGGCTCCTTGTAACAATCCACCCACATGAGAACGGTTCACTTTCATAAACCTAACCAACTAGGAGTGACTAGCTTGGATCACTTCAGAAAGTAAGTCATGGCTCAGTCTCTCTCTAGGCTCTATCTCTTGCAGGTATCATCACTACAGGTACATCTCAAAGACCAGTGGAAACTCTGTGTGATTTCCAGATTCTTGCTTCTCAGAGCAAGAAACGGGCTAGGAATAGATGGATAGTGGTAGAATCTGAGACAGTGTGTGTGTGTGTGTGTGTGTGTGTGTATAATTTTTCAAAGATTTAATAGGTAGATCATGGTAAAAGTAGCAGGCAATGTAATAGTTGTATCTGTTGCTTCATTCATCACTTTTCTATTAAAAGCTGAACTAAATATGTACACATGTAACTTTTAGAGAAAATTAATTACTTGAGTAATCACTAGCAAATAGCTTTTATGATTTTTAAAAATAGTGTACTTGTGTGTACATGCATATATGTGTGTGTGTGCCTGTGTTCCTGTGTATGAGCACAGTCATACATTTGCCACAGTATGTGTGGAAGTTATCGGACAACCTCTGATATCAATCTCGACTTTCGCTTTGTCTGAAACAGGTTGCTCTGCATATGTCAGGCTACCCCACATCAAATGTCCATGGATTCTCCTGTCTGCACTCCCATGTCACTGAGATTTGTAGACAGGTGCTACTGTACTTGTTTTGTAGGCTCTGCAGATTTTGAACTCAGATCTTCACTGCAAACTCATTCTACTCCTGAAGTGCCCCTAGCCCCCAAGTGTCATTTTTTTCTCTTTTATTTATTGGATATTTTATTTACATTTCAAATGTTGTCCCCTTTCCCAGTTTCCCATTCATAAACCCCTTATCCCCTCCCCCTTCTATGACAGTGTTCTGCCACCCGTCTACCCACCCCTCCTCCCTCCCTGCCCTGACATTCTCTTACACTGTGAAATTGAGCCTTGGCAGGACCAAGGTTTCTCTTCCCATTGGTGCCCAACAATGCCATCCTCTGCTAAATATGCAGCTGGAGCCATGGGTCTGTCCATGTGTAATCTTTGGGTGTGGTTTAGTCCCTGGGAGCTCTGGGTGGTTGGTATTGTTTTTGTTATGGGGTTGCAAAGCCCTTCAGTTCCTTCAGTCCTTTCTCTAACTCCTCCAATAGGGACCCCATTCTCAGTTCAATGGTTGGCTGAGAGCATTCACCTCTGTATTTGTCATGCTCTGACGGAGCCTCTCAGGAGACAGCTGTATCAGTCTCCTGTCAGCATGCACTTCTTGGTTTTAGCAATATTGTCTGAATTTGGTGGCTATATGTATATGGGCTGAATCCCCAGATAGGGCAGGCTCTGAATGGCCATTTCTTCGATCTCTGTTCCAAACTTTGTCTCCGTATCCCTTCCTATGAATATTTGTTTTTAAGAATGACTGAAGCATCCACACTTTGGTTGTCCTTCTTCTTGAGCTTCACGTGGACTGTGGATTGCATTTGGGCTAATAGACATAGTGAGTGCATACCATAGGTTTTTGTTTTTTTGTGGGTTTTTTTTTTGTTTTTTTGTTTTGTTTTTTTTTGTTTGTTTGTTTTTGTGATTGGGTTACCTCATTCAGGATGTATTTTCTAGTTCCATCCATTTGCCTATGAATTTCATGAAGTCATTGTTTTTGATAGCTGAGTAGTACTCCATTGTGTAGATGTACCACATTTTTGAATCCATTCTTCTGTTGAAGAGCATCTGGGTTCTTTCCAGCTTCTGGCTATTATAAATAAGTCTTCTGTGAATGTAGTGGAGCATGTGTGTTTGTTGTATGCTGGAGCATTTTTTGGGTATATGCCCAGGAGAGGTATAGCTGGGTCTTCAGATAGTAATATATCCAGTTTTCAGAGGAACCTCCAGACTGATTTCCAGAGTGGTTGTACCAGCTTGCAATCCCACCAAAAATGAAGGCGTGTTCCTCTTTCTCTGAGACAGTTTATTAAGAAGGAAAGAAAGCTACACCAAGAGAGGAGGTGCCTCAAAGCTGGGAGCAAGGGTCTGAGGCCCAGTGCTGCTCATGCTCTGGGAACTAGGACCTCTCTCTATCTACTGCACAGTGTACCCCCTTTGGAGTTGTCTCCTTTTCATATTGTCTTTCATAGGTACAGTGTCTAGTCTTCCTGCTTGCCAAAGGGGATCCTTCATATGCTCATCAGACCTCATTCTTCCTTCTGCTCTCTGGCCACACCACCTACATGGAGTACCATCACACCAAGGTCCTAGTGCTCATCATGTGGTCATTTAGATAGTCAGGATCCAAATTACTGCATCCATCTCCAGCAGATCGATTGTCAGTCCTCTGGAATGGTGAACAATACCTCCTATTCCCAGGTTCAAGAATCTGATGTACAGAGTCTTTAGAGGTTAATTTTCTTAGCGTCCTATTTTATATGCCCTTCCTCTTTTTCCTCTCTAAAGGTATACAGAGGAAATGTTTTCCCATTTCTGCTCCCTTTCCCCCAAAGTAACAGTGTCTTGTTGTGTAGCCCATTCTAGGATAAAATCCCATTTCCAGTTTGCCTGTTGAGTCTGAGGTAGTCACGTGGGCACTCCCATTATAGACCAGTGTTTCTCAAAGTGAGATGTCACTGGGAATCACTTTGGAAACTTGCGAAAAGGCAGACTCTGATTCAACAAGTCGGGATTGGAGTTTTTAGACTTTGTGTTTCGATCAGGTTAATATCCAGATTAGCATCCAAGCTAACTCTAACCACACTGCTGATGAGGCCAAGGCCGAGGATGGCAATTTATCTAGCCAAGAGAGAACTCCGCCTCACTAGCTTTCAGGATAATGCTTATACCTTGACCTTTCTATCGCTCCGTATTCAATAATTTGCATTTTAAAAGCAGTCATTTATTATTGCTCTTGTCCCTGTAACCCGCAGGCTGCCCCTGTGATGTACACCTTATCATCATCATCGCTGTCTTTAATCATGGTGGAAACGTTAACTAGGAACGTTAACAGGCTGCAGGCTGCAACCTGTGAGCCTTTATCTCCACTCTACTCTCTTCTCTTCTCCCCTCGCTTTCTAATCTAACCCATACATTTTCATTGTGCTCTATGTAGGTATTAAATTGTTGTTTAAGAACGGATATGGTAACTGGCCTGTGGTAGATTCTCAATAACAGTTTCCACGGATTGAAGCCTCCTCACCTCATGGACCTCCTGCCTGCTTCCCCTGAATTCTGGGTGTTCCTTATTTGCCCTGGCTTTGAGGACCTCTCATTCTCTACACTGCAGCCCCTGGTCACACAGCAGCTTGCGCCTTCTACTTCCTGTCACCCGCCCACCCATAAGCCGTTGCCATTTGAAATTCATGGCACTTCTTTGTAATGTTTTCTACCACTTTCTGGGTCCTTTATTGAAATCATAATAGGACTTATTGTTTCTGAATCAGTCTGCAGGCATTGCCATGTACGAGGGTGACACATCCCATTTCCCGGCTTCAAAGATATTAGACGTTTTCATGATAACAGCCTTGACTGCATTCTGCCTTAGCCCTCTGCTCACGTCACTTCTGATTCCACAATATGAACTCAGAACTGATAAAGTTAAAGCCTATCTTTATGGACTAGAGAGTGAAAACATTCACATAATCTGAGTCAGACATAGTTAACAACTAAAAACGGTCTTCCAGGCTTTTTCATAAGTAGAATTCTACTTAAATTGAAACACGCTAAATTTGTAATCTAGCACAGTACTTTGTATATACATTTCAATCTCATTTTATTTGATGTAACAGTATATCGACACATATCACATGATTTTCTAATATTCTACTTTATATATGAATTCCGATTCATTTGATTCATTACCTATTAAAAGACATTTAAATTATCTGCAGTATTGGAAGATACTGAAGCATTTCGTGTTGATGCTTTTATATTTCCCCTTATTTACTGCAGAGTATCTTTCTAGATTTAAAGACTGGATCAAAATATATATGAGATATTAGATTACATTTTTATAAAATTGAAACGCATAGTTCTCAAACAATAGGGCTACCTATCCCATATTTCTACTATCCCATATTCTACTATTTCTATTATCAATGAAATGTATTTATTGTCTCAAGTTTAACATTGTGTTAAATAGATCTGAGCTCAATTGTATTTGAATTCATTTAAATACAGATGGAGATTTAAATATATTTTTATACATGGAGGTGTTTGAACAAAACATCAATGTTTATCTAAGCAATATTGGGAAAATGTTTGGATTTGGGGTCTCTTGCCTCAGGCTTTAGGAATTTAATTTCTTTGGCAGGTAATTCCAGCTGCTAGAATTTTCAATGCATAGGAAATAATGTGTAGGTTACACTAAAACCGTCAAAACTGATGCTTTTATGACATAGCTGATTCAAAAGGATATTTTGGAGCAAAATTTCTCCATATATATTGCACATAAAATTTTTCTGTATATTGCTCCAAATATACATGCCGAGTAACTCTCTTTTCACTCTCTTCTTCTTTCCAATGCTGCACTGAGAATTATACTTTAATTAGACTGAGTCAACATTTAATTTTCACTTGTTTTAACTACTGTGTTCAATGAAGCAGAGAATCCATTCTTCTCAAAAAAATACAGGGAACCACAAATACAGCAACTTCATGCCCCTCAGACGTGACTATGCACTCTCTTTGAATAAATACCAGCTTATTCAAAATTGTAGCCTAAAGCACATGGCCTAGCTGGGCACAGAGATTCCTGTGAACAGCCTACCTTTCCCCACTAGATCATTTTTCATTTCTCCTCTCCTCTTACTGCTCCACTATCGTCGATCATTTATACTTCTCCTTCTTATTAGGCCGCCACTTTATTTCCCATTACTCAGAGATCACCTGAGGATTTGGGCTTGACAATACCCTCTATTTTCAGACTTTGCTTTCGCCCTCAAAGCTCTTCACCTCCACCTCCCACCCCCTTTAATTCTTCCCAGAGGTGATTTGCCCTCTGAGTCTCAGAAGCAAACTGCAAGGCAGCCTTCCCTTAAATTGCATCCTTTGTTAAGGATGTGAATGAGGAAGCCAGACTTTCTACTTGAGAAGCACTTGAAAGGGCTGGCCTACAGAGCTGGCTTATTAGAGTCAAGTTTAAAGCTCCTGTTTTAATGTTAAGGTCCTTCTTATTCTCGGCTAATTTTCATGCTTTTCCCTAACAGGAACAGCATATGCCAGTCTGGTTGGTTTCTTATCAAGACTACAGAATTTACTTCCTACTTTCTATCATTGTGTTATCCCACGGGTAGTGCCTCTCTCAACTATCCACTCCATTCCTTATTATCTATCACTTCAAATATTTTCCATCAATAGGGCTGGGTCAAATTCCATTTTCTCAAGTCTCTAATCAGTGACTTCTACTTTAATTTTTAAAAATTAATTTATTTCATTCTTACTTATTCATCTTACATCCTGCACACTGCCCTCCTCCCGGTCACCCCCTCTCACAATCCTTCCCCCATCCCCCTTTCCCTTCTGCTCTGAACAGGTGGGAACGCCCATAGGTATTCCCCCAACAGGGCACATCTAGTCTCTTCAAGGCTAGGTGCTTTCTCTCCTATTGAGACCAAACAAGGCAACCCAGCTAGAAGAATATATCCTATGTGCAGGCAACAGCTTTGGGATAGCCCCCGTCCCAGCTGTTTGGAAACCACATGAAGATGGGGCTTCAAAGGTTTGCCTAGGTCCAGCCATGTATGTTCTTTGGTTGGTGGATCAGACTCAGAGCTCCAAGGGTTCAGGCTAATTGAATCTGTTCGTCTTCCTGTGGACTTCCTATCCCTTTGGGGGCTGTAATATTACCTTCTGTTCTTCCATAAGAGTCTCAAAGCGCCATCCACTGTTTGACTGTGGGTATCTGTCTGAGTCAGCTGCTGGGTGGAGCCTCCCAGGAGACAACATGCTCCTGTCTGTAAGCTTAACAGAGTATAATCAACAGTGTTAGGGATTGATGCTTGCCCATGAGATTGGTCCCAAGTTGGACTGGCTATTGGTTAGCTATTCCTCCAGTCTTCACTCAATCCCCTATGCCTGCATTTCTCATAGACAGGTTAAGTTTCAGATTGGAAGTTTTGTGGGTTTTGGTGTCTCCATCACTTCACGGGGGTTCCTGACTGGCTATAGGAGGTGTCCTCTTCAGGGTCCATATTCACAATGTAGTGAGTCACACCTAAGATCACCCACATTGATTCTTGGGCACCTCCCTAATCCCAGGTCTCTGTCTTGTTCAGGAGATTCCCCACTTCCTGCTCACCCCTGACAGTTGCAGACTTCCATTCATTTTCATGGCCTTCTAGCCATCTCTCCTGTCCTACCTCACACCTGATCCTGAACCCTATCCCCTTCCCTTCCAGTTCCCTCCCGCTATTTTATTCCCACTATTTTATTCCCCCTTCTACGTGAGATTCAAGTTTCTTCACTGGGACCTTCCTTGTTTGACTCCTTTGCATCTGTGGAGTATAGCATGGTGCCTGTATTTTATGGCTAATATCTACTTATAAGTGAGTACATATCATGCATGTCCTTTTGGGACTTGGTTAACACATTCTGGATAATATTCTCAAGTTCCACCTATTTGCCTATAAAATTCATAATGTCTTTGTTTCAAATAGCTGAATAGTAGTCCATTGTGCAGATGCACCTTATCGTCTTTATCCATTCTTCAATTGAGGGACACCTGGGTTGTTTCCAGTTTGTGGCTATTACGAATAAATCGCAGTTTGTTAATTGAATGACTGCCAGTGACAGGCCACCTGGCACATCAAGAGATAATTCAGATCACTATGAACTAGCAGAGAAATCCAGTTTCTGTGCCTTCAGATATTTCTGCCTATATGACTTATACACACCAACTATAATTTTTAATACAGCATTGTCCGCCTCTGCTTTTCTTGTGTATTATAATGCCTTGAGCATTTGGAAAGGTCTATGATGTTCTTTAGTGTTCTGACTTCATTTATTGGGGGGGAAATCTCCTGTGTCCCTTTGTCAAGTAGTATCTTTATCATTCATTCTTCATAACTGAGCCTGACAATTCCGATGTGGTCTGACAAGTTCAGAAGATCATGAGGGTGTTAAAGTATTCTGGAATCCCTAAGTCATGTGGAATTTCAGCAATCCTTTCATGATCTTGTTTACTCACACAATAGATTATACATCTTTGTCATCATTTAAGTGTCATGGTTCCCTCGGGCTCTGATGCCAGGCAAGCACTGATCTGTCTGCTTTATGTCACTGTTCATCAGCTTTTATTTTTCTAGAGTTTTATATAAATGAAATTATGAATGTTTGTAGTCTATCACAAGGGACTTTCTCCTTCTGAAGATGTTTGTTTCTTAGAGAAAGTCAGATTTACAAAGGCTTTGCTGATACAATTGACTTTTTAGGCCTACATTCAAGAGTCTTGGCTTTCTAAATTTACCTTGTTTTCAGCCCCGTGTTCCTGGGCATCAGAATAATTTGGAATAAAGAAATATGACACCCATAGTGTGTGTTTACTGTCCTTTGGAGCTTAGAGCCTTCTGGAGATTTGATAATCAAACCTCAATGCATTATTTCAGAACACAGAATTATAAAATATTAATTTTTCAAAAGCTTAAGTTATGGATAAAATGGCTGATTAGAAGAGCCAAGAATGATAGCATATAGCAATGCTGGCAGTGTTGGCACAATAGTTAAGGGTCTTCTTTTTCCTCCCCTAAACTGCAGCCCTTTACCTGGCCCAAAATAATATCACTAGTTTTATTCCTAGCAATAACTCTGGTATGTTTTCCTATAGTACATATATGTCTTTTTATTTTAATTGCACTGTTCTTCTCAGGCACCCTCTGTGTGTGTGCATATATTATTATTTTTTTAAAAGATAATTCCCACTGAAAAATTTGCACATTGTAAGTAAGATGGGATTAAACAAATATAAACTTTTATGAATTAATCTTTCTAGACAAGATGAATACTTTGATCACTATAAAGACTTCTTATGTCTTTTTCAGTCAATTTCTACCAGACTCAGTCACTAGGAAGCTATTCATCTACTTTCTGTTTTCATAAATTAGTATAGATTTTCTAGAGTTTCATATCAATGACATTATATAGTATTTATTCTTAGT
The DNA here is from genome assembly GCF_011064425.1 of Rattus rattus. Lineage (NCBI taxonomy): Eukaryota > Metazoa > Chordata > Mammalia > Rodentia > Muridae > Rattus > Rattus rattus. The sequence continues at coordinate 103,770,534 of NC_046159.1, read as the reverse complement.
TATTAAATATTTATTTTAAAGTGTGTGTGTGTGTGTGTGTGTGTGTGTGTGTGTGTGTGTGTGTGTGTGTGTGTGTGTAGACAAGTGTATGTGAATGCAGAATCTCTATGGAGTTAGAGTTGGAGTTAGATGTGTGTGACCCATGTATTCTTTTGTTTCTGGTTTCCAGGGTTTGAAATGTATCCATGAAGTTTTATGTGCTTTTCCCTCCCAATAGTTCTTTCAATTTTATTACTTTTTTATTATTGAGTCGTTATATGAATTTAGTTTTCATTTATTTATGCTGACTTGAGCTGTTCTCAGTTCTAAGATATTGAGTATCAAGTGTTTGTTAGTATTGGTGTATGCCACAGTTTCGTTCTTGAATGATTACCAGAATCTATGTGTTGATGCCTTGGTCCACAGTCTGTGTCACTACTCAGGAGTGGTGGAATCTTTAGCAGGGAGGTTCTAGTAGAAGGGAGGTAGGTCCTTAGTATCTTCTTGTTCTTTTGCTTTTTTAGCTATCTTCGTCTTCTATTGTTCTGAAGAGACAAATAAAAGTTCATTTAATAGGTGCTTGCTTACATTTCAGACATTTAGTTCATTATCAGGTACTAATATAGTGGCATGGAGGCAGACATTGTAGCCAAGAGTTCTATATGCAGATCTTCAGGCAACAAAAAGAGACACTGGGGCTGGCTTGGGCTTTTGAAACCTCAAAGCTCACACCCAGTGTCACACTTCCTCCAATAAGGCCACATCACCTAAGTCCTCTCAAGTACTGTCCTTCCCTGATGACCAAGCATTCAAATATATGAACCTATGGGGGGAGGAGTGTCATTCTTATTCAAACTAGCACATAGTACTAGCACAAAATGATCCAAATCCCCCTGCTATATGCTTCCACTGTGCCAGACTGTGCCCCTTAAGCCCAAAGCAAAGGAAACAAGAGTCAAGGACTGAAATTTCCAAAATCATGAGCTCAAATAAATATGCACCTCTTAAATGTTGATTATCTTAGGATTTTATCATAGTGAGAGAATGTTGACTGAAAAATATTTCTGCTCTATGGACATATGTTTTCTTCTTTCTTAGGTATGTACCTGCAGTGGGGTACATGTTTAATTTCACTAAAAGAAAACAAAACAATCCCAAACCTCCCAGGATCTTCATTTTAGTGATTCTATCATGCTTCAGTCCTGTCAGCAGTGTGTGATTTCCACACACTGGTTTTCCATGTTGCTGTTCTGAGGATGCATGGTAGCTCCTGGGAACTCATTCTCTCTTTTTCTCCATTTATTGTTTTATCTTCCCCAAATTGTTGTTCTTTCTCCCTTTTCTCTGCTAGCTGGGCTTTGTGTCTAGAATAATTTCTTGTAGTAGTTCATTAAGCCTCTCCCTCTTCTAGTTTACGGAATTCTTCAAAGAACTTATCCATTCAAAAACATCTCTTCCCTAAGGGTCTCATTCAGCTATTGGCAATAATATTTGAAACCCAGAGAGTTTTTGTATATGTAAGTAAATGTATTTACCATGTGAGAAAGACAGCATGCTGACCGAAATGCTTTTCAGATTTCTCCATGACAAAGACTCTCATACAGTACAAAACAGTGAGTTGCATTCTTGATTTTGATATTTTCATAGATGTATGCTATGCTCTTTGATGACAGCAACTCTCTATTACTCTCTTCCAGCTCCCCTACATCCTACTGTTCTCATTTCTTTTTCTAGATTTTTTCTAATGTACTTAACATGCATTTAAGGAAAAAACTCTAGATTCTGCATATGAGTGGAAATATGTATTTGTCTTTTTTGAGTCTGGTTTGTTTCGCTTAACATGATATTCAGTTCTATATATCCTTATGTAAATGACCCAATTTTCAAATTTATGACTGACTTAGACCATCATTGACATATACACCACATTTTGTTCTGTTTATAAATGGACACTTACACTGATACCATATCTTGGCTACTGAGAATAGTACCACAATGTATAAAGATGTGCAGGTGACTCTGAGGTAGCTATTTTCATCTCATTGAGAGCTTATAATAGGTCTACTATTAGTTTTGTTGAAAGCCCCATGCTGTTTTCCATAGTGGCTGAACTAAGTTACTTCCCTTCCAGTAGTTTGATCTATTATTCTCACCAACATTTCTCGTAGCTTGATGTCTTGGTGATAGCTATATTTTATCGGAGTGAGAAAGAATCTCAGTGCAGTTTTGATTTACATTTCCCTGTTGAGGAATGATGTTGAACATCTTAAGAAATCAATTTTTAAGAGACAATTGGAAATCTCTGCTTCATAAATATTCGTGTGTTGAATCAAAAGAAGTCAACGGAGTTGAATTTAGAAAATCTGTCCTGTGGTTTGGTGGGTGTGTTGGGTTGAATTTGTTGATAAAATGCAGTGTTCTGTGGATATTTTTGGGATCTCTTTATGATCTCTTCTTTTAGTAAAAGGAGTAATTCATCTTGACAGTGAGCTACATCAATATTATATTTAATCAAATTTAAAAGTATTAGTTTCTCAGACATTTGTATTACTACTATTTTAAGTACTTGAAATAATTTGAGATTTATCATCAGGGAGGGTTTTCAGTATGAGAACATAAAAGGATGATAAAAAGACTCAATAGTCAGGATCAGTGAGAGCTGTAGCATCATCTTCTTTATCTAAATGCTAACCACATCATTGGATTGGAGTCTGCCCATCACATCAACGTGATGTACCATGATTGCACACTGCCCCATCTTGCAGGAAGGATCCCTTCAACTTCCTCCAACCCACTCCCTGGCCCATCACTAGCTGGAGCCTTATCCCATACCTTATGATCTTGCCTTAATATTTTGTCTTTGTTATCTAGAATCTCTAAAATAATGTGATTTCCTCCATCACAACCTTGTCAGTGATTAAATAACTCATTTTTAAGGATGAGGAGAGAAATTTTAGGTCTTCATTTAGTAGACTTCAGTTGAATTCAATACACATTACTATCTCAGGCAGTTGGGTTTGCATTGAAATTTTAAACATAAGCAAATGATGTTCTTTTTCAATTCCCTGAATTATTTATTTTTTGGTTGTTTTTGTTCCCTTTTAAAGAAGGAGTGAAGCATCCACATTTTGGTTATCCTTCTTGAGTTTCATGTGGTCCGTGCATTGCATCTTGGGTAATTTGAGCATTTGGGCTAATATCCACTTATTAGTGAGTGCATTGTCAGTCTAGGTTGAAAACTTTAATTCAAATTATATTTCTATGTGTATACATTATATATTATATATACTTTTAGGTAAGTAAATAATAATATGATTTCTTATGTCTTTTTCAGATATTCCTTTTGTTCTTTCACCCTCCTCACTCCCTCTCCTTCTGTGTTGACATCCATTTTCCCTCTAATATCGAAGCTACACTCTGTTTTTCTCACTTCCCTCTGGATTCCCTTATATACTGTTATTCCCTTCTCTAATGCCCACCCCCCGACACACACACTCCCTTTTTCTGCTGTTATTCCGGGTTCCAATGCTCATCTCTGAAGATTCAGAGTAGGGGTTACAGACAAGAGAGAAGCTATGGTGTTTTTCTTTCTGGGTCTGAGTTACCTTATGTAATATAGTCTTCTCTAGTTCCATCACATACCTGAATGTGCTATCATTTTTTATTTTATTTTATTTTACAGCTGAGTGGTATTCCATAGTGAATGCATACCATGATTTCATTATCTGTTTGCTGGTTGAAAGGTGTTTACATTGTTTCCTAGCTATTGTGAGTAAAGCAGCAATAAATTTGGCTGAGCAAGTTTCTCTTCTCTTCTCTTCTCTTCTCTTCTCTTCTCTTCTCTTCTCTTCTCTTCTCTTCTCTTCTCTTCTCTTCTCTTCTCTTCCTCTTCCCTTCCCTTCCCTTCCCCTCCCTTCCCTTCCCTTCCCTACCCTTCCCTTCCCTTCCTTGCCCTTCCTTCCCTTCCCTTCCCTTCCCTTCCCTTCCTTCCCTTCCCCTCCCTCCCCTTCCTTCCCTTCCTTCCCTTCCCTTCCTTCCCTTCCCTTCCTTCCCTTCCCTTCCTTCCCTTCCCTTCCTTCCTTCCCTCTCCTCCCATCCCTCCCTTCCTCTCTTCCTCTCCCTCTCTCTTTTTGAAGTAAGATATTGGGCCCTTTGGCCATATGCTAAGGAGTGGCATAGCTGGGTCACATGGAAGGTTTGTTTGTAGCTTTCTGAGAATTGGCCACAATGATTTCCAGAGTGGCTGGAGAAATTTGAACCCTACCAACAGTGGATGAAGATTTCCTTCCTCCCCACTCTGGCATTGTGCTCTCAGTTTTTTTTATTGCTCTGACCATCCTGAAGGCTGTGTGGTTAGATGGAATCCCAAAGTTGTTTTGATTTATTTTCTAAGATTGCTAAGGATGACGAACATCCTTTTTAAACTTCTGTTTCTTTTTGAGAACTTTCCGTTTATATCCATAGCCATGACTGAATGGGTAATTTGGTTCCTGACTCTTTGTTTCGTCAGTTCTTTATAAATTCTGGGAATTAATCTTCTGTCAGATATTTAGTAGGAAAATATTCTTTTCCATTCCTTAGACTTCACCTGGTTAATGATTTCTTTAATGCAGAAACATTTTATTTCTATCAGATCCCACTGGTCAATGGTCAGCCTTAATTTCTGGACAAACCAAGTCCATAAGACCTGTATGGAGGGTGGCTCCTGTGTTTTCTTCCAGTGGTCTTGGTGTTTCAGGCTTTTCAGTGATGTCTTTGATACATTTGGAGGTAGTGTTTATCAAAGTGATAGATGTAAGTCTAATTTTGTTCTTCTAGGTATGGACATTATGCTTTCCCAGAACAATTCGTCAAACATGCTGTCTTTTTTCCAGTGTAGATTTTTGACATCTTTTAAACATTTTTTGAGTGGCTATAGTTCTATGGACTCATGTTTAGGCATTCTATTTTGTTTAGTTGGTTTAAATGTCTTTATTTTTAATGCCACCACCTCCTTGTTTTGTATTACCATAGCTCTGTTTTTTTCTTTCTTTGATTTTTTGTTCCATATGAATTTTAAGACAGTGATTTTTCTATTTCTGCAAAGAATGAGATAGGGATATTTATTGAGATGGCATTGCATCTGTAGATGACTTTTGGTAAAGTGGTCATTTTCACAATACTAACATAAGACGGCTTTCTATTTTCTAGTGTCTTTTCAATCTTTCTCTGGAGACTTTAAGCTTTTGTGCAAAAGTCTCTCATATCCTTGGTTAGATTTATTCCTAGATATTTTATTTTCTTAAATCTATGATAAAAGGGAAGGTGTCCACAGTATCTTTTTCTGGGTATTTGGTTGTGGTGTAGCGAAAAAATAATTTCTGAAAGTTGCTTCTGTATTCCAGAACTTTGCTGAAATTCTTGATTATTTGTAGAAGTTTTTTGGTTGACTTTTTGGAATTTCTTATATATGTTATATTGTCTAAAAATGGGGATAGTTTCACTTAATATTCCCACACTAGCATCCCTTTCATTTCTTTCTCTTGCCTTATTGGTCCAGTGAATACTTTGAACACAATATTGAAAAGAAGTAGGGATAACGGAAGGCACTGTCTCATTTCTGATTTCAGTGGTATTGCTTTAATCTTTTCTACATTTAGGATAATGTTGGTTATGAATTTGTCATATATAAATTTTACTATGTTGAGACATCTACCCTCTAGTTCTTCTCTCTCAAGTACTTTTATTAGGAAGATATGTTGGACTGTGTCAAAGACTTTTTGCACCTACTGAGATGATCATGTGATTTCTTTCTATAAGTCAATTTTTATGATTTATTGTTTCTTGAATTGCATATGCTGAACTATCCCTGCATCTCTTGAATAAGTAGAACATGCTTATGATAAATAATGTTTTAGTGTATGGTCTGTATTCTGTTTGAACATATTTTATCAAGAATTCTTGAAAAACACATTTCATGAACATATGTTCATTAGTGTATTGACTTATAGTTTTCTTCTTGTTAAATCTTTAGAGGTTTTTGTTATTAAAGTAATACTGGATTACTAGAAGAAGTTTGGAAGTCCTCCTTCCCTCCCTCTTTTCCTCTTTCTTTTCCCCCCTCCTTTCTTCCCTCCTTTCCTCTCTCTCTCTCTCTCTCTCTCTCTCTCTCTCTCTCTCTCTCTCTTTCTTTCTTTGTCTAGATGTGGGAATTGGAGAGGGAGAGGGTGATTGAAAGGAGAATCAGGTGGACTCACCAGGCTAGACTTTGGCAGAATTATATTCTGCAGGGAGGAAAGGTTGGATAGGAGACCAAGGGGTCTGCCTAGTGTTCCTCTTATTTAAAATAATTGTACTATACTACTATACCATTTTCTATGCATTTTTCCACTTTGTCTTTCTCTGTGAATATAATATGTATATGTATGTGCTTGTATGTGTGATTTATTTCATAACATGTCATGTGGCAATTTCTATGAATACACATTTATATGAAAGAAAGGTCTGTTATATATAATGTTAGTTGCTGGGGTCTATGTAATTCTTTTGATCATTTAATCATCTTAATTGTGTGATTCAAATAGTTTTTATTTAGTTGATCTTTTTATTGATAATTGGTATGGTTCATTTATAATGGTTGTGACTTTATAAGTTTATTCTATAAATTTTCAAAAATTTGTGTAAATGTGGAAGCTATATTATTTTTTCTGGCAAAAATACAAATGGATATAATTTCCAGTTAGAGGATTTATTTAACTTTAGTATTGCCTCTGCCTTATGTTTAATATTCCATAACAAATGACTAATTTAACTTTGATTAGTATTGCCTCATAACTAATTTCTGACCATTTTCCATTAGCTTTTAAAAACACCTTTTATAAACATTACAGAAATACACTCTAAAACATTTGAAATGTGTTTTCTCCTGAATAAAGAGATTTAAGCAGTGGGAATTATTTGGACTGTTTTAATCTGATTTTATCCAGGTCATTTGTTCAGTGCAGTTTATTTTCATTTTCTTCTTGCTTATTTAATTTAAAATTAAATAATTGATTTATTGTCAATGTTTCTACTTGTTTGAAGGTTATTTTCTCTATATGTAATTGATTGTTGCTATAGAAAATTTAAAATGCACCCTCTGTTCTAAAACTAATCAACAGCCTTACTCTCCTTGTCAAGACGACCAGCCTGGTTAGAAAGCTTTAATTAAGTGATACACTTCACAAATGCTCTACAGTGTTGTCTGGTATTTTAGTAGACTTTTATTTTGATATGGCTATAAACCCATGATATCATTTTCTGCATACATGTGCTAATATATTTACCCAAAGGTTCACAACAGTAATTTTTTAAAACCTTCTTCACATTAGACTTTTCTTAGGAGATATTTTCTTTTTCTAACATGTATCTTTCAGACTTTCATGCTTCTTAGAGGTCTGTTGGTGATAAAACTCCAAAGGAGTGTTTTTAAATAAAATGTATCTATTTCCTTTCGTTTTGGAATGTTAGTTTTTCTGTGTCTTCAGCTTTAGCTTGACTGCTGTGTTTTGTAGGTTCTGAATATGTCTTCCCACTTTGCGTCTATGTTTTCCTCATCTCCTCAGAGAAGCAGGTGTGAAGACAATGTGCGTCTGTGCAGGCTATCCTTCAGTCTCCTTTCAGGTCCTCGTTGTCGTCATTGTATACACTCTAAAGTGTCTAGCAAGAACTGCAATTTACATTTTAATTTGGCACATGGCCTTTGTGCCATGTGTTCACCTTGATGACTTAGATTTCCATCAGTTTTGAATAGTCTCAGCAAGCAATTCTCTAACCAGTGCTTTTGCCAAAACTCTGTTTCCTTCTGAAGTTCCCATCATTATTGTCTGAGGCTTTTCAGTCTGCCCTCTGTACTTTTATGTTTTCTTTATAGTTCTCGCTTCCTTGACTCTTTACTTGATGTGGATAATTTTCCAGGTGTACATCCCAATTTACATGTTTTGCCTTCCTAAATATTTGTCAAGGTTTTTTTTTCCCGCTCATATATAGTTTAAATTTGAATTAATATATCTGTATGAATTCATTTCCATGAATTCTATTTTATTCTTTGCCAAAAAGGTTTGCCAAAATATGGGAATAATACATACAAAAACCTCTTGGTTAAACATGATTGCTATCCCAAAAGGCTGGGAACAGATTGGTCCATCTATTCGTAACTCTTTGTGTTGCACAAAAGATTTATATTGGTGTTCTATCCTGCCATTTAAAGGAATAGTAAGTATTGCTGTACACTTCTGCAATGGTCATGAATTAAAAAGTATGTTGTGTAAGTGAGTGTGAAATATTTAGAATTAAATATATTGCTTCATAAATTACACTTCCAAACTTATATCTGGAAGCCATTAGATCTTCTAGGGTTTTGTTACTATTGTTTTTGTTTATTGCATGGACTTGATAGTTTTTTTGAAAATTCACAGGAATATTTAAATTTTAGTTAAATGTATCATTTGTGTGTGCTTGATTCTGACAATTTAATAGTTTGCATAATTATAAGAGAAAATTTAGGTTCAAGGCATCAAATGAATGAAATTATCAGCACTAAACTGGTATAAAACCAAACAAAAAATAGCCTATGCTAGTGAGTCAAACACAGTTTATCTATACATCTTGTGATCTATCCTAAGGATAAAATTCAATGGTGAAAACATAGTAAAATTATATTTTTAGTAATTATAATATTTTATTTTATTTCTCTTTCTTTCATGTTTTTTGTGTGTATATATATATGTGTATATGTACGTGTGTATATATGTGTGTGTGTGTTTGTGTGTGTGTGTGTGTGTGTGTGAGAGAGAGAGAGAGAGAGAGAGAGAGAGAGAGAGAAGAGAGAGAGAGAACACTTGAACACTTGCATTGTGGTGTTTTGGGGAGTGGAGGCTAGGACAGCTTTTCAGAATATGTTCTCTTCTTCCACCATGGGTTCTGGGCATCAAACTAAGGCTGTTGGGCTTGTGCAGTAAAAAAATTTTATAAGTTGAGACATTGCATTGTCCTATAGATTGTTATGCAGAAAGTACTACTTGCATACATACTTTAAGATAAATAAAATTAAGGGCCAGAGAGATGACTCAGTGGTTAAAAACACTAGCTGCTTTTCTAGAGATCCCAGGTTCTATTCCCAGCACTCACGTCATGGTTTACAACCATCTAATACTCTCTGGAATTTTTTGATATCAGGCATACATATAGGCAAAGCAACTATACACATAGGATTATATATATGCAAATTAATTAATAAGTTTCTTGACATTACTGTGGATTGAGATTTTTAGCATGAGATAGAGATGTAGAAGAAAATAAATGAAATCCAACAGTGTGACCATGACATGATAGCACCATGTGAAGTGATGCAGCATTTTTCTCCAAAAGAAAAACTAAGTCCTTTCATAGCTATCTACACCAAAAGGTACATAGAAGCAAAAATAACCAGGGATCACAAGCGAGAGAAGTATGTAAACTGTATTCTAAAAGCATCTTCTATACCATGAATAGAAGTTATTTACCAAAATAGCTGCTTCCAGGAGCTCATCACAAGACTGGCTCACCACTTTCTCCTGCTACAATGCCAAGAATGTTTTTATAACCCTTGGTAAGGTTCTAAAAGACTCAGAAGAGTTAAGGTGAATAAAGTACCACTGGCTAAAAATAAAAGAGTAGAAACTATAAAGCAAAGGAGATTAAACTGTATCAAATATATTATGATGTCACTGGATAGCTGTGTAGAGTAGTAGGCAGATAGCTAGTCCATTGTTCTGGAAATTGGCAAGAAGAAGGACAGATAAATTATGTACCATGCCTATTTATGAATTATGTCTTCAGATAACCACATGTTGATGGGAGAAAAGTCTCATTTGTAGATGTATTTGACTAAGTGGGAAAAAAGAATGGTAGAGTTGAAACATTTCCAGTTTTGAAACCTTTGATAAAACTATGGCTGCAGGCACAGTTTATAAATGGTAATTAACATCAAAGGATCAAGACAGACAGATATTGTATTTTCCTAGATCAATGAGTAATACATTGAATGTTCAACACTACCTATAGGGCATGACTACTGAAAAAAGTCCAGCTCAAATCCTTTTAAGCCTTTATACCTAATTGCCAGTTTATACTAATTGCAGTAGACAGGAGCAGATTACATGGCAACAGAAGGCCAATCAATATGTGCAGGCTGAGGGGAGCCATGTGGGATGAATGACCCCATAATTTCACCAAATAGATCACCGGAAGGGGAGGGCAGTATTCTACTGATTGATACATAATAAATACAGGACTGGGGATATAGCTCAGTTGTCAGAGTCTTTGCTTAGCATGTCCAAAGACCAGGGTTCAATTCTAGTGTAATAAAACAGCAATGACAATGTGTTGATGTTATTTGTATCCTGATTAAAACAAATTGTAAACTAATGGTATATGATATTTTAAAGAAATAGAAATCATTTGTAAGTCTGAGGAATGTAGTTATGCATTTTTATATGGTGCCTTTTAGAGATGAATCTCAAAATATTTATAAACCAAGCAAGTAAGGTGATATGTATAATTACTTCAAAATAATTTTTAGGTAAGGTGTGGATTTTAGAAAAACTATTAATTATCAAGAATGATCACAGGCTGATCATTGTCTAATATCATCAGATAAATATATGATGCTAGGTTTCAAGCATCACAGATATTTTGTAAGGCTCAAAGTGAGTCTTAACTATGAGGAGACTCCCCAAATGAGAAACAAGAATGGAGTTCAATGCAAACACAAGAAGTTTATTTTTCTGATGTGTTGAGGTCAACCCTCAGTCAGCATCTCATGGAGAGTGACTAGAAGAAGACCCTGAATGGCTATAACAAGCAGTTTTTATACTTTTTAGGGATACAGGTTACATCGGCAAGGTTTAAACTTATTGGCTGAGCATATTGACCTTGGAATCTATTGGCTAGCAACATATGACACACATTGGAACTTTATCATAGAGGGTCAGGTGACTATCAGTCAGTACATTCTCTGGTTTTTCAAAAGTGTTCCTACTCCTCCAGAGAACTATGGGTAAAGAATGGAACTGGGCCTAACCCTGACCCGAGGCGGGAAGCTGATATTTGGCCTACTCTTGACCTGAGGCAGTGAGTGTAAGGCTGGCAAAAGTCCCTAGGGTCCTTCTATAAAGACAATTCTATTTTGTTCTTATTACTTCAAAATAATTTTTAGGTAAGGTGTGGATATTATAAGAACTATTAATAATTAAGAATGGTCACAGGTTGACCATTGTCTAATATTGTCAGATAAATATATGATGCCAAGCTTCAAGAATCACAGATATATAAGAACTATTATATTTTGTTCTTAAAAACATTTTTCTGCATTGGTACATTATCCCTCTCCCTAGGGAATTATCACTGTAGATATTTTTACCATCTGTTTTTTTTTTTTTTCTGAAGATGTTAGGAAATTGAAATCCTATATTTCATAGATTTTCTAGTGTTTTTGCCTTATTATAGCTTGGCAGTTTATTTAATTTTAATACTAATTATTGTTTCATTGCCTAGATATTCCACAATTTATGTGTCTATATATCTATTTAAGGATATCTTGGCTGCTTGCTAGTTTTAGCCATTGTGGGTAAACCTTTCATAAAAAAAAAATGTATGTATCTGTCGTATGTGCATGTAATTGTTCCTGTGGGTGAATGCCAAGTAGAATGATGGTTGAATTTCGTGATTTGATTTTGAAGACACTGTTTCCAAAGTGTAATTATTTTGAATTTCCATCAGCAATGAATAAGGCTTCTTGTTGCCCCACTTTCTGCTAGCATTCAATATAGTCACATCACTGGATTTTGGCCATTGACATAGCTGTGTAGATCCATCTCATTTTAAGGTACATTTTGTATAGTCAAGATTCTTCATCTATACAATTAATGTTGTAATCAGTACTTCAGTAAATTTCTATGAGAATTAATGAAGGAGGAAATTTGTAGAAAATAGTAAAATATCTGTCCTGTGTTAGCATTCTAGAAATGGCAGAGTTATGTTTACAACTATAATTCCTCAAGTGAGAAGTATATTAGATAAAATCTTTTATCCAGATACTTAATAGTCATATGATTCCCTTCTCATTCATCAGCCTGACCTTTAGCCCATTAGTTAAGAATTCAGATGTATAAATAGGAGTGCTATCTCAAAGTCGTGGCTTGGACTGCACAGGCAACAACTACTATGTTAAAAAATTAATTAAATTTAATCAATAGCATTGAGTATTAGAAATAAAATAGACTTATTCCTCCATTAGCCTTTTTGGGTAGAATAGTTTGTTTTTTTTTTAAAAGAAATGTAGATTAATTTATGTTGAGTGGTTTGGTCCTAACTATAGGTGATAGACTTCAGAGCATGGGTGGGCACTGCTCTGTAGGATGCTAAAAATGGACTACTATTTATCAATATTTAAATTAGTTCATTGCAAGTTTCATACAATGTGTCTTGATTATATTCATTCCTTCAACGCTCTACAAATCCATCTTTTTTACTACCCACCCAACATTGGGTCCTTTCATTTGTTTAATCCTTCAGTATAAATTCTTCCCAATTAGACTAGGACATGTGTTCTTTTACCAGAGTGTGATCTACTTAACCAGGGCTACACTGAAAAATAACAGTTAGTCTGCTGTTGTAACTGTTGTCTGGGAGGCTTACTACCTCCATCTGCTAACCTAGGCTTAGGTCTGGAAGTTTCCAGCTTCTATACAGAGAATATTTTCAGTCTCTGAGACTTGCAGCTGAATAGACTCACTCTTTCCAGTTCTTTCTAACCTCTGGCTGGCTGGTGAACTCAGCTATTCTGCCCTAAAACCCATTCACCTTACTTATTCAATCCTGCTTTACTCTCGACCTCTGAATTGCTTTTCTCGGCCTAAAACTAATTCTAGCAATCTTTTCTAATTTTCTGGCTCCTTCTCATTCTCTTGCTCATTGTTTCTTTACCTGTGTGTAGCTTGTTCTCTCTTTAGTATATTCCTGTAAAATTCTCCCAGTGAAGCTGTCTCCTTCTCTCTCTCTCTCTCAACTCTACTGGACTGTTCAACATGAATTCTACTGTATTCCTGTTCTGTAATCTCTTCTTCCTGTAATGTCTGCCTCTCCCTTAAGTAGCTTTTCTTTCCTCACTCTTCTTGTGAGAGTTGGGCGTACCCTCTTCTGTTGACTCTTTCTCTGATTCACTACTTTTTCTGTCACTCAATTAGACATCACTTTTAAACATGGGGGCTTTCTTCTACAAACTAATTTTATCTTCATTGTTTGGGATTAATGGCATGCGAGCCACACCACAACAAGAAACAGTTTCAAACATCCCGTAATGTTACACTCTTAAAGAAAACTCTTTCCCTCTCTCAACAGCTCAAAATTGACTGGCCACCCTTTTGTGCTGCAAATTCATCTGGCTTGAGATTACATGTGTTTTGTGCACACAGTTGTAACTGCTGTACATGCAAGTAGCCTACTTTGCTAGAAGATAATGTTTTGCTGTACTCATCTTCTGCTTCTGGTTCTTGCACTCTTACTTTTCTTTCTTTTAAAATGATCTCCGAGCCTTGAAAGCAGGGTGCATATACATGTTCTTTTTAGGACTTCAATATTCTGCAGTTTTTTATTTACTTGGCTAACTGTGGGTTGCTGTGTTAATCAATATCTATTACAAATGGAAGTTTCACAATTGAGGGTTGAAAAATATACTGATCTACAGGTATAACAAATAAGTCATTAGGATTCTATTTAAAACTATGTCCATTTGGCAGCAATCTTATGACCTGTCTAGCCATACGTTCTAAGCTATGGAACACTACAAAAAGACCAATCTAAAAATAATAAAATAGAGTAAGAGAAAGCCAGTTAAAAGGCACACAGAGATGTTGACAACAAGATCATAGAAGAAAATTTCTCTGATCTAAGAAAGACTATCAAGGTACAAGAAGCATAGAGAAAGAAAATCAAATAGACTAGACTAGAAAAAACAGTCCCCTCAGCACATAATAACCAAAATACTAAATATAAAGGACAAATAAAGAATATTAAAAGCTGCAAGGGGAAAGACCAGGCAACATATAAAGGTAGAAATACTAGAATAAAAACTGACTTTTCAATGGATAGTATAAAAGACAAAGGAGGGCTGGACAGATATGCTACAGACATTAGAGACCACAGAAGCCAACCAAACAATTATACTTAATATATCTTTCAATTATATTAAATGGAGAAAACAAGACATTTCATGCTACAACCAAATTTAAATGATATCTATCTCCAAGTCCAGCCCTGCAGGAAACTCAGAGAATAATAAGAATATACTTTCAAAACCAAATTGGAAACTCTAAAACAAGATACATTTGTGGATACATACAATGTATCAAATTAAATCAGGACTTCATTAGCAATTTAAATAGACATATAACCACTTGTAAAATAGAAATTGTAATTAGAAGTCTACAAAATAAAAATTGAAACAAAAAATTCTAACTTTCAAAGAATAGTTAATGTCAATACTTTTCAAATTATTTCACGAAATAAAAACTGAAGGAACATTGCCCAATTAGTCATATGAAGCCACAGTTATTCTGATACCCAAACCATGTAACTACCCAACATAGAAAGAGAATTACAGACTGATTTCCCTAATGAACAAACATGCAAATATTATCTATAAAATACTTGCAAGCTGAATCCAAGAACACATGAGATTATCTACACAAATAAGAAAACTTTATCCCAGTAACGTAGCATGGTTCAATATACATAATTCCAAAAGTAAAACCCACCATATTTTCTGTCTGAAAGACAAAACCCACATGATGATCTATTTCATTAGATGCAGAAAATGCCTTTGACATAATCCAACACCCATTCATGATACAAGCTCAAGATAAAAGAGATTAGCAATACAAGGGACATATCTTAACTGTGTGTGTATGTGTGTAACAAATAAATAGATAAATAAATAAATAAACAAATAAATAAAATTTACAGCAAGCCCATAGCTACCAATAACTTAAATAGAGAGGAACTCAAATAATTTCCATTAAAATCAGGAATAAGACAAAGCTGTCTACTCTCTCCTATTCAATATACTATGTGAAGCCGTAATTAGGGCAATAAGACAACTGAAGGAGATCAGGAGGATAAAAATTTGAAAGGAAGAAGTCAAAGTATCTTTATTTACAGATGATATGATTACATACATAAATGACCCTAAACATTCTACTGGTAAAACTCCTACAGGTGATAAACATTTTCATCAAAGTAGCTGGATATAAAATTAGCTCAGAGACTGCTAGCATTCCTATATACAAAAGACTAAAGGACTGATAAATATATCAGAGAAACAACACTTCACAACAGTCTCAGGTTATATAAAATACCTTGCAGATAACTTTAACCAAGCAAGTGAAAGGCCTTTATGACAAGAACTTCAAGTGATTGAGGAAAGAGATTGAAGAAGATACAAAATCTTCTTCAAGACAAAAAGATCTTCTATGCTCATGGATTGGAATGATTAATATAGTAAAAATGGGCACCCTACTAAACACAATCTTTGAATTCATTGAAATACCCATCAAAATTCTAACACAATTCTTTACAGATCTTGAAAGGACATTTTTTTCAGCTTTATATGAAAATGATAAAACTCAGGATAGCTAAACCAATCCTGATTTATAAGAGAACTGTTGGAGCTATCATAAACCTCAACCTCAAAATGTACTACAGAGCTATAATGATTATTGGCACAATTGATCAATAGCTTGAACTGAAGACCGAGACATAAATCCACATGCCTGTAGAACACTTGATTTTTGATAGCGGCCAGAAATACACAGTGGATAAAATATAGCATCTTCAGCAAGTGGTGCTGTTCAAACTGGATGGCTACATGTAGAAGAATACAAATAGATCCATGCTTTTTATCTTGCACAAAACTCAAATCCAAATGGATCAAAGATTTAAACATAAGATCAGGTACAACAGAAGAGAAAGTAGGGAGTACCCTTGAATGCATTAGCACAGGAAAAAAAAAACTTTCTAAACAGAACACCATGAGAACTGGCACTAAAATCAATAATTAATAAGTGGGACCTCATGAAAATGAAGAACTTCTGCATGACAAGGACACCATCATTAGGACAAAAACAGCAGCCTATGGAATGAGAAAGATGTTTACCAACCACTCATCCTATAGAGAGATAATATACAATAACCTAAATGTCTGAAAAACAAATAACTCAGTTAAAAGGTAGGGTACAAATCTGAATAGAGAATTCTCGGCAGAGGAAACCCAAATAGCAGGGAAACACTTAAAGAAATGTTTAGAATCCTTAGACATCAGGGAAATACAAATCAAACTACTTTGAGATTGCATTTTATACCTGTCAGAATGACTGTGCTCAATAGAACAAGTGATAGCTCATGTTGGGGAGGACTTGGAATGAGGAAAACACTCATCCATTGCTCATGCAAGTGCACACCCTCTAGCCATTATGGAAGTCATTGTGATGGTTCTCCAGGAAGATGGGAATTGATCTACCACAATATCTACATATATGACACTTGGCCACATACCCAAAGGATACTTCATCCCACCACAGAGACTTTTGATTAACCATATTCATTGCTGCTCTTTTAATAGTAACAATCAGACATTGAAAACAACCTAGATGCACCTTAACAAATGAATGGATAAGAAAATGTGGTAATTTGCATAATGTAATACTACTCAGTCATTAAAAAATGAAATCATGAAGTTTTCTGGATGGAGCTAGAAAAACTCATCTCGAGTAAGTTAACTTGGCCCAGGAAGACAAATATGGTCTGTGTGTGCTGGCTAGTTTTATGTCAACTTGACACAAGCTAGAGTTATCTGAAGGGAATGAACCTCAATTGAGAAAATACCTTCAAATAAGATCTGGCTGTTGAGCATTTTCTTAATTGGTGATTGATGGGGAGGGCCCAACCCACTGTAGGTGATGACATTCCAGGGCTGGTTGTTCTGGGTTCTATAAGAAGTCAGGCTGAGCAAGTTGTGATGAATAAGCCAGTAAGCAACACCCATCCATGGCCCCTGCATCAACTCCTTCCTCTAAGTTTCTTCCCTGGTTGAATTATTATCATTACTTCCTTTTATGATAAGCAGTAATATGGAAGTATAATTCAAATAAACCCTTTCCTCCTCAACTTGTGTTTTTGGTCATTGAATTTCATCACAAAAACAGAAACTCTTAACTAAGACAGTGTATGTATTTGCTTATATGTGGATGTTAGCTGTTAAGTCAATGACAACCATACAATTACAATCCATTGAACCAGAGAGGTTAGTTATAAAGTAAGGGACTAGAGAGGTTAGAGTGATCTCATTAGATAAGGGAAATAGAATAGATAGTTAAGGATGGATGGTGTGGGAACTAGAATGGGAGGATCAACTGGGAAGGAGATGTAAGTGGGAACAAGGGAGGGAATACAATTAAAGAGAGCTAAAATGAAGGGTTATTTGAGGGGTAGTATGGAAACTTTATATATATATATTATATATTAAATAATATATATATTATATATTAAATAATATATATATATATACCACAACTGGACATCTGGTCCAAATGCCAAATGAAGCTTTTAGTCACAGAACTATGTTATCCAATTGAGTTGTTGGCCATGGGAACTTCTAAACAACCCAGAGTGCTGCAAATAATATATGTTGCTCTCCAAAAACTGGCTGCAAGGCCCTATTGCTGAACACAACATTTACACTACTCATTGAACATTGAGAAGTTGAGCTGTTGCCCACAGAGAGCCTTACTCCCCATGATCTAGCATCTTTTGTACAGGAGAGTACTTTGCATGCTATCAAAGGAGAAATGTAAACACCAATCTAGCCACAAACCCTTTGATCTACAATAGTGTCTTGCCTACAAGGTATGCTAATGCAGTGGTTGCCTAAAGCTCAAGGAATTACCAATCAATATCTGATTTGACATAAGGCTCACTCTTTGAAATGGAGCCCAGTCCCAGCACTTCTTGGTTGACCAAGAATCTGAGACTAGATAGCCCAGAGACCTAGGTTAGAACGAAATACTACCACTGTACTAAAATAATGTAGCAAGAAAATGACGTCAGGTGATATTCTGCTATACTCATAGATTGGTCAGCACCTTTTTAGCATCATCACAGAACCTCCCTCTTTCAGCTAATGAGAGCAAATACAGAGACCCACAGCCAGGCATTATGCAGATAACGAGAGACCTTAGAACACTCAGCCCTACATGGGATGTCTCCATAAAAATGCCTCCCACTCAGAGTTCAGGGAACCCTGAAAAAGAGGAGGTGCAAAGACTGTAAGAGTCAGAGGAGATGGAGGACTGACACTAAGGAAGTGAGGTCCTCTAAATGAACAGGATCACTGATTTATGACTTCACAGACACTAAGCCAGCATGCACTTGCCTTGAGTGGATCTGCACTAGATAAGGTCCCCATTGAAAGAAGTAGATACAGCCCCAGTCCTTAATGCAGAAGCAACCTCTAATTGATAACCTCATGTAAAGGAAAATTTGGTTTTCTGCAAGGTAGTTTCACTGGGGAAACAAAGTACTCTTAAGAGGTAGGCTGCCTGCCCAGCAATGATGGCAACAGAAAGTGAGCTCAGCAGCAGCACTGGAGAACCCTTGTCTTCTCATAATGTCACGTCAGGCCCTTTATTCTTAATTTTTTTCATTTATTTTATTTATATAATTTTATTCTCTCTGTCTCTCTGTCTTTCTCTATTTCTCTGTCTCTGTCTGTCTCTGT
This sequence comes from Rattus rattus, assembly GCF_011064425.1. Taxonomy (NCBI): domain Eukaryota; kingdom Metazoa; phylum Chordata; class Mammalia; order Rodentia; family Muridae; genus Rattus; species Rattus rattus. The sequence continues at coordinate 103,751,726 of NC_046159.1, read as the reverse complement.
CTCTGTCTCTTTCTCTCTCTTTCTCTCACATCTTTTGCATATATATTATGGCTTTTAGGTTAGTGTTTTTATGCAAAAGAATCTTTAGCTGTTTCTTGTGCCTTTTCTTGGGTTCTTTTTCTTTTCTTTGGTCCTAGTCCAACTGTTTATATTGCTTGGCTTTTGTGAGTTTGACACTGCTGGTCCAGTAACTAATGGTGATAAAAAATGCATCTAGGTTCCAATCTTGAGAGAGCAAGGAAGGAGAAATTATGAACAAAAATTAGTCAGCTTGATAACTTAAACTGGTAGCTTCCTGACAAAAAGCAAATCCTTGTATTTTATCTGTGAGTACTTTTCTCAATTTCTAGAGCAATGACATTTCAAAGGTGGTATTTTCAAAGCTGGTCTTATGTCCTCTACACTTTGCAACCATAAATGACAAATAAAATGTATTGCTTTCCAAAACCACACACTACTCTTACTTTAAGAATGAGTCTCCTGTGAAGCATAGGGTGCATTTACTAATTGGCTATAGCTTAGGTTAGTCCAATGTGTTATTTTATTTTATCTCATTAATTTTATTATTATCTCTTAGAAGCCTGTTTGTTTTCTCATGAGATACAGAAAAGAATTGGATCTGGATGAGTGAGGAAGTGAGGAGGAACAGGGAGAACTAGAAGGGAGTCAGTAATATTTTATGTGAGGAAAAATTCTATTTTCAATAAGGGGAAAAAATAAAAATAAAAGAAGAAAAATACCCTGAGTCTTCACTGAAATCATGGAAAAAAATTAGAAAAGATACAAGGTAAATATCTCTCTCTGTTCTCTCTCTCTCTGTTCTCTCTCTCTCTGTCTCTCTCTCTCTCTCTGTTCTCTCTCTCTCTGTTCTCTCTCTCTCTCTCTCTTTTCTCTCTCTCTCTCTGTTCTCTCTCTCTGTTCTCTCTCTCTGTTCTCTCTCTCTCTCTCTCTCTGTTCTCTCTCTCTCTCTCTCTCTCTCTCTCTCTCTCTCTGTGTGGGTGTAAACTGGCATACCTGCCATCAGAAGACAATTTCCTTCAGTGTTCCTATTAATGTTTTAATATTTTCCTGACTAATCTACCCCTAGTTGACTTTCCCAATTATTTATGCAAACCATGCCTTTTATGTTGCTGAATTTAGACACTACTGTAAGGGTTTACATCTGGAAACTAAGAGAAAACAAGTTTCTAAACTTTCATCTGCACAGGAAAATGCAATTCAAGCATGTATGAAGCATCTTAATTTTACATTGGCTAAGATTTTTGAGTCAAATAAAATAATAACTTTTTTGATCTCCTACATAACTAGAGCCATTCTTTAAGTTGTACAGTGGTAGTGGATTTTGACTCTGAGAGATGAATTGTAGATATCACGCTTGGAGAACTCTAAGCTGTTGAGAGCTGAATGGTGACTTGGGGGTGGAATGGGACTTCCCAAAAGAGACTTTCATCATTACAAATATCTTTGAAGTGCCCTGCGCTGAAAACTGAAAGCCAGTCACCAGGAATGCCTAGACACCTGAGAGCAGATGTAAGACCAGCTTTTCTGCTCCAAGAGACCTGTCTGGTGGCCTCAGGATGCACAAAAGCAGAATTCCTTTGGGACAGGACACTTCCAGTTTCTGGCTGTGCCCTAAACTGAACTGAACAGATCCCACAGCTCCCTGCTTCAAATCCCGTGGGAAAGAAAGCTGAACTCTCAGAAATGCAGACAATCCTGAAACATCAGGGGAGATCCCCACTTCTGCCTGCTTCTGCTCACATTCCTGGCCCAAGAAGAAACTGCATAGTGCCTCTGGATACAGTAATATAGGAGCAGTCAGTGTGAGGAACCTGCTGATTTCTGCCTGCGCCCAGAACTGACCTGAACAAGTCCCACAGCTCCCTGCAACCAAATCCCATGGGGAAGAGAGCTGGACCTTCAGAAGTGTAGAGAATCCTGAGAACTCAGAGGAGACAACTACTTTCTTTCCACATTCCTGACCCAAGAGGAAATCACCTAATGCCATCTGTGCCCCCTGGGCAGTCAGGAGTAGACTCTTTGGGTTCCTGCTTGCGCCAAGAGCTTAAAGTCAGTCCCCAGGAGTGCCTACACACCTGAGATTAGAGGTAAGACCAACTATGCTGCACCAAGCAACACGCCTGGAGGCTTTAGGTCACACAAACCGCAGCTCTCTGTTCCTAGGTCTGTCTGGAAACACATCTACAGAAGTGCTGACACAGGCCTACAGGAGGGTCAAGCCACTCTCAGAGACAGCAAGACAAGCCAACACTAGAGACAACCTGATGGCCACAGGCAAGCGCAGGAACCTAAGCAACAGAAACCAAGACTACTTGGCATCGTCAGAGCTCAGTTTTCCCACCAAAGCAAATATTAGATATCCAGACACACCAGAAAAGCAAGATTTGGATTTAAAAATCACTTTTATGATGATGATGGAGGACTTTAAGAAGGACATAAATAATTCCATTAAAGAAATATAGGACAAGACAAGTAAACAAGGAGAAGCCCTTAAAGAGGAAACACAAAAATCTCTTAAAAAATTACAGGAAAACACAATCAAACAGGTGAAGTAATTGAACAAAACCATTCAGGATTTAAAAATGGAAATAGAAACAATAAAGAAAGCACAAAGGGAGACAACTCTAGAGATAGAAAACCTAAGGAAGAGATCAGGAATCATAGATACAAGCATCACTAACAGAATACAAGAAATAGAAGAGAGAATCTCAGAGGTAGAAGATACTGTAGAAAATATGGACACAACTGTCAAAGATAATGTAAAACACAAAAACCTCCTAGCCCAAAACATCCAGTAAATCCAGGAAAAAATGAGATCAAACCTAAAAAGTAATAGGTGTAGAAGAGAGTGAAGACTCCCAAATTAAAGGACCAGTAAATATCTTTATCGAAATTGTTGAAGAAAACGTCCCTAACCTAAAGAAAGAGATGCCTATAAACATACAAGAAGCCTATAGAACTCCAAATAGATTGGACCGGAAAAGAATTCTTCCCATCATATAATAGTTAAAACATTGAGTGCACAAAACAAAGAATATTTAAAAAAGTAATGGTAAAAGGTCAAGTAACATATAAAGGCAGAGCTATCAGAATTACATCAGATTTTTCACCAGAGACTTTGAAAGCCAGAAGATCCCGGGCAGATGTCTCACAGGCCCTAAGAGAACAAAAATGGCAGCCCAGGCTACTATATCCAGCAAAACTCTCAAATAAAATATATGAAGAAACCAAGATATCCCATACCAAAACCAAATTTACATAATATCTTTCTACAAATCCAGACCTACAAAGGAAAATAGACAGAATACTCTAACACAAGGAGGGAAACTACACCCTAGAAAAAGCAAGAAAGTAATCTCCTTGCAACGAAACCAAAAGAAGAGAGACACACAAACATAATTCTACCTCTAACAACAAAAATTACAGGAAGCAATAATCACTATTCTTTAATGTCTCTTAACATCAACAGACTCAATTCACCAATAAAAAGACATAGACTAACAGACTGGATATGTAAAGAGGACATAGCATTTTGCTGCATACAGGAAACACACCTCAGAGACAAAGACAGACACTAACTCTGAGTAAAAGTCTAGAAAACAACATTGCAAGCAAATGGTCCAAAGGAAAAAAAACTGGAGTAGCCATTCTAATATCAAATAAAATCAACTTTCAACCAAAAGTTATCAAAAAAGATAAGGAAGGGCACTTCGTATTCATCAAAGGAAAAATCCAGCAAGATGAACTCTCATCATAAATATCTATGCTCCAAATACAAGGGCACCTACATTCATAAAGAAACCTTACTAACACCCAAAGCACACATTGCACCTCGTACAATAATAGAAGGAGATTTCAACACCCCACTCTCATCAATGGACAGATCATGGAAACAGAAATTAAGCAGAGACATAGAGAACCTAACAATTTATAAACCAAATGGACTTAACATACAATTTCATCCTAAAACAAAAGACTACACCTTCTTCTCAGGACCTCAGGGTATTTTCTCCAAAATTGACCATATAATCCATCACAAAACAAGCCTCAACAGATACAAGAAGATTGTTATAATTGTAATAATCCCATATATCCTATCAGATCACCACGGACTAAGGCTGGTCTTCAATAACAACAAAACAACAGAAAGCCCACATATACATGGAAGTTGAAAAATGCTCTACTCAGTGATAACTGGGTCAAGGAAGAAATAAAGAAAGAAATTAAGACTTTTTAGAATTTAATGAAAATGAAGGCATAATGTACCCAAGCTTATGGGACACAATGAAAGCAGTGCTAAGAGGAAAACTCATAGCTCTGAGTGCCTCCAAAAAGAAACAGGAGAGAGCATACATTAGCAGCTTGACAGCACACCTAAAAGCTCTAGGCAAAAAGAAACGAATACACCCAAGAGGAGTAGAAGGCAGGAAATAATCAAACTCATGGCTGAAATCAACCAAGTAGAAATAAAAAGGACTATACAAAGAATCAACAAAACCAGGAGCTGGTTCTTTGATAAAATCAACAAGATAGATAAACCCTCAGCCAGACTAACCAGAAGGTATAGAGAGTATATCCAAATTAACAAAATCAGAAATGAAAAGGGAGACATAGCAACAGTATCTAAGGAAATTCAAAAAATCCTCAGACCCTACTACAAAAGTGTATAATCAACAAAACTGGAAAAATCTGGAGGAAATGGACAGTTTTCTAGACAAATATGAGATAACGAAGTTAAATCAGGATCAGATAAACCATATAACAATCCCATAACTCCTAAAGAAATAGAAGCAGTTGTTAAAAATCTCCCAACCAAAAAGAGCCCAGGACTAGATGGGTTTAGTGCAGAATTCTATCAGACCTTCGTAGAAGACCTCATAACAATACTATCCAAACTATTCCACAAGATAGAAACAGAAGGAGCATGACCCAATTCCTTCTATGAAGTCACAATTACGCTTATACCTAAACCACACAAAGACCCAACAAAGAAAGAGAACTTCAGACCAATTTTCTTTATGAATATCAATGCAAAAATACTCAATAAAATTCTTGCAAACCGAATCTAAGAACACATCAGAATGATCATCCATCATGCTCAAGTAAGCTTCATCCCAGGGATGCAGGAATGGTTCAATATACGGAAATTCAGCAATGAAATCTACTATATAAACAAACTCAAAGAAAAAAAAACACATGAGCGTTTCATTAGATGCTGACAAAGCATTTGATAATATTCAACACCCCTTCATCATAAAAGTCTTGGAAAGATCAGGAATTCAAGGCCCATACCTAAACATAGTAAAAGCAATATACAGCAAACCAGTAGCTAAAATTAAACTAAATGGAGAAAAACTTGAAGTAGTCCCACTAAAATCAGGGACTAGACAAGGCTGCCCACTCTCTCCCTATTATTCAGTATAGTTCTCAAAGTCCTAGCCAGAGAAATCAGACAATGAAAGGAGGTCAAAGGCATACAAATTGGAAAGGAAGAAGTCAAAATATCACTATTCGCAGATGATATGACAGTATACTTAACTGATCCCAAAAGTTACACCAGAGAATTACTAAACCTGGTAAACAACTTCAGCACAGTGGCTGGGTATAAAATTAACTCAAACAAATCAATAGCCTTCCTCTACTCAAAGGATAAACAGGCTGAGAAAGAAATTAGGGAAACAACAGCCTTCACAATAGTCCCAAATAACATAAAATACCTCGGTGTGACTCTAACCAAGCAAGTAAAAGATCTCTATGACAAGAACCTCAAGTCTCTGAAGAAAGAAATTTCAGATCTCAGAAGATGGAAAGACCTCCCATGCTCATGGATTGGCAGGATTAATATAGTAAGAAATGGCATTTTGCCAAAAGCAATTTACAGATTCAATGTAATCCCATCAAAATTCCAACTCAATTCTTCATAGAGATAGAAAGAAAAATTTGCAAATTCATTTGGGATAAAAAACAAAAACAAAAACAAAAGAAAACAAAACAAAAACAAAAAAACAAAAACAAAAACCAACCCAGGATAGAAAACCTATACTCAACACTAAAGAACTTCTGTGGGAATCACCATCCCTGACCTAAAGCAGTATTACAGAGCATTAGTGGTAAAATTAGCACGGTATTGGTATAGAGACAGGCATGTAGATCAGTGGTATAGAATTGAAGACCCAGAAATGAACCCACACACCTATGGTCACTTGATCTTTGACAAAGGAGCTAAAAGTATCCAAAGGAAAAAGGATAGCATTTTCAAAAAATGGTGCTGATTTAATTGGAGGTCATCATGTAGAAGAATGCAAATCGGATCCATTCTGATCACCCTGCACAAAGCTTAAGTCCAAGTGGATCACTATTTGCAGATGATATGTTAGTATACTTAAGTGACCTCAAACCAGATACACTCAAATTAATAGAAGAAAAAGTGGGGTAAAGTCTATTACACATAGGCACTAGGGAAATTTTCCTGAACAAAACACTAATGACTTATCCTCTAATATCAAGAATCAAAAAATGGGACCTCATAAGATTGCAAAGGACCCTGTCATTAGGACAAAACAGCAACCAATAAATTGGGAAAAGATCTTTACCAATCCTACCTCTGATAGAGGGCTAATATCCAAAATATACAAAGAATTCTAGAAGTTAAACTCCAGAGAGCCAAATAACCCTATGAAAAATGGGGTATGGAGCTAAACAAAGAATTCTCAGCTCTGCAATATGGAATGGCTGAAAAGCACCTAAAGAAATGTTCAACATCCTTGGTCATCAGGGAAATGCAAATCAAAACAACACTGAGATTCCACCTCACACCAGTCAGAATGACTAAGATAAAAAACTCAGGCGATAGCAGATGCTGGTGAGAAAGTGAAGAAAGAGGAACACTCCTCCATTGTTGGTGGGATTGCAAACTGCTACTACCGCTCTGGATATCAGTCTGGAGATTCCTCAGAAAATTGGACATGCACTACCTATGGACCCAGCTATACCTCTCCTGGACATATACCCAAAAGATGCTCCAACATACAACAAAGACACATGCTCCACTATGTTCATAGCAGCCTTATTTATAATAGCCAGAAGCTGGAAAGATCCCAGATGCCCTTCAACAAAGGAATGGATACAAAAAATGTGGTACATCTACACAATGGAATACTACTCAGCTATCAAAAGCAATGACTTCATGAAATTCATAGGCAAATGATTTGAACTAGAAAATATCATCCTGAGGTAACCAAATCACAGAAAAACACACATGGTATGCACTCACTGATAAGTGGGTATTAGCTCAAAAGCTCGAATTACCCAAGATACAATCCAAAGACCACATGAAGCTCAAGAAGAAGGATGACCAAAGTGTAGGTGTTTCAGTCCTTTTTAAAAGGTGCAACAAAAATATTCATAGGAGAAAATATGGAGGCCGAGACTGAAGAAATGGCCATTCAGAACTTGCCTCACATGTGGCCCATATATATATATATAGCCACCAAAATTAGATAAGATTGATGAAGTTAAGAAGTGCATGCTCATAGGAGCCAGATATAGATGTCTCCTGAGAGACACAGCCAGAGCATGTCAAATACAGAGGCGAATGCTAGCAGCAAACCATTGAACTGAGAACAGGACCCCCATTGGAGGAATTAGAGAAAGGATTCAAAGAGTTGAAGGGGCTTGCAACCCCATAAGTACAACAATACCAACCAACCAGAGCTTCCAGGGACTAAACGACTACCCAAATCCTACACGTGGACTGACCCACGGCTCCAGCTGCATATGTAGCAGAGGATGGCCTTTTTGGGCACCTTGGTTCTGCCAAGGCTGGGACACTCAGTGCAGGAGAATGTTGGGGGGGGCAGAAAAGTTGGGGTTGATGGGGAGGGGAACACCCTTACAGAAGAAGAGGAGGGGGATGGGATAGGGAGATTATGTCTGGGAAACCGGGAAAGGGAATAACATTTGAAATGTGAATAAAAAATCCAATTAAAGAAAAAAAGCAATTAAATAAAATAAATGTTAAAGGGCAAAAAGAAAAGGAAGAAAGGAAGAAAGAAAGAAAGAAAGAAAGAAAGGAAGAGAGGAAGGAAGGAAGGAAGGAAGGAAGGAAGGAAGAGAGAGAGAAAGAAAGAGCTGCATGTGCTGACCTCTTTATTCCATGTTTCCCATATGTGGAGAAAGACTGGTGCACTCATCTTAGCTATTTTATACAGAGGCATCACCCTGAAGTCGATAAGAAAGAATCTGAAGACATTTGGGAAGAGCATAAACTGTGGCTCCAATGACAGCAATTATTGCCACTATTAGAAGTTATGCAGAGGAGCTGAGAAAAGAAAATGTGTTTGAAGTTTGAGATTACAGGAACCGGTGTGTGTATATGTGCATGCATGAGCATGTGAGTGTGGGAGTGGGGTAGCCGTTCTTGTCCTGGGTCTCAGCAAGAAGAGCTGCTAAACTGCTGACCTGTCATGCAGCTCATGGCATTCTGGATTGCTGCTTCCTTTATAGCCTTTCTCCTTCTCAAAGCAACCCAGTCTGAAACCTGGGAGCCCACCCACGCCTTGTTATAGCAAAAGAGAGAACACTGAGCTCATCCCGGGTCTTCCATCTATTAAAGAGCATGCGTGAAAATGGATTATTTGAGCCCCCGTTGAGAAGATAAAATGGATAGATTTCTTTGCAGAGGAGTCACTTTCAGAGCTGTGTTAGCAAGAGTCGCCTTCTGAGACTGTTGATTCGCCTCAACGACTTTAGTCTAGCCCTGGCTAGATGGGATGTTTCAGTCACTCTAGTGAAGACTATCATTTTCTATGATGTATGAGTTTGTGTTTAGATACAACACCAAGGCTTTGTTCTTGGGAACTAAGATTTGATAAGTCTCCAACATTAGAAACTCACTGTGAGAGCTACAAAGTTCCAGGAGAAGGAAGTAAAAACAAAACAAAACAAAACAACAACAAACAAACAAACAAACGAACAAGGACAGGGGGAACATGGGCTTCTCTGAACATCCTCTCCAACCACCTATTTGGACTGAAATTTGCATTGGCCAGGGAGGAACAAAGCACATCTGACCAAGGACCAATTTGATGAAGTGTTTCATTGACTCAGCCTGGGATGCGGACCAAGAAGACTGTTGACTATGTGAGTTTCCTTCCTCAAAATACTTCCTGTCCACTGTATAGAATTATTTTAATGTGTTTGAAACTTTTCCTTAGCAATATAATTTCGAATACTGAACTAAACTTAGACTTTGAGCGTTGGCAGTAAATAAAAAGAAAAAGAGGCTGAAACAATAAAATATAGTAAAGCATGACTTTATTAGATACCACATGTGTTTGTTGAATTATTAAGGGGGAGAATGGCAAACATTCAGACATGAAGCCACTAGAGTAAAATTGTCTTTCTTTATTGACGCCAGATGGTACAATAAGAGTCCAGCTGCCTTGATAAGCTAAGGTGAGCTCAACACGTGGTACTAAATTAAATCCTAGATATTAGAAAGATCACTAACACCACCTCAGCCTCTGTTCAAGAAACACTAAACTCTTAAAGGTAGGCTTCATCTTAAAACTTTATTTTTTATATTTATATAAAAATAGAAAAAATAACAGATGGGTAGAAATAAATATTATATAAATGTAATATATAAATATATGTAAGTAAACATAAAATTTATAGTTTTTAATGTTATTTTACTCTAGTACATGCTGAGTACAATATCAAAAGTATGAGTGTGGAGATCATGCTATAAATTTTGTGACTTTTGACTGAACATTGTAAAGTGAATGAGAAACAATACATCTACTACCTTGTCTTCACAATGCCACTTTTGTTTGGAAAAATCAAGTTAAATGACACTGAAAATTAAGTAATTGGGACAGGCACCAGTGCTTAGTGGGTAAAGGAGCTTGATGCTAAGCCTGGTCACTTAGGTTGATTCCTAGAACTCATATAGTGGAAGGAAAGAAACCACTCTTTCAACTTGTCCTCTGACATCCTTATGTAAAAACCACACACACACACACACACACACACACACACACACACACACACACACACACACACACAGAGAGAGAGAGAGAGAGAGAGAGAGATAGATGAGTAGACAAAAATCAATGTCTCAAGACTCCACACAGAACTTGCTTAATCCTTGAATAATAACCCTTTGATTTTTCTGTGGATGAAGAATAGTATCTTTTTTAAAAAAAAATCCCCACCGACAGAATCCATCATCCTTGGATCCTTGTGGAGCACATCACCAAGAGTTCCCCTTTTTGTTATGCAAAAAATTGTAGAACTTGATAATAGAAGTGATTATCATAAAAGTTTGGATTCAAGCAAACTGTCTAAAAATACATTGTTATAGAAATCATGCAGCAATGACCCGAAAAAAATATCGTGTAGATGCTAAGATTATTTTGTAGCTGTGGGCTATTGATAGGAAAAAAAGTTAAGATATCAAGTGAAAAACAGGTCAAAACATCTTTGTCAATCTGTTATGTAACATATGATTCTTCCTTTAAATGTTAGGGCTTCGAACAAGCCTTCACTACAACACATATATGCATACATACTACATACACATATAACATACATTATAACACATAGCCAACCCTATAAACTTGGCGTACTCTCTCATCATGTAAGTTTGGTGAGCAGAGGTCATTGTAAGCATTTTTGGTCACTCCAGGCCTTGGCCTCTCCTGTCAGTAGTTCCTCACACGGGGCCTTTCCTCACACTGAGACATTCAAGTTCTTGATTGTGTCTGGAGGAGAAAGTCCAGATACGATGATTTGTCTTATGACATTTAACATCCTGCTTCCTTTGCAGAGTGAACTTGGAACAACTGTATTTCATTCTTTCTCTTCTGTCTCTCTGTCTCTAGTCCATCCTCCCACTCCACCACCCCCCACCCCGTGTGTGTGTGTGTGTGTGTATGTGTGTGTGTGTTGCATGTATGTGTCCATTCCTGCACACTCAAATACCAAGAGAGACTGACTTTGATATATTTTCTATTGTTTGTTTTATAACAAATGTAAATTCCTTTTATTGTGACAAAATGATGAATTCGTTCCTGTGTATCTTTAAAGTATCTTCCAAATATTTTATAAATATGGGATTCATATTACAAAACACTCTTGGTGCTTACAATGTAGGTCACTTTCCTCACTTATATGCATAGAGAGCATGAAACCATGACCAGGAGAGCCTGGAAATGAGGACTGAATGGGTGAGGCAATACAAAGTCATATAAACTAATAAACAACAGAATCAGAATTTAGTTCTAGGCAATGTTCAACAAAATTACAAACTTATTTCTTTAAAAAAATCCAAACTCAAGTATTAGAGCCACCACGATGGGTCACTTGGTAAAGACACTTGCCTTCAAATCTGACAACTTGGTCAAGATTTTTGGATCCAACATGGTAGGAGAAAACTGACTCCAGCAAATTGTCCTGTGATATCCACATGCGCAATATTGCATGTGCCTGCCAGAAAGAGAGGGAGGTTGTTAGAAACTAAAACTAAAAAACAAAACAAAAAACAAACAAACAAACAAAAAACCCCTTATTTTGAGGGAGATACTAGCCTAACTTTTTCAAGGCTAGGTCAAACTTTTAAGATGCATTTGAAAGCAGAGGGTAATTTCCTCCCTCTTGTGGAGCAGATGAAAATGACTTTTGCTGTTGCAGAAGGGCTGGGGATAGAAAGAGTCTCAGATAAGGACTTTTTTTTAAAAATGTACCAGATTAGTGTTCTTACTGCCCTAACAAATGATCACAAATTAAGCAGCTTAAAGTCACATGGATTTATTATCTCATAGTTCTGAATGCCAGGCATCTGCAGTCTTGGCTGAACACAGCTCCAGACCTCTCCCACAAGGCCAAATTCAAGGCTCTAGCTGGCCTGGGTTTTCCCCAGGAGGATTTGGGACGGTCTGCTTCAATACTGTTCAGAATGCTGGCAGACTTTAACTTTCAGTATAGTACAGCAGGGGTCCTGGTTGCCTTATTGCTTGTCACCCAGAGGTCATACTTATACTATATTTTAAAGAATACAATGTCTTCTTTCCACCAGCCTCTCACTTTAGTCTGCCATAGTTCTCCTTAGTGTTCAGCTAGACAATTAGTAGTCAAATAATTAGATTGGGTCTTGCTGGATTATACCAAACATTCTTCCTCTTTTCTGGTTGCTATAGCCAATTATGTAAAAAAAAAAAAAAAAAAAAAAAACAAACAAACCCTGTGATATCTCTATATACATATTGTTTGATCAAATAATCAGACTATATAATCTTCAGGGGATGCCTTGAAAATTTTGCCCACAAAAGTCTTCCCCCCATTTAGAACTTAAAGTCAGAAATATTCACAATTCTTGGTTTTCAAGGATTAATAATGTATCAGTAACCTTCAATGTTTATACATTAGTATGTAATACATTTCATATATTTTGAACCCCCCCCTGATCCCATATCTCAAATATACTTGTTTACAGATAATTCAAAGTCAGTTGCTAAAGTCTCATCTGAAGTACATATTTAATGGGTAGGCCACTCAGGGATAGATTTCATCACCATAGGACTGTCCTTACTGCTCAGAACGTGTATTGCCATGCATTGTTTTCTAGAGGAAAGTACTATTGAGTGGCTACATTTTAATATAAATGCCCTTCACTTCCATTGCTCTCCCTGACTTTTCTTTTATGGACCACATTTGAACATATAAACCCACTAGAGAATCATGATTCCCTAGTCCTCCTCTTTGGTGAAAAAGAGGGTGTTATTTTTTTTGTTTTTTGGTTTTTTGGTTTTTTGGTTTTTTGGGGGGGTTGTTTGTTTTTGTTGTTTTTTTGTTTTGTTTTGTTTTTGTTTTGTTTTGAGGGAGAGGTTTTGAGATAGAGTTTCTTCATGTACCAACTCTCTGATGTCCTGGAACTTGCTTTGTAGACCAGGCTGGCTGGAACTCACAGAGATCCACCTGCATCTGCTTCCTGAGTGCTGGAATTAAAGGCATAAGCTACCACACCCAGCTTAGTGTTTTTTTCTAAGAAGAAAACTAAGTCTTCTTTTGCCACTCAATGTTGCAATTTGTTTTGGCTTTCATATTCTGACCTACCAGAGACTATTCTGAAAGTGTCATCATCTTAAAGGATTAGGTAGATTCTGTAAAAGTGATGGGGAAAAATCATCTCAATAATCGTACATTAGATGCAGTTCTAACAAATCACTCTATTACTGATGAAATGGAGTTCAATTTCAACACAATAGTTAGATGACAGATGATAGCTATATGATAGATAGGCAGATAGACAGAAAGACAGATAATAGGTAGGTAGGTAGATAGATGATAGATAGCCAATGAAAGAGAAGAGCCAGGATGTGGGATGATACAGTTTTTACAGCTGAGGGTGGATTAATGAAGATAGCCTAGAGAAATCATTGAGAACAAACTGTGCTTTCTAGGACCACTGTTGAGAATAATTGATTCTGAGGCTAACTAGGGAGGCAAACATGGAGTTTGCTTTACCCTTATTCATCAGCTGGTGCTGCACCAGCGTGCCAGGTAGGATCACTGCTTAATACCACAGAGCAGTGGTTCTCAATCTCCCTAATGCTGTGACCCTTTAATACAGTTCCTCATGCTCTGGTGACCCCCAACCATAAATTCATTCATTGCTACTTCATAAGTGTAATTTTGTCACTGTTCTAAATCACAATATAAATATCTGATACACAGAATAACTGATATGTAATCCCTGTGAAAGGGTCTTTTAACTGCTGAAATGGTTCTAGACCACAGTTTGAGAACCACTGCCTTAGAGGGTCACAAGGTTAATCACACATACCAGGTGCTGCCTTGAGAGAATGTTTGAGATAGTTTTCGCCTGAAGGGGTATTTTAGTTGGGTTCACTAAAAAGTGAGACCAAATAGGTTATTGACATAGACAGAAAGAAGTGTATAATAGTTTAAGGATTTGGTTCACCTCATAACTGTCAAATTGAAAATCTTCAAGGTGGGCTCATTGGCTGGAGAACTAGGAAAAAGTCTGGGCTGTAGCTCAAGGTCAAAGAATCTCGGGCTGAAGACACAGAAGGGAATCAGCATTGCAGATGAGGCCTGAAGATTACCCTCTGCCAGAATCCCTCTTGCTCAGGGAGGTCTTGTTTTTGTTCTAGTTGGGCTTTGGGTGGATTTAAGGAGTCCATTCATACTAGGAGGGCAATCTTCTGTTTTTCAAAGTCAGGTAATCTAAACACTAACTTCCCCTAAATATATCACTGTAGAAACAGCCAAAACAACCCAGACGTAGTTTGTAGGGAACCTACTAGCTCTGGTCATTAATGCAGAAAACTACCCATCACAATAAACTTACCTTTTGGGCTTTGTGGGTTAAAGTTCTACCCATTTGAAACATTTGATTTACATGGTTATAACAGCAGCAGCAATGTGACTGTATTTAGGTTCAAATTCTCTTGTCCAATACCAAGTATGTAAATTGGAAATCCATAGTATGCACATATCTGTTTATGTAGCCAGCATGTCCAAATGCCCAATACCTAGCAGTCACTTGCTGAATGTTTTGTGCACTAAGCCTTCAGTACAGATGTGACTACTCTTGCTTCATTGAGGAGTAAGCAATGAGAGAATATTAAATCATTTTGCTAAAGAAGCCAAATTAAGCGGCAAAGTCTATGGTTCCATAGTATAGAATAACTGGGAACTTGGGACTTTCTCTGCCTCAGTATCCCATAAATTTGTTCTGATTTATCACTGTCAAAACAATGGAAAAGTGAAAAAACTTAAAATTAATTCACATGGGCCACAGACACTGAACTGTTTGAAGAAAACCCTTCAGTGGGCTGATAGTGATGCAATAGTCTTTCTTCATGCGAGCTGAGCACACGATCTGTCTTAGCATTCTCCCGTGATTCTCATCTGATTAATATGAAGAACACGACCAACCCTTCTTGAATAGCTGGGTATTTGCTACATAAACATTTGCAGTAAAAGGGATGTCAAAAAGGAAAAAAAAAAGCAAAACAATTCTCTCATGTTGGCAGAGCACATCTAATTTAGAACTCCACACAGGCTGCCCTGACAACATCTTGCTGAAATTGCATTAAAGTCACTGCTCTCTATTTGCCCCTTTGCATTGATTGGCAAGAAGCAATATTGGAGTAGTCCTGTGATTTATTTGTTCACCTCGGTGAAAGGAAACCAGAGCACCAACCATTTGGGGAAGGATTTGCATAATTGAATTAAATGATCTTTGTCTTCTTATCCCAGCATGCAGATGCAACAGATAATATTCCAGATGTCTTTTACTCACTGTTTCCTTTCTACCTTGTAGTCTCCAGGTACATATTAGAAAGGAGAGAGAGATTTGATGGGGATGAGGAGTGGACCTAGGTTTATGATGAAGAATGTGTTCTTGGATTAGCCACTAATGTTGATTGTTAGTGGATAGATACTAAAGTGACTGATGCCTGATATGTAGACTTCGCTCTTTCCGCGTTAGTCGAGTCCCGATTCTCCACTGTGTTTGTATGAAAACCTGGTTATCCTAGGCAACTCAGATTAATCTCAGTGCCCCTTGTAGTCCTAGGTTTTATGGCGGGGGATGGGCTGGCTTCTCAGATGTAAGAAGATTTGGGGCATAGGACTTTCTTTCCTTATGGAAGAACTCAGAGAGAAAACAAGTCCATCTTCTCTGACCTGACCCTGTCTTGTCTGCATGGAGAAGAGAGCTGGAACTCTGCTTGATGCTTACTGGCCACACAGGAATAATTGCTGTTAGAGAAAGCAGGTACTTTTGTTTGTGGCATGTGAATGAACCACGGAATAAATCAACCCTGGAGCTCTTCTGCTGTGTTTGTCCTGATGAGTCAGAGTTTTCTGTGATTTCCAGCTGGGTGCCCCCATATTATATGGCTGACCCCTTTGAATTCCTCCTGATGTCTGTGTCTTTCCTTTGAAGGATATGAGACTTATTTAGTTGTTTCTTTTTTATTTTTCAGTGACCTTATCTTTGAAATATTGGTGAGTCACATGGAGCCTTCTGGAGTAGAAGCATGTGTTGTGGAGGATGTGTTGCATGAGAGTCGGACTCGTGCCTCACTGTGGCTTGAGCTTTGGGAATTGTGTGTAGAATGCTAGCCACATCTAGATTCTTCTATAGAGAAAACGCTGTCACCAGTTTCAGTTCTAATACACACACACACACACACACACACACACACACACACACACACGCCACAAACATGCACATGTAGACACATGCACACACACAGGAGTGTGCACACACAGACACACACACACACACACACACACACACATGCACGCACACAAAGTTATAGGGAAGGAAAATACCTTCAAAGTATCTAAACGCTCAGAACCTATGTCTGAAAAATTACCAATATGTGTTGGAAAGGAATGAGTGTCAGTGGATCCAGGTTTTACTATAAAAATGCAATATGCCTTGAATTTTTTCTTTATGGAAATAGGACCAGGATAGAGGGCCTGACTTTAGGTTTATAAATCAAACAACATGATAAATACCACATCAGGCAACTTAACCTTATGCCAGTTAGATCTATGGCATGTCTAACATGAGAGAGTATGTGGTTTAGGTAAATAGATTCATACTCAAGTAAAAGGGTTGATCTGAGAATACAGTTCGGGACCCCATTGTAGCACCCACTTCTGCCAAATTCATGCACAGTAGATGGTGACTGAAGTTGAGATCTTTGGAAAGCAGTTAGACTTAGGGGAGGCTAAGATGAGCTATTTATGCTAAAGTTTGACCTTTAAATGAAGAAACAAAGGGGAAATGCATTTCATTTCCTGGTTACAAAGCAAGAACACAGGGGTAAAGCGGTTGTCTATTTATTAGGAAGAAGGCTCCCACTAGAAACCAAACACTATGCCTTCCATATTGGACTCCCATGCATCAGAACTATGAGAAACAAATGTCTATTGTTTAAGCCAGTGTCAGTTATATTCTACAGTAGTGGCTGAAGAATAGTAATACATATACTCAGTTATTTCTTCTTAGTTGACGACACTATAAGGATTTCAGTATACAGGTGGAAAGCAATCAGGACATTATTTTGACTACTATTCCAAGCAGAAGCTTTAGGAATGGAAAAGGTGGGTTCATCATTAAGCTTCCATTTATCTTGTCTGTTCAGGAAGCATCTCTGTAAGAACGAGTTCTGTAGTTATGGCGGACGAGGAGAATGGTCTTTCTTCTAAGGTTAGTAGTTAAGCTGCATATTCTTTTCCTGGGTGTTTGTTCTTCTTCAGACTTAGAGAAAAGAACCTAGTTCTAGACAGTAGAAAGGGTCGATGGCTGCCTGACAGCTTCCTGCAGAAATAGACAATGAGTGAGGTTGGCTATAACCTCATGAAGTCCCACTGCAATTTGGTACTTGCCAGGTACTTGAGATGTCAGAGGGTAATAGCTCAGGTTATGCATAGAATCGGTGCTCTGTAGCATCTACTTCTGGAATTCAGAATGTGTTCTCCAACTTCAACGAAAGAGGCTCGGGTTTCATGTTCATCTTTTGAATTTTCTGTACCTGCGGATTCAGTGAAGCAAACTTTACTATGCATGATGCTCATTGCTTCTTCTCTTGTGACTTAATTGCTTAGTGTCTTTCGGCCTTTAATTAAAAAACGGAATGGGAACATTTCGAGGTTTTAGATGATTTATATGTGAAAGCACTCAATATCTTTGGTTTAAAATTTGTGTTTCATAAAGAACGGTTAAGACATTTCTTCACACAATAGATTTCAAGGTAAAAGAAAGATGGAAGAAACCACATTTCTCTTCCTACATTAAAAAGCTTTGCAAATGCAAATGGAAAAGAGTTGGCTTAACATGGAGATTGGTATAGGCCGCCATTCTATATAGAAATTTATGTGCTTGTCAGGAAATTCCTCACCCAAGGAAAACGTTGGACATAAGAAGCCAAACACATCAAGAATTGGCCTTTGATTCTGACTCTTTAATATTTGTAAAAGTTCTGAAAAATCACTTAATTTCTTCATGCTTTCTCATTTCTAAAATAGAAGCAATGAAACTCAGGAGGCCTTTGTGCTGATAAGCAATGATGTGATTCCCTTAGTATATGTTGTTGCCGTGACAAAGGAATTGACACTAGGTAATCTATATATTTTTCAGCTCTAAGTTTGTATTAGCACTTTTCTGTTTCCTTGATAAAATTCTATGACCAGTAGTTTAGAGGAGCAAAAGATGAATAGTGTAAGAAAGACAGAGTCATCATGGTAGGAAGGACGTGGCAGCAGAAACAGAAAGGTATCTGATCACATTTCCATCCACACACAAGAAGGAGATATACACAGAGACACACAAAGATGACACAGACACACACAGACAGACACAGACATACACTACACAACCTTAAAGCTTGCTTCCACTGAGGTACTTCTCTGACCATGGCCCCACCTCCTAAAGGTTCCATAACCCTCCCAAACAACGGAACCAACCAAGGATAAATACATGAACTTATGGAAAGCATTTCTCACTCAATCCCCCACAAGGTCCAATAATATGAGGCCAACATCTGCTCAGTTCTGGACTGGACACCATGAACACATCTTAACATCCTGGAGAAGAAATAAAAAGGTGGGGACGGGGGAAGTTTACTCTTTCATGAACAATCTGCTGTTGTAGGAACTAATCTACATCCACAAGATTGGACCCAATCCCATGATTTAACATCACTGCAAGCATGAGAGTAGAACCCTATATTTCTTTTTCACTAGATGTCTCCTCCTAATGGTCTTGTCACCTTTACAACATAGAACTAGAAATTCAGAATAAGGACATTTGAGGAACACACAAACTGTGGCATTGTGTTCATTAGTGAGATGCTAACATTGAAACTGAGTGCCAAGGTGGTTGGTGTGCATCCCCATATTCCTGGAGCAGTCTCAACTTACCTGATTATCCTCCTATAAATTCCACTAGTTTCCATTTTCATTCTCAAATTACTTGAGGTGAATAATAAACCACTTTGTCACTCTAGAATAAAGCTTGTTTAGGAATTCAAGTTCTATAGCAAAGCCCGTGGGAAGACACACAAAGACGCTTATGCCACAAATGTTGTGTGGTGTCTGAAATCGTCACCAACAGTGACATTGTGTATGGATCATTATTCTCATAAGCTTCAAAAGGAGAAGGTGTTATGAGCCTAGCAGAGAACAGAAGAGGGTTAGGTCTAAGCATTGAAAAATGGATTTGTCAATGGAAGAGGACAGGTAGAAAATGAAGCTACCTCATAGTTGAGCTTTGCTCCTCTTCTACTCTGGTTTGCTTGCTTTTTAAATCTCTGTACTGACAAGTATGAAACCACTTGATTATTCCTACAAATTTGGACTAAATTGGATTCATGAGGTAATACAGTGTTATTATTAGGGACTGAATCACTCACTCTGAAACCATTATCTGAAGCATTTCAGAAGTAAGCATTTAGTAGATGTGCCACTTGTCTTGCTTGTACTTGCTTGGTGGAATACAAGCATCATGAGGTTATAGGGGCACACATTAGGACACAGGTTAGTTCTCATGCACTTTTACAAGTATGGGAGTAGATCCAGGCAAATATTTACTTAGAGACAAGCTCAGGTGTAAGTCACACATTCGGAGTATGGAGTATTGAAGGTAGGAATACCTCGTGTGCACAGTATGGAGAACTGCAAAACCAAAGTAGATTCCATATTTTCTTTAGTTGTTTTGAGTCATGGTCTGCATCTGTAGTGCCCTGGCAGTTTATGACACACGTGCTAGAGCCCAGAGTTTCTGATTGAGGTGTTTAGAGCAAAAAAATGAGAAGACTGGTAGCATCAGTAATATCAGGCAGTTTCATGTGATCCTGATCTCACTATCTGTTCACACCCTGAGAGACACTTTTGTTGTTGTTGAGGTAATGGCAGTATTTACCACTTTGTTTCACATCTGAAACCATACTTGATCATTCTCCCTCTCCCTCTTCCTCTCCCCCTCCCTCTCCCTCTCCCCCTCCTCCCCCCTCTCTCTCTTTCTCTACACACACACACACACACACACACACACACGTGTATGTGTGTATATATTTACTGTTTATTTTATTAATTTCTTTACAATATATTTTGAATATTTTCTCCTTCCCCTCCTCATAGAAGCTACTCACCAAATGTATTCTTTTGCTCTCTCACACTATATTTAAAAAAATAAAAGTACAAAACTGAAAAGCAAAGCAAGTGAGCAAAAGACTACTAAGACAAAAGAATGCCAAAAATGAAAAGCAAGCAAACAAACAGGCAAATAAAAATCCATGAGGTTCACTTTGTGTTGGTCATCTACTGAACTGGGGTGTGCTCCGGAGAGCCACATCTTTAGTCTATGCACCTCTTGACTTCCTACACTCATCAGTTGATTAGGTTTTAATCATTTCTTGCTTTCTCTATGACCATGGGTTCCCACTTTGTGTCATTACCTTCTGTCCCAACTATTGGTAATGTGGTTTTTCTAAAATAAAACTTGACTAAAATTACTCAATTACACTTAAAATGGTGGTTCTCAACCTTCCTAGACTCTGACCCTTTAATACAGTTACTTATGTTGTGATGACCCCCGACCATAAAACTATTGTTTGTTACTACTTCATAACTGCAATTTTGTTACAGTTGTAAATCACAATGTAAATATTTGCGTTTTTCAATGATCTTAGGGGAGCACTTAGAAATGATCATTCAACTCCCAAAGAGGTCGCAACCTGCAAGTTGCCACCTGCACTGCTTCATTGTCTTACTGCTTGAGTCAACTTACAACTATATGAACAGTTGTGGTTCCTGTTACCACAGCAGTGCCACCCATACCTCACTTCTTGTTTAGATTGCATGGATGAACCCTGTCCTTAGAAGAGACCACATTCCCCAACGTGGAAGTGTTTTCATTATTGTGGCCACAAAGCAGTAAGGAACACAGCCCTCCAGAGTTCATGTTCACACTTCTGCCATTGCATCTGTCCTTTGAGACTGGGAAATCTATTTTACCATTTGCTATTTCCTTATCTGTACAGTAGAACTGACAGCATAGAGTTTTCCATTTTAAGAATATTGAAATGTAAGAGTTTACAGCATGCATGCTTATGAAAGGCACAGCAAACAGTAGACATTTAAATGTCAGTTGCTATTGGACAATTTCTTTAAAGACATTTCTCAGCTATCTTTGAATACCAGTTTAGACAACATTTCCTTTCTGAAGACAGGTTTTTGGTTTTTTTTTTTATGCTCTACATCAGATCTGTCATTCTTTGATAACTTATGATATTTGTGTTTCTATAACATAACACAATGGCTCTCTTCACCCATTTATTTTATTGCTCTTATACATTGATAATATTGGTGTTCTTGAAGTCTGGCTATAGTTCTGAGCAGTGTTAATTGAAAAAAATACTTTATTGAAAAGCCAACTGGTAGACCCTAGGCAATGAGTCACCTGTGCTCTATAAGATGAGTATGTGCTATTGTAAAATAAGAGAAAACAGAATTCCTGGAAACCAGAGCTGCTTAGGGAAGCTTTTAGCTAGTAGCCTCTTTGTTTTTCTATAACCATAGGCTAATCATTACAAAATTTATCACTTTTTTCCTCCAAAAGTCATATAATGGAAATTAAATAAGACATATTTAATAAGAATAATAAGAAGAATCAGGAACAACTGGTGGTTTCTGCCATTGGTTGCAGTAATTTAAAAATATTTGGAGAAGATTTGTTTAGAGAATTTATGTAGTAAAATGCAGAAATCAAACTCTGCAGCTTGATAATATTTTATAAGAGGAACACATCTGACTGTGTAGCCAAGAACATGAGACTGAGATCAAATGATAGACATTTCTTCTGTTTCAGAAACCGTCCTATCTTGACCTGTGAAGTCTGTCTTTATTAAAGGTATATTAGGCCTATCCAGAGGAAGAGAACCAATATAACCAACAGAACCAATATGATATGTTACTTGTAAATACATAACACACATCCAGAGTGTGTAATTAGTTTAACTTATAAGAGTACCATAACAATCTATTGTCTGTCAATCTGGGAAACTATGACTGCCAGTCTAAGGAGCAGAAACCCTCAGAATGAGACCAGTGGTGAAGATCCAGCGGAAAGCTAAAGGTCTGAGAATCTCTTAGAGAGGTGCTCATTCAAGGCCAAGTTCAAAGGCTGAATCTGGTGCCCAATGTCCTTTGGCCATGACAGCAACAAAAGGATACAAGCTCAAGAAGTTAAGGACACCCCTTCTGCCAGGTTTCCATTCCATTCAAGCCTCTATTTTACTGGGTGGAACAGTCTATATTCAGAATGGGAGTTATTTCTTCTGACCCACAGCCTAATATAACATTTATAAAGACAGATCGCACAGATAAAAGTAAAAGGCTTTTGAAATAGGAGAATTGCTTATACCTTGATCTGAACATTGACTACATGGATGGGTTCTCATTATAACTGTAACATTTTCAGAAATACCAAGAGGTGTGCTTAATAAAATTTATAGGCATCTCTCAATCTGTTCTGGTTAATACACAAGATTATTCATCACAAAAAGATAGCTATTGATCTTACTTCTATAAAAATTTTGTCTCTCTTTAATCAACTTTGAGATAAATAGAATTGTATTACAGATGACTTGGACATTTAGTATGTTTGGCTCATAATTTTCTGTAGCACATTTATCTATCTCTGTGAAGCATTTAATTTTATACTTGCTAGATAGTTTCTGTATTAGAATATACTATGGCTTGTGTATTTCTTTTTCCTCATTAATTAATCTATTTATTCACTTGACAGCTGATTACAGAGCCCCTCTTTCCTCTCCTCCCATTTCCACCCTCACATCCCTCCCCTTTCCCCATCTCCTTTTTATCAGAGTAGGGGAGGTCCCCCATTCGTACTAATCCACTTGGGTACACCTAGTCACAGCAGGACTAAGTGCTTTCTCTCCAACTGACACCAGACAAGACAGCCCAGTTATGGGAAAAGGATCCAAAGGCAGGCAACAGAGTCAGAGACAGCCTTTCTTATTAGTGGACCCACATGGAGAACAAGCTGCACATCTGCTACATCTGTGTAGGAGACCTAGGTCCAACTCATGCATGCTCTTTAATTGGTGGTTCAAACTTTGTGACCTCTCAAGCCCCAGGTCAGTTGACTCTGTAGGTCTTCCTGTAGTGTTCCTTGACTTCTCCAGCTCCCTCATTCTTCTACAAGACTCCCTGAGCTCTGCCTATAATTTGGTTGTGGCTCTCTGCATCTGTTTCTGTCAGTTGCTGGATGAAGCCTTTCAAATCCAGTTATGTTAGGTTCCTGTCTGCAAACATGGCAGAGAAAGTATCATTAACAGTGTTGGG
The DNA here is from genome assembly GCF_011064425.1 of Rattus rattus. NCBI lineage: Eukaryota > Metazoa > Chordata > Mammalia > Rodentia > Muridae > Rattus > Rattus rattus. The sequence continues at coordinate 103,728,290 of NC_046159.1, read as the reverse complement.
GGCTGACTCTCTCTCATGGGATGGGTCTTAAATTGTGCCAAACATTGGTTGATTGTTCCTTGATATCTGTCCCATCTTTATTACTGCACTTCTGAGACAAAGAATAACTTTTGGGTTGAAGATTTTGTGGATGGGTTGGTGTCCCTCTCCCTCCCCTGGAAGTTCCACTTGGGTGGAGGAGATGGCCTCTTCAGGATCCATATCCCTTGCTCAGTTAGGATCACCCCCATAGACTCCAAGAAGTCTCTCTCCATCATCCCAAAGATCTACCTTTTCTCTACCAGCCTAATTCTCTCAGCACTCCAGATTCCCATTCCTGTTTCCCTCTCTACCCATCTCCCACACAGTTCCTATAAGTTTTGGTATGTTGTGCCTTCATTTTCATAGAATTCAAGAAAGTCTTTAATTTCTTTATTTCTTCCTTGACTCAGTGATCATTGAGTAGAGAGTTGTTCAGTTTTCATGAGTTTGTAGGCTCTCTGTTGTTTCTGTTGTTGTTGAAGTCCAGCTTTAATTCATGGTGATCTGAAGGATACAAGAAGTTATTTCAATTTTATTATTTTTTTCAAGTTTGCTTTGTGACTGACTGTGTGGTTAATTTTGGAGAAGGTTCTGTGAGGTGCTGAGAAGAAGATATACTCTGTTGTATTTGGATGATCTTTTCTGTAGGTATCTGCTAGGTTCATTTGATTCATAACATTGTTTAATTTTATTACTTCATAGTTTCTGACTCATTGGTGAGAGTTGGGTATTGAAGTCTCCCACTATTAAAGTACGTGGTTCATAGATTTAAGCTTTAGTAATGTTTCTATTATGAATATAAGTTCCCTTACATTTGGGGGAGAGATGTTCAAAATTGCTATATCACTTAGTGAACCTTTTTCTTTGATGAATATGAAATGTCCTTCCCCATCTCTTTTGATTAATTTTTGTTGAAAATCTATTTTATTAGATATTAGAATGGCTTCTTGGGTTCCTTTGCTCGCAATACTATTTTCCAGCCCTTTGCGCTGAGGTACTGTCTATTTTTGTTGCTGAGGTGTGTTTTGTATATGTATCAGAATGGTGGACCTTGTTCCCACATCCCTTCTGTTAGCCTTTTTATTGAGGGATTGAGTGCATTGATGTTGAGAGATCTGAATGACCAGTGATTGTTAATTTCTGTTATTTTGATGGTGATGGTAGTGGTGGTCTGTACGTGCCTCTGTGTGTGTGTGTGCGTGTGTGTGTGTGCGTGTGTGTGTGTGTGCGCTTCCCTTATTTTGTTTTTGCTGTTGTGGAATTATTTATTATTTGTGTTTACTTGTATGCAGTTAACATCCTTGGGTTATGGATAGATATTGTTTAATTTTAGTTTTGTCTTGGAATATATTGTTTTGTCCATCTATGGTAATTGACAGTTTTACTGGGTATAGTTGTCCAGATTGGCATTTGTGGTTTCTTAGAAGCAGCAAGACATTTTTCCAGGCCCTTCTAACTTTCAGAATTTCTGTTGAGAAGTCTGGTATAAAAAAGTTCTGATCGATCTGCTTTTGTATGTTTCTTAGCTTTCTTTCCCTGTAGCTTTTATTTTACTTTATTTTATTTTATTTTGTTCTGTAGAATTACTCTTTTGATTATTGTGTGGTGGAAAGAAGGAAAACCATTTTGTTTTCCACTATGTTTAATAGGCATCTCTTTCTTAAGGTTAGGAAAACTTGTGGTTTTGTTGAAAATATTTTTTGGGCCTTGGAGCTTGGATTCTTTACTTTCTTGTACTCCTATTATTTCAAAGTTATATCTTTTCATAGTATCCCAGAATTCCTGAATGTTTCATGTCAGGGATTTGTAGAGTTAACTTTCTTTGACTGGTGCTGCAATTTCTTCTACTCCTGAGATTCTCTTCTCCATCTCCTTTATTCTGTTGGTAATGTTTACCCCTGTTATCTTTTTCTCTTTTCTAGGTTTTCCATTTCCAGAATTCCCTCAGTTTGTGTTTTCTTTATTGCTTCTATTTCCAATTTCTGGTCTCACACAGTTTTATTTATTTCCTTCACCTGTTTAATTATATGTTCCTGTATTTCTCTAAGGAATTTATTCATTTCCTCATTAAAGACCTCTATCATCTTTACAAAATTGGATTTAATATCATTTTCTTGTATTTTTGTTATGTTAGGGTGTCCAGGGCTTGCTGTAGTAGATACCTGTGCTCTGGAGGTGTCATATTACCCTGCTTTTGTTGATTGTGTCCTTATGCTGACCTTTAGCCATCTGGTTGTCCCTGGATGCTACTGGTGTAGCAGGCCTAACCTGAAAGTTTCTCACACAGCAGAACTTGGGTGAGCAGCCTTGGGCTGAATCATGGTACTCAGGAGGCAGTGCATGTCTCAGGGCAGCTGGGCCTACCCCAGGGGATTTTGTGACCAGGGGATTAGGGTGGGAAGGGATTTAACCTGGATGTTTCTGGTGCAGTAAGCCTGGTGAGGGGGAGGGGAAGGAATGCAGTGATTGCACCATGGAACTTATAGGGACAGCACCCAGCTTGGGCCATTAGGTACGCCCAGGGATGACTTAAGTCCTTCTTAATATTGATGAAAATTGGCAATAAAACTATAATATAAATATGATATAAACATTTCAGCATGATTGCATACTGTTTGTAGCGTCTGACATACTGATACTGTTTCTGTTTCAGATCTTTCTGTGTTCTTTCTCCCTTTTATAGTATGTTGAGTTGGATTTTAATTGGCACTCAGTACATCACTTTGTTTTTGTTGATTTTTTCATTTTATTTGCTTCTTTTTTTGACATTTGCTCTTTATCTTCTCTAGTTCATAACTCATGATGCTACCCATTTTCTGCTGGGCACTGCATTAGCTGCTTTTCCCAGGGTGCTTCTTTTCCTTACCATTTTGTTTTCCATTGTGTTTAGTTGTTCGACTAATGAGTTTCATATGTGTGCAATGTGTTTCCCTTCTATTCATCTCACCACACTGACTCCTGCCAGGGCCCCCTCCTACCTTCCTTCCCACTTCCACTTTAATGTGCTCTGTTTATGTTTCATTTTTAAAATAATGTACTGAGTCTAGTCTGTGTTGCACATATATTCCTGGGTGTGAAGCCATCCAGCAGAGGATGTTCAATTTACGACGGAGCGTTATAGAAAACTGACTCTTCTTCCTAGAAACTGTCACCTGTCAACAGCCTTCCGAAGGCATGTGGACCTCGTTAGCCTCTTCCCTGGCTATACTAGAGATCTTATTTTTAATGCATCGTTTGTTTTACTAAATATTTCACTAAACGTCTGTTTGGAAAAGATCTAACTATAGCTTTTGAGTGCTGTCAGAAGCAGCATACACACACACACATACACACACACACACACACTCATTAGTGAGAACTCAGTGCATTAGTTTAGTTTTAAAATACTATATATTTTGTGACTTAATTGAAATTCTAAAAGTTTAATTTTACTGTGATGGCTAGTCAAGGTTGTCAACTTGACTATATTTGATATTGTCTAAAGCTCAAGTGGCTGGGTGTATCTGTGAGGGATTTTTGAAAGGGGAAGACCCACTCTAAATTTAGATCTTTTGAGGTGGGAAGACACTTTAAATTGGAGCCACACATTCCAATGGCATCCTATATAAAGGATATGAGAGAAGGAAATGCTTGCTGTTTGTCTGCTTGCCTCCTTACTCTCATTAGGACAGCCATTCCTTTCCTGGTACTAGAACTTACTTCTTTTGGATTCTACAGTATACTGAAAACCAGCTGAGGCATCAAGGCTTGAGACCTGAATGACAACTACATAATTCTTTTTTTTTTTTTTAATGGTAAATTCTGTTTATTCAGAAATAGTGAAAAGTCAGAGATGCTGGCTGTTACACAATTGTTAGACAACAGTATTAATATGATCAATTACCTTATAAAATAATGTGCAAAGTCAGAGACATCAGACTTCAATGTAGATATTCATCAGTAAAGTTTTTATAACAAAGACTAGAGCTCTTAGAGACTCTCCTGGGGTTTGTTGTGCTGTAACATCTATTAATCCCTGGTACCTTAGGAGACCTGTCAAAGTCTTTTACCTTTATAAAGAGTAGGCATTTTTCTACATAACCACTTGTTGAAAATGCTATCTTTTTTCCCCCACTGGATGGTTTTAGCTCCTTTGTCAAAGATCAAGTGACCATAGGTGTGTGGATTCATTTCTGGGTCTTCAATTCTGTTCCACTGATCTATCTGCCTGTCTCTGTCCCAATACCATACAGTTTTTTTTTTTTTTTATTAACTTGAATATTTCTTATATACATTTGAGTGTTATTCCTTTCCTGTTTCGGGCAAACATCCCCTCCCCCTCCCTTCTTTATGGGTGTTCCCTCCCCACCTCCCCCTATTGCCGCCCTCCCCCAACTGTCTAGTTCACTGGGGGTTCAGTCTTAGCAGGACCCAGGGCTTCCCTTCCACTGGTGCTCTTACTAGGATATTCATTGCTACCTATGAGGTCAGAGTCCAGGGTCAGTCCATGTATAGTCTTTAGGTAGTGGCTTAGTCCCTGGAAGCTCTGGTTGCTTGGCATTGTTGTACATATGGGGTCTCAGCCCTTCAAGCTCTTCCAGTTCTTTCTCTGATTCCTTCAACGGGGTCCTATTCTCAGTTCAGTGGTTTGCTGCTGACATTCGCCTCTGTATTTGCTGTATTCTGGCTGTGTCTCTCAGGAGCGATCTACACTTCTGCACTTCTTTGCTTCATCCATCTTATCTAATTGGGTGGCTGTATATATATGGGCCACATGTGGGGCAGGCTCTGAATGGGTGTCCCTTCAGTCTCTGTTTTAATCTTTGCCTCTCTCTTCCCTGCCAAGGGTATTCTTGTTCCCCTTTTAAAGAAGGAGTGAAGCATTCACATTTTGATCATCCGTCTTGAGTTTCATTTGTTCTAGGCATCTAGGGTAATTCAGGCATTTGGGCTAATAGCCACTTATCTATGAGTGCATACCATGTATGTCTTTCTGTGATTGGGTTAGGTCACTCAGGATGATATTTTCCAGTTCCAACCATTTGCCTACGAATTTCATAAAGTCGTTTTTTATAGCTGAGTAATATTCCATTGTGTAGATGTACCACATTTTCTGTATCCATTCCTCTGTTGAAGGGCATCTGGGTTCTTTCCAGCTTCTGGCTATTATAAATAAGGCTGCGATGAACATAGTGGAGCACGTGTCTTTTTTATATGTTGGGGCATCTTTTGGGTATATGCCCAAGAGAGGTATAGCTGGATCCTCAGGCAGTTCAATGTCCAATTTTCTGAGGAACCTCCAGACTGATTTCCAGAATGGTTGTACCAGTCTGCAATCCCACCAACAATGGAGGAGTGTTCCTCTTTCTCCACATCCTCGCCAGCATTTGCTGTCACCTGAGTTTTTGATCTTAGCCATTCTCACTGGTGTGAGGTGAAATCTCAGGGTTGTTTTGATTTGCATTTCCTGATGACTAAAGATGTTGAACATTTCTTTTAGGTGTTTCTCAGCCATTCGCATTCCTCAGCTGTGAATTCTTTTGTTTAGCTCTGAACCCCATTTTTTAATAGGGTTATTTGTCTCCCCTGCGTCTAACTTTTTGAGTTCTTTGTATATTTTGGATATAAGGCCTCTATCTGTTGTAGGATTGGTAAAGATCTTTTCCCAATCTGTTGGTTGCAGTTTTCCTAACCACAGTGTCCTTTGCCTTACAGAAGCTTTGCAGTTTTATGAGATCCCATTTGTCGATTCTTGATCTTAGAGCATAAGCCATTGGTGTTTTGTTCAGGAAATTTTTTCCAGTGCCCATGACAACTACATAATTCTTAAACTTTCCATTAGGAGGCAGCCATTGTTGGAATAGTTGGATCATAAACTGTAAGTTACTCTGATAACATTACATAAATTCAATAAAAAATGAATTCATTCTGTGATTTCTGTTTCTCTAGAAAACCATGACTAATACACTGATAGAGTTATTTAAAATTCTCTGCACTAGGGCTGGAGAGATGACTCAGTGGTTAATAGCACTCCCTGCTTTTCCAGAGGTCCTGAGTCCAACTCCCAGCAGCCACATGGTGGCTCATGACCATCTATAATGGGATCTGATACCTTCTTCTGGTGTTTCTGAAGACAGCTACAGTGTGCTCATATACATACAATAATTAAATCTTTAAAAATTTCCCTTCACTTCAGATAACAATTATCCATATCACAATAAAAAGAACTTGGGAAAGGAAGCCATGTATTTTCTATGTACGCAATAGATTCTGAGATTCTTGAGGATTAAAATAAACATAAGCTATAGGGTCAGGAAGGTACAAATTTCAGTTCTTTCTGGTTCAAGATATTCAATCCATAGTAATCACAGTCATCTCAGCTATAACATGTTCACTATAGCCACTCTTGGGCATTAGTGAGAACTCAGTGGACCGATCCATGAAAAGTGGTTTCCAGAGGCAGGCTCAGTTCAATGAGTCCAACAAACATTGAACTATAGTTTCTTTACTTTCTAGAAACAGTAATGGACATGATGTTTAAATGGTACACAGCTATTTTCATATATCAGCTCAACCTTACAACTTCTTTTCTTTTCTATTCGTGGCCATTAGCTAAACTACAAATCTGTAGATCAATTTGAATCTTTTCTATTGGGCTAACAAATACAAATTTGCTTCTCTCTTGGATAAAAGGAAGGGAGGAAAGGAGAAAGGGGGAAAGGGAGGGAAGGGGAAGAGGGAGGGAGGAAGGGGGGGAGGGAGGGAGGGAGGGAGGGAGGGAGGGAGACAGACAGGTACACACACACACAGAAAGAGGCATACACACACACACACACACACACACACACAGAGAGAGAGAGAGAGAGAGAGAGAGATTTTGATATTGTGTTCACTAAAAAGAAGTCATTAGATTTAACCTCCTGACTAGGTTCGGCTCAAAGACAATGGCATAGATATTGTGAGAAGGGTCCTTGGGATGGGGATCATCACAGGGGCAACTTGTATAAAATGCAGATTGTCTTATATGTTAAACCTTCTATTTCAGCTTTGTAAAGGGAAAGAAGCATCAAACACACACCGAACGTTTTAATTAGATACTGTTCATCAACTTCATGAATTAAATATCTGTCACAGTTAATGCCATGGAAGAAGCAGAACGATTTTAGCAAAAGAAACTTAATAAATGGCAAACAGAATGAATAAACATTTACTTTTACCAAAAAGCTAAAGGGTCTTATGTGCTGATAGGTTTCTAAACAAACAAACAAACAAACAAACACACACAAACAAACAAACCAAGCAGCCGAAATGTTCCAGGTAATATGGAATCACAGAATGGATGTGATTCCAGGGCTTTAGATTTTCAGGGTTAGGAGGTTAAAGGAATCTTTGCACACCTGGACAGTTTCCAGTGTCCCTTATTAATCCAACAAACAGAATTGTCTTTTAAAAAAAAAAGACCAAAACCAAAACAGAAGAGCTGATTAGAATTTTGGTGTCTGTGATTACCAGCAACATCTGCTTTGTGCCCTGGGGTCCTCTTTTATCCTTACTCGACTTAGATTTTCAAAGATTTCCTTCTGCACCTGCCATCTGATGAATCCGAGACTTGCATCAGAGAAGATGTTAGAGTTAATTTATTCAAAAGCGAGGCAAAGACACCTATGCTCCTCAGAGCTAACAGAGTGAAAGCTGAGCACAGGCCTTTCTGCTCCTTTGTTCTCTTAGTGTTCAAGGCAAATAGCTTAGGGAGTTTAGGATGCAGGCATATTTAATTCTAATTAGTCAAGGTTTGCTTAATTATAAAGAACGGACATAAGGATAAATAAAGCAATTTAAGGAAAGCTTAACTGTTAAGCCTTGTACTTTGTTATATTTTATCACTTGAAAGAGCTGTTGAAGACAAATGTGTGATCCTGGATGGACACTAAGTTCTAATTTGCAATTCCAACGAAGACTGAGTTATATGCTCCTGTGGGAATTCTGAAATCTATGAATCATCTCTCTAGAAAAAAAATGCAAATTCACATGCATGCAAATTTAAATAGGTTTTAGAGATTTCACAGACTCCCATTATATGAAGAAATTACTGGGATGGGAAATGGGAATTTATAAAATCAGATGCTTTCTGGAAGGGGTTGTGTATTTGAAGCTTTAAATCTCCCCTGAGAGATTTCAAGTGACCATACATGAGGGCATTGATGGACCTAGGGGATGGAGGAAGTATTGTCTATTACAGTAGCTATCAAACATTTTGCCATCTCCTGAGAAACCTGTTAAAGTGTACAGATTTCTGGGCTCCCCCAGGAAGCTCACTTCAGTAAGTCCTAAGAGATAATAAAGCATTTGCCTTAGAAGTTCACAAGAGATGCTGGCTCCTGTGGTCCAGAAATCCAGCTTTCAGAAGTGCCTGGGAGGTGCCTAAAAGCTAGGAATACCCAAGATACAATTCACAGACCATGTGAAGCTCAAGAAGAAGGAAGACCAAAATGTGGATGTTTCAGTCCTTCTTAGAAGGGGGAACAAAATATAGGAGGTAGAGGGTGGGAGGGACTTGGGAGGAAGAGAAGAGGGTGAGGGGAAAGGGGGAGTAGTATCAGGTATAAGAGGAGACAGGGATGGGGTTGGGGATTTAGCTCAGTGGTAGAGTGCTTGCCTAGGAAGCGCAAGGCCCTGAGTTCGGTCCCCAGCTCCAAAAAAAAAAAAAAAAAAGAGGAGACAGGGATGACATACGGAGAGTCAGGATTTGAACAGAGGTCTGTAATAATGGGGGATGGGGAACTGGGCATAGACACCAGCAAGTTACAGATGCCAGGAAAGAAAGAAGCTCCCAGGACTCAACAGGGATGATATTAGCTGAAACGCCCAACAAAAGCAAGGGGGAACGGTAGAGACCATATCCAGAGGTTAGGCAAGGCCCCGGTTGGGGAATGGGGCTACCCACCCTTCTTGAAATTTTAACCCAGAATTACTCCTGTCTAAAGGAAATACAGGGACAAAGAGTGGAGCAGAGACTAGAGGAAAGGCTATCCAGACACTGCCCCACCTTGGGATCCATCCCATATGTAGCTACCAAACCTAGCCATTATTGCTGATGCCAAGAAGTGCTTGCATGATATGGATGTCTCCTGAGAGGCTCTGCCAGAGCATGACAAATACAGAAGCAGGTGCTCACAGCCAATCATTGGACTGAGCACTGGGACCCCAATGGAGGAGTTAGAGAAAGGACTGAAGGAGCTGAAGGGGTTTGCAACCCCATAGGAAGAACAACAATATCAATTAACCAGACCTTCCCCAACCCCCAGAGCACCCAGGACTAAACCACCAACCAAAGAGTACACATGGAGGGACCCATGGTTCCACATATGTAGCAGAGCATGGCATTGTTTGGCATCAATAGGAGGAGAAGCCCTTGGTCCTGTGAAGGTTCAATGCCCCAGTGTAGGGAAACTCCAGAGTTGGGAGGTAGGAATGGGTGGATGGGAGCTGTAGTATCCTTGTAGAAGCAGGGGGCAGGGATAAGAGAGGGTGGAACCAGTAAAGGGGATAAGATAACATTTGAAATGAAAATACGTAAAATATCCAATCCAAAAAAGGGGGAGAATGCAAAAGAAGAAAAGAAGGAGGAAGAGAAAGAGAAGAGGAAGAGGAAGAGGAAGAAGGAGGAGAACGAGAAGGAGGAGAAGGAGAAGGAGAAGGAGGAGAAGGAGAAGGAGAAGAGGAGAAGAAGAAGAAGAAGAAGAAGAAGAAGAAGAAGAAGAAGAAGAAGAAGAAGAAGAAGAAGAAGAAGAAGAAGAAGAAGAAGAAGAAGAAGAAGAAGAAGAAGAAGAAAAGAAAGTGGTGCCTGGGGAGCAAATTCTGTTTTGCACAGTGTGCTCATCAGTTTCAAAACCTCCTGGGAGGTTTCTATACTTTGTATGAAATTATCTCCAAACAGCCCTGTGTGTTGCTAGAAACAAGAAAGGAAAGAAAGGAAAATAACATCTACCATTTATTAGATACTCAATTCATGACACAAAGTCTCTCCTAAATCACTAACAGCCTAAAAACTCACCAAACACTTTCCCATTCAAGAAATGGGATGAATGGCCTTATTTAGTAGTGAAACTTTTTTCTTGTCTGTAAAACTCAAAAGTGGCCAAAAGGCATGGCCTTCAGAGGCAGAGTACTCTGTCCCAAGCATGGCTCTTCAGTTCTTTAGTTGAATGCTTCACCCAGCCTAGTGCACTGTTCTTCCTTCCATGCCTGTATTATTCTTTAATATGGAGACAACATTTGCACTTATGTACACCTTTGCTACCTCGGATCTCTTGTTAAATATCTGAGTTATTGGTAGAGAGAAAAGAAGAACAGACTTGGTAACCTTAGGTTTAGACTTATGCCTCACTCTGTTATCTGAGTAAAGTAGCCATAATTGGTGATCTGATGATTAAGTTAGAAATATTAATCTGGAGTGAAAATGAGTGTGCCCGCTTTCCTCCATTAGAATATGCACTAGCCTTGCTCCAGAAAACTCATTTACGTTGCCTTCACCTAGTACCTGTGCTTACTAAGTATTCATGATCCACAAGCCCAACAGTACCCATCGAAACTTTACATTATCAGACCCATGTAGGCCCTACCACATTTAGAGTATCTAGAATGTGTTCCACTGATGCTCTCCTTTGAAAGGGGATGTCAAGGGTTATGCTTTGAGTGTGGAATGCACTCTACAGGCTTATGAGCTGGACACTTGTTCCTCTGGCCGGTTGTCCTATTTTTGGAGGTGGTGGAATCTTTGAGAGTCCAGTCTACCAAGAAGAACAACACTGGATAAAGTGCCTCCAGCTATTTCGTCCCTGGGTTCCTCCTATCTCCTACACTTTGCTTCTTGTCCATCAAGAAGGGGAGATACTCCTTTGTCATGTACCCTTGGAATGAGACCTTGTGCTAATGTATAGTCACCCCCAATGTGAGAGAAATAGCTCATAAAGAGCTAATGCAAATCCATAGGATTGGTTAACACTCCGTCACTATGATAGTTACACGTACTAGGCAGCTTACCAAGAGAAAATTATTTTGAGTCATAGTTTCAGAGATCTGAGTTGACATTGGTTGACACTACTTATTTGGGACCATATCCAGGCAGCATTATCATGGCATGAAACGAGCAAAGATGTCTACTCTGTGCCAGGAAACTGAGGAGAACCACAATTATAATGACCCAAAGAACCCAGTAGAATCTGCCTCTTAAAGGTTCTGCCAAATGCATGTGTGTGGGGGGGGGGGGAGTAAGGCTGGGGCCCCAGCTGGTGATATTATTTGAAGATGTCTTAGAAATCGTAGGGGGTGGGTCAAGTGTAAGATTTTCGCTGGTGATGTGTTTTTAAGGCAACGCATGGCTATTCTTCCTTCCTCTCTTTGCCTGTTGTCCAACTGTGGATGAATAGTTTTCTATTGCACACCCTGTTGCCACTGTGAAGCTCAGCCCTGCTCCAGGTCCAAAGTAGCAGAGTAAGCTTATTCAAACTTCCAATATTTTGAGCCAAAGATTTTCTTCTTCTCATCGGGTTGCAAAAAAAGTTATGCAATCAAAAATTTATTCATGTACAATTGTTTTAAAGTGAAATTATTAAGAATTTTCTAGAGAGACTTTTCAGAACACCCAGGATTAATTGCCTTCCTCATAATTTGGGATGGATTGGTTAAAATATTCCCTTCTATTTTCTTTTCTTTTTTTTTGTTCATTTATTTATTTAATGTATACAAGTAGACAGTAGCTGTCTTCAGACACACCAGAAGAGGGCATCAGATCCCATTACAGATGGTTGTGAGCCACCATGTGGTTGCTGGGATTTGAACTCAGGACCTCTGAAAGAGCAGTCAGTGCTCTTAACCACTGAGCCATCTCTCAGCCCCTTCCTATTTTCATTATGCCACAGCAGACCTGCCTTCTTTGTGTATCTGTTTACCACAGTGTTCTTCCAGTTCATTAATTCCTAGTTTATCAGGAATGCTCTTGAAAGAAGGATTTGAAAATTAGGCATTAGACAGACTGAGGCGTATACAGAATAGGAAATAGCAATGACTTGGTTGAAGAGATAAAAGAGCAGAAGCAGAGGTGCTTTAGTGACTAAAGGTGCTTGCATTCAAGCCTAACAGTACGAGTTCAAATCCAGGAATCCCCATTGCGGAAGGAGAAAACTGACTCCACAAGTTTTTCTCTGACTTCCATGTAAACACACACACACACACATACACACACACACACACACACACACACACACACACTAATTAATTAGTAAAATTTTCTTCAAATTCATTAGTTTACCTATTTAAAATGTCGGTGTTGGTGTTAGGGGTGTGGCTCAGTGTTAACAAACCCTTTCCATAAACACGAAGCTTGTTGGATCTAGGAAGTGGGATGAGGGAGACGAGAAGGGAGGGAGGAGTGGGGAGAGAGAGAAGCAAGGCATGAGCATGCTTACTGACGTTCAACCTAGTAAACAATGCCCGTTGAAGGCAGGGCTAGGAGTTGAATATATGTACCTTTTACAAAATTTGCAGTATATGTCAAGATTTACCAGTTCAGGTTTTACTAATTATTCATTTAGACAAAATAAAAAAGGCATAGAAAGGGATAATCAGGATATTAAATATAACTGATGCAGTAGTGGCACAAAACTTGCAACTTTTTAATTATCTGGGCAAATTTGTCCCCCTCCAGAGTTATCGTTGGCTAAACTCCTTCAGAGTTTAGCCATCCTTAGAGCTGCTTCAGAGCCCAGATAGGGTTGTTTACTGTATCAGGAAGTGTTTTTGTACTCACCTTTAATTCAACATTTGTTTTTCTAAGTTCCTGTCCTTGTGAGTTTGTCAAAGTCCTGTTAGGGAAAAAAATCAGCCCAGCTGCCTGTTAACTTCAGCAGGACAAGAACGGTTCCTAATTAAACTCTTATGTCTTTGATTTAAAACTCCATTTACTTAAATTATTCACCAGCTTAAGGCAGTTGTTGATTACAGGAAAATAGACCTCAAATCTGTAAGGTACGTCCCCCTTCAGGGCCTCATTAACCTCCCTGAAGGCCTACAGCATGTGCCTTTTTTGAAGAGAAACTGGAAATCATTTTACCATTGGGTATCTTCCTCTTTAAAGATCGTCCTTAAATCATGGAGAAACCAGCTGGCAGAAAGCCATAGGGTCTTATCATTTCCAACCCAACTTGAGAACCCACAAACCTGCTAGGCACCTTAAGGGCTTATTTGAAGGCCCTGACACCTGGTTAGTAGAAGGCTAATTATAGCAGGCAGTTAGGATAAATCAGGGTACCAGGTAGACTATTAATCTAGTTGGCTGTGGATGTTTTTGAATGTTTCTGTCTCTGTTTCTTCTTCAAAGGAACTCCCAAGTAGAAATGAATAGACCACTTGACTGTCTTTTCCTGCCCTTCCCTTTCTGGGGGACTTTCAGGGAGACCCTACTTGATAGACTCTTTTTCATATGTTCCTGTTAACATGAAATGTCAGAAAGAAGTTGGTAGTAACAGGAGAGCAGGAGAGAGAGAGAGAGAGAGAGAGAGAGAGAGAGAGAGAGAGAGAGAGAGAGAGGAGAGAGAGAGATTGAAAAGGGTGGGCAGTTGATGGTAGGCGCTTCATTTATGTATCTGAGCCCAGATGGCTGCCAATGTCATCATGTGGATTTGGTAGTACATAGATGTCTCTAAAGGTAGGTTTCATGAAGGCGACAATGCAGACTTGAGACTCATAATGGCAGACAGTGGAAGTAGGACTGACTAGTGATTCGTTCTAATTTTTTAAATAGGATTCATTGTTTATTATTTTAATGTGTGTGTATGTGTGTGTGTGTGTGTGTGTGTGTGTGTGTGTGTGTGTGTGTACTTGTGCATGTGCATGTGTTCCTGTGTGCATGAGTGCAGGGCCCTCAGATGACAGAAGGGAGAATAAGATTCCCTGGAACTGAAGTGATAGTTAGGTATGAGCCAACTGTCATGAGTGTTGGGAGCTGACGAGGGACCCCTGCAAGGGTATAATGCACTCTTAGCCTCTGAGCTGTCTTTGCAGCCTGTGAGTTTGTTTTTCAATATCTGACATTTACTGGTTGTTTCCAATGATATTTACTCATTTTGAAAGCTTAGTCAGATCGTGTGCTAGCCAATTAGCCAAGCAGTTTTCTTTGGGGTTTTGTACAAGCATAACAGGAAATACATGATTGCAATGAGCTGTTACTCTTGGTGCAGTCTCAGGGTAGGATGGCGTATGCTTTTGAAATAAATAACAATGATGGAGGATTTCGGGGATGCTTGCTTTGATGTGGAGAAAGCACACAGTTTTTAACTGAGCAACAAGACTAGATTTTCTGAGAATACTAAACCATTAAAAGGAACCACTACAATGGACGGGAGGGCAATAAACTCCTGGGCCCTTAGCTGGTTATTGTGATAAAAGCCTGAAATGTGTTTTCTCTCCAATTCTCAGGCTCTCAAGCACTTGAAGTCCTACCCTCAATATGATGACTGCCTGTAAGCTCACGGCAGCACATCAATAAAGCTGCCTTACCCTTTTTTTTTCAGAGAAGAAACTTGTTTCCTCCTTACCTCTGAGGATCTTGGCATAAGCTAAAGTCTTGCTCGTGTTTGTGCATATTGGCTCAGCCGCACTGCTACCCATTTTGTGATTCTGCTAACAATGCTATTGTTAACCTACAATAATAATATCACTGGGATCTGGATACAGCACTGCTTGCTTACTGTGTATGAAGTTTTGAGTTGAGGACCCAGCACTGAAGAAAAGCAAGTGTGGTACAACTTGTAACCCCAGTACTTGGGAGAAGCACAGCCAGAAGGATCAAATGTTCAAGGTCATCTTTGGTAACATAGTGAGTTCAAGGCCAACCCAGGATATAACAATCTCTCTCTCTCTCTCTCTCTCTCTCTCTCTCTCTCTCTCTCTCTCTCACTCACACACACACACACACACACATCTCTTCCCCTCTCTCTTTCTCGCACTCTCTCTTACATACACATACCCCCAAATATATAAAATATAACAACTGAATAATCTAGAAGTTGTAGATTCTTCCCTTGTATCGAACAGCATTGTTTTAAGTGATCTAAGTAATCCTCAGATGTTATATCATTTTGCTTTAATTTATGGATGGATGACATTCAAGTTGCTCCATTTTTGTGTTTTTTATCCTTTAGAAAGAATCAATTTATTACTGCAGATAAAGCTCTGAGACACATTAAATTCTAGAAGTTAATCTAATTACAAAGATAAATTGCCCACAGTATGGAATGCAGTGCGCCTACAGTTATTTTCTGTCTTTTTTTTTTTTTTTGAGGCACACTTTAGTATTTACTATGATGTGAATAGTAAAGCTTTCTCACCAACTCAAATTCCTTTCAGTTCAACCCACCTAGCAGAGATGGGAGAAAACCATGAGAAACCTTGCTTCTTCACTGATCAAAGTTAGGCTTCAGTATTTTCTCCAAAGATAAAGTCATCATTAAGGTTTCACAAGTAGTAGACTCAGTTGTGCTTTCCTATAACAGTGATAATAAGGAGCAGAACCTTAGGTATTTACTCCCAAATGCACTATGGCCCTTTTGGAGAATGTCAGAAACCTGGTTCTAGGCTTGATTTATGATTTCACGAAGGAAAGAGACAAACATGGTGTCCCTTCTGTGGTGTAACCTGTATTCCTTCTGCGATTCTAGGAGGGATGAGATGGTTGGACATAAATTTCCGTGAGCAATTCTCTAAATTACTGTCAACCGGAGAGGGTCTTAGCTCTGTGGCTGGACTCACTGTGTTGTGTGATTTGCATTGTCCATTGTTAAACTTTATCTCTTAGTGCTTTTTCAGAATAGAGCAATAAGGTTATCCTAATGCAAAAAAAAAATCATTTTTGATGGTTCTGCTCTGGGTTAGTCTAGGTAGTCATGAATAAAAGTCATTTGTGTGCAGTGATACCCTGGAAAGAATGGATGCTGTTACCTTAAATGACGGTGAAAGAGAAACCAGGAATGGAAATTCAGTTTCCCGTTCTTTCACCATGTCTCTAGCCTAGAACCCTCTTAACCACTGATGTGGCAGTTCAATATAGAATATAAAAATAACTTCTTATCTCCCACTATTTCCATGCAAAATTTAGGGCTTGGCTCTATTCTCTCTATCCTGATATGGTGTCTTCTCTATTGAAAAAAATCTTTTGTCAAAAATTTCTTATAGCTTCTTCATTGTGACATCCTTCAGTCAAGCGGCTTTTCGTCCTCAGAAGACTGACAATCTATACGATATAAGTTTAATTAGTCAGTCTTTCTAAACACAACAGTGTGCATTTGACTAATCCTGTGCATTTTCAGCGCAGCAGTACCTAAAAATATTTATTGGCAACTTCCCTCAAAGTTCCAAAGGTGCCTTTTGCTTTAAGTGCCACAAAATTCTAACATTTGCCAAGGATGATAGAGTAGCTATTGACATACAACTGTTGTCCACACATCTACATACAGAGGTCCTTTGTCTTGTTTTTCACTCATGTGTGCCAAGCAATATTTTCTAGCTAACTAGAAATGTATTGCTTTTCTACAGAAGAACCTGGTATGCCATTATCTCTCATTATATCAACAAGATGGCAAGCCACAGGGAATGAGATGTGATTGATACATCAACCATGGGAATCAAATTATTCTCTGCCAGTGATTTGTTTAAACACAATGGCTTCTTAAACGTTTTCTGCTTGAAGACTCTTTCACTTGAGAAAGTTTTACATTCTTTTAGGTACGTTGGCATATGAAGTAATCACAAAAATAAAGGATTTGCTGTTAATAAATCATAAAGAATGTATGTTAGTACAATTATTTGATACAAATATATAATATAATGTTTTCATTTATTAATGATGAAAGCAAAAGTACATGCTAATGGGGTATATGCTAATGGGATATATGATAATGGATATATGATAATGGATATATGATAATGGATATATGATAATGAGATATATGATAATGAGATATATGCTAATGGGATATGCCTGATTATTTCTTTGCATAGGAATTATATCTTTTCTGACCAGTTTATACTTCAGAACATGGAGCACCTTCACCATTTTTATTAGTTGATATGTATTCCCACTTTATAATAGTCAATACTTAGAATACTACTTTGCATAAACACACATTTCAAATGACAAAGGTATTGTTAGGATCATTTTAGAAATTGTTAGAAGAGCTGTTCTAATTTCAAGTCAAAATTCGTTAATTGATTTTGCTTGTGTTAGGATGTTTGAAACTCAAACCAGTAAGTCAGACAGAAATAGTTTCATGTAAGCATTCTGAGTACATCAAAAGTCATATGGATTTGGTATTTATGATGTTGAAGAATAGATGTTGAATGTGGAACTATTATATTTCTACAAAAGCTTTAAAATCACATATACAGTAAAAAAAAATACTGCAATTTGTGTCATACACCAGTCTTCATTTTGAGCTGTGGTACTTCAGGCAGAGCTCATGGGCAGTGTGATGACAATTACAGTGTGATGTGCACACGTGCATTAAGAACAAAGGCCGCATGGTGCAGCATGGGGCACTGCTGCCAGAAACACCTTAGAATCACTACACCCTTCACTTTAAATTGATTTGCAGCTGTTGCATATTCAGAAAATGGTTACTATTGTCACTTTTTGTAACTCTCACATTCAGTTGTATGACTCCCTGTAGAGTCATGACCTATATCTTAAGAATCTGTGGTCCACAGAGAAATGTGATTAATTTTCACTAATATCACAGGGAAAACTGAAGCTCTGTGGATTATTTTCCTTCCTTAGAAAGAAGGTGAAAACACATTTATTTTTCTTCTTCTCCATTGGCTACTAAAGATATGACTTGTGGAAACATTGCATTTATCTGTGAAAATGAGGGGCAATTACAACATGACCCATCAAAAGTTACCTTTTTATTTGAGAAAATGTCATTCATTGAAATACCTGTGTTCATTTTCTTTTAGTTTGAATAGAATTTAAGTAAATTAACTGTCATTGACCAGAACTAAATCAGGGCTTAATTATATAGTCATGGTCTTTGCTTAACTTTCTGGGCTTGGTTTTGCTTGTAGCCTGTATTCCATCTAGTGAAAGAAATTTGACCTTATGTCTTACAGGGAAGCAACTCTTGGCTTGAGTTCACCAATGGCAAGAACAGACTAGCTTTCTTAAACCCTAATTAGTCTCACCTGGTTTATAAGTACCAAGCAAAAAATGCCTAATTGATTTTTAATCACCCAGTGTTGTAGCAATTACCATAAAATCATGACAGTGCTAATACAATGTAGCCTCACCAAAATGCAAAATATTTACTCTCTGGTTGAGATGGTTCTGAAGTTTCTATAGCACTGAACTGCATTGTGAGGTGGGGGTGGGGTGACTACAGCTGAGCACACTATTTTTTTTTTCAAAGTCATCAAATCATCAATCTGTAGGTATAGTGTCAGGACACTTTTAGTCCTGGAGATAACCATTCTCAGATAACATTCCTTTCTTAGCTAACTCTACTGGATCTTTCTAGCAGAGAACCACATACCCTGGGTAAATACTGGCTTATGAGGTTGTTCGATGTCCTTCTCCTCCACTTTTTCAAGTGTGTGTGTGTGTGTGTGTGTGTGCATGCGCTCACTTAACTGTCCCTGCCTATAGAGCCAAGGTTCTCATACATGCATAAGTAATGGGATGAGGAACAAATCATGATAAACTGCAGACTGATGGGCTTTACCTTGGTGCTACTAAGTCACACTTATGACATGCTTGGTAAAGAATTTGATGAATTAGTTTTAAATGTTAGCTTCTTTTTGCTATCTGGGGATTCTAAACACTAGATGGACTCTTGGTAATGACAAATGTCACAGAACTTAAACCTCTGAGAACACAAGTCAAAATAACCCTTTACGAGTTGATTTACCATACACTTTTGTTATGGGAGGAAAGGCCGATGGATATACTAATTCAGGGAGTCTAGAAACCAGAGCAGTCCCTCTTACTAATCATAACATAGATGATACATGAATTGCTAATGTGTGGTTGCTGCTGCGGTGATTTACTGGGACGATGAGTGTGGCATGGGATGGGGATTCATTAAGCAGCTTGTATAAACTCCCACGATAGAGGCTCTCTTTATTTTTCAGTCAATTAGAGGGTCATTTGTATTTTTGCTATCCATCAGGCCCTCCCATCGCTATTGCCTTTTTACTTGTAGATGCTTCATACAGTTTGGAAGCACTTATTTAAACTTGATATTGATGGGCTTGGAAGAATGGCTCAGCAGTTAAGAACATTGGATGCTCTTCTAGAGGACCAAGGTTTAATTTTCAATCCTCATAATTCACAAACAGGGGTTCTGATACCCCCTTTGGACCTCTGTAGGCACCAGGCATGTATGTGGTGCACATATGTAAATGTAAGAAAGACACCCACAGGCATAAAACAACAACAAGAACAATTATCAACAACACAAAACCTTGTCATTAAATGCCTGTTAACCATGGAAATATGCCTGCTGGGTATGGAGTGCTTGTCACTATGGTATTTATAGATTTCGATGATCCTTAGTCTATCACAGCAACCTTTAGGTCCACATTTATGGAATACCACTGAGGGCCAAGAATGTGTGGTAAGGCAGATAACTTCAGAAACACCATTTCCTTAAACATTTGTTTCCTGCTGTAAGTCTGGCCCATGTGAAATAATTTTAAATGTTTTTTGCCTTTCTAATTTGTGCCATTTAACAAAATGTTTGTCAAATATTGATTCTCTTTCACAATGGGCCTTGCAAGCAGCTGACAGTTGTTTTGTTTCCCAACTTTGATTCATGCAGCTCCTGCTGCTGCCAAAACCCTCCTTTGTGTACCAAATCCATCACTGACCTCAGCTCAGTGCTGGGATCAGGGTTTGTTTGTGGCTGCAGCTGGGGAACTACATATCCTCTCCCAGATATTCTAAATCGTGCCACTACAGAGCTTTCATCTGCGTTCTCAATGCCGGTGTCCTGATTGCAGTAACACAACAGCCTGTTGTAGAAGATATAATTATGCTCATTCTTTTATACAGAAGCAAAGGAGGGGAAGGCATGTGTCCAGGCTCATGGAGTGATTCTCAGCTCTTCATCCTCAAGCCAAAACATATGGCGCCTGTTTTTCTATGAAATATGCAATTATGCTTTGCCCTTCTTTTCTGATCCCAGTTGCTTTCCTCTTATGATTTATATCATTCCTACTCTCGTTAATGACTTTCCTGTGTACCTGCACCAGTCACCCCCTCCCCAATCCCTTCCCACCACCTCCCCAACTTTTGATGCTTTCATTTGACATGGTCCCTGCAATGAGTTGTTTATACCAATTAGCATACTTTTTGTCATTAGATCCTGTGTACAGGATCTAGACACATCCAAGTAGCCACAGGTGCCTACTTAGAAGCAGGGGACACATCTGAGCCCCACAATGGAATCATTGCTGCTGAGACTTCCCAGCATCACCAGACTGGCTGGATGCCGCTATGTCTCTGCTCTATGTCTCTGGCTTTCTTATTCTTTGACTCTTGGCCTCCACTTGTGTTCTGTGACTTTTTCTCTATTCTTTTGTTTTTTTCCCCTTAATTCCATAATCTTTAGAACCAGCATTCTTTCAAATTGTCTTGCATACTCACTATTCCTTGACTTCTTTGCTTGGGATCTTCATCTCAACCACCTAAAGAATCGTCTCTGGGACATCAGATTCATCTTTATTACAAATGGACATTAATTTTCCTGTAAGTTACAACCATCACTACCAACCCTTGTGTTTACTGTGGTAAAATACACATACAATCTTCCACCTTAACTATTTAAAACATGTAGCTCAGTGATTGTAAGCACACTCACAGCCCTGACAACCATCTTGTTGTCTTTTTTCATTTTGAAAAAAATAAATGCAACTGTTTACCCACTGAATGATGAATTCACCTCCTCCCTCAAGTCCCGAATACTCTCACTTTCCTTGCTGCACCCATGACTTCTACTATTCCAAATACCATACGGTGGCAGAATTATACAATATTCATTTTTTTAGTGATTATCTATTTCACTCACCACAATAATCAAGTTTTTTTTCATGCTTTAGGTGAGATTTTCTTTGCAGTATTAGGCCTTATTATTCTAGGTTATGAATATGCCACTGCTTTAGTGTTCTATTGATATGAAGAGACACCATGACCAAGACAACTTATGAAGGAAGGAGCTTGCTTTCAGTTTTAGAGGGTTAGCCCATTATGATCATGATGGGGAGTGTTGTAGCATTCATGGAGGCATGGGGCTGGATGAGTGGCTGAGAGTTTTACATCCTGATCTGCAGGCAACAAGCAGAGAAAGCAACACTGGACCTGATATGGGCTTTTGAAACCTCAAAGCCCACCTCAGTGACACCTCCAACAAGGTCACACCTCCTCCTAATCCTTTCCAAACAGTTCCATTAACCGTGGAACAAGCATTCAAACATATGATCCTATAGAGCCATCCTCATTCAAATCACCAAAGCCACATTTACATATTAATTCACTCATGAAAGACATACATAATACTATCATATTTTAACTATTATGAATGATCCTTACATGAACAAGGGCACAAAATTATATTTTTCAAGACTCTATATTTGGGTCATCAAAATGACCTGTGGCCAAGTGTGATGACTCAAGTTCAAACCTTGGGAGCTAGATTTTGGAAGCATAAGTGTCCTTTGATATACACACAGATATGTGGCATGTAGACACACACACACACACACACACACACACACACACACACACACACTCAGGCACAGTAAAGG
This sequence comes from Rattus rattus, assembly GCF_011064425.1. Taxonomy (NCBI): domain Eukaryota; kingdom Metazoa; phylum Chordata; class Mammalia; order Rodentia; family Muridae; genus Rattus; species Rattus rattus. Next base: position 103,706,438 of record NC_046159.1, on the reverse strand, counting down.
AAATAAGAAAAATGTAATAAAAGTTTAAAAGATAACGTCTTCATTATTTGTATTAATATAACCTGGAGAATTTTCTGAGTACATGCTAAGACTTATTTAATCATCCAAGTAGCTGCCATTCTGCTTTTCATAGTAGGTGACTCATTCATTCCCACCAACAGAATACAGTGCTTCCAGTTTTCTCAAATCCTTACTAACATGTGCTTTCTGCTCTTCCTTTAGATAGTAATCTTAGAGTATGTGATGGTAACTTGTCATTTGCATTTTCCTGGTGACTACTATCATTTATCTGCTTTTTAAGCTATACTTATCTCATTGAAGAGATGTCTACTGAGTATTCATCTTTTTTCTAACAGCTGTTTGCTCCTTGGCTTTGTTGAATTTTAGGTCTTCTTTATATATTGAGGCTATAAGTCTATCATGGTAGGGATAATAGAACTAAATCTAGTTCTATTGGTTTTGACGGTTTTTTCTTTTGGTAGCACCATTAGGTAAGTATTTAACCACTTTCTTGTTCATGCTGTCCAGTTTTTAAGACACACTTGCTAAACAGACTGATTTCTCTCATTCTGTGACTGGCAGCTTCGTTATTGAATACTTATTGTATGAGTTTGGGTTTATCTCTAGGTTCTCTTCTACTCTGCTGGTCTATATCTTTGTTAAATATCAGTATTATATACATTTTGATTAGTAGGATTTTATGGTATAATTCAAAACCTTAAGCATGTGCATTCCATATTTATTCTTTATTCTAATAATATTTTGATAAGTTAGAATATCCAGTCCATATAAATTTTGGAGTTTTTAATTTCTGCAAAGAACTATTGTGATTTCCATAGAGCTGTAATGTTCTTGAATTTCAAAGGAAGATAATGCCAGTTCTAGACAGAAAGATAGAGAGATACAGAGACAGAGACAGAGAAAAAAACTGAATGGAAGATTTTTGCCTTTAGCAGTTTTTTTTTGTTGTTGTTGCATACTTCCAAAATTTACGGTTAAGGAAAATCAGGAACAGAATGAAATATAATTTGGGTATTAATTGGATGTAATTTAACTGAATATACCCTACTAGTTAGATAAAACATAGAAAATATTTTTATACAGTTTTCAACTAATATGATCTTTCACTTTAGAACTATATTCCATAGGAAGGATATAGAATTGAACATCAAGGTGATGGTTAAATTTAACATATAATTTTTCTATTAGCTTTGTTTTGCCTTTATTTTCCTAACCTCTCAACCCTTTTTCTATACCTGTTATCATAATAAAATATGAAAGTCAGTCCATCACTGACTTGAAATTGGATTTCTCTGGATCTCGGACTCTTTGTGCCACACTCTATATCTATAGAAACGAACAGTTCATTATCTAGTCATTATTGTTTTTTATTGTCTGGAATTTTCTTTCTTCTCCTGCTTTGTCACTCTTTCAGGCTTCCAGGTGTATGAAAAGGAAGCCACTAATCTGCCAGGATCCAAGCTACGCAACACATTCTTTACAGCGTTCTTCATGTGTGCAGCTCTGTCCAAATAATTCATTGGTTTTATTGTTTGTTTATTTTCTTTTTGCTAAACAATATGAAGATAAGATTAAGACCAACTTCTACAATGAATCACCTGCTGTGTGACAGAGGTGAGAAGCCAAATCCTGGGTCTAGACATAGGCAATGTTAGAACTCCTACCAAATACTTGAATTAAAAGGGACTATTCTCATCTAAGACCACATGGTGAATGCCAGTGTATCTTACGATTCAAAGATATTGGTTCTGTGCTTTTAATCTAGAAAGACTAATTGAACTGGAACTCACATGATAGAAATGCAGAATAAAATGTTGTACCAAAGCCATCAATCACCTTCATTCTAGTCCCTGATCATTATCTTTGGTTTATAACTAGGCTAATGACATCGCCAATAACATCAGCATTGATAGCACATGTAACACCCTGTTAGTGCTCAGCTTGTTTAGCTTATCCTTAGCAGGGAATGTGTGCAAGGTAAATCTTACTTTAATTTTGGTGTCATATACATTTAATCAAATAATTCACTGAAATAAATGTATTTGTAAATGTTGAAAAAGTGTCAAATTTCAAATTTCCTACTACTGATCCAGCCCATAGTGATTTTATACATTTCAGAGTACACACACACACACACACACACACACACACACACACACACACACACACACACACACACACACACACACAGAGAGAGAGAGAGAGAGAGAGAGAGAGAGAGAGAGAGAGAGAGAGATAAAATGAACCATTCCTTCTCTTTCCCTTCCCCAAGTAGTGCATTATCTTTATTTTAACACTTTCTATTATCTTTCCATGAAACATTTTTTCAAAAATATATAATATATATTGTATTGTATATATGTTGTATTATATATATGTATAAATAACATATATTGTATCTCAAGTGAGAGTTAGCTTATTGAAACTGAAGAGGGATGAGATAAGTTCACTACAGATGGATGGATTACATTACACTTCACCATTGAGAAAGAAACTTAAGTCATGTCATCTGATCAATGAAGAGCAGAGCCAGTGTTTAGATTCTGATATAATTTCTCATATGTAAAACCTAAGCATCTTCATATTCGATACTTTGGATTACATTTAGTGATGGCATGACATGATTAAACAACATGGTGTTACATTGGCATACATAAGTCCGAGTCTAGTGTTTAGTCTTCAGTGTACAGTGGGTTATATTAGACTTGGCTACTTAATGAATTCTAAACACCCAGCAAAATGTCTAGGGTAATATAAAGTCAGAATTCATCTTGCTTGGGAGGAAAGTTCTTTATATTTGTAATTTTAACAAATTGTTTGGTTAGCCTGTTGAGGCAAAAGGGAAAAGCGATATTTAATGTTGGTACTGTGGATCTCAAAGCAAAATTTAAAGGACTTATTAGGGCAAGAACTCAATTACCTTAGAGTAATGTCGGTATAATTGATTACATTTCTTTCTTTTTCAGGGCTGCCAGTCCTCACACCTATGGGTCAGAGAACTATAAAGGAGTGGCAGGCTGCAGCTGCAGCTGCAGATCTGGACAGAGTCCACCCATTGACTCAAAGTTTCTGCTGTTCTGTAAGTTAGAATCTACATTTACAGAGAATTTCCACTCAACTGTACTCTACTCAGAAAGTTTTAACCTAATTGCTGTAATTTACTTGGCATGTTCTTTATTTCAATTCTCCCCTCCCCCATCCTCTCTGCCTAGGTGTGTATATATAGAAGCTTTGTGTCTTCTCGTCTCCCATCTGCTCTCTTGCTGGGCTCAAACTAGGTAACAACCGCCTATCTGTGATCAAATGCTATGCTTCAAGCCACATATCATGACAACAGTGAACACGTCAGGCAAGGGGGAGGAAAAAGGTGGCTAATTTGAAAGGATGGAAGCTGTGATTTAGACACAAATAGGTTGGTAATAATCCCTCAAAGTTCCTGCCACTTAGAATAAAGGAAAGCAGACCCAAGACAAGCAGAGTGGTTATGATGGAACAAAGCTATGATTGCAGACTTGGAGTTACAAAAAACTAAATAAGCCACTCACTCAGCCTGCCAGCATAGAGGTTGTGCTGCAGGGTGCTGACACCTACACATAGGAATGACCTTTAACTTTATAGGCAAAGGTAGCTGAAACTTTATTTTTAACTCCTGTCTTGTTCTTCTTATAATTCTCTCTTACTAAGTTCAGGAGAGTGGTGGATACTCATTTTATTCATTATCCTTCCATTCTCTGCATTGACTACCATGTTTCCAAATCCTCTAATCCAAGGTCATTTTATACAGCAGCTCTCCATTAAATTTATAGACATCTAGTAGTTTCTCATAAGTTCATTACCCTTTGGTATCCCAGAATTGGTGTGTTCTTCTGGTGTAGTGAAGTGAAGAGATTGCAAACATCAGGTCAAATGTACAGGACATCTTTTTTTTTTTTAAGAGTAAAGTCTTGATTTGATTTATAAAAGCTAAGAAGATGAAGTTAGTTTCATAATCAGAGACAAAACTTAGGCTTGGTATGGCATAAATGGATAAATAAGTAAATAAATAGTAATAAGAAATCATAGACAAGCAGTGTAACACCTTACTTTTTTTCTGTGGTCCAGATTGAAAATTTATATTAATGACAGAACTAGGATAATCATATTGGTGACTATACATGGAAGCTATGCTAAAATACAATATTAATTTAACGTTTTGAATTTCCCACTCTGCCTATTGCATACGATCTTCATTTGATTACAGTCTTTATGACATGTGTATGGGGAAACAGTAGATCAATTGTAGCTAAGTAAATGTTCTAAAAGACTTGCTTTCTGGGTGTATGTGTATATTGATTCTCTGTGATTTTAAGATTAATGAGATTCTGGGGATATGGCTCAATGGTTAAAGTACTTGCTGTATTGTTCAAATACCCCAAACGCAGGTAAATGCTGTGTTGTCGGGGCGGCCTGCTTGCAATTCCAGCTTTGTAAGGCAGAGACAGAGTATCCCAACAGTATGTCAGCTTATTGAAACCAGCCATAGAGTGAGCTCTGGCTTTGGATGAGAGACACTGCCTTATTCAGTTAGGTGGAAGAATGATGAAAGATGATTCTTGATATTAACCTTGGGCATTTACCTGCCCCAGTACCTATGTCCATGCACACCCACACATGGGAACATATGCACATCCAAACGTACACACACACACACACACACACACACACACACACACACACACACAGAGAGGTAAAAATTAACAAAACACGAGCTATTAGACAAATATCCTTCAACTCCATTCTGTTATTCTCAATGGTAAAATCCTAAAAAAAAATTATTTAGGTTAGTTATGATCATAAAATCAGAAGTGATGGCAACTTTTGTCTTTATATTCAAATATATTATTTCCATATTCCCATGCTTAACATTACAGTGTGCTACTTAGTGAATTTTTGTGATATTATGGACAGTAGAGTGTCAAATCAGCATGTATTTACCTCTTTCTTTACAGGGTTGGATACTCTTTTGCCTCTTAGAGTTCATTTAGTTAATTATTTTCTATCTTCTACGTTCCTCCAATACAGCAACAATTTAGAATGCTGAATATATTCAATCAATAATTTTGGTAGCATATTTGGAAAGTAAGAGAACATATATCAGAAATCTGTATATCAAGAGCCACACCTCAGGTTGGTAGAAGCTCTTGAGAACAATTTGGAATTAGATTCATTGTTATCATTGCACTAATCACCACCCGGATTTTCAATAGAGTGTGATAGGTCCTATGTGTTCCACAGCAAGTTTATCTTAGTTTAACATGTGATTGTAAAATGGCCTCTTGGGTGAAGCATCCCAGCAGAGGACAGGAGTTGAGGATGAGATGAATGAGTACATACTCCTGTGTACGAGGGGTTAGGGTATTAACAAAGGTGGAGGTGGAGGATACACAGAGATGTTTAGGGTAAAGTCTAGGAAATACACTTTGTGGTGCACATGGACAAGAGCAGAAGAGCACAATGACCAGGTCTTAAAGAACCAAGCAGGAGCTGCAACTTCCATGGTCTTCTGCCTTAGTCCTTAGCACAGCATGTGAGAAAATAAAGCAGGTTTATATGGCTTGTTTGTAGTACAGGTAGACCCAAGCTAGTCAAGATTCCACGTGAGAAAATAACCCACTACTCTTATCCTTCTCTCTTCCTCAACATGTTTGAATAGGACCTTTAGAAAGTCTTCATCAATCTCTGTTTCAAGACAGGTTACAGAATGATACAGATAGTCTAAAACCCACTATCTGAACACCATGAGACTTTCTGTTTTCACACATAATTCTTTCTAGAAATTTTAAGGATCCCAAAGGTCTCTATATGGCTAGCTTTTTGGCTAACAGCTGGAACTTGGTAATTGATTCATTAAGTAAACAAGTCATATGATGGTCTGCTCATTTCCAACAGCTGGGGTCTGAAATAAGGGACCATTTCAAACCTAGAGCATCCTTGAAGGATATTGAAGAACAAGCCTCCATCCCCAGATGGCTCTTAGTAACTTGCTATGGCCTTGATTAATTTACCACCCCCCACCCCAAGTCTCTTTTTTTCTTTCAAGTTTTATTTTTGGATAATATTTTTTGCTTCATATCTTTGTTTATGCTACATTGCAGAATTAATCTCTTGCTCTATACTCTGTGTGAATAAGAATTGTATATCTCCCAGGTTTACTTAACCCAATTTCTCAGCCCATTTGAGTCATTAGAGTAGCCGGCTTTGCTTGTCCTCTTCTAACTTTTTTGTTAAAACAATAACAGTCGACTGAAGTGAAGAATGTTTAAATAAAATTTAAGCTATGAATAATGGACAATAATTTTACCTTGTGAAAAACATCCACTGGTGTCCTATGAATAAAATAGTGAAACAAGCCACAATTAGTTGGTCAGATTAATTATCAGTTTCAATCAATGAAATACTGTGTAAAATTTGGCTTAAAACTAAACTATGCTAAGAAGTAGCTTGCTGGTAGAAATTTAAAAATTATCTCCTAATCCTTTCTAGGTCAGATTTTCTTTTTCTATTCTACCTCCTTATCACCACCATATACTTTTTTTGTCATTTAAAATTCTATTCATGTATATAGTTAGAACACACAGTTGCCAGTTGAAATAAATAATATACAAACTAATGAAATAAAAAGCAAACTAAATTGAGTTTTTCTGTGTAAATTTATATTGAAGAATAAGTAAAGACAGGTAAACAGAATTATATAAAAGAATTTCAGCTAATATAAAGATTTAACGTAATGCAAGATTTTGAAGAAAATCATATCTTTGGAATACATTCTATAAAGCAAACAACAGCAACAAAAACTCATCTTATTTGAGGTCGATAAATGTAGGGGAGACTCTAAATTATATAGAATCATGAAATTACTAATTGACAAAAATTTTTAATTGTTTTGAATTTTTATGCCCATAGAGAACTAAAAAAATAAAAGAAAATAAAGGAAAGGCTGAAAATTAATATAGATGACAGAGTTAAAAGCCATAGAGTAGAAGTTATGAGTAAGTACAGCTGCTTTGACAGCGTGCTCAAAGGACAGAGCTGTTCCGTTAAAGAAAAGTGTGTGCAGTTTTACTAATGCCAATGACACTACTTGCAATTCTCAAGATACATACCATAAATATAAAAGGTCAAATATCAACATCATAAAAATGCAACCAAGTCGATATTGCTAACTAGACAGCACTAAACAGAAGTAGAATGAAGAAGATTCATGGCTTACCAATAAAAAAATGTACCATAAAATGTTTAATTCTGTATTGTATTGTCATCCAAAAACATGATGCAAAACCTATTCTGTATGTTTGGAAGTAGATACAGGAACATATCTGTACAGGACTTCCAATGTTCTCCTTGTGTCGAAGGGATCAGCAAGACATAATTCTGATTCAGAAAGTATATGAAGTCAGAAAACACCGTAAGGCCTTTCATTGAGCTTCATGTAGGCCTTTTTAATGTTAAAAGATTACTGTTCAATGTATGCGTATAAGTGTGTGCCTGCATGACACGGTCTTTGGTTGTACCAGGTACATGTTGTATGTGTATCGGTATGTGTTTATACATACATGTGACATGTGTGTAGTACATATGTGTACCTGCATCAGTTTATGTGTATGTCTGCCACGTGAATGCAGGTGCCCTCAGATACCTGAGGGGTTTTGATCCACTGGAACTGTAGGTAAAGCAATTATAACTCACTTGACGTGAGTGCTGGGAACCCAACCTAGTCCCCTCTAAGAGTGGTACAATTCTTAAACATTGAACCTTTTATCCAGCTCTTGCATATAGCTTTAGTTTAATACAATCTTCAGCTTAGGACATTATTTCATTTTTATTTGAGGGATGGCGAAGAGCGACACCATCATAGATAAAGTACAAATAATACTTAAGGTGGAGACAGGGTGATGGCTGTGAGTTTGATGCATTTCCATGTGGCAACATCTACTCCGATATTGTTTTATTTGTGGAAACTAAGAGAATTTTCAAGTGACTTGAAAAGATTTTAAGTTTAATTTGGGGAAAAATGTTATAGTGACTATTCTTTTTTTAAAAAATATAGAATAGAGTTTATTTAGGGCATGGGAGGGAAAAAAAAAAAAAAAAAATATAGAATAGAGTTTATTTAGAGAGAGAGAGAGAGAGAGAGAGAGAGAGAGAGAGAGAGAGAGAGAGAGAGAGAGAGAGAGGTAGAGGAGTAGAAACCAGCCATGAGCACATGGAGAAGAGAAGGGGGAAGGGAATGGGGAGAGAGGGAACAAAGGGGAAGAGGGTAAGAGCAAGAGGGGGCAAGAGAATAGTGACTATTCTTACCATGGCATTTGGTACCCTCTCTCTTATTTTATGATTTATTTGTATTTCATGTGTATGAGATCCAATTTTCCTACATGCATGTCTGTGTACTACATATTCCTGGTACCCGCAAAGGTCAGAAGAGGATTCCAGGTACCTAGAGATACTGAGCCTTGGGAGCTGCCATAAGGAAGGGAACTTGTGTTCTCTGATTTGCAGATGGGTTGATTCTAGCATTTATACTGAAGAAGAGTTATCATTATGAGGTTTGAGAATGTTGCTTACTCTATCACTTAGACTAGAATCACATTCGAAATTTGTGTTCACTGTCTTCTGCAATAGTATTCATCTTCAATTTTCCTCACCATTTTGTCTTCTTGGCTCTCCTCCTGACTTGCAGTCTGCCATCAGCTGAGCCTCCTTCACCCTGGGCTCTCCTCTTGGAGCCCACAGTGCCGTAGATGTTGGTCTTTTCAGTGTCATTTCACATCGACTTTCCTTCTCTATTCCCTGGACTAATTTCTTTGTTCCCCTTTGCTTATTTTTAATACCTCTTCTTTCTGAGTTACATGTATTAATATTAATGGATTTTGGTGTGATATTTCAACATATGCCTTCTGAGTGCACTAATTAAACTCAAGCTTTCTCTTTCCCCATTCCTCCATTCCTCTAGGAATCACTACTATAGATTGAAGTTTGTGGGAGCAGAGACAGAGAAAGCTAAAGAAACAGAGAGAAAGACAGAGAGGAGAGAACATATAGTTGCCTTTCTGTGACTGCCTTATTATTATCTTTATCTTATTCTTCACCACCACCACCACCACCACCACCACCACCACCACCACCACCACCACCACCACCACCACCACCACCACCACCACCACCACCATCATTTTACCTAATATGCCCCACTCTCAACTATTTTGCTGAATAAACCAGGCTTTCCTTTGGAAACCTTTCTGGTTGAAAAATCTTCCATTTTGTGTATTTACCGTGTTTTCTGAGTCCATTCATCTGCAGAGAATTGACTCGCTTTGTTAAGCTCTCCCTTGAGCAATTTCATATGAGAGAAGTACACGAGAGAAATCCCCCGAGTCTTTACATATCTGGAACTATTTTTAGCTTACCAGGGCACTTGACTGATGATTGGGCAGAATATGGGATTCCTGAGAATCATTTGCTGCAGGAAGTCTGCTGGCCCTGACTGCTGCGTTGCTTCCTGGGTTTTGGAGTGGCTGGTGCATGTGTTATCTGTTTACTGCTGCTTTGCAGCTCTTTCTCAGCTGCATCCTTTTTCAGGGTCTTTATGATGTCATAAGATATTTTTAGAGACAGACTTTCCTTTCATGGTTTGAACCAGCTTTCTTTTTCACCATGGGTCACAGAAAAATATATGTTATCGTATCTTATTTGATACTTTCCCTGGATATTTTTTTCTCTTACCTTATGAAGGGGTTGTTCTCCCAACTGTTCATCTGCATTACATCATTCCTTTTATCCTTCCTGTTCCTTTGTAGGCTTTTTGTTTGTTTCTTTTACATTTCTCATGAAAAATTTTTGATTGTTTTCTATTGTTCTCTGATAGTTTTTAATAGCTCGTAGATTTTAAGGACGAAATGACCTAATGATCCAAATATACAAACTGGTGGCTTTAATACCTTTATTTTCCACTGCTAGAGTCACCATTTTTCCTATGGGACTTTTTGTTAATTAACATTGTAAGAGTTTTCCATTATCTCTGATAAGTTTTCATAGACTATTAATTCTAAATACATAATAACCGAATAGTCGAAGTCTACAAATTGGAGATTTTTATATCATTAGCCCTAGATTTGTCATTTTTCCCTGGGAGCTTTTATTGTTTGTTTTGGTCTTTTCTTGGCATTCAGGGCTTCCTCAGAGCAAGTTTATTCACATTTAAGCATGGCAAAATGCCAAGCTATCTGAGACCCACGAGTTTGCAGTGTAATCTAGATGGCATGGAGTATACACACTACCACTTGTGAGAGCAAAGGTTTGACCCTAAGTACCATACAATGATCCTTCAGTTCTATTTGGTCGCTCTCATTCTGGGTCTTTCTGACACTCTTCTAGGCAAAGGTGCTCTCTTCAGCCATACACACCTGCCCAAATTCTAGGTTGGCACAGCCTTGCCAGTGTTTGCCTGCCTTTCACTATTTCATGGTTTATTATTGGTTGAAATCTTGCATGTTTTAAAACCATTTCCTGATGGTCATTTTGTGTATGACTATATTCTTTTCAATAAATATGGATGTATGGGTTTCCCAAAAGGCTCTTACAGAGAAGACTACAGAACACACTTTGAGAACTGTTGGTTACTTAAAACCTCTTTCCCTAAAATAAAAAACTTACAAATACAAGCAGATTAAAATTCTGCACCTACCTTTTTAAATCTGACTGATTTTGCTTAGTCATTGTTATTTTATTAAGATTAATTTAGTTTTATTTTCGTGTGTATGAGTGTTTCTCCTGCATGCATATATTTGTACACGGGTGTACCTGGTTCCCGCAGAGGCCAGAAGAGGACACTGGGTTCTCTGGAACTGGAATGACAGAATACTGTGAGCCCCAAACCTGTATCTTCTACAAGAGCGGAAAGTGCTTTGAAAGAGGAAGCCATCTCTCCAGCTCTTAGCACTACCATTTTGAGATTGGTCGTGTTGCTCATAAAATCACACATACACCAATAATTCACTTTTTATTAATCAGTAGTGTCTCATGAGTACATGATGATTCATTCACCTGTTGAGGACACTTACATTGTTTCAGGTTGGGTAACATGGATATAAACAGTAATCCAGATGAGCTCATTCATGTAGGTAAAGCCGCGAACCAACAGAATCATAGTCCTTATTTGTCGGTATAAGAAAATATATACAATGTTCATTCTCTAAGCATTGGAGAGATAGTCAAGTGGTCAAACATGACTTCTCAGAGCCACCATAACTCCAATTTCAGTATATCTGAACCATCCCTTTAGCCTTTGTAGACATTTGTTCTCACATGTGCTTATTCACATTCAAACACGCATGATGTAAAAAGAAAATAGATCTTAAAAATGAATTTCCCTCCTCTGCTAAATTGAGGAGAATTCACAAATGTGGCTCTCAGAAGTGAGGATGGAATCTTTTACCACAGACTGAATTTCTCCCCTGACCCCAGTCTCTAATTTTTAGCCTTTAAAATCTTTAAACAATTAATTTCTGTAACTTTCTTTATTAATCATTTTATTTGTTTACATTTCAAGTGTTACCCCCCCTTCCTGGTCTCCCTTCCACAAACCCTGACCTTATCCCCCCTCCCCTTTGCCTCTAAGAGGGAGCTCACCTCCAACCATCCACCCACCCACTCTCGCCTCATCCCTCTAGCATCCCCCTTATCTGTGGCATTAAGCCTCCACAGGACCAAGCACCTTCCCTCCCTACTCCCCACGGATGCCAGATGAGGCAGTCCTCTGCTACATATACAGTGGGATCCATGGACTGGCTTATGAATACACTTTGGTTGGTAGTTTAGTCCCTGGGAGCTCTGAGGGGTCCAGTTATTTGATATTTTTGTTCTTTCTATAGGGTTGCAATCTCCTTTAGATCCTTTAGCCTTTCCCCTTACTCTTCCATTGAGGCCCCCAGGCTCAGTCCAAGGGTTAGCTCTGAGTACTTACATGTGTTTTAGGTGCTGACAGAACCTCTCAGAGGACAGCCATACCAGGATCCTGTCTGGAAGCACATCTTGGCATCAGTAATAGTGTCAGGGTTCAGTGTCTGTAGATGGGATAGATCTCATCCACGGTCTCTGGATGACCTTTCCTTCAGCCTCTGCTCTATTTCTGTCCCTGTATTTCATTTAGAGAGGGATGATTCTGGGTTAAAATTTTTGAGATGAGTGGGTGACCCCCATCCCTCCACTGGAGGCCATGTCTATCTACTGGGGGTGGTCTCTTTAGGTTTTACCTACTTGCTGTTGGGTATTTTGGCTAATGTCATTCCCATTGGGGTCCTGGGAGTCTTCGTATCCCTGGCATCTGGGACTTTCTAGTGGTTCCCCAAGTCCCCGCTACCCTGTGCTACTTATTTCTATTCTTTCTCCTAGTCCTTTGGACTTCTATCCTGTCTTTTCCTATACCTTTATATGGTCTGTGAGTTATAAGGTGGGTATTCTGAGCTTTTGGGCTAATATCCACTCATCAGTGAGCATTTACCATGTATATCCTTTTTGGTCTGGTTTACCTTCCTCAGGATGATATTTTTTAGTTCCATTCATTTGCCTACAAAGTTTGTGAAGTCATCATTTTTAATAGTTTAGTAGTATTCCATTGTGTAAATGTAGCACATTTTCTGTATCCCTTCTTCCATTGAGGGACAACTGGGTTATTTCCAGCTTCTGGATATTATAAATAAGGTTGCCTGAACATGATAGAACACATGTCCTTATTATTTATTGGAGCTTCATTTGGGTACATACCCAGGAATGGTACAGCTGGGTCTTTAGGTAGAGCTATTTCCAAATTTCTGAGGAAATGCCAGATTGATTTCCAAAGTGGTTATACCAGCTTTCAAACCCACCAGCAAATGGAGGAGTGTTCCTTTTCCTCCACTTTCTTTCCAGCATCTGCTGTCACTTGACTTTTTGATCTTAGCCATTTTGATTGGTGTGAGGTGGAATCTCAGGGATGTTTTGATTTGCATTTCCCTGATGATTAAGGATTTTGAATATTTCTTTGGGTGCTTCTTGGCCGCTTGAGATTCCTTAATTGAGAACTTTTTGTTTAGCTCTGTACCCTATTTTTTAATTGGGTTATTTGGTTTTCTGGAGTCTAACTTTCTGAGTTCTTTGTATATTTTGGATATTAGCCCTCTATCAGATGGAGGGTTTGTAAAAATCTTTTCCCAATCTGTAGGTTGCCATTTTGTACTTTGCCTTACAGAAACTTTTTAGTTTCATGAGGTTCCATTTGTCAATTGTTGATCTTAGAGCCTGAGCCACTGGTGTTTGATTCAGGAATATTTCCCCTGTACTAATGTATTCAAGGCTTTTCCCCATTTTCCTTTCTATTAGATTAAGTGTATCTGGTTTTATGTGGAGGTTCTTGATCCATTTGACCTTGAGCTTTGTACAGGGAGATAAGAATGGATCACTATACATTGTTTTACTTGTTGACCACGAGTTGAACCAGCATCATTTGTTGAATAAGAAAGATCAAGTGACTAGAGGTATGTGGGTTCATTTAATTTCAATTCAATTCTATTCCTTTGATCTACCTGTTTGTCTCTGTACCAATACCATGTGATTTTTATCACTATTGCTCTGTAGTAAAGCTTGAGGTCATAGATGGTGATGCCCCCAGATGTTCTTTTATTGTTGAGAAATATTTTTGCTATCCTGGGTTTTTTGTTAACCCAGATAAAGTTGAGAATTGCTCTTTCTATCTCTGTGAAGAATTGAATTGTAATGTTGATGGGATTGCATTGAATCTGTAGATAGTTTTTGATATAACGGCCATTTTTACTAGGTTAATCCTATCAATCCATGAGCATGGAAAATATTTCCATCATGGATCCCTAAACCATACAAAACCTAACAAAGAATAAGAACTTCAGACCAATTTCCCTTATGAATATTCATGCAAAAATCATCAGCAAAGGCTCACAAATCAGGTACAAGAGCACATCAAAATGATCACTATCAAGGAGGCTTCATTCCAGTGTCGCAGGGATTGTTTAATATATGGAAATCCATCAACACAATCCACTATATAAACAAACTCAAAGAAAAAAAAAACCACATGATCATCTCATTAGATGCTGAAAAAGCATTTGACAAAATAGAACACCATACTTCTTAAAACTCGTAGAAAAACCAGCAATTCAAAGTACATACCTAAATATAATAAAAGCAATATACAGCAAACCAACAGCTAACATCAAATTAAATGGAGAGAAACTTGAAGCAATCCTGCTGATACCAGGGACAAGAAAAGGCTGCTCACCTTCTCCCTATTTACTCAATATAGTACTCAAAGTTCTAGCTAGAGCATTTAAACAACAAAAGGGGGTCAAGGGATTCAAATTGGAAAGAAAGAAGTCAAGGTAACACTATTTGCAGATGATATGATAGTATGCCTAAGCGGCCCCAAATATTCCACCAGAGAACTCCTATGCCTGATCAACCACCTCTGTAAAGTGGCTGGATATAAAATTAACTCAAACAAATCAGTAGTCTTCCTCTATTCAAAAGATAAACAGACTGAGAAAGAAATTAGGGAAATGAGAACCTTCATAATAGTCCCAAATAATATAAAATACCTCCGTGTGACTCTAACCAAGCAAGTGAAAGATCTGTATGACAAGAGCTCTAAGTCTCTGAAGATTTTCTGAAACTCACGACGGTCAGGGTTTGGGATTTTTGTTGTGGCAGCTCAATCAGAAAAATGTAAGTCCTAAAAAAAAAAAAAAAAGAAAAGAAAAATCACAAAAGAAGTGCATTGTCTTTATTCAGGAAAATTATAAACAACACAGAAAAATTATTGGGGCAATTTAAGAATATTATTTGAAATATTCTATATCACAATGAAATTGATTGTTCATACAAAGTCTAAAAAATACAGTGTAATTTAAATCAAGGCTGATTCATACCATCTTACCAAACAACAAGGTCTGTGAATGATGAAAACCAAAGAAGGTACCGGGAGTTGTTTCAGGGTTTCAGTACTTATAATCTGACTTTGATGGCTACCAGTCAGCAGTTCCTGGTCAGCTAGAGAAACAAATCAAAATGAAGCAGGGTGTGGAAACATTTCTTGGTAGGCCAATGGAGACTTGCTATATGATCACAGAACTGTCCATTTTTGGGTGCTGAGAGCTGACTGTTTCCAAAGTTTTTATGATGATGTTGCTAAGGTGATAGTGGTTGAAGGAGACCTTAGGTGAGTGTGAAGGCCATCGGCTTCCCTGAACTTAGAGGATGTATGGGCTCCTGTTTTTAAAAAGGACTTCAGAGCATACCTTCTGGTCTCTTGCCATAGAAGGACACAAGAAGAAGGTCATTCTCACCAGACACCAAAGCAAAACCTTGACCTTGAATGTTCCTGATGACACAACATAAATAAATAATCTTTTCTTTATAAATTTTAAAAATAAAGAAAGAAGAAATAATTGATGAAAAGTTATACAAAAGTACTCCGAAGAAGATGATGGATCATGGTCTGATAGAAAACTGATGTCCACTTCCTAGTGTATACGAGTAAATGTCCTGGCCACACTAAATGGGAAAAGTAAAAATTTGTCTTTTCATAGAAAGATATGTTTTTTTTAAATTTAAGACTGATCACATGTCCTGAATCATAATTTTGACATACAAACTATAAAAGAAACATAATTTGATACGATATTGGTAAATTTTAAAGGTTTTGGTACCCGAAAAGAAAAAGAAAACAAAATTGTTACAAAGTAGGAAACATTATTTATAGCAATTCAGTGAAAAAGTTCTCTTGGAGAACATGAAGCCTGTGAATCCAGCCATGCTGAATCCAAATGCCTCTGACGCTGTGTGTGTTATAACCACCCATCACTGCTTCTGCTTGGCTGTGGCTTGTGAGGAGCTGAACTTAGGTCCTGATGCTTGTGGAGTTGGTTCTTTATTGACTGACCCATCATCTCCTTAGACCAGTTATATAGCTTCTATAAAGCTCAAAGAACAGAAAGAATAAATTTAAAAATAACATACAGGGGGTTGGGGATTTAGCTCAGTGGTAGAGCGCTTGCCTAGGAAGCGCAAGTCCCTGGGTTCGGTCCCCAGCTCCGAAAAAAAGAAAAAGAAAAAAAATAAACATACAGATTAAAAGAATTGTAGAAAGGAAATGTTATAAAAGTCAAAGAAGACAAACCTAAAATAAAATTTAAAACATATAAATTAATAGAATTACTGAAGGGAAATGTTGAACAAACATCAGGATAGAATATACATCATTAAGAGTAGAAATGGGCTTTTCCAACTTGGGCCCGGCAGAATGGCTCCCGCAAAGAAGGGTGGCGAGAAGAAGGGCCGTTCTGCCATCAACGAGGTGGTGACCCGAGAATACACCATCAACATTCACAAGCGCATCCATGGAGTGGGCTTCAAGAAGCGTGCTCCTCGGGCACTCAAAGAAATTTGGAAATTTGCCATGAGGGAGATGGGGACTCCAGATGTGTGCATCGACATTAGGCTCAGTAAAGCCGTCTGGGCCAAGGGAATAAGGAACGTTCCGTACTGCATTCGAGTATGTTTGTCCAGAAAGCGTAATGAGGATGAGGATTCGCCAAACAAGCTCTACACACTGGTAATTTACATGCCTGTTACCACATTCAAAAATCTACAGATGGTCAATGTGAATGAGAACTAACTGCTGAATGTCAAATAAAGTTACAGAACTGCCAAAAAAAAAAAAAAAAAAGAAAGAAAAAGAGTTGAAATGGGGTGACTGGAGGAGAACATGTGAGTGTTGATACAATGGGCAATATCCTACTTATTGAGCTGGGGGTTGGAGGCACATTTTAACTATGTTATTATTATCATATTAACCATATTGTTTATATATAATATTGTATAATATTTCTGATATGCTCTTTATGCATAGTTATGAACTACATAAAATACTACATCTAAGTCATGTTGCTTTTTATTTGTCAAATTATAGATCCTCTGTGACTTGAATATGAAAGATAAAGAATCTTAGCTAACTGCTTTTCCATCCTTGCCCTCACTTTTCCTTCTTAGATCCCTAATTTTTATCATATTAGCTCTGTCATATCAAGAAATATAAAGCCATTTCCTGTGTGGCTCAGTAAAGTTTATAGACTTCTTTCCAAAGGGTGACTCTGAATATTGATTTCAGCAAAACCGCTTATTTTTTTATAATTGTAAGAATGATATGTGTAGCCCAGTGGCAGATTATGGTTCCAATAATAAGTCACTATATACAGTCTCTTGTCCGAAAATGAATTTTGAAATGTTCTGATCTAAAAATTATTTTGAAATTTATTTTTAATTCACTTATAATTTTCGAGCTAAATTTACTTCAAGAATCCTGAAAATATTGATAACTGAGTCTTATTCTTAGAAATTCCATTTTTTTCAATCAAATTTAATCAGGTATTTAAAACTTACTATCTGACCAAAATCTGATTTCTGTCATGACTCAAGTGCTCCCATTTCTCACATTCCATATTGTCTCTTAAGTTTATACTGAATTTGCTGAAAGTAAAATTTAATTTTTATGCTTGTAAGGTTCTAATGAGTTGCCTGTTTGTAAGAGCCTTATTTAATTGTTATAGTATTAGTAGAACTACATTTGACAAGTTACCTATATAAAATTTTCTGAAGTGGAAAGATGCTTACTGAATATATATATTAATATAAATAAGTTTATACATCTATTTATATAATCATCCAGGGATAAGTCTGATGACAGTTTGTTTTTACATATAAATCTATTTCACCATTTTAGAGTTCTACAATTTTAATAGTATGTGATTACTTCATTTTCATTACTCCATTATCTTCTCTCAATATTAATGCCAATATAACCTTTACTAGCTCTGGGAATTATTTCTTGAGTTTCTGACTAATCTCTTAGGTGTTAAATAAAATTTTTATTAGCTACATCAGAAAGTAAATGAAAATCAATGGGAACAAATTTAAACGAATTTAAATTAAAGAAATAAAAATAATTCAAATTCTGTCATTCCATAAGCACAAATTTTATCATATAGAATATAATAATACCAATGCATTTTATGATTTATTTATGATTTCTTAACTATGTATGCAATTTTACAATGATAATACATATTGACTCACAATAGGCTCTCAAGAATTTGAAGTAATAAGGAACTGCTGTTTTCATCATTCCTTAGTTTTCTTTTTCTTAAACCTGAGCTTTTACATTGTGATTTTGACTCTATAAATTTCTAACCTTACTTTCTTTTACAACGTAAGCATATGATGGGCTTAAAACTTCATGTCGGACATATATATATGCATTTATATAGCACAATATATTATGTTTTATACATATAACCATATGTTATTCTCTGTGTATAACATAATTAAACAACATACGTATATATGTATATAAGTACATAGTGTCAAATGTAGAAGCAATTTTAAAGGTTCCCTTTAAAATATAATCGAGCCAGTTCCTTTATTCCACTTACTCTCCACTCTTTCTAGTTTGTGAGCAAGAAGGACATGGTATGTATCCTAGTCCACACCTAACAACTTATCGTGATCATAAGGTGAATTCCTTTTGTGATTCATAGAATTCCCAGATGCCCATTTTGTGTAATGTTATTAAATTCCTTTTTGTCTATCTGTTTACATGTGGTTCTCTTTTCCAGACCTTTCTTCCATTTAACCACACTTCCAATCAGAATTAACTTACTTTAATTCTACATTATGTTTGTGGCTTTTCTATCTTCAAGTGGGTGTAAATTAAAGAATCATTACTGCTTTATTTCCTGGATGCTTTTTCCCCTACTTGTTTGTTTAAAGACAATGTCTTCCAGCTTATGCAAAATGTCTTCCAGCTGGAACAAAAACCAGGCTCTGTGGGTTCCCTTTGAACTATGGGAACGTCCTGGGGTAATGAAAGCCAGAGACCTGCTTTGTTTACTTCTTTTTTATTAGGAATATCCTGCAGGCTTTGTCCTGATACCTTCTAATATTTATATTTCTGTACTTTTGGTGGCATATGCTTCCCTTGTAATAATTTTCCCTTTGAGCTGGGTCACGCTGTTCATTTAAAATGTTTCCCAATTGTTAGTTTGTCTTCCCCAAGATCATTTATTCATAAATTTCTCTTCCATTGTCTATTCATCTCAGTATTCTCTTTTGTGTGTGTGATCACTGTAGCGCCGTTATCTTCTCCTCTGGCTTTCACGTGAATCTCCCTAGAAGTTTTCCCTTCAGGTCCCTGGACAGGTATTCTCTACTGTAATTTCAGTTCCTGCCTCCCTATAATGAGTTTTAAAATACTTTAAAGATTTTAATTTCCCCTACACCTTCTTCCTTAGGTTTGTCAGCTACTGTTCTATACTATTTTATTTTCAAGTCTCTTTTGATACCACAATTTTCTCCTCCTTCTCTCAGCTAATACCTGATGTTATTTTTGAGAAACGTGGACTTAGATAGTTTTTTATAATGACATGATTGCCTTTCCTGGTGTCCCTGTTTTATCATGACTCAGGTCATTTGTTTCTAGTCTGTAGAACTTCGTTTCAGCTTTTGGTAAAGTCATTCGAACATCAATAAATTACCTTAGGCATTGTCTATCTAAAAAACAAAACAAAAACAGAGAAACAAAGATCGTCATTGCTTTACATTTTCTCGTCTCTTTCGGTTATACATTATAAAGAATCTTTATTTGTATGGCACATTTGCCTTTCATTACTTTATTCTTTTTTTTTTCATTTATTTTCTGACACAGATAAATGAGGTCTCTCCTTAGCCTTCCATTGTCTGCCTACCTCACCAATTTTAAAAGGTACCATATCTTGGCTATCTTGCCATAATTTGAATTCTGTTTAAACCCTTTGTTAGGAGGACTGCACTGGTCTGAAACTCGCTATTCTTCTTTCTGAAATCCAGTCATCTGAGTGGCTTGAAGAGAAACAGACTTGGGCAGTCTATCCTCAGTAATGAGTTTGGCTTTGTTATCTATAGGTATTTTCTATACACAGGGAAGGTATTAATTGCCTACCAAGGGGAATTGAGAAGTTAACTTTTCTGACACTGTGATACATGGTGAATAAATGACTAACTGGTAACTACTTGTGAGGAGTTCTATTAAAACCTACTGAACTAAACACACACCCTCTATCATGCAACTCTGCTCTCCAAGTTGCTGTGCCCTTTCTCATGTTGGCATTTCCATGATGTTTTCTGTTTGCTGTAGTTCTGTGTGCACATCACATAGTGTTGTCAGTGGCTTTCTTCAGTTCGTGGCTATTTTCTCATTCCATGAAATTGATAATAGATTTTTCTTCTTTTTCTGATAAGTTTTAGTCATAAAGTCGCAAGCAGCACTTATGGTTTTGGTATTAAAGAATCTTCTGCTTCTTGGAAAAGGAAAAGATCAAATTGTGTTTCTCGTGCACATCATTTAAGTTAGGACCGGGCATAATTTCAACATCTCCAGTGTCCCAGAAGCTATTGGATGTCATCAAACTCATCAAATGATTGTTATTTTTTGAAAACCCCTAAATTATTATATATATAATTTCACAGATGAAAATGGGACTCGGTGGTGAATGAGCTCATCAAGGTCTTTCAGCCAATACAGGATGGAATTAATATTTAAATTTATCTTTTCAACTCTAGAGCATATGCTTCTGTCATGGAAGTGCCAGTATTGCAACCATTTTAATTCTAGAATTTGCTGTCTCCAAAACAGGACATTTCCTCAAAATAAATACCCTGAAATTTTATCTGGCTAAAATCAAGCTGGAGGAAGTTTTGTAGTATTCTTCCTACTTGATTTGGCTACTCGTGAAGAATACAGCTTCCTTTCATTACCCACAGCAATTCCCAGAGTTCCAGCTCCCACATGGACTGGAGCTGCAGCACTGTCTTAGAGGGAAGAGGAGGAAGTTGGTTGCTATCACTTGCCTGCTAAAATGCCACTTTTCAAGTGGTCCATTATGGCTTCAGAGAAACGGAAATTCATTTGCTGGGAATAATTATGAACATAATTAAAGCTCAACCGGAAATCAGTGACATGACTGGAAGCTGGAAGGAACCATAGCAAGCCCCATCCCATGGACTCAGAGGGAATGGAGTGAAAAATAAGAGATTTTGGCAGCGTCGTATGAATAGGAATTCTTCTTTGTGTGCTTATGGCAAAAGGTGTGTGGCACAGTGTTCGCATCTCCCCTTCTACTTCTCCTTCACTGAGGAAGAACACGTGTGTTGAGCCGATCCTTCAATCTATTCATCATTCATTCACTAACTAGTTTAATAGTTTTATTCATGTACAATCAGCTTTTCAAATGTATAATCCAGTCACTGATAACATATTAACAGAACTGCACAATCTTCAGAGAAGTATAGTTTTTGAATATTTCTATAATTACAAAAATGGTCCTTCATCAATTAGCAGTCATTTCCACATGCCTATCCTTCTTTCCTTGGCAGGCCTGGGAAACCACTAACATCCTGTGTATTATTTTGGAAGCCACGTGACTTCTTTGACTTTGCATATCATTCTATGTTCCATCCATACTATCATAGAGATTGGTAATTGATCCAATAAAATATTTTGATTATAAATAATATATCAAACACCATGAGACACTAAGAATAGGATTAAAATCCAAAGGGAATATGGTGTTTGTCCTTATATAATTTAAAATTGAGTCAGTGATCATTTTTAATATAACATACTATTGTATAATCACACTATTATCTTTTGTAATTAAATTTTTGGGTAACTTTACCACAAAAAATCTTGTAAAAATATCAAAGTAGCATGTACTGAGAAAGAGACTTTGGTGCAGTTCATATTTAAGTTGAATCTCAGCCATGAGAAAGAGTTGATATAAAGAAGAGACATTAACATGATTATTGGACTCCTGCTCTGTGTCAGCTCGAATAGGAAGTCAGCAGCCAGAGAGCTGAGGAGCAGGTGGTTTTACTTTACAACAGAAAAGCATCACAAGAGAGCACAGAATTTATCCAGTGATGACTGAAGGCCCAGAGAAGAGGCAGGTGGCATGCATAGGGTGCTGAGGTTTGAAAGTGTTGTAAAGGCTGATGGACTCTCGAGTTCCAAGGGGGATAAGGGATTTTCCACTTGAGGAATGAAAAGGCTTTTCAAAGCAAATGTAGGCATTTCATCAGGAACCTTGATATGATGGATAAGTATGCTGCATAGGGAAGAGACTCCTAGAATAAGGGTTCTCACAAGTGCTGTGAGCCACTCAGATATCTGCAACGGGCTCTCACCTTTCATCTGTCTCCCCATACCACAGAGCTTTGGATTGTCTCCAGTTGTGAGGGATAGAGGTCCTCGTCTTGCTCATGCTCATTTGATTTAAAACATTCAATGAAAGTCATACCATTCCAGGAAAGCAATTACTTTATCCCAGGGGACTGCCCTGCCCTGCTGTGTGTTGAAGTGATTCATTGTATATCCTGCTTATCCCATATGCGGAGATTATTCTGCAGACTCATCTTAGGCATATTGAATTTTGTTCGTGTTATTAACACAATTGTGAACTAATGATGGATGTGTATTTCATCCTTCACTGGCATGACATTTTAGTTACAACCATGTAACCATAGTGCAGGACATATTTTCAATGAAATTGATCATGTACAGTCTTTCACAGAAAAGTAAAACATTCCTTTGGCATAAAAATACAAGGTTACTAACATGAATTAAAATCTGACTAGTAAAGGCTCGATTCATTAAACCACAGTCTTTCTCTTTTGCATGTTTTTATTTGAAGTAGGATTGTATAGCCTTCCATTCTCTCTTTCCTACCCCCCAGGCCTTCCCAGGTACCCTCACTCAAACCACTCTCATGCTCCCTTAAAAAGTTGATAATCTTGGTTTCTTGATTATCATTATAGTATACATAATATGTATGTGTGAATATACATATATACAAGTATATACATCCTGCTGAGTAAATTCTGTTGTTTGTTTACATCTGATTTCAGGGCTCACAACTTGCATAGGGTGAACTCTAATGAGGCCCATCCCTCATAGAGGCTAATTCTTCTGTCAGGAGTCATCAGTTGCCTCTCTGTCTTTTTCTAGGAATGGGAACTCATGAAAACTTCCCCATCCAACATTAACATAACCATCGATATTGTCATTATTCCAGTCTTAATTATGTGGCTCTTTCTAGGAGAGACTGTTTCACAGTTGGCTTTTGTTATCTCGACTTTTGCAATCTTTCTGATCCCTCTTCCTTAATATGCTTTGAGCCATAGATTGAGGCACAATCTTGATCTCTAGATTGTGTCCAGTCTAATTTTCTATGACTTGCGTTTAGTTTACTATAAAGTGAGGCTTCTTTGGTAAGCAGTAGTAGCTACCCTTAGTTGTGGGTATAAGGATGAGATTTAGAATGTTAGCATGTTGAGCAGGCCTTAAATTCAATTAGACAGCTGTTTATTGCCACTGACATTTGAGTTTCTACCTTGCCATGTGATAACTATAATAGTTCATAAGAGTTACAGTGGTAGTAGTCTTGAATTGCTTCTCTACCTTGGTACTTTGCATAGTATATGTGATGGTTTGTATATGCTTGGCCCAGGGAGTGGCACTATTAGAAGGTGTGGCCCTGTTGGAGTAGGTGTAGCCTTGTTGGAATAGGTGTGGCACTGTGGGTGTGGGCCTTAAGACCCTCACTCTAGCTGCCTGGAAGTCATCCTTCCCCTAGCAGCCTTCAGATGAAGATGTAGAATCTCATCTTCTCCTGTACCATGCCTGCCTGGATGCTGCCATGTTCTTGCTTTGATCATAATAGACTGAACTTCTGAATCTGTAAACCAGCCCCAATTAAATGTCCTTTATAAGACTTGCCTTGGTTATGGTGTTTGTTCACAGCAATAAAACCCTAAGACAGTATTGCTCAGTACTGTGGAAGCTAGTCTACAGGAAAGAGGCTTTCAAGTCAGATTCCGTTCAAATCATTCAAATCCTATATCCTAAGTGTCCAGTGTCTTCTGCAATAGGGGCTCTTACTCGACCTCGGAGGGGCAATCAAGGGCTACATTGATAATCTATATTTTTGGGGGAGTTACTTGGACTTCCCTTACCAGACAAATAGAAAGACTGTTTTCTCATGTCTGGTAATGGCGTTTGTAGGTATTATATAATTGTGGGTAAATTTAGACTAACATGATTCCTTGAGGCTATATTGAACAGTCTTTGTCTTATTTGTCCCTTGTCCCTCTGCATGTATTGACCTGCCTTCACCCTCCATTTGGAACACCCATTTCATATTCCTTATATCTTAAGTTGAGATCCTCGAAGAGAAGATCAGAGGTATAGGAAACTTAGGATTCAGACCAGGACTATTGATTTTGCTCTCAGCTCCCAGGCTGCTATATGGTCATAAAAGTATTTAACATACTGATTGCACAAGGAGGCTTTTGGCCTTCAGATTAATGTCAAAATATTTCCTGTGGTGTGCTTTGATACTGGTTATGCTGAGAGAGACACTTACAGGATGGGTTTAGTTACTAACAGTGAATGGTCTGTCAACTGAATCTCCTCAAGAAAAACCTCTTTTGTATTGTGCCTCAGTATGCATTGAATGGAGATATGACCCCCACAGATTTTTTTTTTGTTTATCTGAAAATATAATTGTGAAGTTAAAATGCTCACTTAAGGAAGTTGTATATTTTGTATCTAAATATAAACTGTTTCTGTCCCATAAACATATCCCTGCTCCATCTTCCTATTCTCTCCCTCCTTCCCAATAGTTTTCCACATTTCCCCAATATCCTATTTGCTTTATGCCATTCATAATGATCTATATGCATATTTATACAAATATATACATGTCTTAATGTACCTATGAGGAATCTGGAATACACCAATAAAAGATATTTGATATTTGCCTGAGTCTGGCTTATTGAACAAAAAAGAGTGATGTATAATCAAAAATGACATCTATTCTAATATATGTAATCCTTTCACCTATCGATAGAAATTATGATAGCATTATCTATTTGTTTGTTTGTAGTATGTATATAGTTGTGTGCATGTGTTCAGATGCCTGCAAAGGCCAGAGAGGTCATATCCCCTAGAGCTAAAGTTACAGCCTGTGGTAAGCCACTCATTGTGGGTGCTGGAAACTGAACTCTGGCCCTCTGGAAGATCAATACACACTTTTAACGACTGACCCTTCTCTCCTGCTCCTTTGTTAGTCTTAATTGTTAACTTGAGTACATTTAACATCACCTATAGGACGAATCTCTGGGTATATCTGTGAGGAAGTTTCCAGAGGGTTTAATTGAGGTGGGAAGATCCACTCTGAATAGGGACAGTACCATTCCCTGAGCTGACGGTCTGTACTGTGTAACAGGAAGAAACTGAGATAAGCACCAGCATTCATCTATCTGTGTTTTCCTCTTTTCTCATCTTTTAATTACTTACATCCCAAATGGTCTCCCATGGCAGAGTTCTTCCTCCTATGCCCCCTTCCCTTCACCTTGATGCCCCGGGGATTCTCTCCTTCCAGAGGGGTATCAAGTCTATAGGATTAGGCACATCCTCTCTTACTGAGGACAGACAAGGTAGTCCTCTTTACATATGTGCCTGGGATCTCTGTTTTCTTAAGGGAATAAAAAATGACCAGCCATCTGACAATGCTGGCATCTTGCTTTTTTCTACCATGATGGACTATCCTTTCAACCTAGACACAAAATTGAATTCTTCACATTTTAACTCGCCTTTGCCAAGTGTGAGAAGAATAACTAATACAGGTATCTATAGTGGTCACACAGTCTAGCTAGTATAGCAGTAGACATACATTTGCATATAACCCTAGGTGGGTTGACGGAGAGTCCTGTAAGTATAAGACTAGAAATGGCTCCTCTTGTATGTGTGGGCATTGTGTACACTAGGCAGGCAATCAGTTATCAACTGAGCTACGTCTCAGCCCTAATTTTAGTTTTTTTCTTTTTCATTTTTTTTAATCTCCATACTGGTCTCTATGGTGACTCATTTAATTTATATGCCCACCAGTGTGTGTGAAGTCTCCCTATTCTCCTCACCCTTGCCAGATCCATTGTTATTTGTTTTCTTTGTGATAGCCAGGGGGGTGGAATGAAATTTTGATACAGTGTTTTTGTTACTACTTGTATTTATTCTTTTAACAGTTCACATGTATAACAATGTATTTTGATTTAGTATAGTTTTAATTTTAGTCTCCCTGATGGGATGGTAAATACTGTTCAAATATTTATCATTTATTCCTACACTGTCTTTTGGAAACTATTGTCCATTTCATTATCCCATTTGTTGTTTATTTGTTGCCTGTAGATTTCTGAACTTTTCATGTACTCCAGATATGCTGCTTTCCAGATGTATAACTAGCAAAATTTTTCTTGCATTCTGTAGTCTGTCTCTTCTCTCAATTATTTTTTTCTTTTCTTGTGCAGAACTTTTTAATTTCATGCACCCCTTTTTGTCTATTTTATCCTCTTGACTTAATTTTGTTAAGCATATTTTTTAAAAAGTTAATGAATTTTCTGCAATTCCAAATTTATTGACAAATTTTTTTGAATTGATGCCACATGGTCTAAGTTTCATTGTGCTCTCTCTCTCTCTCTCTCTTTCTTTTCTCATCTCTTTCTTTTGTCTTTCATCTTTTATTTTTGAATTGTCTCTTTTTGTTGTGTTATATATGTAGTTTGAGTTAAAAATCAATTTATATCACATTTAGCCTCTCTGGTATTTGTTTTAAAATGGGCATTTATGCTTTTGGTCTATAAACTTTCCTCTTAGAACTAATTTCATTATATCACACGGGTTCTGGAGTATTTTTATTTCCATTCAATTCTACAAAGTTTTAGGTTTTCCTCTTTATTTCTTTGATGATGTACTCATCCCCTGATGGTGCCATGTTGACACATCCTCATTGGATTTTTTTAGTTTTTCTTGCTGTTAATGGAATACAAAAATTTTCACTTATTTAAGACATACTTTCCATCCTAAAATATGGTCTATTTTAGAGACAGTTACATGAACTGATGAGGTAAATATATATTTTGCAACATTTTAGTGGAATATTCTGTAGATGTTTGTTAAGTTACTTTGATCTATAATGCCACGTAACCCTGATTTGATCTACAATGTTAGGTAACTCTAATGATTCTTTGCTGATTTTTCAGAGGTTTCTCAATGACCTGTCTCTGATGAGAGTGACATATTGAGGTCACCTACTATTTTTCATTAAACCCTACTTTTTTCTTTACATGTCTGCTTTATGAAACTGGATGCCATAATATTTGGCGCACAGATGTTTGGAATTGCAATTTATATTACTTAGAAGGATATGAACTTCTTCATCTCTCCAGAATAGTTTTGGTTTGAAATCTGTTTTGTCAGACATTAGCACTGCTGCAGACGCTCACTTTCCAGCTCTGTTTGCTTGGAACACTCTCTTTTCATCCTTAAAACTCAATGCTGTTTCTATAATGCTAGTGAATTTCAGTCCTTGTGTGCAACAACAGATGCGCTGTGTTTTTAATATCTTCTATTCATTTGGATTATTCAATTAGAAAATTGACATCGTTTAGATTATTTATTTCCTTTTTTATTTACAGTCCAGTCATTACAACCTCCCAGTCTGCCCTCCCACAGTTCTTCATCCATTCCTGTCCCTGTCTCCAAGAGGATGTCCCCCAACACCCTGACCCCAGCCTTTGCCTCTAGTCTCTCTAGAATTAGGTGCATCTTCTCCCACTGAGGACAGATCAGGCAGTCCTCTGCTTTCATTTAGATTTAAAGTTAACTAAAATTAAGGGAGGAAACGAAAGGAAGGAAGGAAGGAAGGAAGGAAGGAAGGAAGGAAGGAAGGAAATAAGGGAGAAGAGGAAGGGAAGCGAAGGCAAAGAGGATAGTTTGTGATCTGAAATTCCTATATATTTTTTTCACTTTGATATTCCACTTAGAAGTGAGCTCTAAAGTCTTTGCCTTGAGTATTTTGGAGCATCAGAAGCTCCATCTTTCTAGACCAATAGGGACTCTATTTACTATTTATCAAGACTGTGGCAATAGGCATTGCATTGTGGTTCTCCTGTGTCTGTCAGAAGAGGTCTGTCTATTAGGTATATTTAGTGTTTAAAGTACCACATGAGAGGATTTACTTACATAAACATATCTTGTTTGCATCCCTATAATTTTATAGCATTTGTATGCAGCTACATTCATTCTACTGTGTTTCACCTTCTCCAGAGTCATCTTGTAATTTCCTACCTTTCAAAGAGAACCATAAGAAGTATATGAACAAAACAAGTCAGAAAGCAAACTTCAGCTTTCCCACTTACACTGAATTTTGTGTTTTGCATAATTGTCACATCCCTGAGTTATAGTAACGCACTAACTAACCTTACCCTGAGGGGTGAAGCGACTTTAAACTTTTCCTTCTTGTTAGCTCATTTCCAAGCCAGCGCCTTTTCCTATGTGCCTTAAAGAATGTATTAGCACAACTGAAATTACTGCTTAGTTTTCTTAGAAGTTTAGAAGTGCTTGGCAGACCCATCTCAAATCAATGCGGTGCTAGAGATTTCCTCTGTCCCTACGTTAGTTTAATCACGTCTCTGAACACCTCTCTCCTTAAATGAAGACTTTTATTGTTCTGTCTTTTTTGAATTATTGCAATCTGATAATGCACAGTAAAGAATAAATCTGCAAAAGCACTTGTAGTTCTCATTTAACAGTTACAATAAAGGAACTGGGGAGGTTGTTATCAAATGCTTTGTTAGATTATTTAACGGAAATGAAGGTTAAATGGGAAACTTGTTGTACTTAAGCTATTCGGAAGATAGGTATCTGGGTTGGCACTGAATAATTTTACCTTCATTTTAAAATTTTACTCACTGAAAAGGTTTCGTGAATAATGAGATGTTTGGAATCATAAAGGGTATGGAAGACACAATGAGATGAAATAAGTCTTTTGCATACTGGCATGAAGAAAAATCTGGCTTTTTAGTTACATGAATCAGGTGGTGATGTGAATCCTTGAAGATTCATGAAGTTCAGGATAAGAGGAAAATTCCAGCTCAGAAGTTATTCTGAAGTCTATTTCACTTCAGTGGGTTGAAATACAGGCAGTACATTTGTGACTAGGGTAGCTATAAAGTAAATAGGACAAGTTTTACACAGAAGAGACAGTTGGAGGGCCAACTGCATCAGTTTAAATCTTATGAAATGAGTTTGTGTGTGCCTTAGCACTTATTCTTAGTTTAATGTATGGACGTCCCCTTCCTCCATGCCCTATAGCTCTTTGCACTTCTCTGAAGTTCCATGACACAACTCAAGAAAGGGTTTCCAACCTCTTTCTAGTCATTGATATGATTCTTTATACCATAAGATTTATATCATAGAGGCTATAAAATATTGTATTAGAATTAGCATCATAAATATCCATGTAGATTATTATTAATGGTAGACTCAAAATACTTTGTATAATGGTGAGTTGATCAATCTTCATTGTCATTTAATTGACAGGTGTATTGATTATTAAGTCCTATCTTATAATTAAATAATGAGGATTTTTGAACTAATGAATGACTCCATGAATATCTTGAACTTAGTTTTAAAAGGGGAACTTAATGACCAAAATTAAATTTACTTCATTTTCTCTCCTGTTTCTTCACCTTTTTCAATATCCTGCTCCCTCTCAAATTCATGACTTTGTCCTGTTTGTTTAATTATTTTGTTACACATACCCACACATACCCACCATTATATATATATATAGCACATACATATGCATGTACACATGCACACACAAACACACTCATGCACATACATATAAAACCTGTATCCATATAGTATTGTACAAATACACTTGAGTTTAGGGCTGACCACTTGGGACTAGGGGTTCCTCTTGGAGAAAACCGATTATCACTCTCTCAACAGCCATTGATCACCATGTATGGATCTCTCTATATAGGGATCGGACCTTGTGGAATTTCACTCATCTATGTTGGCATGACACCTGGTTTATTGCTATACAGATCGTATTTAGGTAACCATATTGTTGAGATTTTATGGGTGCAAAATCCCCCCATCCAAAAATTTTAATAGACTATTATAGTGTGGCAAAGCCTGGATGTTTGTGCCTAGTGGCAGGTAAGGGCCTTCAGAGGCATGTCCTTCGGGACTCTGCCCTGCCCCTTCCTGTAACTGCAGCACTGTGGCATGTGGCATGGATGCTGCTCTGCTATGTATCCCTTGACACAGGAGATTAAAACCACTAAAATCATGGGTCGGATGATGCTGTCCACTTTTAAAGTTGAGTTCTCTTGATGTTCATCACAGCAATAAAGAAGAATCAACACAGAGACACATGTAGACTTGCTTGGCACCACGGAGCACTTCTGGAATCTCAGCATTAGGGAGGGCCAGACGTTCAAGACTAGCTTTGACTGATTTTGATTAAGAAAGGAAAGAAAGAGAAAACAAGGATAATATAATGATAGACTTTTTGGTACACTTCAAGATATTGTAATAAAAATATAACAGGAAAATCCACCTCTCAATAAAAGTAATACAAAAAACATACAGTTAAACTGTTCTTAATTTTACTATAATTGAGTTAACATTCTCTATTTACAACAGTAAACTTAAAGTCTGGATTTTACTTAGACTATTGATGTTGACTTAATTTTCACTTCTGGTATGCAGTTGAAATGCAAGTTCAAAGACACCCTCTTGTCATTAAATAGCCACAGAGTCATATCCGAAGGGAAGCACCTGGCCTAGTGCACAGAGAGGTGCATCTTTCTCCTTTCTAACTCTTGCTCAAGATCAACGAGTCTACACTGCCCTCTTGGTTTCCAGCTATTTAAAGTGAGAGCTTTGTCAGACTTGATGTCACTCTTGAGTATCCATAGTCATATTTTTGGCAAGGAAATCGGAGTCTGGCAGCCTTTTTCAATAATTTCCTATAATGCAAGAGGGCTTAATGCCCCTATTACAGAACTGATTCTATTAGACCTCCTCTCCAGAACTAATGGAGCACTCAACTTACTCATGTTAAGGAAAATTATTGAATATGAAAAGCTTCCAGAGTCTGCTGCATGCCAGGATTAAAATTGCTCTGTTCTTTATACTGACCAGAGAAGCCACCCCTTAATTAAGTTTGTTGTTTATTTTTCACCTGCCAGGAAGTCCCCTCCCCTCCGGAGCACACAAAGGCCCATTTGTTGGAACCATTTTAGATCTTTCTTTACAACCTTTATTTTTTTTAAAGTTACAATTATAATAGATAAGTGTTTTTGCATACTGATGAAGTATATACACTTTCATTTTCTAGTATGTATTAACTATCACGACAGTCTAAGGTGTAGCTATTGCAGTGATCATCATCAAGGATGGAGATGGTAAAGTTTCATGACCATAAGTAGATGTGCAGAATATGGGTTTAAACACAAACTGTCTGAGCTTTTGGCCTACATACTAAACTCTTTTGTTTTTGTATTTAGCTGAAGCATATGAGAGAATTAAGGTAGCAAATTGGGAAATAATGCAGTGATTTTCGAAACACTACATGGCTACCAACTGTAATTTAATCATAGTTTCAAGGTAGATCATTTTCAGTGCTAATAAAATGATGTTTTCATCCACTGACTCTGCTTTCAACACACACACACACAAACACACACACACACACACACACACACACAGACACACACAGACACACACACACAGTGAATGACCATATTGAGGCAGTGAATATCGTGGGAAGATACAGGTACATATTCAATGGGTGTCTCAGAGAGATACATTTATTATAATCACTCTTATGTTGTAGGGCAACATTTTATTGGAAAAACAACATCTAAGCATGTCTTTCTTTCTTATTTTAGTTTTTATTACCTTTAATTTTGTTCTTACAGTCCAGTTAGTATCCCTCTCCAGTTCTGACCTCTGATGGCTTTTCATCCCATTCCTCCTCCCCCATCTCCAAGAGGATACCCCCTACCCCTACAGTCCTTCACACTCCTGTCAGGCCTTCCCATTCCCTGGGGCCTCAAAGTTTCCCAAAGTTTAGGTGCATCTTTTCTCACTGAAGCCAGACCAGGCAGTCCTCTGCTGTATCTGTGTCAGAGGCTTCGGACCAGCTAATGCATGCTGCCTGGTTGGTGGCTCAGTGTCTGAGAGTGTCCAGGTCTGTTGAGACTGCTAGTCTTCCTAATTTCTTAGAGGACTTCTGATTCTACTGGACTGGGCAAGTGAGTTCAGGGAGTGGAAAGGAAACTGTGAGGATTAAAGAGAAAGTTCTGGCTACTTAGGAGTTACGTTATAGAGCTAGAACATTCGAGATGCTTAAAGTTTGAAAAATAAAGGTGGTACGGGTTCCATGATATTAGATTTGAAAAAGCACATCTGGAGTATTTACTCTACAGAATTTTTATTGAAAGAGACATCAAGGCTCCCAAGAAATACATCCCAGTTTTGTATAGATAGATTCTTTAAGAGAAAGTGGCAAATAAAATTGTTAACCTGAAAGAAAGTGACGCTTATGGATACAGTTAAGTGTTAAGTTTATGAGTTTAGATTCAAGCAGAGGGTGAATGCAGACTTTGAAGTATGCTTGGCAGTCTGTATTCATCCCTGGACTCTGGCAACGTCTTAAATTCCACATCTACAGTCCATCACTCACAGTTTGATTTGTGGGTCAAGTTTATTAATCTCCGTCTTGATGAGAAAATAGTTCCAATCAAGATTGATTTGAGGCATCTTGTGTGTCAGCATGCAGTTAGTCCTGGCATATGTACTTACCACATTTGATTTTTATATCATTGAATTAATGAAGCTAAAATTTTGAGTGACACCTAATGACAATGGCAATCGTATGTTGCAGCATGAAAAATATTAATAGGTGTTACAGTATCCCATGAGAACGGTGAAAAGTAGCCAAACAGGGTAATTCCGAAAGGGAATAAGAACTAGGGTTTTATTGGCAGAGTCTGTAGCTTTGGGCCAAGAGTTTAAAGGGGAATGTGGGTGTTAACCCAGAGTATCACAGAACAACATGCTGAGAGAGCAGCACTGACATTGACTGATACTGGGAGTAAGGATAAAGACACAACATGGGAACGGGCATGAGATGATGTTGAAATATAGCTCACAGATAGTCTTCTGAGGGTATCTGGAGAGACTTAAAAAATCACGAAGGAGCCCTGAGTTAGTTGAAAAGAGAAGACTCAGAAATGGCTCTTGGAATAGAAATCACGGTTGCTAGAAAAATTTATGTGAATGTCTGCATGCTGGGAATAAAAGCAGCTGAACAGAAAGGGAAGCCCGCAGAGAAGAGTAAGAAATGGCCCCCAAATGGAACTATTTCAGTTGAATGTACGGCAGGCAAATAATGGTGATGGGTATCCAATACCAATGCTCTGGGACGGGGTTGCAAATGAAGATGAGTCCTGGAGCCTGGGTTGCTGGCCTTCAGGAGGGAGTGGACCTGATGTCTTAGATCTTTTTTAGTCTACTAGAAAACACTTTGGGATGAGAGCAGATAGCTCCAAAGTAAGTTTTATTTTTATAGAGATCGATACTATTTAATAACAACCTGTTAGGGAGAGTCAGACTAAAGACATCTCAAGCCCACAGAGGCATCTCCTGTAGAATATGACACAGAGAAGGACCAACTACAAAGCATGAAGGTTTACTCTGAAGCTGACAGCCCTTGGCCTTCTAGTAAAGAAAGAATGGCCACGTCATAGGCAGCCATAGACATAGTTGAACTCAATGGCAGGTAAGCTGAGGGAGGTTCTCAGGCTGAATTTGCCTTTCATCTAAGTAGAAAACGATACCACTGCCCAATGTGAATAGGTAGATGCACAATTCATGAAGGACAGCACTATAAGAAAATAGAGACTCCACTGAGAGGGATTAATTGAATTGCAGTAGAGTTGTATTTGATACAGAGGTGATATAGACAGACTAGAGCTGTGACTCCTTGGCAGAGTGCTTTCTCGCCACGTACCAGATATTCATTTCAATCCTTAATACTGGATATAAAAAAGGTAGTATGGATTATAGGGCAGGGTTCGCATTCTGTATATGTTCCTTCTCATCGCTTAGAAGGCATAGATAAAACCGAGAGACCATGAAAGGCTTCCAGTTATTGTGTAATCATGGCATAACACCAAGAAGAGGAGACACATCTGATTTATTGGAGGAAATTGCAGGTTGATAACATGACATGAAGGAAAACAGTTGTCACAATGAGAAGTTGTTGGATAGGAGAAATAATTATGAAACTTAATTGAAAAATTTAAGATAATACATGAATAAGAAGAGGTGAGATGGTCCACACAGAGGGAAATTTTAGCACTTAGAATTTTGGGGGGAAATGCACTTAGAGCTAGGATGAGATCAATTTAATGATCATGATATTGTTCATAAATTATCACAAAGCTGGACATAAAAGGACTTTTAAAAATTATCTTTAATCTTTTTTTTTATAGTTTACTTGTTATCACCTTCCTAATCTGTCCTCTGATAGTTCCTCATCCCATTAGTCGCCTCCCTCCCCAGTCTCCAAGAGGATGTCCCCACCTCCACCCTACCCCTCCAGGCTTCCCCACTCTCTGAGGCCTCAAGTCTCTTGAATGTTAGGTGCTTCTTCTCTCACTGAGGACAGACCAGGCAGTCCTCTGCTGTATATGTGTCGGGACATCTTACCAGCTAGTATATGCTACCTGGTTGGTGTATCAGTATCTGAGAGATCTTGGGGGTCAGGTTAGTTAAGACTATTGGTCTTCCTATAGGGTCACCCTCCTTCATAACTTCTTCCAGCCTTTTCCTTATTCAACCAGAGGGATCACTAGCTTCTGTCCATTGGTTGGGTATATCTACATCTGTCTTGGTCAACAGCTTATTGTGCCTTTCAAAGGGCAGCCATGCTAAACTGTAAGCACACCATAGCATTAGTAATAGTGTCAGGCCTACTGGAGCCTCCCCTTGAGTTGGATCCCAATTTGGGCCTATCACTGGACCTCCTTTCCCTCAGGTTCATCTCCATTTTTGTTCCTGTAGTTCATTTAGACAGGAATAATTCTGGGTCAGAGTTTTTGACTGTGGAATGATAACTCCATCCTTCCACTTGATACCCTGTCTTTGTACTGGATGTGAACTCTACTATTTCCCTCTCCCCACTGTTGGGCATTTCATCTAAAGTCCTGAGAGTCTCTCATCTCCCAGGTCTCTGGTATACAACATAAAACCAGACATACTGAATCTGGTAGAAGAGAAATTAGAAAAGAGCTTCAAACTCATTGACGTGAGAGAAGTTTCCTAAACAGAACTCCAACGGCTCAGGCTCTAAAGATAAAGAATAGATAAATGGGACCTCATGAAACTGAAAAGCTTCTGTAAGGCAAAGGACATGGTCAATAGGGCAAATTGGCAACCCAGAGATTGGGAAAAAACTTTACCAATCCCACATCTGATAGAGGGTTAATATCCAAAATATATAAAGAATTCAAGAAGCTAATCTTGAATGGCAGAGAAGCACTTATAGAAATGTTCAAAGTCTGTAGTCATCAGGAAAATGCAAATCAAAATAACCCTAAGATTCCACCTTACACCATTCAGAATGGCTAAGATCAAAACCTCAGGTGACAGCACATGTTGGCGAGGATATGGAGAAAGAGGAACACTCCTCTGTTGCTGGTGGGATTGCAAAGTGGTACAACTACTCTGGAAATTAAAGGGCTTTTTAATCTTTAATGATATATAATTCATGTAAAACATTTTACAGACAATTACATAGTTATTACTGTATTCAGAGAGCCACCCAGCAGTCACAACTTTTAAACATCATTACACCTCTCCTCTCTTCCCCTCCCCTCCCTTCCCCTCCTCTCCTCCCTTCCTTCCCCTCCCTTCCCCTCCTCTCCTCTTTTCTCCTCTTCTCTCCTCCCCTCCCCTTCCTTTTCCCTCCCCTCCCCTCTTCTTTCATCTCCTCTCCTCTTCTCATTTCTTCTCTATAATTTCCTTTTGTTATCACTGAGTTCTATGCATTGACCAACTTTATTTTCACCTCCGTGCAATTGCTTCTTTAATATTTTATGCACATTTATAATACACTGTATGATCTTTTGTGGCCATTATATTTTACTTAATAGAATGTTTTAATGATTCATCATGTTCTGAGATACACCAGGATTTAATTTTTGTGCTGCCAAGTAATAGTCTTCTATGTATTGATTACATTTTCTTTACAAATTTTTATGGTGATGAGAAGCTCCTTTATTTAAACTTTGTATTTATTATAAAAGCTCCTTTTCATTTGCATAAATCCTTGTGTAGGTATGTTATTCCTTTCCCTTGATAGATAGTTAAGAGTGGGATTTCTTGGTCATGAGTTAAACATTTTGAGAATTTACTGTTTTAACGTGTAAAACATGTAACATTATACTCCCTTCTGGGATGTAAGAAAATTCTAGTTGCTTTTAATTCTCCCCAACACTTGTTTGTCTGTCAACAAACAAGGGAGGAGAGGGAGGGGAGGGGAGGAGAGCATCTTAGTAGATGGGTGTGAAGTAGTGGATTTCTGATGACCTAGTGACTAAGTCTTCTTAAATGTATTCATAGGTCATCTTTTTTATCTTCTTTGATAAGTTATCAGTTAAGAACATTGATAGAAAAATTCCACATGACCCAACTCTTACATGGGAGATAGAGGTAGTCAATTGCTGCTGAGAGAGAGGGAACCAGTTTCCTCCAGGAGCAAGTTCCAGAAACAAAATAGGTTGTCAAATCCTATATAATCAGCTCTGAACACGTATACATATGAGCAATGTTCAACTGCCTCAGCAGTTTGATATACTGTGTGCACATATATGCAAATAAATGCATTTGCATATGTAAATATAAAATATATGAAACAATTATGAAAGAAGAGATCTTGACTTAAAAGAGAGCAGACATTGGAAGAGTGGAAATGGAAAGGGAGGGGTAGGATGAGTTGAATTAGAGGCAGAAGTGCCTATAAATAGTGCTCTTGTATGAAGTCCACAAAAAATAAAATTAAATAATTAAATATTTTTATAAATTTTAGAATTGGGTTATTTATCTATTTATTACTTAATTATAATAGCTCTTATGTATTCTATATACAAGTTGCTTATTCAATATAAGATATGAAATATATTTTCTCACTTCACAGTTTACCTGTCTTAGGGTTGCTATTTCTGCAACAAACACCATTGCCAAAGGCAAGTTGGGGATGAATGGGTTTACTCAACTTATGCTTCTACATCCTGCCACTGTTCATTGCCAATGGAAGTCAGGAGAGGAACTCAAGCAGCACACTACCTTCTCACTTTTCTGGACGTTTTATCTGCAAATCAGAAGCTTTACCACCATTTTGCTGTTGCATAACTTATTTGCATATTATTTCATTGCTTGCATTAGGTTTTGATTGAGCTATGATGTTTGGTGTTTAGGTTTGTTTCTTTGCATGTAAGCCATTCATATTTTCAGGACCCTGTCCTCAAAAGACAATTTTATATGTAACTTTTTGGGAGGCATCTTGTTTCAAATGAGTTGATCACAAACGTAAGATTTATTTACAATGTATAAGCGCAAACCCTTTGATATTTCTGCATATCCTTATGCAGGTCTCACACAGCTTCACCACTGTCGCTTTCTGTCAGCCTTGAAGTTAGGAAGTGTGAGTCCTTTCCGTGCTTTTTCCAGATTTGGATGCTATTTAAGTTATTTGTCTTACAGTGAATCTTGGAATAATACTATCACCTCTACAAAACATTTTTTTGAACTTTATTGATTTTATATTCTCTAGTTCCTTCTTTAATTTCCTTTTGTTTTTTCTGTGTTTGTGTTTGTGTTTGTTTTGGGGTTTACAAGGTTGCCATCTGATGTCCTCTTCAAACACCTTTCCCACTTCGTTTTGAGACAGATTCTCTCACTAAAGCCTGAAGTTCACCAATTCCACTTGGTTGTCAGGACACCGAGCTACGAGATTCCTCCTTCTCAGTCTCCCTGATCAAGACCAATTTGAAATATTCTTGGGTTTGAAACTTTCAACTAGTGTGCGTGTTCCAATTGCCAGGAGCTACAGTTTAAAGTGAACTGAATTTTTTCCCAGTAGTTAGCTCATTTTATGCATGTTTATACATATATTTCAGTAGGTTTCTGCAGTACTTGGTTATTATATTATGTTGTATATATGTTTTTAGTGTTGTTTAGACTTCCTAGTTTTAACCTCCTATTCCTCCAGTCTCACTTTATCTCTTACTTTTCCATAATTCTACTTTATTACAGACTAGAATAGCTTTATCTACAACTTGCTTTTCAATTCTATTTAACTATCATCTTTTGAGTCACAATCCAAGAGTATTTTTATCAGTTCAATGCTTCTTTTGTAGGCAATAGATATATCGATCTTGTTTTGTCATCCAAGCAACTAGTCCCCACTTTAAAGATGGTAAGTTGAGGCTATTTACATTCAAGGTTATTATAGAAAGGAGGAATCTAATTCCTATAGTTCTGAGTTTTATTATATGGGCTCATTGGAGTACAGTTAACTCTTTCCCCCATCTTCTATTAGCGTTAAAGATTTGGTGGCTTAAAAATTATTTATTTATTTGTTTGTTTGTTTAATGCGTGCATAAAATAATAATGCTTATTATCCGCATGCATGTCTGTGCACCATTTTTGTGCCTAGTGCCTGTAGAAACTAAAAAAAGGGCATTAGGTACACTGATACTAGAGTGACAGACACTTGTGTACTTCATGTGGAGGATGGGAATTGAAATTGGGTTCTCTGGGGGATCAGCTAGTGTTCCTAACTGCAGAGGCATCTCTCCAGTCCTGGTTGGCCTAATGGAAGTAATGGATTCCTTTCCAGCTCTGCTTTGTTTCCATGATGTCAAGTTTACAGATAGCACTGGAGTTGTGTCATCTCATTTGATTTATTCTATGGCATTCCTGGGGACTCTCAGCTTCACATATCCACACTGTATTCCTAAAATGATTTCCACAGCCAATGTTCCCCACGGATGGTCTACTCAGAACCCGGTCCCCCCTCCACAGTCTCTTCAATCTCATCACAGCTTGTTAGTGACGCAGCACCTAGGTCCAGGGGAGACAACACTTCTCTGGCAGATGCACTGGATTGCATAGTGCATACCACTAGTGTACGCTCTTAGCTCTTCTGTTGCACAGAATTTTTAAATATTATTTTATTTATTTACATCTCAAATGTTGCCCCCTCTTGGTCCCCCTTCCCAAAGTTCTTAAACCCATCCTTTCTCCCATTTGCCTCTAAGGAGGGGCACCCTGCCATCCCCTTCCCTGGAGCATCAAATTTCTAGAGAATTAGGTGCACCCTTTCCCACACAGGCCAGACAAGGCAGCTCTCTCCTGCATATGGTTGCAGAGAATTTTATAGAGCTCATGTAGGCTTATTTTATTTTATATTTGACTTGTGTCAGATCTTCCTGAATGGACTAAAGTCTGTCTTTATTATCCTGACATTCTGTAATGGGTCACAGAAAGACAGCTTCTAATCCACTATCTTAACTAGAAACCCTTTACTGGCTATCTTCATGGAAGAAGACTCAAGTAGGAATCAAGAAGAAAAATGTAAAAGAGAATTTGGTGTTGTCTGACCCAGGGGTCTCTGAGAGAAGGGAGAGTATTTGGGTATTATGAACCAATGCTAATGAAGATAGAAGTCATGTGCTTTGTACTTCTACATAGACTAGTCATTGATTATAGTCTGCCTTGGCAAGCAGGCCTAACTTTGGATGGCACAGCTCTTATTTTACTAATAGACATTCTCAGGTACAGAGGAATGAGCATTCTCAGGTAGCACTTCTGATATATGTTGTGTAATGAGTTATCTTGGTTCTGGAAGTGTCTGCAAAGCTCTGCAGCACCTCCTATAATCTGCTTTTTGCAATAGCAATTTTCTATGAGAAGATATGCTAATGTGAGGGGATTATTATTTT
The DNA here is from genome assembly GCF_011064425.1 of Rattus rattus. Taxonomy (NCBI): domain Eukaryota; kingdom Metazoa; phylum Chordata; class Mammalia; order Rodentia; family Muridae; genus Rattus; species Rattus rattus. The sequence goes on along the minus strand of NC_046159.1, from coordinate 103,666,358 downwards.
TTTCTGGGGGAAAGTTTAAAAAGAGAGGATCAGTTGGAAAAGCTAATATGACTTTTTCAAAAAGCAATTGTTGTCTATAGTGTTCTTCTAACATCTCCCACCTTGTGTTAACATCAACTTAGGCAAGTGCCTCTGTTGGTCCTGATGTTTTCCCTAGTGGGGGATACACTAAGGGTTCTGGACTTTTGTTCATTAGCCAGGACTTGGCAGCAGAACATGGAAATGTTCCTGTGGATTACTTCATAGCCGACAGTTTTCTCTTTCCTCATTTTGCAAGTTCAGCTTTGTTCTTGATGAACAAATCATAAAAGTGAAAATTCCTTACATTTTCTTGGCACTCAAACCCATGGGTCACAAAGCAGCCCTGGCTTGGCATTAATAGAATTCTTGCGATGCCTTCTGAAGAAATCTCCCTTGTCTTAGAACCAGGACTACTAGGGCCACAGGGATTAGAGCAAGAACCCAAAGGGGTTCTAGGTTATGGACACATTCTATGAGCCTGTTACTGGAATATTTATATAGCCACAGCTGCTTTTGTGCTTCTGACTCTAGGTATCCTACTAACTGGGGGCCACGACAATATGATTATTATTGATTTCAAGTATCTACTTGGGAGGTGGAATTAAATTTTCAAAGGACATTTTCTTCAAACGTGTGCTTCAACCATGCCTTTGTTATATGATCTCACTGCTGTCCAACAGTGTCTTTAACCTCAGAACTGTTGTTATTTCTTTTACTAGGGTTGTCTTGTGCATTGTAAGATGGTTACCAGCATTCCTGTCCTCTAGCCAGAACATTCTAGGAGAACAAACACAAATGCCTCCAAATGTTGACACATGTTCCCAAGGAAGAAAATTCCTCTGACTGACAAAGACTGGTATGAATTTATATAATTAAATATAGAAATCTTATAAATAGACATAACAATACACAGTTTCCATATATATTACTAACTCTTATTTACAAATTATATTTTAACCTCTCTCTCTATATATATGCTTATATATAGTTATTATATACATGCACATATACATAATTAATGTACATAATTTATATATAATTAATATGATTATATTGTCATGCTCCACAATTATTAGAAATACATGGAGTCAGAAGCAAAAAAGTAAATGTGGCTATATAAATGTTCTTGTAATATGCTCATATTATGACTATCTATCTATCTATCTATCTATCTATATCACATATTTAAGATCTTTACCCTTTTACCCTTTTCTTATTTAAGATATTAATCTTCATTTTAGTAATATAGGCAAATTTGAGGATTGACCCACACTTTGTAATATATGAAGATGGCAACTGGTGAGGTCATGTGATGATTGTTAGCCAGTGATTTTAATTGTCAACGTACATTTTACAGTGTATCTTTCTAGAGTCATTAGCTGTATTTTCATTTGGAGGAAGCTTGAGTCTGAGTTACCAGCTTTCTGGATGACCATATATGAAATTGCTTTCTAATGTTTATGTCAGACATTGTTTTGGGCAACTGTAGGTTGTCACATGTAATATCTATCATCTAGACACTGCTGTTACTTTTGAAAGTTTAGATTTAGTGGATAGTGCTGTTGTAAAATTATATAAAATAGAATTCTGTCTTTTACCCCCTCTCGATCCAGCACTACAGTGCCCCAAAATATCTGGTAGATATCTTGCCAGAAACACACATCCCAATTACATGACAGCCAGTGTCTCTAGCCACCACACACTCTCATAAACTTAAATCGCTACATGAAAGAACACACACCATAATAACCTCTGATTCAATTGATAAGATATTACTGCCCACCTAAACATACAAGGCCCAATATACATCCATCCCTTAAGAACATTCGTAACAACCTGTAAATACACAGAGTGGAATCTTAACGTCAGCCTCCGTGTTCTCTCCATGGCTCCTCTTGCCCTCTCCTCCTGTCTCTCCTCTCCTTCCATTCCAGTCTCCTCCTCTTCCCTCTAACTTTTCTCCCGCCCATCCTTCCTTCTCATCCAATGACAGGCCTCATTCTCTCTTGTACCTGCCTTCAGCCGTATGACAATCCTTTAGAATAGTACACAGCTAATCAGTGGGTCCATTTTTCCATGCTACTGAAAATGTTCACCTGTCTCTATCCCTGAGAAACCAAAACTACTCTGAAATACAAAACAAAGATGGGGATACCTTTTTATTTTTCTTTCTCCTTCACTCCTCCTATCTCTCCTTTCTTCTCTTTTAAGTAATAGCAGTCACGCTTGATCCCTTTGAACCTTGTGCAAGCTAAGAAAGTGGCTTGGACACTATTTTTAATCCTGTAGGTCTTTAGTATAAAGAAAAAAAACAAAGAGGGAGTAATCTATATTACTGATAATATTCTTATAGATATCAAGACACTTTTATTCTTAAAAGCTTCTCTTTTTCCCAACTTGGATTTTATTCTGATAATAAATTTTATTACATTCGCTCTGATTTTATAAAAGTGATTTCCTGAGATTCTGCCTTTACCAATTAAGCAATATATTATATTACCTTTAGACATTCACTAGTAAATATTATTTAGACTCTGGTTGATTGCATTACATAGGTTTCATTTCAAATTTTCGGAGAAAATGTAGTTATCATCCTAAGGCCGAAATTGTAACTGAGCACAATTAAGGAATGTGGAGAAATTCTACAAGCTGAATTCTTGTTATTGTTCTTGGTACAATCCTAGTGGTAAGAGAACAAGTTGGTATAAAAATTAATTAGGTAAGACAGCAGGCTTTCCAATTATGTATAGAGAAGATACAAAGGCCTGGAAATACAAAAAAATCAGAAAGCAGGTTTACTTGTGGATAAAATTTTTATATGTCATTTTCATAAATGTTCAATTTCAAAATGGACAGAGCCTTTTAAAACCCCTGTGAGCTTGTAAAGAGGAGGATAAGTGACATGGCAACTCTGCCACATAATTACCTTGCAAGAGAAGTAAATTATTGCCCTCTGTCTTCCAAGAAGGCCAAGGAAGGCTCACACAACAGAGACACACTTTCAGAAAAAGCAAGCATAAGGGTACTTTAGTTCTGCAGTGTCGAATATAGGAAGGAATATGAACAGAAGGCACAAACAGCCTCCACAGACACAGCCTCTGCTATTCATCATTGAGAATCTAAGACGACAAAGCAAGAGACTTAATACATGCAAGCGTTTTCTTCAGCACCCACAGGAGGTCCATCTGGGAGTAACAGACAAACACTACATGCGGAACTTTTCTCTAAGATTATTGTGTGGATTTAGAGTATGCTTATATGTTTGTTCCATGTGCGTTGTGTATCATTGGGCTAAATTTTCATGTGAATAACCATTGTGATGGCTTGCATATGCTTGCCCCAGGGAGTGGCACTATTAGAAGATGTGGCCCTGTTGTAGGAAGTGTGTCACTGTGGTGGTGGGCTTACAGACTCTCCTCTCAACTGCCTGAGGATGCTCAGTCTGTTCCTGGCTTCCTTCAGATGAAGATGTAGAATTCAGCTCCTCCTGCACCATGCCTGCCTGGATGCTGCCATGCTCCTACCTTGATGATAATGGACTGAACCTCTGAACCTGTAAGCCAGCCTTATTTGAATGCTGTCCTTTATAAAACTTGAATTGGTCATGGTGTCTGTTCACAGTAATAAAACCCTAACCAAGACAACCATATTCTCTCATTTACTCTCAGTTCCATAAGAGAAAGCAACATGCCATGTTTCATCCACTTCGAACACTAAGATACAGGTCCTCTCTGTGTCTCAGAGTTGACTTGAGTATTGCCAAGATGATGATTTATAAATGTCTGCTAGGGGGTGTGAAGAAATGTTTGCAGGAATGTATAATTTTTATCACAAAGAGTCTGCTTTCGCCATGCTTCAGGATTCTCTAGCCCCCAAAGAAAATATTTAGAAAAGTTTGATGCCTTCTAAATTGCAGAAGTCTGAATTACAAGAGATCTGACTTTAGGGGGTCTGGATAGAAATGTTGCCTACCTCATAAGGGTATATAAAGAAAGAAAACATCATACCACAAGCAGAAATGCACAATGACAGGCAAGTTTTCCCCAGACTTTAGGAAGATTTCACACTGAGTTCGGAACAATTGGAAGTGAATGGGGTAAATGCAACCGAAGACTTCTCTGTATTCTGCTGTTAGAATAGCAGCCACAAGACTTGAAAGGAGAATACCAAATACTTCAGTCTCCTCTGATTTCTATTCCATACTAAGAATTACAAAGATTATGACAGCCAGAGAATTAGAAAGCAGGTAAGATGCCCATTTTTCAATAGACAGACCTTCTGATGCAGCCCCCCCCGTCTTCCCAATTCACCATGTCTTTGCCCTGTAAAATACACAATTTTCTAGAGAAAGAACATGCTGGAACTATGATGTATACACAGGATTTTGTCTTGTAGGAAATATTCATTCAAGTTATTGGACATATTGTATGGAATGTGTACTATGAATACTGGTTTTATCTTAATATTCCATCATTGTCAGACTTCCTAGATATCTGAGAATACCGAAGTTGTCTCCCTGGTACAGTGGATGAAAGCCGGCTAGATGTTAGCCTATTTGCAAGGTGCAAGACATTTAGCAATGTATCTCATCAACTGCTAGATGGGTAAAGCAGAAGATCCTGGAATTAGAAATTCCTGGATCTGAACAGGTCTCCCTCCTTTAATATATGTATTATATGTATAATTTATATGTAAGTCATTAATGTATGTATAATATATAATAACTCAATAATGCATGACTCAATAAAATGCATACTGGAAAGGAAACAAGACTTTTAATATTTATAGAAAATAAAAGCAATGAAACTAATATGCATTTGAATCAATACAATTATATAAAGAGTATATGGAATTAGCAATACGACATTAAGAAATTCTTTCCTTAAGGACTGAAGGAGCTGAAAGGGTTTGCAACCCCATAGGAAGAACAACAATATCAACCAACCAGACCCCACAAAGCTCCCAGGGACTAAAACACCAACCGAAGAGTACACATGGAGGGACCCATGGCTCCAGGTACATATGTACCAGAGGATGGCCTTGTCTGGCATCAATGGGAGGAGAGGCCCTTGGTCCTGTGAAGGTTCAATGTCCCAGTGTAGGGGAATGCCAGGGCAGTGAAGTGAGAGTGGGTGGATGGGTCAAAGAGCACCCTCATAGAAGCAGGGTGAGGGTGGCTGGGATAAAGAGTTTTTCACAGGGGAAACCGGGGAAAGCAATAACATTTGAAATGTGTATAAATAAAATACCCAATTAAAAATTAAAAAAAAACAAAAAAGAAATTCTTTCCTTCACCCACAATCAATTAAAATAAGAATAAATCAATGAAAGAAATTAAGTAAAATATTATAAAATGTAAAATAAAATGAAAATGGGGAAGAGTTACAAAATAATCCTCAATTCTGAGATTAGAAGATGATGAATCAAAAAGAGTTAAATGAGGACCCTAAATGAGATATTTGTACTATCTTTTCTAAGGCTCAGGGAACACTGTGAGGAATGGGCAAAAGAGAATGTAAAAGCTGGAAGAGAGGAAGAAAGTTTACAAAACATCATCTTCTGCTCCATACACTGCTATTAAAGTCACAGATTCTTAGCAACTAGGGATTACCATGTAAGAATTGTCCCATCAAGATCCAGACAAACACTGGTAAAGCATTTTATATTTATACAAATATATATATATATATATCTGTTAATTTTCTGTCTACAGTGCATAACACAGAGATAATTTATTGGAATTTTTGCTATAGTGATTCAAATAACCGCTTCAATTACTTGCTAGTTTTTAATCACTCCCTTGGCCAGAAAATGGGAAGAACTTCAAAAATTGACATAACCATCTTTTAATTATTCATGGGAAAATGTTAACATTGTGAGAATCTGTTTTCCTTTCACACTTTTTATCACTGTTACTAAAATCATTTGCCTGCAAACAAAAAAGAAAAAAAAAGAAAAGAAAAAAAAAAAGACAAGGATATATGGGAACTTCATGGAACCCAACTTGTCAACACTAAGTAATCTATTATGAAGAATCCCAGAGGAAGGGGGGTGGGGGATTGGTTTTTTTCAGTTGTGAAACCACTGGTGGCTACACCAGGCACAAATAGAGAGTACCAACCAGGAAGTTACATATGTGGCCCTGTTTAAGCAAAATGGGACACACACAAAAAATACCATGAATCTGAGAAATGGACAGTTAGGAAAAGTAGGGGTGGGAGGTAGGTAGATACAGAGAATGGCGGGGATTCATCTGAATATGCATTTTTTTTCTTGGAGAATACTGTCAAAGAATTAACTTAATTCAATTTATAGCTAAATACAGAGGTTATTTTTTTCCACAGACAAAGACCAATAGCTATGCAAATGCTGTCAAAGTTTTGAAATATAGGGAGAAGTAAAATAATCAATGCAAATACAGCGGCGTTCCCTTCCATGAGAAAACAGTAGTTATCTAGTACCATCAAAACAAAAGCAGGAGCAGCCAGCTTCTGTCACTGGAGGCGTGGGTTTGGAGGATCTCACTGCTTTGACACAAGAGAGAAAGAGTTCCTGAGCTGGGGGCTAGTGAATCCCTGCAATTCACCAAGTACAGTTTGTCAGGCAATTCTAGAGGGAGCTACGTGGATACTAGACTAACGAGTCTTTACAGGAATAGGACTGTATTGGCAATCGGAGTAGACACCATTCATGATACAGTCTAACAATGATGTCTGTTTTGTCCATGTTCAGTTAACATATGTGAGAGTGGATAAAAATATATTGATTAATTTGTAGAGGAAATTCTAATACATGTTAGGAATCAGGCTAGGCCACGACTATTGCTGGCCGATTGTTCTAGCCAGCTTTATAGAAGAATTTGGAGCTAATAGCAGTATATATATATATATATATATATATATATATATATATATGGACTTTCACTGGAAATGCAAGATGTGGTTGTTAAAGAGATTAACACCATAAAAAGACAAAAAGAAAAAGAAAGGAAAGAAGGAACTAAGGACTGTGTGTTGGAATAGTAGGAAGGATATTTCAAAGGCATCTCAAGATTTGGTTGGACTCTGCTCAGCGTAGGCTCAAGGATATAAATTACAAATGCATATGAAAGACTTTTCCTTGAGGAGACAGAGCCGTTGGGACCCCTAGGGAAGTATTTTCTTGGTTCAGTCACTCAGGGATGTAGAATGCTATGCCAGCCATCATCCAAGAGGCCTAGTAATTGTGTTGGTACCAAATCTTCACCTCATCCAAATGATGTTGGTTTTGTAAACAAGTAGAATGCAGGTGGATGGGGTAGTGGAAACTTCCACTGATTCCAAAGGAAGGCTTACGAGGCCAGACAGTGTAACACAGCCTGAGACTCACCAGGGATCCCCTGAGAGAACCACCGCAGAGTTCCAGTTCTTTCAAGTATATATACTGCTTGAAAAGTCTATAAACCATCTTGCTTCTCCTTCTCTAATAACATTGATGCATCTGTGCTTATGTCACAGCCCATGCTGATGCATCTTTCATTGCCCTCCTCATAAATACTGGTTCCCAATATCTTGTGTGAAGGTTTTTATGGTGTTTCATTGATGGTGATCATAAAAGAAAATATTGTCCACTATATAAACAATAACGAGAATGAGTTATTTGAGATATTAGTGATATTTTGATTTGACATAAATCAGCTCAACTATATTATTTCCTGAGCTTTGAAAATCTTTGTCTGTCTGACTGTCTGTCTGTCTGTCTCTTCTCTCTTTCTATATGTGTGTGTGTCTCTCTCTCTCTCTCTCTCTCTCTCTCTCTCTCTCTCTCTCTCTCTCTCTCTTTCTCTATCTCAGTATGTATACTACTCCAGCTGTTTTTCCCCCATGGGTTCCAGAGGTTAAATTCAGGACATTAGGCCTTCTACCTGCTGTTCCAAATCCACAGCCTTCCCTAACTCAAGCTGTAGCTATTACACAATTGTGTTCCATTATTGTCCATGCCCTTGCCTTTTAAACACTGCTGTTAGTAGGAAAAAAGATGAAGACCGCGGGTTGATAGCAAAACATGCAAAGAATTCGTGATTGGAATTTCTCAAGCAGAGAAATGGCCACCGAAATTTCAACAGATTGAATTTTTCTTCTAAAGTTAGAGGCAAATAATATTACTAATTTGGTACATAAGATAAATAATGGGGACAATGAGGACATAGTTCTCTTAGTTTTAGTAAGGTTATTCATAATGTCTCTTATAGATTGTTTTTGGTTATATCCTTATTCGTAAAACAGTGACATATAATGAGCTGTGCCAGCACTGAGGGAAATGTGTACTCTAATTTGACAAAGCTCTGTCATTCATTATGTCAAATACTTGATTTTCAATAACTGAGGTAAAGACGAGAAATGCTTATGTAATTTGCAAGTGAGGAAACAAGAAAGTGATAATATGACATGTCACAGTCACCGATCAGAATGATAGTTTGAACAATGTATTGAGACAGAAAATATAATTTGGTGTTAATATAAAGATTCTCTTTAGGGTAAGTATGACTGACTGACATTTTTGAAGGATGCGGTGACTGCTTCAAAGTCTGCAAGCCTCCAGGGTCATCATACTGAACCGATTCTCTACAGTGAGTAAGACAGTACAGACCACAGTGAGTAAGGGTGGGAATGAGTGTATCTGAAGCCCCAGGAGCAGTGCTTCTCGGTCAGGGACTTCAGAGAACACGTCAGCAGGTTTGCATGGCTCCAATGCTTTGGATATTTTCAGAATGGCTGGTCAGTAGAGCTAACAACCGTCTAATGCACACACCATTGTCGGACATAATTCACGAGCTTCCAATGTCTTGAGGATCATTACTACTGTTAACACTTTTCTATAAGCATCTGAGCTTAAGGCCTAATTTCATATAACAAAAAACTCTAGGTATTCATGCAAAGCATTGGGGACAAAATGAACTATCCAGGGATAACCTCCTTACAAATAAAATGAAAGACTACTGTTTTTCAGTGCCAGCTATTGAAACCAGGGCCTCAAGTATGTTATACAAACACTTGGTGAAGTTGCATCTTCAACTCCTAATACTTTGAATTTTTTATATTAAAATTATGTTAGGACCTCTTTATAATTTCAGAGAATTATGCCACTACGGCTATATAATTGACGACTTATAAGGCTATATTTCTGACTGATGACTTAATGCAGATCTCATGTATAGATATAATAATATATTTTGTTTAGAATGTTTATCACAGTTGAGGTCACATTATTTTATTTTGTGTAACATTTTAAGGAAAGTTGCACTTAAGATATTATGTTGATCTTTTGAAGTATATTGGTAGACAATCTATCATTGTATTTTGAAGAGAATAACAAGAATATACAGATTTGTTTATTATAAACAAACACAATTTTAGGGTGTATGTAAGCAGATCTTACCTAAGCGTGTTTAGCACATTAGAATTCAAAGTATAACAAGCCTAATCTTTTATGGTATAGTAAGGAATCAAAAGTAAAGAACATTTTCAAAGTTGTCAATTATTTGGGGAAGAAACATCTGAGAAAAAAATCTTATGAAATATGTTATGTAGTAATTTTTTGCTTATTTTCTTTCCTTAATTCAAGTAGTTTGTCTTACATTGTCTTGTAATTCATATTAACCCTTTTACAAAGATATACCTTGTGTCCCCTCTTGAAATATGATATTTATATTTATTTGAGAGTTTCACAGATTTTGATCATTTATCTTTTAACTTATATTCTTCTCTCATACATTACAACCAGAAAGCAGTTTCCCTCCTTCCTTCTACTCCTCCCAGTCCCTTCCACACACTCCACACACTCCTCTTCTGCCCCTGCGCCTCAAAAGAGGAGGTCCCCCAGGTATATCCATTGAACATGGTCTAATGGAATACAATATGACTGGACACAACCCCTCACATGGAGACAGCTGGACATCAGGCTTGCACTCCCTCTTGTGGTGTAGGCCACAGTTGGACTAGTCATGGGTTAGCCACTCCCACATGTTCTGTGCTCCATTGCACCTGTGTGTCTTGTAGGAAGGACAGATTGTTGGTTAAGGTTTTGTGGGTAGATTGATGTCCCAATCCCAGTACTAGAGCCTTGCCTGTTTATAGAAGATGGCCAGTGGGTGCTCTATATCCCCCATTATTAGAAGACTTTGCTAGGGTCGTTCTCATCGATTGCATGGAGCTTCTACATCTCCCTACTACCCCCAACCACTTCAGCCCCAGTAGTTCTTGCTCTAAGAACTCTATCCCACCCCATTCCTCTTTTTCCCATATCTACCTATAAATTGATTCCATTTCCCTTTCCCAGGGAGATACCCTTGAGCATTCCTTGTTACTTAGCCTCCCTGGGTCAATAGATTGTAATAAAATTGGCCTGCTTTTTTGCAATAAGTAATGCCCACCTGTAAGTGAGTACATACCGTGTTTGTTTTTCTGGGTCTAGGTTACCTTGATGATCCTTTCTAGTTCCATCCATTTGCCTGCCAATTTCATGATGTAATTTTTTTGTTTTTGTTTTCTAACGGCTGAGTAATACTCTATTATGTAAATATACTACATTTTCTTTATCTATTCTTCTCTTGAGGGACATCTAAGTGGTTTACAGTTCCAGGCTATTATGAATGAAGCCGCAATAAATGTGTTTGAGCAAGTGTCCTTGTGGTAGGTTAGACCATCCTTTGAGTATGTTCCAGGAGTAGTATAGTTAGGTCTTGAGGTAGATAATTCACAATATTCTGAGGAACTTCCATATTGATTTCTATACTGGATGTACTAATTTGCATTTCCACCAACAATGAGGGAGTGTTGCCTTGCTCCATATCCTTGCCAGCATGAGCTGTCACTGGCATTTTTGATCTTAGCTGTTCTGACTGGTGTAAGGTGGAATCTCAAATTACTTTTGATTTGCATTTCCCTGATGGCTAAGGATGTTGAACATTTCTCTAAGTGTTTCTAAGGCATTTGTAATTCCTCTGATGAGAATTCTCTGTTTAGATCTGTACCCTACTTTTAATTGGATTATTTGGTTTTTCAGTGTCTAGTTTCTTGAGTTCTTTGTGTATTTTGGAAATTACCCCTCTGTGAGATATGGAGTTGGTAAAAATATTTTCCTATTCTTTAGGCTGGTGTTATGTTCTATTTACTATATCCTTTGCCTTACAGGAGCTTTTTGGTTTTATGAGGTCTTATTTATTGATTTTCTTTTGTGCTTTCAAGACTAGTGTTCTGTTCTGGACGTTGTCTCCTGTGCTAGCCTGTTCAACACTCTCCCCCATTTTGTCTTCTATTAGGCTCAGTGTATCTGGCTTTATGTGGAGCTCTTTGATCCACTTTGACTTAAGTTTTGTGTGGAGTGATAGACATGGATTTATTTGCATTCTTCTAGATGCTTATAACCAGTTTGACCAGCATTATTTGTTGAAGATGCTTCTCAGTTCCAATCTGTATTTCTGACTTCTTAATCAAAAATCAGGTGTCCATGGGTGTGTGGATTTACTTCCTTGTTTTCAATTTGCTTACATTGATTCACTTGTCTGTTTTTATGCCAATACCACATGGCTTTTATTACCACTACTTTGCAGTTCAGCTTGAAATCGGGGATGTGCTTTTATTGTAGAGGGTTGTTTTATTGATCTTGGTTTTTGTTTTTCCCTATGAAATTGACTATTGTACTTTCAAGTTCTGTAAAGGATTATGTTGGAATTTGTATGTGATTGCATTGAATCTGTGTTGCAATGAACCTTTGGTAGGATGCAATTAACTTTTACCATTTTAATCCTACCAATCCATATGCATGGGAAATCTTTGCATCTTTTGATACCATCTTCAATTTCTGTCTTTAAAGTCTTGAAGCTTTTGTTACACATGTCTTTTACTTGCTTGGTTAGAGTTATACCAAGATACTTTGTAGTATATGTGGTTATTGTAAAGGTTGTTGCTTCCCTAATTTCACTCAGTCCATTTTGTGTGTGTGTGGGGGGGGGGTACTGACATTTTTAGTTAATCTTGTATCTAGCCCCTTTACTAAAGGTATTTATCAGCTATAGGAGTTCTGTGGTAGGATTTTAGGGGGGCACTTTTATATACTACCACATCATTGACAAATAATAATACTTTGACTTCTTCATTTCCAGTGCATCCTATTGATCTCAAGTTGTCTTACTGCTTTTGATAGAACTTCAAGTACTATATCAAATAGATATGAAGGGTGTATAGAGCCTTGTTGTGACCCTGATTTTACTGAAATTTCTTTGAGTTCCTCTCCATTTAATTTAATCTACCTATTAGCATTCTGTAAATTGTCTTTAGTATGGTTAGTTATGTCCCTTGCATTCCCAATCTCTCCAAGACTATTATCAAGAAGGTGTGTTGGTTTTTGTCAAAGGCCTTTACAGCATCTAATGAGATGATTGTGTGGGAGTTTTTCTTTCACCTTTTTATATGGCAGATTATATTGACTGATATTTTTGTATGTTGAGCCATTCCTGCATCTATGGGATGAAGCCTACTTAATCATGTGGAAAGTCTTCTTGATGTGTCCTTGGATTTAGCTTGTGAGTATTTTATTAAGTATTTTTGGGTATATGTTCACAGAGTAATTGGTCTTTGATTCTCTTTGTTGAAATTTTGTGTGGTTTGGATATCAGAGTGACTATGGCTTCATAAAATGAATTTGGCAATCTTTCTTCTGTTTCCATTTTGTAGAGTGATTTGAGGAAGATTGGCATTAGCTCTTCTACACAAGTCTATGAGCATTCTGGGCTAAAACTATCTGGCCCTGGGCTTGTTTTGGTTGGGCGTCTTTTATGTTATGACCCACTTTTCATTTCTAATTTTGTTCATTTGGATATACTTTCTTTGCTTTTTAGTTACTTTTAATAAGTGTTTGCCTATCCCATTGATTTTCTCAAAGAACCAACTCTTTGTTTCCTTGACTCTTTGTATTGTTTTCTTTGTTTTTGTTTTATTGATTTCAGACCTCCTTTTCTTTATTTTCTGCTGTCTACTCCTCTAGGGTGAGCTTTCTTCTTTTCATTCTAGGCTTTTTGTTTGTTTTATCAAGTGTGCTGTTGAGTTGCTAGTATGCTATCTCTATAATTTCTTTATTTAGGCACTTAGGTCTATGAACTTTCCTGTTTGTACCTCTTTCATTATGTCAAAGTTATGGTATGCTGTGCATTCAGTGAACTTTAGGGGGTCTTAAATTAATTTTTATGCCTTGGCCCAGCAGTTGATCAATAGAGCATTGTTCAGTTTCCATGAATTTGTAGGCTTTCTGTTGCTGTTGAAATCAAGTTTTAATCCATAGTGGCTTTATAGCATGCAAGGTGTTATTTCTATTTTATTATATCTGTTAAGATTTTCTTTGTGACCAAGTATGTCTTTAGTTTTGGAGAATGTTCATGATGTGCTAAGAAAAACGTATATTATTTTGTGTTTGGGTGAAATGTTCTGGAGATACCTGTTGGCCTCATTTCGTTCATAACGTCTGTTAGCTCCAATACCTCTCTGCCTGATTTTTGTCTAGTTGAGCTGTCAGTTGGTGAGAGTGCTATATTGAACTCTCCCACTATCAATGTGCGAGGACTGATGTATGATTTAAGCTTTAGTAGTGTTTCCTCTACAAATGTGGTTCCCTTGTGTTTGGAGCATAGATCTTAAGAACTGAAAAATCATCTTGGTGGCTATTTTCTTTGAAGAGTATCAAGTGCTCTTCCCTGTGTCTTTTGATTAATTTTGGCTTTAAGTCTATTTTGTTAGATATTAGAATGTCTATACAAGATTTTTTTCTTAGGTCCATTTGCTTGGAAATCTTTTTCCAACCCTTCATCCTGAGGTTAAGGAGGTTAACCTCCTGAAGTTGGAGTTTTCCATCTAGGATCTTCTGGAGGACTGGGTTTGTGAAACGATACTGCTTAAATTTGATTTTATCATGGAATATCTTGTTTCCTCTGTCTATATTAAATGAAAGTGTTGCTGGGTATAGTAGTCTGGGATGGCATCTATAGTCTCTCAGAATCTTCAGAATATCTGCTCAGGCCTTTCTGACTCTTAGTTTCTCCATTGGGAAGTTGAATGTAATTCTAATAGATCTGCCTTTATATGTTACTTAGCCTTTTCCCTTGCAGCTTTTAATATTCTTTCCTTGTTCTGTATGTTAAGTGTTTTGATTATGTGTCATGCCTTTAAAAGCAAAACAAAAGCACTAACAAAAGAAGAAGAAAAAAAAGTAGACACAGAATACTTATGTACCTTATCCCAAAAGATGTGTCATTGACATGGGATTCAGACCATACCTTCCTTTGATTCCAAGCTTAATCAGAGTTCAGATGAAACAAATTGGATTCTGCTGTGGCCTTCTTAACCATATGTAAGACATTCTGTAACTTTCAAGCATATGGAACTAGTTAGTGTGTGTTCTGAGTGCTAGAATTGCTAGTTAAGACTTGCCAGGAGGGCTGGAGAGGTGGCTCAGTGGTTAAGAGCATTAAGAGCAGTGACTGCTCTTCCAGAGGTCCTGAGTTCAAATCCCAGCAACCACATGGTAGATCACAACCATCTGTAAGGGGATCTGATGCTCTCTTGTGGTGTGTCTGAAGACAGCTACAGTGTACTTATATATAGTAAATAAATAAATCTTAAAAAAAAAAAAAAAAGACTTGCGGAGAACTGTCTTTGGCCAGAAAAACCTACTTGAAAAATTGCTGCTACAAAGCCACTCTGCCCTCTGCCCTGTAAATTTGCTGACACTTCAGAATGTTTGGCACTGTGGAAAGACAGAAATACATTGATCTATGTTTCTGATGTGGTATGCTCATGACAAGGAGGGAGAGCTTACACATAGTCTCACACACAGGGATATAATATACACAGCACCACACATATGCACACACACACACACACACACAAATATAAACATAAGCGCAAATACACATAAGCAAACACACATGCATGAACACAGGTACATATAGCCACATCTATACACAGCCTCACACACACGCACACACACACACACACACACACACACACACACACACGGCAGGAGTAGGGTGATAGAATATTTCCTCCAAAGCCTTCATTTTAAAAACTTATTTGGGGGTTGGGGATTTAGCTCAGTGGTAGAGCGCTTGCCTAGCAAGCGCAAGGCCCTGGGTTCGGTCCCCAGCTCCGAAAAAAAGAAAAAAGAAAAAGAAAAAGAAAAAGAAAAAAGGAAAAAAAGAAGAAAAAAAAACTTATGTGACCTTTGAACAATCTTATTCATGAAGAATAAGTATGTTCGTGGGGATAAAAGTCCAGGGACCTCAGCAATGGTATGGGGCTTCCTTTAGGAAAAAAACGTATTTTAGGACATAGCTATGGTGTCCGCTTGATGTAGCATGTACAGACACAGTCTGGTTGAGTTTTCAACCTCCTCAACATGAGGCATGAGATGGTCGGCCTATTAAACTTCTGCTCTGGCATTGGAAAATTATATAGAGTTCTAGGCAAGAATCAGGCCAGGTGTCAGATGTTGTTTTAGATCACTCTGTACTAATAACTGTCATGTGAACTTGCAAACTGAATAATGCCGAATAATGACTGCCACAGACAATCTCTATGGCGTGGCTTCTGAGATTAATCCCTCTTCTTAGGCTAGAATATATGTATATTGAAATAATTCTTTTCAACACTAGATTAGATACATAAAAAAACATATTTTCTTCTTATGACTGCCAGAACAAACCACATACTGAATATCATAACATGTTCCACTGATTATTTTTTAGCATGCCAGAAAGGAAGCAGGGAGACTCTACTGATATTTTTCAGCTGCACTATTTGGTCCACAATTACAGAATCTGTTTTCCTAATGTGTGATCCATACTGTTTAATCTCCTCAAAATAGCCTTTATAGGGCCTCTAGTCATGTTTAACTTGGAGAGAGCTTATGTTCCTTTATGTTTCACAGGCAACAGAAATGTCAAATAAGCAAATATCAGTCAGGCTCAAGGGAGCAAAACACAGCTGACACGGGCATTTCCCCAGACCACAGGCCCATGGGCCAGGGTAGCTCAGCACAATTCATTGTTCTATTCTTCTCTCAAAATAAGGTATAAGGTTCGTTCTCTCTCTCTCTCCCTCTCTCTCTCTCTCTCTCTCTCTCTCTCTCTCTCTCTCTCTCTCTCTTCCTCCCCTTTCTTCTCCCCCTCCCCCTTTCCCTCTCCCTTTATCATTCCCTCTTACTCTGTCCCTCTCTTTCTCCTTCCCTTTCTCCCCCCTTTCTCCCCAGTAAATGCATGTTTTCTCTCTTTTTCTTTCTCTCCTTTCTTATTAGACACTGACAATTGACAACCAAACCAAGGGTCTTATACATATTATGTGAGGATGATCTAACACTGAGTCATATACCATTACTTTCATATCATGGATTTGTTAGTTATTTACCCAGTTGAGCACAGTAAGTGTTGCAATATAAATGAGCCTCATTGAAAGGGTAAACGTTGGGTTTTTAGATGGGTAGTTGATTGGTCTATTGCACAGACCACAGGAGAATGGAACATATATTGAAACTGTAGGGAATTAGGTGAAAGAAACTGTTTGTTTATTTTAAAATTGAGATGATTTTAGGAGTGACATGAAGGTGTTGGTACCAGCAGCATAAATTTCACTGTTTCTGAATGAATGTCAATCATGTTAAGCTTGTATTAATTACCTGAAAGAGAATAACAGGCATTTGACAAAAGAAAGAATTGCTGTTTCAAAACTTGTCCTGGTCATTTGAGTTGTGAATTCTGAAACAAAAAGGAATCTCACTGATTTAGGCAATAAACAACAATTTGCCTAATCTATAGTACAACCCAGACACCCTGAATTTCCAAAGTG
Source organism: Rattus rattus (assembly GCF_011064425.1). NCBI lineage: Eukaryota > Metazoa > Chordata > Mammalia > Rodentia > Muridae > Rattus > Rattus rattus. Next base: position 103,649,466 of record NC_046159.1, on the reverse strand, counting down.
AACCCTCTGAAAGCTAATAAGTCAACACAGCCAGGTAGACTAGCTGCACAGCACCACTCTCTTTATGCCCATAAATATCAAAGCACACCCTATTTGCAATTCCACTTCCAACCTACTTGCAAATGATGTCATTATGCAGACCTAGCTTTGGCATGGAGACATAATTAGTATTCAGTCTGACAGAAAACCATTTCATTTGATTCCATGGGCTGAGATCCAACAGCCTCCCTATATATATGACAGCATAGAAAGCATGCACTTTGGGTAAAAGCAGACTTGGCATTGGTATGCCAAAAGGTGACCTGGGATGGGAAAAGGGACAGAACAAGGTTGGAAGGAGCGATGGAACATAGGGAGCCATCAAGGCTCAAAACTATCCTTAATTTATGCTCTATATACAAAGAATGCGGTTTATTTAATAAAGATTCTTAGGTCCTGTTAGTCATGCTATCTGACTAATTTATGAACATCATCATGATTAACTTTTCACCCCCTCCAATTACAGAAATTAACTCAGGGATTTATCTGGAATGAGAATCATATCCCACACATTAACTGGCTTTTATAATGTGAACGGATGCTCTGTCTTGCTTCTTTAACATGGTGATTCCATCTCCAGGACCTGAGTGGTTTTGATTGAGTTGGGAACCATCTGTGAAATGTGTTTAATTGACTTTGGGATTGTAATTAACCAACGATGGAATTTAATGCTCAGGATTTGTCTCCACTCTTTTTTTTTCTATTCTGTGCCCTGGTAAAATATAAATATACTTCCTCAACAGACTCGCTTGTCCCATGCCTTCAAGAGTATGTACTTTGATGATTACCTAACATACCCTAAGTCTGAATTGGGTCAGTTGAGTTAGTGTTGTCATTTGAAAATCCACCTGTGTTATATTTATGTTGCATCCAATAGATCATAATTACAGAGTTCATGTCATGAATGAAATGACAGTGACTCACACTTCCCATCCTGTCCAGCATTCTTGGCTAGGGTTTCAGATACACTGGTTAACACAATAGTTGGGAAAGCCAAACTCAGACACAAGTGGGTGGAGATATATGGTGGGGTGTTGTGGAAATCTTGGATTTTATTCTGTTTCTTTTATGAAAGGGAAGTGAAACCATCAACTGAACTTCAGTATTGGGGAGGGAGATGGTTAATTTGAGAATAACATAACTTATGCATCCTTAGTTTTTAAAGACCCAATGAAAGATTACCACAAAGGGCCCATTTGAGATTACCAATTCCAAGATAATTGGATTCCTGGGAAGGGAGGAGTATAAATATCTCTTTTATTTCCTCAGATGAAGTGATGAGATGAGAGCCATACCCAAGCTGTGCAAATCATAGCCAAAGAGTTTCTTTATCTGTTCTAACTATCCCTAGGCCTAGGTCTGGAAGCTTCTAGTCTCTGTACAGTTTAATCTTCCAGGCTGACTGATTCAAACTGGCTTCTCTCAGTTCTTTACTGAATTGCTCTGCTTGGCTTCATAATAACTTGGGCAATATGTTCCATCTTCTGGCTTCTTCTAATTCTCTGACTAATTCTGTCTTCAACTGTATCTAGCTTGTTCTCTGTGTAACCTATCTCAGTAAAACTGCCACCCACATACAAAATTCCTTCCTTCCTTCCTTTCTTTCTCTCCTTCTTTCTTTCTTTCTTCCTTCCTTTCTTTCTTTCTTTCTTTCTTTCTCTTCCTTTCTTCCTTTCTTTCTTTTTTTCACTGCTCTTATGTAGCCTCTCCTTCCTGTACTATTGTCATATGAGTTCAACATATCCTATCTCTAACTGTTTCTGTCAAATCTTTCTCTGATTCATCACTTTGTCTTCCACTCAATTAGACATCACTTTCAAAAGTGGCTTATTCCTCTACCAACTAATCTTACCTTAATTGTTAGGGATTAAAGGTGCATGCTAAGAGCATGTTGCTATTCCAGGTAGATCATACTGTAATTCAGGGTGTGTTTTCACTCTGGCTAGATCATATAGACCTAGAAGGTTGTTGGATATGATCCCTTGCCAGAGCAGCCATGTTGCTGAATTATAATTCCTCTTCAGCTGACAGAGCCTACAGCGGTGAAGTGCATCTTACTCCTGCCAGAGAAGGGTAGCCCACAGCTGAGGTCAGTGGCTCAACAACAGAATGGGAGACTGACCACATGCTTGAGTGTTTCCCAACTAGTTACCACCCAAAGAGTGGGTTAAACATTGGTTTTTAGCTTAGATACTTGGAGTCTTTTACCCCTCCTTAGTTTAACTAAACTTTAAATAAATGTACTTTCCTCTATCAGTTTCCAAGTCTTATTTCTCTTTTAATTACAGGGAATCCATGTGGTAGGTTTATGATCCAACCCAAAGGACCCATTGACACCAGTGTTACAGATGTAAGCTTCAGGAAATTACTTTTCTTTCTTAGCTTCGTTTTGATTTGTTTTGTATTGAAAGAGGAAAGAACAAATCTGGTTTAGGAGCAGTGAGAGGATATGGCCCCTTTTGTAGGTGTGAATGTAATGGAGAAGATTTGATTGGTAAGGATTCTGGAAACATTAAACTTTGAGAGAAGAGAAAGTTGAAATGTAGATACAATAGAAAGGTACAGTGTATGTGGAAGCTTGCTATGAATATCCAAGGAAAAGTAGTTGAGCTATGGCAGTTAAACATTCATAGGAGATAGAGCATAAAGCCCTTCTAGGGAACTGGACTTGTTAGACTGAAGAGTAATCTTTGTATAGTAAGTTTCATCCAGTGACTAAAAAGGGATGAAAAATGTGAGAAAAACTTCATACTGGTTTCCATAGTAGTTACGTTAATTTCCAAGCAATGATTTATTTTTTTCTAGATATGGCCAAATATTACCTTTAAATGTCTTTAATAATGACCATTCTAACAGGGTGATGTGATCAGCAATTTTTACTTTCACTTATACTTCTATGGTAATAAGTAATGTTGGGCACAGTTAGGTTAAAGAAAGGTCTATTTGGATTCTTCGGCATTTTTAAATTGAGATTTCTTTTCAGAATTTTTCATGATTTATTTATTTTATATGTATGAGTTTTTGTCATTAATTAATGTATTTACTTTACGTTTTGATTGGAGCTTCTCCTCTTAATCCCTCCCTCTTACCTCAATTTGTATGTTCCCTCCCTTTTTCCTCAGAGAAGAGGAGACATCCCATGGCTATCAACCCTTCTTGGCATATCAAGCTGTAGTAGGAATGGGCACTTTTTCTTCTATTGAGGCTAGATTAGGCAGTCAGTTTAGGGGAAAGGAGCCCACAGCAAGGCAATAAGGTCAGAGAGAGCCTCTGCTCCTGCTGTTAAAGGTCTCACATGAGGACGAAGCTATACATCAGTTACATAAGTGTAGAGGAATTAGGTCCATCCAATACATGCTCTTTGGTTGATGGTTCAGTCTATGTGGGTCCCTATGTGCCCAAGGTTAGTTGATTCTACAAATTTTCTTGTGATATCCTTGATGTCTCTGGTTCTTTCAGTTCTTCCTCTTCCACAAAATTTCCTGAGCTCTGCCTAATGTTTGGCTGTGGGTTGCTGAATCTTTTTTATTCATCAAATGCATGTCTGGTGCCCATGGATGTTAGAAGACCCAAGATTCTCTATAAATGGAATTATGATGATTGTGAATTACTGTGTAGATGCCGGAAACCAAACCCAGGTCCTCGACAAGAGCAAGAGCCTGTGGCTGGTAAACCATTTCTCTAGGCCACAAATTGTGCTTTAATTACTGAAACATTTGGGTCCTCAAGTATTTTTGATATTAGATCCTTGATGATGTATCATTTGCAAATATTCCTGTTCTATTTTGTCACTCTCATTTTTATAATTGCTTCCTTTGTTGTGTAGAAACATTTTAATTTGATGGATTTTATTAGTTTACTTTTGTTTTTGTTACAATTTTCTATAATGTTCACAGGAATCACTGTGTAGACCAACATTGTTAAGGTTCTTTCCTACACTTTCTTAAACTAACTTTGCAGTTTTAAGTCTTAAATGTATCTCTTTCATACATTTTGTGTTATGGTGTTATATTATTGTCGAAGTGCATAATTCTTCATGTGAATGCACAGTTTACTCAACACATTTTAGTGTTGAGATAGTTTTGTTCTCACTGTGTGTCCTGGGTAACTTTGTTAAAAATTGGCCATAAATGTATGGATCATTTCTCTGCTATTCTGTTTAATTTGTACCTGTTTTTTAGTCTAGCAATAAAATATTGCATTACCTTATCATTGTTACAAATTAGATAGTGTAAGGGTATCACTAATTTCTACTGAAGATTGTTTGTGGTTTTTTTCCCCCCTATGAATTTTAGGATTTTTTTTTTAGTTCTGTAAATCCTATCCCTGCTTTTGAAACTGTGAATACATTTTGATAGCATTAATGTTTCAGTTTACTTAAGACTCAAAGATACTAAGTTGGAAATCTGTGTGAGTAGTAACATATAACGCAAATCTGGGCCATATAGCTCTCAAATGACTTTTTTCTTATACTATCTCTTATATATGTAACCCTATTATTTCTGTTTTTAGTTTTTTATTTTCTTTCTTCTTTGACACTATATATGAATTTATACATGGAAGAAAAGTATGCTTTTCTATTGGATGAATGATTTTCTCTTATAATATTCTCTAAATAAAGCTAAATATTAACTGAAATTATTTGATTCATCACTGTTGTCAAGCTTAATGCCTTAGCCTGTTTGGTTTACTCTAACATGTTAAATTGCAAGTTACAGACTAGTGGACATTCTCCATAACTAAACAGACATTTGTTATCTCATCACAAAATAAAATTCAATTAATTTCCTTTGTATTTAAATAGTCTACCATCTAAAATATTTTAATTTTTTTCATGTAGTTAAAGTGATACCTTTCACAATTTATTTCTGGAATTTTTCTGTGGGGCTAACTTAATATTAGGTAGAATTTGTTTATCAAAGGAGCTTGTACCTTAGTAGTCACTGACATGATAAAGGACATTTCTCATTATACATAAAGCAACAAGCATCAACAACTTAGACAAAATGTGTTACTGTCTGCATCAAGAACCAGCTTGATCTTAATTGCTGAACCATCTCTTGAGCGAGGGGACCCCATTGCCGGAGTTAGGGGAAGGACTGAAGGAGCTGAAGGGGTTTATAACCCCATAGGAAGAACAACAACAATATCAACCAATCAGACACCCCAGGGCTCCCAGGGACTAAACCACCAACCAAAGAGTACACATGGAGGGACCCAGGGCTCCAGATACATATGTGGTACAGGCTTGCCTTATCTGATATGAATGGGAGGGGAGGCCCTTGGTTCTGTGGAGCTTTGATACCCCAGCATATGGAAATGCTAGGGCAGTGAGGTATAAGTGGGTTGGTGAGTAAGGGAGCACCCTCAGAGAAGCAGTGCGAAGGGGAAATGGGATAAGGGTTTTGTGGAGGGGAAATCAGGAAGGGGATAACATTTGAAATATACATAAATAGAATAACAATAAAAAACAGCTTGATCATTTCACTATGTCAGTTATCACAGTGTTGAAGTTCCTGCCCTGACCAAAAGACAACTTCTTTAAGACTTGAAGGATTCAGAGACCTTCCATGACATTCTGATTCCTCCCCATTCTGTCTCTGCAGCTCTTTAATTATCTGGTTTTTCCTTTCTTTTCTCCTTACTAACCTCTCTATAGTATCATTTCATCTTCATGCTAATTGCATTAAGCATCTTTCATAATGTAAATGAAATTTAAAATTCTAGAATAAAATGTCTTATACAAATTAACCTTCTATTTCATCTTACACAAAAATACACAGGATGGAAAATAAAGTTTATAAACCAACAAAATTATCTGCATACATTCAAACATAGTAAACCATGAGAAAATATTGACCAAAAGTAAAACTGCTAACTCTCTTCTGAAGAACAAGACTACAAAAGCATCTTTCCTTATGAATTTCTACCTTATTGGATTCAATCATAGAACATGAGGTTCTTGAAAGAGGACATCCGCTATTTAATAGAATAAGAGGTGTAGATAAAGGAGTCACACATGTCGATTTCTAGTACCAGAAAGGACAGAACAAAGGCCCCCAGGGTAGTATAATTCAATGACAAAATAAGACTAATGATAAATCTGTTAGACTGGGGAAAGTGGAGAAAAATTAGAATTGAGGCCATGTTTTGAGAAATCTGAAATTAGAGGGTTTAGATTCCAAGTGGAATGGTTTACATAAGGAAAGAATATGACCTAATTTCAATTTCTACATTTACAGCTGTTTTTTTTTAATAGGGGAAAGAGAAAGGAACATCTAGATAAAAGGAAAACACTGGCACATTGATTAAAATATTATTATTATGGGAGGCCATGCTCAGGTTAGTAGTTCAACCTGTGGATACTGAGAAACAGCATGAACTGACCAGATTCAGCAAATTTTGGGGCATAAAACTGACAGGATATCCTTATTGATTGTGTGTGTGTGTGTGTGTGTGTGTGTGTGTGTGTGTGTGTGTGTGTGTGTGTGTGTGTGTGTGCGTGTGTGTATCATGAGAGGACAGAAAAGTAAATCAAGAATGGTCCTAAGGTTTCATAGTTTATTTAGAGAAATATAAGAAAATCACTACTCATTATATTGTACTATACACTTCCCAATGGAATTTGCTTCTTTTAGTTGTTATACTGAAATGAGACATAGTGCCTTTAAATATTGCCTTGAAGAGAAAATACTTATATTAGTTATGTTTCTTTTAACAGTGACCAAATACCTGACAAGAAGCAACTTAGGGGAAGGGAGCTTTATTTTAGCTTATGATTTGAGGAAATACAGTCCAGAGTGGAACAGAAGGATCTGTGAAAGGAACACGAAGCTAAAACTGTCCAGACCCTTCAATGTGATGATCCACTTTCTTCAGTGAGACTCTACCTCCACAAGTTTCTATTGTCTTTTCAAAGTAGTGCTAACACCTCTGCACCAAGTGGCTGGGTGCTTGATCCAATGGGTACATTTCACTTTCAAATTATAAGATTCGAATTAACTTTCACTAACAATAATAATGCAAATTGTAGGATAATATAAGTAAAGATTAACAATGATTTAAAAGAATAATTTTGGAAACATTATGTTAGAGGAGATACATAGAGTTGGGACAGTTGAAAGTTTTTATGATAATGATTATATAATAAAATATGAACATAGAGCTATGACTGAAATCACAGATGTCAATAGGCAGTAAGATGTGAAATAATAAAAGACTGGATATTAGATGAGGGTGAGGATATATTCCTGGGTGTTATGAGCAATAGGAAAAGTAGCATGTTGCTGTGCACTGGTCGTAATTTTTTTCCTAAGATAGACAGACACCTTGTAGATTTATTCCTCAGATTCATGGTATTGAGATGTGACAGAACATTTGCAAAATGGATTCTACATGGAAGTTCTTGAGTCACTGGGGGACACACGTAGAGGGATTGTGGGGCATTTGTCTTCTGAGACTATTTTGAGATGCAATGTCTTCCTCGGGCAAGCATTTCCACCAGGACATGATATAGTCAAGACAACCCTTGTAAGAGATAAACTGATATAAGTAACAGACTTTTGACCTTCTAAAACAATGAGAAAAATAACTCACATTCCTTGTACGGTTAGCATGTATCAGTTTCTACTGTAACAAAAATGGCCTATATACAGGTTTGGAGATAAAGATGTTAGGTTTGAACAAAGTTAATTTGTGAGACATCATAGTTGAAATTCCTAGTAGTCTTAGAAGAGTTAAAGGAAACTATGAAGAAAAGTTTAGCTTGGAAATTTGGGCTGGAGAAGAAAAAAGAAAGGTGACAGCTGTGTAGCCATACATTTTCATAATTTCACATGAAACAAAAATACACACATACTAAATATTGACAACAGAAATTATTGAAGCACCAATATTTGGAGAAACAGAAAGAAATAAGTCTTTAATTGAGATTTAAGAGTATTAAGGAACACTATTAGCTTTGGATTGGAAATTACCTCTGATAGCTCATGTATTGACATCTGAGTACCCCACACAGCACTGTTCAGAAGTAAATTCTTCAAAAGAAGATTGTATCACTGGGGCTCTAGATTCATCAATGATTTGCCCACACATGCAGTAATAACTTTTAGGGGCTACTTTAGTTTTATTCTCTGAGGAGTTTTATCACATGGAAATGTGAGTAACACAGATGGGTTATGACAAAGAAGTGTCTATAATGGAGGGTTAGAGTAAAAAAAGCATATTATGAAAGTGGAAATGGCCACTGGTACCCAAGGTTTCCAACACTCAAAGGATGAGTTCTAAATGTCCCATGGATGGTCAATGTGAATGTTATCAGATGCACCTAAATGGCTGTGGTTTTAATTTTAGAAGAGGCAGACACAAAGTGAACCTGAAAACAGACTCAATTAAGAAAAACAACTATTTATAAGTTGTATTAGTCTATGCCTCTGGGAACTTTGTCTCTCTGCTTTTTTATGGTTTGGTATTAAGAACACATATATTCCAATAAAAGTATGCTTTTACCATCCAAGTGTTAAATTTATTTTCCAGACTACATGTGGAAATTCCTATAGAAGAGATTGGAAGAGAGTCCCTTTCCCCTTGTTCTGATTCTGTCTTTACTCATTAATACTGTTGTGGCTATTGTTGTCATTGTCATAGTTATTGTCATCATTGTTAGAAACTGCAAAGTGCTTACCATATAGAAAACATTCAGTAAGTGTTTAAATGATAGAACAGGAGGTGGGAAGATAGCTTAGTGTGTAAAATGTGTGCAATCATGAGGACCTGATTTTAGATCCTTAATATTCATGTAAAAGCCAGGCATGGAAGCAAGTGTATGTAAACCGATGCTTAGAGACAGTGAACGTCTAGTGCCTCACCTGCTAGCAAATAAGCCAATACAGCGAACTGTGGACTTGACAGAGACCTTTCTCAAAAAGTAAAGTTGGTTCATAAGAGTGGAAGATACCCACTGGTCCACATTTGGCCTCCGTACATGTACATATAGCCGAGCACACCCTCCTATGCATGTGTATGCACATGTAAACAACATGCGTGTACACACACACACACAAACACACACACACACACACTCACACACTAAAATAATTTGAGTTTAAGGTAGATAATTAGAGATTGGGAAATGGCTGAGTTTTTAAAATGTTTGCTGTGCAAGCATGAGGATCAGGAAACTATGTTAGATGACTAACAGCTAAAAAAAACCAAACAAACAAAAGCAACAAACAAACTGACAGACAAGCAAACAAACAAACCAATAAACCAACAAAAATCAATTCCAATGCTGGGGAGGCACAGACAGAGGATCTCTCAGGTGCATTGAATAGCCAGTCTTGCTGAATCAGTGACCCTCTGGTTTGGTGAGAGTCCCTGTCTCAAAAACTTAGATGTAGCACAATAAAGGAAGGTGGCAGATCACAACCTCTGGCCTCCACATATATGCACACACATGGGCACATTCACCCTCACAGATGCATGTACACACACACACACACACACACACACACACACACACACAAATCATTACATACATGTGCATGCACACCTGTGAAAACCCACATAATTAATCATTTTAAATCCTGTAGATTGGTTGTAATCACAGTAGGTTTATGATAAGAACTTTGCCATGGTCACAAACCTCATGGATTTTAAGCATGGCTATCTTCTGGTGAACTTAAGCATGGCTATTTTTTGATAGTTTACCAAAAAATAATGTGGCTTTGGGTGTGAAGGGGAGGGTGAATACAGAAGCATGGTCCAGTATGAGTCATTTTCCTCTTAGTGAGGCAACTCAAAATAGAATTCCCTGCTGATGGCTGGGTCAGAAGGGCCACATCAGATGCAGTATTCTAGAAACAAATTTGTTGCAGTAGAAATGCTTATTACAATATCCAAATAATAAAATTAGTTTTTAAAATGCATTCCCATCTACCTTTAAAAATAAGTTTTGTTTTAATATTCTATAGTAAGAATAATTATAATCACAGTCCACTGGAGGCCCGTAAAGAACCCAAACTCCTTGTCCAAGTTAACATTGTATGCAAAGATAATGGATGCTTTCAGAGCAAGGTGGTGGAGCTTATATTAGTTCTGACCTAACCTTTAAAAAGTGTGAGGAGATGGTTTTGTCAGGAACCTGAAAACCATGGCATATCTATAAACAGAAGTGATTTTTATTTTCAAAAATATTTAGGACAAGTAATTGCTCTTCACTAATACCTGAAAATACAGAGAATAAGTGTTCACTACAAACACTACTTTCGGTAGTATTTTGTGCTAAGAATGTTATTGCTGAAATTCACAAAGCTATTCCCTTAGACAAGATGTCACACCACACCTTAGCTGTTTCATTATGTACATACTCTTGGCCAAATATTTACTCTTCTTGACTGTGAAGCAAGAGATCCTAGGTCGTACGGTCTGTTCCCGTTGTGTTATGGATGTCTTTGCCCTTTACTGATTTATCTTTTCAAGCTAACTTTGCACTTCAGGCAGTCTTCGCCAATCTGTGCTTCAGTTGTGTGCTCCTCAAGGTCCTATTACCTGGAACCCACTTCTGGTGATCTCACAAAAGGTTGTCACACAGTGAAGGGTTAAGTCGGGGAACCAATTGTGAGTGTTTGCGCATCAGGATTAAGACTGTCCATCTAGTAATTGATCCTTTCTTATTTCTAATCCCAGAGGAAGAGGAACTTGGACTCTAATAGTTCTCAGGCTGAGGCTGGAGAAGGATAAGTCTGAGAGTGCATGTAGATTTATAACACTTGGCTTCACTTGAGTGTCTGCGATTTTCAATTCCTGTGACATTTTAACCATCTACCTATATTATATATCATGGGCTGATCCCATATTTATCTAACGGAAGCTCAATATGAAGCTTTAGTTTTATACTAAGTCTACAATGGTGGGAAGATAACCAGACCCTTAAAATGTTTTCAATATTGTAAGAATAATAGGTAGTCCTAACATAGTGAGAATAGTCTAGGCAAAAGCATGGTAGATGCTATGCTCTGAGTCCCCATTAGCTGTAGACATTTATGCTAATTTGTGTTGGGGAGATCTGGTTCCTTCCACAAATATTCTTAGCTTAACAACTTCTCTAACCCAGTCACTCTTACATATTTTTCCAACAGGATTCTTTTTGAAGTTAGGGATGTTAGGTGTGTTTGCATTTTATTGTTTGATTGAGCTTCAAACCACTGCTCAAACTGATGTACCCAAGGAATAGACATTGATTTTTGAAAACTCATGTGTGTGCTATAATTTACAAGAATTTTTCATTTCTGCCTAACAGAAATTCAGGTAAAATGTTAATAAGATACTATGGTATATTTTATACTAATTTATGAAGCATCTATTTGTATGCTATTCTTTATTTGATAGTTTTGAGAATGTAATCATACTTTTGCATCACTTTCACTCACTTTAAAATTGGAGTTTCCATTTTTCCTTACTACGTTTGCTCATTTACTTCTGGATAAAGATTAAAATGACTGCACACTTGAGATACAAGTATGTAAAAACCTCTGGCCTCTTCCCTGCCATGGAAAATAATATCTCCTGGATTAGAAATAAGAAAGGATCAATTATTAGTTGTGCAGTCATAATCCCAATGCACAGACACTCATGGTTGTTTCCCTGACTTAACCCTTCACTGTGTGACGACACTTGTGAGATCACCAGAAGTGCTTTCCAGGTAACAAGGCTGTGGGGAGCACACGACTGAAGCACGGGTTGTTGAAGGTAGCCTGAAGTGCAAAGTCAGCCTAAAAAAATGAATAAGTGAAGCACAAAGGCATCCATAGCACAGCGGAGACAGACCCTATGACCTAGGATCTCTGGCTTCATGGCCATTTCCTTACACTCGGTACAGTTGTCAAGTGTTCAGTTGGACATTATTCTGATTTCATAGTTTGCTATGAATGGAATGTTCTTCAGCATTACTTCATGCAAATTGCTGTAGTTCTCTTGCTACTTTTCTGATTGACATCATGGTCAAAAGAAACTTGGAAGTAAATGGATTTATTTCATCTTGTACTTCTAGAGAAATGTCTGTCACTAAGAGAAATCAGAGAAGGAACTCAGAGCAGGAATCTGGAGGCAGGAACTAAAGCAGAGGCCATGGAGGAGTGCTGCTTACTGATGTGCTTCCCATGGCTTGCTCAACCTGTTTTTTTTGTTTGTTTGTTTGTTTGTTTGTTTGTTTTTTAATATAACTCAGAATCACCTGCCCAGGAATAAAACTATATATACAATATCTGAGCCCTGTTGTGCCAATTATTAATCAGGCAAATACCCTATAAACTTGACTACAGTCCAAACTGATAGAACGGTTTCTCAACTCAGGTTCCTTTTTTCCTGTATATGTCTAAGTTTGTGACAAAAACTAATGAGGACACTGGTCAAAAGAGGAGGAAGATTGAGTGATGCTAAGAAAGTCAGAGGAAAATATTTGTTAGAGTTAAAGATCTTTATGTGAATCCTCAGAAGTGATTCTATTGTAGTAATAGCCATATTTAAAATCTTACTTGGCCTTCTGAGGATGCCTCAACAATAGCATACTGAAGGGTGGTTGCTGAAACGTTTTTCCTCCTCTATAGTATTCAGAAATATTTATTTTCAGCCACCGGCCATCTAACCTTACTTTTTTTTCCAAAATATTTTTATTGGATAATTTCTTTATTTATATTTTAAATGTTATCCCCTTTCCCGGTTTTCCTTCTGGAAACCCCCTATCCCATCCTTACTACCCCTGATTCTATGAGGGTGTATCCACTCTCACCAATCCAATCCTGTCTCCCTGCCCTAGCCTTCCCTTTCACTAGGCCATCGAGCCTTCACAGGACCAAGGTCCTCTCCTCTCTTTGATGTCTAACAAGGTCATCCTCTGCTACATATGTGGCTGGAGCCATGAGTCCCTCCCTGTGTAGTCATTGGTTGGTGTTTTAGTCCCTGGGAGCTCTGGAGTGTCTGATTGGTTGACATTGTTGTTCTTCTTATGGGGTTGCAAATTCCTTCAGCTCTTTCAGTCCTTGCTCTAACTCCTCTATTAGGGATCCCATTCTTAGTCCAATGGCTGGCTGCAAGCATCCGCCTCTATTTGTCATGCTCTGGCAGAGCCTCTTAGGAGACAGCTATATCAGGCTTTTGACAGAATGCACTTCTTGGCATCTGCAGTAGTGTGTGGGTTTGGTGTCTGTATATGGGATGGATCCCCCAGTGGGGCAGTCTCTGGGTAGCCTTTCCTTCATCCCCTGCTCCACACTTTGTCTCCTTATTTCCTCCCTTGAGTGTTTTGTTCCCACTTCTAAGAAGGACTTAAGTATCTACACACTTCAGTCTTCCTTCTTCTTGAGCTTCATGTGGTCTGTGAATTGAATTTTAAATATTCCAAACTTTTGGGCTAATACCCACTTATCAGTGAGTGCAAACCATGTGTTTCTTTTGTGACTGGATTTTCTCACTCATGATATTTTCTAATTCCATCCACTTGCCTAAGAACTTCATAAAGTCATTGTTTTCAATAGCTGAGTAGTGTGTAAATGTATTACATTTTCCGTATCCATTCCTCTGTTGAAGGGCATTGGGTTCTTTCCAGCTTCTGGCTATTATAAATAAGGATTCTATGAACATAGTAGAGAATGTGTCTTTGTTATATGTTGGAGCATCTTTTGGGTGTATGCCCAGGAGTGGTATAGCTAGGTCCTCAGGTACTATATTCAATTTTCTGAAGATCCACCAGACAGATTTCCAGAGTGGTTGTACCAGCTTGCAATCCCACCAACAATGGAGTGATGTTCCTATTTCTCCACATCCTTGCTAGCATCTGCCTATGCTCAAGAAAACTGAAAATCTGGAGGAAATGAACAATTTTCTAGACAAATACCAATTACCAAAGTTAAATTAGAATAAGGTAAACCATCTGAACAGTCCTCTATCCCCTAAAGAAATACAAGCAGTCCTTAAAAGTCTCCCAACCAAAGAAAAGCTCAGGACCAGATGGCTTTAGTGCATCTCTTTCTTAATGGAGTTCTCAGAACTAAAGAGTGCTTATAAAGTGCTTATCATAGCAACTATCACATAGTAAATACTACAAGATATAGGTTCTGACAATGATGAGAAAGATGGTGTTAGAAATACTGTGAACCTCAGGTGGATATTAATTCACTCTGGATCTTCTCTCTTCCCTCAATGGTACATTGGATTGCATCTCACATGCCTCTCTTTCCACTAAAACATGCCTACCTTATTCTGTGTTAGCTACTGTCCTTGTGGTTGAGACACAGTACCTGACAGAAATCACTTAAGTGAGGAGAAGTTTATTTCATCCCATAGCTTAATGGGGTTCATTCCTCCTTGGTGAGGAATTCATGGCACCTGGGCTCCATGTGGTGGCAGATGTAAGTCTGTAAGTGCGGTGCTGACTACTAAGCAGAAAGCTTGGCCTGAAGCTTCCCAGCAGTAACACTAAACCCCCAGCCCTTTATCTTCGTGCCTGCCTGGTAGACCCCATGTCTAAAAGGTTCCACAAAGTCCCCATATAACACCAACAGCTAGATAGCAAATGTTGAAACACACAATCCTGTGAAGGACAGTTCACATTCAAGTCATAGCATGTGCCTAGAGAGTTTCAGGGCATCTGTAAACAAGCCAAACATCATAAGCTGCTGTTTGAAAAAGGACAGGAACTCTTGATAATTCCTATAAATCCATTCAACTTAAACCTTGGCAGTCAATGGGAATATGAGTCAATATTCCCATGGTCCATCTATTCCTGAGAAGATTGTCAAATCAGCCCCACCGAAGTGTCACATACTTAGACTATCCCAATATTCTGCACATTATAAAAACTTAAATCATAATCACTTATCCTATATAAAAGAGAGAAAGCACTTACAGTATGAGGTCATTCTATTGTTGGCTAAAAGCTCTGGTGATGATTGTGTAAAGCTCAGCATGCAGTTTTATTTATGCCAGCACTTAGAAAGTGATTTAACCAGTGATGTGGGAGGTAGGCAAAGGGGTGGCATTACATTTCAACAAACACTTTGAACTCTTTGGAGCTGGAGGCTGGACAAATAGAATTGACCATAAATGGAATAGTTGTGTGTGTTTTTGATGGAGAGTTCAGCGATGATATATTATATTCTTCTGCAATTTTGTTTATTTAGCTTGACAGAGGATATGAAAAAGGTGCTTTTGATTAAGCACCTTAATATCTCACATTTATATAGTGCCTTTCACCCCAGAGGAATGATAAATTATGTTTATACAGCTTTGTAAACTTTCCACAGAATTGGCCTTTGCTTCACCAGGAATGGTCAAAAGCCATCTATGGCTGACACTTTAACCATACTAGGACGGAGGGACTCAGGCTATGCTTAAACAAGGTAGAGTCAACTTTCACCTAAAGTACTAAAAATTTTACTCTTGAATGTTGTCTGATGGATTTTGAGGAAGCATTTAGCTGAAAATGTTAGCATGTTATATACAGTGCCTGTTGAGCTGCCCTTTGTTCTTCTACTGTGTAAGAAGGGCTTCCTGCCCACTTCCTTGCCTATCTCACTAGCTCCATTCCTTCCTCTTGATTAAAAGATATAAAACAATAAATGTGTCATTAACTATTTACTTAAACCCTTCAAAGATGTCTTCCTTGAAATTAATTTTAAAATCAGAAGAGAAGAACATGCTGTGTGTGTGTGTGTGTGTGTAGCAATTAATAAACATATGACAGTATTTTTATTTATGTTATTTTTAATGTATTTTTAACCTAAATATAAGCTCAAGTCTCACAGGTTGAAGGCTTTGTTGGAAGCTGACAGACATTTGGAAATTGACAGAATCGGGAGGTGCTGACTTCACTGATAGATTAATCCAGGATCGAGATAGAGCTGCATGGGCTTTTTTTTTGGAGGTAGGACCTATTTCATTGGAAGTGATAACTAGGGATTTGCCACAGGAAGATCTATCTTGTCTCCCTCCCTCTCCTCTTACGCTATTCTCCCAGTTATCTTGAAGTGAGCAGCTTTGGTCTGCCATGATTTCTCAAACTATTCTGACTGACCACAGGGCTTGAAAAAAAATGACTGGACTGAAATCTCTAAAACTGTTAACAAAATAAACTTTTCTTCTCTTAATTTGATTTGCTCATGTATTTTGTCATAGCAATAGAAATGATCAATACTTTATACATTGAAGATGATCTTTTAAATGATAAATACTGTCTTGATTATAAGTACTAAAATTAAATAAAATGTACTTAATATTGGGTTTCATGGGAGAACCTTGATTATAATAATGAATATGTATTATGTAAATAATATATAAATAAATATAAGTAATCCATGTTTACTTTTAATGACAGAAAATAACCAAATTATAACCAATTGACTGTAGAGTGTATATATAGTACATATATACATATAATATGTAAAATTTAATACATAATATTACTTATATTATTGAGGCATTAAATAATGTTTGATCTTTATTTTATATACGAAGCTACTTCTATCTCTGTCCTTTCTTCTTCACCTTGCCATCTTTCCTTTACTCCCTCTCTTCCTTTTGTTCTTTCATACACATATGGGTATGCATATATTTGCACTGATGCACATAGAAGGAACCCCTGACTAAGATTCTAGACAGATCAATCTTTATTTCTATCACTGATAAAATAATTGTCATTTTGTTGCTGACCTCAGTTTCTTAGTTTGTATTATATCCTGTGGAATCCAACAGTAGAGAGAGCTCACCCATTATAATAACTGTATATTAAATATCTGATTCTTAAAATATTAAATATCATTAAGTTAGAAATTATAAATGTCTTCTGGATATCATAATATCCTTCAGTAGTGAGAATGCATTAGGATACTTCATTCGTGACCCCTTACTCCATGCAATCAAGCATAATTAGAAGTATGGGACCTATAAGGCACTATTTATCATATGTTAACTTAAATTGAAGAGGGCACAGAATTTACTGCATTATGGTAAAACAATGGTAAATTCTGCCTTGAGAAAGATCAAGATGGTAGCTTATACATTATTGTCCTAGCGGGTATCTCAAGCTTTCATGTATTCAAATTTATGCAAATACCTGTTGGGTTTGGTATGCATTTTATTTGTTTAGCTTGTAACAAAGACGATTTTTCAACTTTTATTATGTTGTTTTTCAACAACTAGCAGTGGCGCTCACATATAAATTTGAATCCTCAGACTTTAAATCAAGGGCAGAAACAATATTTTGAAAGAAGAAAAGCAATTGAGTCTCATTGTCTGTGGAAAAAGCGCCATGTGCACTATTTCATTGTTTTGTGACAGGTATGATTTTAGGTGACAGGTTGGTTTATCTCTTTGTTCCCAAAGGTACAACAACCTCATACCTTGTTCACACTGCTCAGAAACAATCAACTCCTTTCTTTGCAGCCTATTAGATTGCTCCGAAAGATGCTTGTGTAAGGAGCTCCCTCACATAAACCTGTTATGCATTGGGAAATGGATTATGCCTGTGCACTGGGAGACAGTTGACCCTGCAGGCTAGAGTTTATGGCAAATAAAAGGCAAAAGGAAAAATGCATTTTGACAAAGCTTACTAGGCTTAAACAACTTCTCAATTATCTGTCCTTTACTGGGAGCCTGAGATGCAAATGACTGGACCAATCAAGACATTTTATTTTTAACACCTGTGTGTTGGGAATGCCTATGTTAATTAACATAATTAAGGTTTAGATAAGTATCCCAATTAAATAATTTACAAAGTTCCTGTGCAGAGGGTTCTATCTTGTTTTCTATGTAGGAAACACATAGAATAAAAAATAGACCTGATTCAACTGTCTTTTAACATTTATTTATTTATTATTTATTCTACTCTATGGTAAATATTTTGAGTTTATGTGAATCAACATTGTCTCCAGAGTTTAGGATCTATATCATGATCATTTGTATATCTCCTTTTACACACAATTATTGTAACATACATGACATTTATTGGTGGTGAGTGGAGTTCTAGACCCATCCATAGTTTTAGCCTCATGTCATGACAGTGCATGTAAAATGATTGACTACAAATGTCTTTGTCCTCAATCATCAAATTTTGACAAAGGAACATAGTGCAGCATCTAATTGGTCAAGTAGCTTGCAGAATGGCTTTCTAAATCAGCAAAGAAAATGTACGTGACTCCATCGCCACATTGCTTTTATTCATATCACTGTCTGCTGCCCTTTAGCCTCAATCCCATGACTACCTCATGTGGCACCACTAGCCAAGCTCTGGTATTTGGGTGATCCTGTTTTGCCCTTGTCTTAGTCCTGTTGTCCTGGAAAAGACTTATTAATAAAGTTAATTTTCACTTTGGAATGTATTAGTTTGAATAATGCACACGGTCATACCAATTTATGTACTTTAATGATAGTGTTTAGAAAATGACACTATACATGTAATATATATTTGAGAACAGTTCTGACTTTTAAGCTTTTCCAGATGAAGTTTCAGATTTGAATTGGCTGAAAGTTTTATTGAATTTCACTTTCTAAAATCCATAGAAGCATGGGTAGTTAAGGTATTGAGGAAGCACTGGGGAAGTTCCAATACCATGCCTTGTGTTTAACATTAGGCATACTCTGGAACAAACGTGTTAACTACTAATTGACCCTTCTCAGGAGACCCACAACCATAGAGGAAGCACTCCAATTCTCTAAAGTCTACATGGAATGGTTTGTGTATTCAGTCCTCCTCCTCCTCCTCCTCCTCCTCCTCCTCTTCTTCTTCTTCTTCTTCTTCTCCTTCTTCTTCTTCTTCTTCTCCTTCTCCTCTTCCTCCTTCTCCTCTTTCTCCTCCTTCTCCTTCTCCTCCTTCCTCCTTCCCTCCTCCTCCTCCTCCTCCTCCTCCCTCCTCCTCCTCCTCCTCCTCCTCCTCCTCCTCCTCCTCCTCAGCCTGGTAGTGGTGTTCATAGAAATTTTGTCGGAGGGAGCTAAGTACATGAGGAGTAGGCACTGAGACACCAGTGTGTGCATGGAGAACTAGTAATTTGACAGCAGTTATGCTCATCTCTCTGCGTTTCCTCTGAATTCTGAGCCTGGGCAGCAGCAGGCATGGGGTATTTGCCAATTTGATTTTTTTTTTTTTTTTTGCTAAACTCTACGTGTAAATGAAGCACACTATTGAACTGGCATGCACAGAGTTGCCTCCAGCCAAGGTTTTCTTATTTTTGTCAACCAGTTTGCTGCTCTGGGTGATTAGTAGTCCAGTTGGACCATAAACATTTACTTTTTCTTTTGGCTTGGGGCATGTGACTTCTGTCAGTCAGTGTAAAACAGACATCTTCTCAAAGAACAGTGCTGCTCTGGGACTTGGCAGTTGAGATAACATTCCGGTCCTTCTTTTGTCCCTGCTCTTATTTATAGTCAGAGGAGTAAGGAAGCAGAGCAAAGGTCTTAAGAGGATGGCAAACGTTCTATTGTTTCCTCTCCTTAGAATCAAGACATCTGGAAAGATGCTTGGAGATTTCCGTAGATGCCAAGGGCACTCACAGCTACTAAAGATGCTTGCTTTTGTCTGATAAAAGAATGGATACAAGATAGTGGGAAATATTGATTGGTTAAATCAGGCTTACTTTTAAGCAAGCCTGATGTACACTATGGAAGATAGCTTTGAGGAAACCCATTAGAGCTAACCTTCTAAATTGTGATTTAGGGAGTGTGTGTGTGTGTTTTTTTTTTTTTGTGTGTGTGTGTGTGTAGAGAGAGAGAGAAAGAGAGACAGAGAGAGACGGGGAGAGACAGAGGCTGTTTGTTTTGATATATTTTAAGTAAATAATAATAATTAAATCTTAAATTTAGTTAAAATTTGCAAACCATTTAAAAAGTATGTCTTATGTTTCAAACCTACTCTGTACCTCAAGGGCTATCTTTTCTTCCTGCTGCATTTTTAAGGGAAAAATAACATAAGAAGAAGAGATTCGACAATAGGGAATTTCTCTTGAGATACAGAAAAATATAAAATGAATAGTAAATGTTGGGTATTTGAAAATTAATAGAAAGAGTATTATTATTTATACAATAGTATAAATAAAATACATATCATCGAATCAACAAATAGTAGTCTTATCTGGCTTCCTTTAATAATGCTGTTTTAGAATGAAATGATTATTTAAAAATTAAATTGATATTTTGACTTCTTCCTTTCCAATTTGTATACTTTGACCTCCTTTCATTGTCTGATTGCTCTGGCTATGACTTCGAGTACTGTATTCAATAAGTAGGGAGAGAGTGGGCTGCCTTGTCTAGTACCTGATTGTAGTGGGATTGCTTCAAGTTTTTCTCCATTTAGTTTATGTTAGTTACTGATCTGATGTATATTGCTTTTACTTTGTTTAGGTCTGGGACTTCTACTTCACACAAGTCAGAAGGGCTAAGATCAAAAACTCAAGTGACAACAGATGCTGGGGAGAATGTGGAGAAAGAGAAACACTCCTCCATTGTTGGTGGGATTGCAAGCTGGTACAACTGCTCTGGAAATCAGTCTGGTGGTTCCTCAGAAAACTGGACATTGCACTACTTGAGGACCCAGCTATACCTTTCCTGAGCATATACCCAAAAGATGCTCCAATATACAATAAAGACACATGTTCCACTATTTTCACAGCAGTCTTATTTATAATAGCCAGAAGCTGGAGAGAACCCAGATGCCCTTCTACAAAGGAATGAATTCAGAAAATGTGGTACATCTGCACAATGGAGTACTACACAGCTATCAAAAACAATGACTTCATGAAATTCATAGGCAAATGGATTGAACTGGAAAATATCATCCTGAGTGAGGTAACCCAATCACAGAAAAACACACATGGCATGCACTCACCGATAAGTGGATATTAGCCCAAAAGCTCCAATTACCCAAGATACAATCCACAGACCACAGGAAGCTCAAGGCGAAGGATGACCAAAATGCAGGTGCTTCACTCCTTCTTAAAAGGGGAACAAAAATATTCATAGGAGGGGATATGGAGGCAAAGTTTGAAGCATAGACAGAAGGAACAGCCATTTGGAGCCTACCCCACATGTGCCCCATATATACAGCCGCCAAGACTAGATCAAATTGATGAAGCTAAGCTATATCCGGCTGACAGAAACCGGATATAGATTATCTCCTGAGAGTGACAGCCAGAGCATGTCAAATACAGAGGCAATTGCTAGCTGCAAAACACTGAACTGAGAATCGGACCCCTGTTGGAGGAATTAGAGAAAGGGTTGAAAGAGCTGAAGGGGCTTGCAACCCCATAAGAACAACAATGCCAACCAACCAGAGCTCCCAGGGACTAAACCACTACCCAAAGACTATGCATGAACTGACCCAGGGCTCCCACTACCAGAGGATAGCCTTTTTGGGCACCAATGGAAGGAGAAGCCCTTGGACCTGCCAAGGTTGGATACCCAGTGTAAGAGAATGTTGGGGGAGCAGGAAGCAGGGGTGGATGGGGAGGGGAACACCCTTATAGAAGAAGGGGAGGGGGGGCGGATAGGGAGCTTATGTCTGGGAAACTGGGAAAGGGAATAACATTTGAAATGTAAATTTAAAAATCCAATAAAAAAGGATATAGTTTGAAAAAATACAGAAAGAGTCTGAAACTGAATAAATAATGCTAGATACTCGCAATCTGGAAATGGCAGAAAGTCATTACCACCCTAAACACGAAGAACCAAGGGTAACAACTAAGGCTTCCAGAGTACAAAAACGGCTAGGTTCAAAGAAATTCAGTACCAACAGGGGTAGAGAAATGGGGACTCGGCCCACTTGTACCATAACACCCAAGCGATCTAAAGAAAGAGCAGAAAGGAAGTTTCCCAAATCATCTCACATTCTTGTTGATGACTTTCGATAATTAATTATAAATTTAAAGACAGAGGTTTAGTAAAGTAGAAGTCATAGGTTTTCCTCCAGCATCCTTCATCTCACCAGTCCTAGGTAATGACTAGGTTTCCAGGACCAGACATAATTTCTTTCTTGTTGATCAGGTTTTAAGTCCAATTAGAGAGCTGTTGTTTACCATGAAGGTCTGCATGCCACTACTGTATTCTTGGGGTTATTGTCCTGTCCTGGTCATTAATGTGAGCTTAATGAGGACAGCAATGATAGGCATTATCAAATGAATGGAGGGGAAAGCCAGGAGGCCTCAACCTTACAAAGAAAACCACAGGTAGCTAAGGAATGCTGAGAGCAAGAGAAATAGTCTTTTCCAGGTAGGAGCACACTAATTGGTTATTCAACAGTAAATGTAAACATGCATGCAAGTAGCATACAGACGGGTCAGGCTGCGTTTATGTATTTAGGAAGATATATGTAAATATATATATTTGTATTAATAAAAAGAGAGGTCTTGAATTTGAAAGAGAACAGGAAGATGTATGTAAAAGGAGGGGTTGGGGAAATGATAAAAGTATATTATAATCTCAAAAAACAAAAAGAAATAATAAAGTAGATGGAAGGGGACTTTTATGTAATGAAAATTCTGGAGATTACCTCATCCGTGCAGGAGACAACTGAGAAAATTGAAAAAAGTTATGAGAATAAGGGAGTGGGGCATGAGCAAACAAAATACTCGGCATGCATACAAACATTTTATCTCTTTACTTCCATTATATTTCTCAATTAATAGAACAGATCAGAGTAAAGTTTTGTCTAAATAATTTCCTTAAATACACTGAGCTAGTGAAAATCAGACCACTGCCTTAAACTTATGCTTTTTATTAAATATTCAATGCTAATCACTATGTCATATTGCTAATATGATGATAGTCGCTTGAAACTATCTAAAACAAAATGTCAAAGAAAATCCATAGAATAAAACCAGAATTTATTAGTAATAATTTCAAAGCAAAAATTTAGGGAAATTAGGTAATTTAGGGAAATCAGGGGATTCTGCCCTATTCTCTCTTATTCTTTACTCATCTTGCATATTTTATATCTTATATTCTCAGTGAAAGATCAGAATTCCTATCACATCTACAGCAAATTATTTTTTGCATGCTCAGGGCCTCAGGCATGAATGTTTCTGCAAATTGAATGGAAAGAGCATTGCAACGTTCCAAAAGGTTCACAAGTCAGCATGAATTTACAGCACAGCTTGGCCCCTAGCCTAGGCTGTCAGTTTGGAGTGTGTAAGTGTAAGAGACAAGAGTGGAAATGGATTCTGATTTCATACTTCTATGTTACATGGAAACTGAGAGGGAAACGGTTTCACTATCCTATCACATATATTAATTTCATATTCCATCTGACTGGCAATATCACGAAACTGGACTGTGATCAATGGCAGTGAATAAAACTCCCTTAAACCGAGCAGCAAACATAGTATCCCCTTTACACCTTGGTGCACCGGTGCACCGTTGTGTATTCTGTGTAGAAATATTTTCAATAGAATGCAGAACTTGTCAAACCTACATCTGCAGCTTGAAAGATATGACCTTCCTGGTCCGTAGTACCCTGTCCCATTATGGCATTCCATTATCCAGAGATGACCATCTTATTTAATGTTTTTTCACTGTTAGATAGTAGGAAATTAAGAGGATAGACAGCCAAACGACATCATTAATTATTGTAAGGGGCATTTTATTTGGGACCAGAGAGAAACAGAGACGGGGTACGGAAGCATCCAAAGGTCAGCTCTTGTGAAATGTGTTGTGTTTAGTATTAGGGCTCCTAACAAGGGTAATGGGAAATGCATCACCAAGTAAAGGAGAACTAAGTGAAGGACAAACTACTAAGACTTTAATGGGAGGAGATGTAAAGACACGATTTTTTCAAAGAAAACATTGTGTTTCAAGGCCAAGTAAAAGAAATGTGCCATGGGAGATGGAGAGACTGCTCAGTTGGTAAAGTGCTTGGCATGCAAATGGAAGGACCAGATTCCAATCCCCAGAACTCACATGAAGGCTGGGCTCAGTAGTGTGTGCCTATGACCCACAATGTTGTGGGTGGAGACAGGTATATGCTGAGACTGGCTGCCCAAGCAGTGTAGCCAAAATAGTGAATTTCAGGTCAGAGACTGTGCGTGAAAAAAATAAGATGGAGAAGTGACTGAAGAAATCCATTTCAATATTAATCTCTATCCTTCAATAAACTAACACAGGTGAACATCTCTGCACAACCATGTGCATGCACATATATACAGTACACACACACATGCACACACACACACACTCACATGAACACAGAAGGTGTTGCCACTTGAAAAAGGAAGAGGAAGAAGTCAATGGTGAGAAATGGGAAACAGTGTGTTCCACTTCGAAGAACTTATGAGACCCAAACATGGGGTTAAGGGGTGCTGGATTCCTGTAAGGATACTGATCAGAAATTAGATTTGGTTAAGTATAGATAAACGAAAGTTGAAAGAACATGGAGGTTACCAAAAATAAGAAAAATGGAAGAGAAAAAACTTAACTATGACTTTTAGAGTGTAGTTGGGGGAGACAAGGCAAAGACCTTTCGTATTCCATTCCCTGAAGCTTAGCTTAGGTTTGAAATAGGACGTTCAAATTTTCAAAATTTATGAACAGGTGGTACTTCATTTCCCGATGCCCCTAATATTTCAAGATGCTACAGGTATCTATGATAACACTCCAAGGTAGATCTACAATGTTGCTTTTTATAAATGTTTATTTCTATGCATAATGCACATGAGTTTTTTACACCAGCTCCTCTCTGTTTCAGTGTGTCCACATTTTAAGGTGTCTTTCCCAGATCTATAAAATTTGTATTCAGACATATTTTATTTAATTTCATTGTTGCATAGAGGCCCCTCATGTGGATGTACTTATAACTTATTTATTCACAAATGTTCTTTTTTTTTACAGTATGCCCCAGGCTTTTTATTAAAGTAAGACTGGCACCAAAAGTGCTGTCTCTCAAGATGACTGGAATCACCAGTGAGAGCAGGAGACATTTGGAGTCCAGCCAAGATTTCTACCTTCAGCTGGACAGAGCAAGCACTTTGGAGGGCCCTGTTCTCATCTTTCAATATGACAATAACTGTGTAAATTGCAATTCTAAAGTGAATTTTGACTCATAAACAAGACAAAATAAACATGAAATCTAGAGAAAAGAGCTCCCCTGGGAAATCAGAATCCCAGGATTAGTCTATCTAGGATACATACTGCATCCATTCAGGCCAGCCAAATCTCCAATTGTACTGCTAAAAGTGCTCAAGACTGAGACGCCATAAAATTTCAGGCAACACCCTCCTTTTTACACCCAACATTCAGCTCCTAATAAGCACTGAATGAGGATAGTCTTATTGAACTCTGGGGAAGCTGGGAGCTGGTTTGCTTGATGTGGCTTGTCAAAGAGAAGATTCAAGGCTAAATGAAAAGTCTCACAGCCTAACCAGGAGCACATGTTGACAAAAGCCATTTGGCTGAATATGCCATTCCTTGAGCATAAGATAATATCTAAGTTATGAAGATCATGGTGAGCCAAGGTGAATTATAGTATAAACGGAGTTTATTAGTTCAATACAACTTCTGACAAAATTAACAGAATTTCGACACTTATATCCCAGCATAACAAAGTAGGTATTAATGCATTAGCTTAAAAGTATTTATTTCCAGTATCTACATTCAACATATTAAGACTTTAACAAAAGCCTAAGAGACATAAAAGAACATTGATAAATGCAGCAAGAAGAGACAAAACAATCATCTAAACATGAATATAGTGAGTATTTTAAGTAATTATGGTAAGCATGTTCAAGAGTCTAAGGCAAGAAGGTTAGAGAACATGTAAGTCCATGTGCACAGTTTAATAGAGAAGGTCCGAATAGCCATATAGAGAGGCCGTCCTAAGAGACAGGGATGCTTACCCATTCAGACTTGGGCAGTTCTAGCTGTTAGATAGTAAGTAACCAATGTAATAAAGTAGTCGTCTTTGGAATTCATCCTCCTTGAGCCTTCTTATATCCTAAATTCCAGCTTCCCTTGGCAATATCCAGGTTAATAATAATTTAGCTGAGCCTAGTCAGTCCAGAGGAGTCTGAGAATTAATTGATGAAAGTCACACCATATTGACTATTTATTAACAAGAATAGACAGCCAACATTAGCAATGAAATACAAAAATAGGTTAAGTGGAATGTTAGTACACCTACATATATTTGGTAATTTGATTTTCAACACAGAATTTTAAAAGAGATTTTTTTTCATATATGTGTTACTTATTAGAATGTCTGTATTAATGTGTATTCTTTCTGGCATACACAGAAATAGATGCCTTATGACTGCTAATTAGGATGTAGAAGTAAAATACAACACAGTATCTACATGTATTGAAATAAACTCTATTTCGTTGTAATTATAGAAAAATAGCACTTTCAGAAAGTAACAGGGACATGGCCACCATTACCTTACAGTAGAAATTTATATTAGAGAGGACACATTACCGATTTTGAAAAGTATTTTTATAAATCATAATGAATTAAAATTAACCAGTTCAACATAGAAAATGAAAGCCATAATGTGGGAGGGGGATATTTGTACTTCTCATATGCAACTAGTGGCTTATGCACAGCCCAAGTAGGAACTACGAATAATAGAGAACAGAATAGTTAATAGAAGTGGACAGAAATGTCCTGAACCAAGTGATACTGGCACACTTTCATCTTTACGGACTTGTGGGGACATTTTCTGACACTAAATATGCAAAGAATAAATGGAAGCTGACCCATCCCTATGTGGCAGAACAGTAGCTTGCCCAGGCACAAGAAAGAAGTGTCAGGCATGAGGGCACGTCATGCAAACTCCTTCAATATAGTTATTTTCAGCAAACGCACAAAACACTTCAACTTAAAGGTTCTAATGGTTCAAACCCCAGTCTGCTTATCAAATATGTCTTATGTATCCATTGCTTTCTATGTTATTAACAAATGTCCTGAGAGCAAACACTGAGTATTGACAAACAATTTTACAGATAATTACTCTGGTATTACCACATTTTTTTTCTAGTTTTCATTTGAAAAGTAATTTTATTGATATTGAACTATGATGCAGATAGCTGGTGTATATATATATATATATATATATATATATATATATATACTTACATATATCTCCATCAATTTTCTATTATATATATTTGAAGGTGGGGTTAGGTCTTAGAGGTACTTTGTTAATTTAAATGAAAAAAGCCACTGAAAACATCAACAATTAAATACTCATAAACATTATTTCAAAAAGTTTTACTATAAGTTCTTCGAAGGCTATGAAATCCAAGAAGAAAATTTCAAACACGCATAACACTGTATACAAATGCAGGTCAAAAGACAATTTCCTTGGGTTGACTCTCCACTATAGTATCCAGGGGTTGAGCTCTGGTCATCGGCCTTTTTCAGCATGCTGTTAGAGTCTGAGCAATTTTAACAGCCCTGGCTTTCTCCTGGTAATCCATTCTCCACGACTGAATTTAGAGTAGAGAATGGACGCTTTCTTGTTCTATATTTTTTTCTGTTAAAAATCATTTTTGATACTGTCAACAAATTCTCTCTTGGGAGATTCTGTTCTTTTTCTTTCTTTCTTTTTCTTTTTTCTTTTTTTGTAAAGTTTTAGATCACTTCTATTACCAATACCCTCTACTACTTTTCGAAGTTGATTTCATGCTCTCTTTTACAGAGATGAAATAATGTCACTGTGAAGCAAGTGACAAATGAGCCTGGATTCACCTCTAGTGAGGAATGTTGGAAAAGAAGCCAGGGAGGAGCAGAAAATAAAAGCTTGCTTGTTTGTGACTTCTCCGTCATCTCAAAAATTTTCAAATTAAAGTTCGCTAGGTGTTTTGACCATGATGACTTAAATGAAAAACTGACTGAACTTTAAGAAAACAGTATTAATAGTTTTTTTTTGTTGTCCACTACTCTAGAGCCTGTCTTGGAGTGTAACTTATAGATAAATTTTCAATTTTCATCTATGTGTGTTTATAGACTTGATTTTGACTGAACAAAATATATCATCCATTTGCATTCTCAATTTTCTTTGTATTTTTTAATTTTAATGCTTATTTTGTGTGTATATGCATGTGTGAGTGCTTGTTTGTGCCCACATGTGTCAAGGTATCTGTGTCCCTGTGTAGGTACATGACAGAGAAGAACTTCAGGTGTCCTATTCTATGACTCTGTAATTCTTTGAGTCAAACTTCTCACGGAACCTGAAGCTAGGATATTGGCAAGCAAATCCTTGCCATCTTTATAACCTCACTTAGCATAGCACTAGGGTTACAGGTGCATACCAACACCCCTGTATTTTTTTGTGTATGAGGTGGGATTAGAACTTGGGGCCTCATGTTTGCAAAGCAAGTGCTCTTATCCACTGAGCCATCTCCTAACTCCCATCTCACTTCTTGTAAAGTGTTTGTAATATAATATAGTTCATGTGGATAGTCTACCACTGTAGAGTGCAGAAGTTACTGGCTTTAGGTTATTTACACAGTTGTGCAAATATATCTACCTTTATCTAATTTAAGCACATTTTGTCAGTGCAGAAAGAAACCTTGGATACTTAGCAAGTTAGATACCATCTGTCATTTCACATACCCTGGTTTTTGGCAGATATTCTCTCTCTCTCTCTCTCTCTCTCTCTCTCTCTCTCTCTCTCTCTCTCTCTCTCTCTCTCCTGCCATCGGACTTGGACTTCCTTTGTAGACTCCATCCAACTCATTAATTCCCATAGTATAAGTCCAGAGCTTGTTGTCCTTGGTGTCCTTCTCAACCTGTGCTAACCCAGCTCACCTCTGTGCCTCTGGGGATGGCGAGCGAACATGTTCCATCTCTCTCTGATCCTCTGATCGGTGTCTCTGCTTCATGAGTTCAGTATTGGGTTAGATGAGAGCTCAAGTTTTTATTTCTCATCTCATCTCATCTCATCTCCCTTTATATAAACTTGCACAAGAAATAGATGGTTTATAATCTTTAAATTGCATTCCATTCTTAGTACCGTCATAAAATCTTTTGCAGTCTTCCGTCATGCTAGGGACATGAACCCTTTGTGCCTAGCATACCTGGGATCCATACAGCACCACCTACCAGTCTCTTAGTATCTTACCAGATGGACTGATGAATATCATATGTTTAAATGAGCCTTGTTTTATTTAATAATGGCTTCACAATGTAAGCGTGATGTCAACAGCATCGTGGCATCAAACATAGAACAGCAAGTTGGTTTTAATACCATATGGTAGGGTTGTAGGGTTTATCAGCAAAACCTGGGTGCAGGAACAGTACAAAACTATTAGTCATGCACTTTTGATTTTGTGGTTACCTTGGTAGGACCTTTACTATGAATCTTTAATTATAGAGCATACTATAAATGAGATTATGATCCTTGCTTTTCACAAAGAAATGTAAGTATGAGAGATTAAATTGCCTCTAAAGATTAAACTAGACCCTGCTCCATCTTTGTCCCTGCACTTGGTTGCAGGGTTTTGTTGATAGCTTGGTGTCTTCATCCTTCTACTAGAACTTCTATATCCCCCACTGCTAGGAGTCTCAGCTCCAGTCACCTTCATAAATTCTTGGAGTCTCCCCCATTCCAGGACTCTGGCACGTCTTATAGATTCCCCCTACTCACATCTATTACCATTTATTCTCCCAGAACTCTTCCCACAGTTCTCTTTATACCTGACCCCACTCCACACCCCTCCTGTGTCCCTCCCTATCAACTCTTCTACCCGGTAACCTCCCTCCCTCCACCTACTATGACTATTTCACTTCCTCTTCTGAGGGAGACTGAAGCATCCTTCACTGGGCCTCCTTCCTATTCAGCTTCTTTGAGTCTGTGGATTGTAATGTTGGTATCCTGTAATTTATGGATAATATCCACCTATAACTGAATACATACTATGAATGTCCTTTTGGGTCTGTGTTGCCTCACTCAGGGTGATATTTACTTGTTTTATCTGTTTGCTGCAAGTTTCATGATGTCCTAGTTTTTGATAGCTGAGTAATATTCTATTGTTTAAATGAACAGCAATTCTTTTACCCATTTTTCAGTTGAGGGACATCTGGGTTGCTTCCAGGCTCTGGCTATTATGTATAGCTGGGTCTTAAGGTAGAAATCGCCTCAATTTTCTGAAAAACCACCAAATTGATTTCCATAGTGGTTGTAGAAGTTTGCATTCCCATCAACAATGGAGTAATGTTCTCCTTGCTCTGCCTGTTCATAGCAAAGAGACTGAGAGAATGTCCTACCAATGCCTGGGCAAACTTGAGACCTATCCCATGGGCATGAACCAGTACCTGATGCTATTATTGATACTCTCTCTTATGATTAAAGACAGGAGCCTAGAATAATTGTATTCTGAGAGGATCCACACAGCAGCTGACAGAAACAGATACAAAGACTACAGACAAATATTAGATAGAGCTCAGGGAGTCTTCTGAAAGAGTTGAGGGAAGGATTGAAGGAAGCAGAGGGATAGAATCTCTACAAGAAGATTGAGTCCACTAACCTGGACCCATGGGGGCCTCCAGAGACTGAAACACCAACCCAAAACCACATATGGCCTGGAGCTAGGACTCAGCAGAAGTGCAGTTTGGTTTTCTTTGGGTCCCCAACAATTGGAGAGGGGGCTGTCCCTGATTCTGTTACCTGCCTGTGGCTCCTGCTTCCCTAATAGGACTGCCTTGTCTGAACTCAGTGGGAAAAGATGTGCCTAGCTCTGCAGTGATTCAATGTGCCAGCTTGGGTTGATACCAGGGGACCTCCCCTTCTCAGAGGATAAGGAGAAGGGGAATGGGAGGAGGGACTATGTGAGGGGGAACTGGGAGGAGAAGCGGAACTATGATTGGGATGCAAAGTAAATTAATAAATAAATTAATGGGGCAAAAGGAAAGAAAGAAGGATAAAAATAGATTGAACTAGATTTATCTGGCTCTAGAGCAGATGACCAACTTAATCTATTGGCTAAAATATGGTTTTATTATAACTAAATGAAATGTACTTTCTTTCCTTCTATCATTACTTCAAAAGCAGGCTATCCTCAGTTACTATGGTGTACTCTGTAGGGAATGAAGGCACCCTTTGTTCTGTCTTTCCATCTCTCTGCATGTCCACTGCCAAGCCACACCACATTCCCTCTCTGAGGTTCTCTATCAGAAACGGAGGTACAAGCTTTGCTATCTCTTTCTCTCTATCTCTGCATGCCCAGTGCCACATCATGCCGCATTCACTCTCTCAATGATCAGTTCTTATTTTATAACTTATAGACTTGGGATTTTGAATACCTAGTACACTCTGACAAATGGCTTTACAACACTACATGATGGCATAACTGTGTATTCTTATATGAGGTTATTCAGTTTCTTAACCTAAATAATTTAGAGACTGACTCTATCCAATTTAGTAGAAGATACCTTTACCATATTTTGCAAAACACGACCTTTTAATGGGTTACTTGCCAAAAGCTTGGGAACACTGTATCCATTGTATCACAGAATTAACACTCATCAAAGACATTTTTATACAAATACAAGGCTGACCAGACATGTGAGTATTCACAAAACATTTCAGTGACTATCAAAAACATCTTAAATAGTTCAAGTGTAATCTTGGTCCCTGTAGTAAAAACCCTGTTTGGTTTTGAAGGTTCTGAGTTAAGGCACTGACAACCATGCCCTGCAAAGGTTTTACTTGTTCATAGCAAAGCATGATTCCCTGGGATGCCTCCTTAGAACTCAGCTGATTTTAAACAGTCTAGAAGGTAGAAAGAAAAGAACATGTTTAAAAATATAGTGACACATTTATAGGTTTGTTCAAAAGAAAGTCTAAGAAAATATTTTGTTCATATGGCAACATACAACATTAAATATCTTCTAAGTTTCTGTTCTCAAAGTAATAAAGTAATTTAATTTTTTTCTTTTATAAGTTCCATGTTTCTCAATGACAGTCACAAAAGGTATGGTGTAAATTCAATGAATAATATTCAAAGACATGGTGACTCATGTCCTATAATCCCTACCAAGAGTCTCTAAAAACAATTTTAAAACCATCATTATCATCATGATTACTGTGTGTGTGTGTGTGTGTGTGTATGCGCGCGCACGTACACACACACACACACACACGCATGTATGATACAGTGGTGTGATTGGGAAGGCTAAAGATACCTTCTGGATGTTGGTTCTTTCTTTCCATTGTGTGTTCCATGGATGTAGCTCAGGTAATCAAGCTTGGGTGATAAGTGCCTTTAACTTCTGAGCCATCTCACCAGCTCCCATCGACAAATAAGCAAACGTGCTAACTAACTAACTAACTAACTAACTAACTAATTAACTGAACAATAACTAGGATGTAACCCAGAGTGTTTGCCTAAAATATACAATTTTATACAAAAATTACAAAATGTACAATTATATACAATGTCAGAGGTTCAATTCTTGAATGGTAATTGAGAAAAGAAAGAAAACATTTAGAAGCATAATCACTTCCTTTAGAGCAGGATGTACAAACAGTGTTAGCTTGTATGCACTGACCAAGAAATGATGGAATTTTGCTGGAATATTGAGGGCAGACATACTTCATGGATCAACTGCCAATTTGGTCAACAAGTGAAACCTTTCCTTTCTAAGTGGCAAGGATTCGCCATACAATTGAATCCAAAATTTATGCATTTCAAGAAAACAAGTGGCAAAGATTTTCTATCTTGAAGAAAATGAAGAAAAAGGAATTATAAACAGTAAATGGAAATATAGGGCTAACTCCTGTTGCTTACAAAAGTAGGCTAACAGATGGAAAATATTATGAACCTTGCTAAGTATCAGGCTTGGCATCAGTGACTTTCAAGGAAAGCAGGAGTTGATAAATCCAGAACTCTTAGCATACAACAGGGAAAAGACTACTTCTCATAGGACGTATGTTTTCCAGACCCTGTAATAAGAGAAAAAAACAAAGTTTCGGTAGACGTAGAAAAGGAGCTAAAGTTCAGATAAGAGATGATTTATAAATGACAGCCAGAGCATCCAGGGTCTGAGTTGCCACTTTACAGATGGTGCTTCCTTCAATCTTTCTCTAAATGCCATTTTCCTTGAGTGTTCTTAAAGGTCAGTACAAGTGTCCACTAAAAATATTTATGCTGCTAATGTGAGAATTTACATTTATAGAAAACATGTCAACGGTGGAGTTATTTATCATCATCCAGGTTTCTAGTGGTTCACCGAGGGGGGTGTGGAGGTGACATGTGGAGAGTTTCACTCCATTGGCAGCTCCCAGTGCTGCAGGCTTAGCTCTGAGCAGGAAGATGGTCAGAGTCTATGGAGCTAGCCTTACATTTCCAAACACACGAACTGACAACAGTCACCTGAATGCCACTTTGGAAGGAACATTTTCCCCTTGTTACTATTTAGAACAGAGATAGTTAACAGGAGCCTGCTCTTTCAAGTTCAATCTCATTTCAAGGATGGCAATGGTTCGGAAATCACTGTGAGGGCAAGCCTAAGCTTGTCTGTCTGTGAAGCCCCAGCACAGCTGTGTCCAGGCTGCATTGTCAGACGTTTTGATTTTCAAAGAACCCACAGAGGTAAGATGCGTGTAATCCCTTTTGCATCAGTTCTTCTTAGCGCTCAAGCACAGGGCATGGTTCTTTCCTGCTAGGCAATTAGAATGGCCCTCAGCTTTTCAAAGCAACATATAGTTTTACCTTCATACCCGATTACACAAGGCTCACAGACAGAATCTTCTAAGGAGGTTAAAATGCAGTGAACTCCTTCAAAGTCATGGTAGGGCTTCAGACCAGGTCTCCTACAGGGCAGACAAGAAAAAAAAGTCAGGTAGACAATTTAGCAAAATGATAGAATCAACCCAACAGATACCTCTGCTGTCTCCTACTTGTAATAGAAGTCTCTGTTTCTGGCATCAGCCTCTGTGCTGTCATGCATTATTTTACTTGATCTTTACAATGAGGCAGTGAGGCACACATTTCTTGGCTTCTAAGGCAAAGCATGCAGCTTTCCTTTGTGATCCTTTGTTTCCTTCCATTTCAGTCATTCCCTAAAGGGGCAGGGATCAAAGTTATCCCACCTTATGAAAGAAGTGCCTAGATATACACCAATCAAGTTTCAAGATGCATCCTGGACCCCAGACCTAGATCCCAGGTTCTGCACACAACACAGCAATAGCTGAGTGCTCTCTGCTCACGAGGAGTCTCTAGTGGTGACCAGGACTTGTTTCTCACCAAAGTTGAAAAAAAGAACACCCTTTTTTTTTAACGTCCTTTTGCTGCTAGAGAATGGAGTTTTGATTTTAATTTTATGCTTTTTATGATCAAAATGTTATATTGAGTTGACATTCAGTTGGTGAGGTAGGTAGGGATGAAACAGGCTTGGCTCAGATATAAAAAAGAGAGCGCGTTTTTCAAGTTTGAGCATGCTAAGTGAACCACAGTGGCTTCAAGTGCTTCAAGGACTTTGTGGGCAGTGGATTTGGCTTTAGGTTCTGGTCAAACATCATAATCCCAGCATCATTGCCTATAGTCGTGCAGCCTTAACATCATCACCATTGCAATTTTACACATGAAGAAGCTCAACAGCAGGGAGTTTAAATAACTCTCCCCAGCTCACTGGATGCTAATATACAGTGGAGGGCAGGCTTTGAGCTTGGCATCATCTGACTGCATAGTCTATGCTTACAATGTCTACCCTAAAGTAGTTTTGTTTTTTTAAGTAAAGAGCTCCCCACAATGTATACAAACACCAAGCTAATGGATTAATTGCTGAAGTGAGAAGAGTAAAGATGGAGTAGCCCCTGAGGTGATGATGTGTTTTCATTAAGGAGCTACCTAGTGGTCCATCCTGAAGCACAAGCATTGAGAAGAAGTAAAAATTAATGAAGGCACAAAACAGGAAAGGGGAAAGGCAATCAAATAAAACATAGTATGAGCTTGGTGGGCAGTTTGGGGTCTGACACAATTAGGTTGGTGCCCAGATAGTTCAAACAACAACAATCCAGAGTTGGGGACTCCAGTCATGGGTCCGCACTCCTCAGTTCCTCCCTATTGATCCGTCCCAGCATCTATGGAGCATACAAGCTTCTGTTTTCTTTATTTCTTCACCCAAATGAAAAGGTGAGAAAGACAGAAGAAAAGCATGACTGCTCATAAAATAATACACTTACGAAGGCCGTGAAGTGATGCAAATTTAGAAAACTCAGACCTATTCACTGTGCCTTACTAGCCATACACTCATGGGAATTTTACCCAAAATCAAAGTCCTCTTCTGTATCTCTGCCAATCTGTGAGCCTTTTTTCTGAGTTTTTGGCTTTTAAATGGACATGCTATTAAGTTAAATGGAGAAATGTTTAAGTAAAGAGAGTAATGTAGAAGCTATACAGCCATATATTAATTTGGCTCAAATTCATATATGATAATATATAATAGGGTTTTTTTTAATGTTTGACCCAAATTTCCTGGAACTCTTCAAATGATACATGCTATGACAAACCATGATGATGTAACATCTTTGTATTTAGGTATCTATGAAATATCTGAAGTGTCTCCTGGCAGGCATTTGGTTAAAATATACAGAAATTTTCTGTTTAAATATTCGTCTGTCATGTTTCTCACACCGTTTATATTGCGTTGTATCCTAAGAACCAGTGATGATCAGAAAATACACTCAAATGTAGAGAACTGCACGAGGGAAATGAGTAAAATACTTAGTCTATCTGTCCAGTGCTGGATTGGAGAGTCCGGAGGAATGTATCACATCAGAGATGTGCATTTGGAAAAATATTGTATTTTTATACTTTTAACCTTTTACCAACTTACAGAGAATTTTCCTCTGCCATTGAGTCAAAACTGGAAATTCTATCATTTTCCTCCTCACTCTGGTGTAACACAGATCTTCCTAAAGCGACACTTCACCAGGAAGATCGAAACAGTGATGGAGGGGGATTTGGTTGCCTCTCACTTTTCTTGTCTCATTCCTCAATCACCAGTGACATTGGAAACAGAACGTTCATTTCTGCCTGGAACAGCTATAAAATATCTCTGTGCTCTCTGAGATTGGCAGCTGCATTAATCTTGTTATGCTTCATGCATGTTCCCTTGATGAACTTTTTGTTATAACTCCTGTGAAATGATGTCTTTGATTCCTCAAGTTGCTTTCTACTCCAGGCAATGGGTTTTTAGCAGTCCACTATCTATAGATAATGTTGGTTCTCCCATCATGCCACAGTGGTTTTCCTTGGATCACTTATTGAAGAACTCCAATCTGACTGCATCTACCACAGTAATTGCCATACATAGTCACACAAACTCCGCTGTTCTGTTTTGTGGACACTGGGAGTTTCTTCACTGACAAAGCAGTTCTGTTTCATTAGTATTTACTGACCAATTTTTGTACAACTAGGTTATGTGTTTATGGCACACACTGTCCAATAAAGTCCCCAAATTCCAAGGGAAATCTATGCTTTTGGTTTTGATCAGTTCAAAAGCAGAATGGCACGCAACTTTATTCTTGGTATAGGTATAAATCACAGTACAAGTTGGTTTTGAACAAATTGTTATCACAAAATCCACTCTCTGAGGAATTACCCTTATTTGGAGTTGATTTTGAAACCAGCTCCCAATGCATGTTTATAAAAATACATATTCTCTCATGTGCATTAAAATTTGAGCCTAATGATCTTAGAACATGAAAAAAGGCTCTGCTAGAACTCTACGGAGATATTCATCCAAAATTAGCGACCAAAACCTAGGTCAATAATGCATCAGAATCACATAAAGCCTTGGTACCTGGGAGCGAAGCTTGAGGAGACAGATATTTTAAAAATTAGCTCAAAGTCACACAACTGGGCATTGTTGGAGCTTGATTTGAATTTGGGCATTCTGGATAATGAGTCACAACTTCTAAGCAGTGATCTAAGCAGCCTAAATACTTACACAATTCTTCCTAGCAACATTTTTTCCCTTTACAAACTGAATGTGTATCTGATAATTCTAAGAGACTTTGCTCTTCTGCAAAACAGAAATTTCAGTTTGGGTAAGTTTTATTTTATATTACCAAAAGGAAAATATGCACCAAAATGATGTTCGACTATTTTCTATCAGCACGGGAGACTGCCATGACATGTTCAGACAGTTTATGCTTTTCCTACGAACAGGAACTCTTTTTTTTTTTCTTTTTTTCGGAGCTGGGGACCGAACCCAGGGCCTTGCGCAGGAACTCTTGATAGAGTAATTAAATTTTAATTTAAATGAGGACTCACATTTAAATTTTTGAGTGGTAGTGGTCAACTTTTGTGTTAAGGAGGAAAATAAAGGTTACGGGGGTTGGGGGAGAGAGAGAGAGAGAGAGAGAGAGAGAGAGAGAGAGAGAGAGAGAGAGAAGAGGATCTTAGATGAAAATACTTGATAAAGCGTTCCAACCACAGAAGCCTCTGTAGCTAGGAGCAAGTGTTGAAACACTTGCAAGGAAAGTAACAATCTCAGCATAAAAGCAGACTTCATGAAGTATTTATCACTCTAATTGGTGAATATGTTAGACAGAGGCCTAAAAGTCAATCAGACTAAAGTCTCATGGAATAGCCATCTTTATTCAGAGCATCAAACAATTTATACTCTGAGAGTTAAGAAGCATCACCTGATGTGTACAGACACAAGGACAAGCCACATATGACAAAAACATGGTTTTCCACAGAGGCATGTGAATAACAGCAGCTGAAGTAAACTCACTCTCATCTGCTATACCTGGCACTAGCATGACACACCCTCCAAGAACAATTCCATGCTTTGAAGAAAATGAGGACACAAGACTCTTGTGTTGTTTTCTTGGAGTTTTATCACAAGCACTCATAACTCTCCTTGCATGACTTCATTCTTGAACCATATTCTGACAGGGAAGAAATAGAAATTAGATAACTTCTAGTTGTGCAGATGCGTAGATTTTGTTCACCAGATTAAGGAAAGTTTTCAATGTACTTATGCAATAGTTTAAAATAAAAATACAAATTCTTGAAGAATCAATGATATATTGACTCCTTCACATCATAAATAAAATGGAATTACATATAGACTCATGCTAGTAAATCATTGAATGTGATATAAAATACTGAGAGTTAAGAAAAGGGGAGAGGAGTTATGAATCTTCCAAAGAATGCCTAGTAGACTAATGAAAGCATGTATTTCCTGGTAAGAGATACTCTAAAACAGTAATATAATTCTCTTTCAATTTTGATAAAAAATTAGCATTTCCACACCTACTTAAAATATCCTTGAGTTAACTTGCGCACGCTGCAAAACATTTTGGGCAGCCAACAGAAAGCAGTCTAGATCCTCAAGCATTGCTAATGAAAAGTTATTACCTGACAAAATTTAAAGTAGATCTTAGAAGAAAGAGGGAATCCCAGCATAAAGGACAAGTAAGGAAAATACAGTAAACATTTTGTTTTTTTTTTTACTTTGATGCTGCCATAGGTATTGATAGAATCTATTGCATCACATTATTTCTGTCTTTAAATATATATAAAGGGCTGTCATCCTGTCACTCATTTTGAAATTCACTTCTTTTCACTCAACATTAATTTTTTATCACTTTGTCATTGCAATGGATAAAAAGAAAATGAAACTTGTGGAGTGGCATACATCAATTCAATGAGTAATATTCTTTTAATAAAAATTACTGAAGCAAAAAAAAGCTTAATTTTAAAACTTATTAAAACCTATATAGTCAATGCAAAAGTTTTGTTACTTTTTGTCAATTCGTGTTCCAAAATAGTGAACAGAATCTTTGGAAGTTATAAATGATAGCAGAGAGAAAGAAGAAAGTGACAACTTTATGGTAGAGAAGGTTGATGAAAGCCATTGTGTCAAAATGATGACATTTAGTGCCATCAGTGTTACCTTGTGCATGTTGAGTTCACCCTGATGTGATTGACTGAGACCACATGTATTAGTTTCTTTCCCTAAACCTGTGACTTTATTCTAATTTAGATATGATGTGGGCACTTCTTAAAATATCTTCAATACTGCCAAACTCATTAAAACAAGTCTGAGAAACTATCTGAGATGGGGAGACTGGGGAGGCATAGTGAAAGCCTAGGGTAGTCCCAGATAATATCTGTATCAGTGACTGAAGTAAAAATCTTGGCCTAGAATCAGTTTTCTTTGCAGTAGTGTATGAATGTGAATTTATAATTTGATAGATGTGACAAAATATTGCAATATATTGAGAACATTCAGAAAGAAGTGAAGTGGAAATATCTGGTTTTGTTCGGGACTCAGTTGTGTCATGTGATATTTTTCAGAAACTGTCTTATGAGAGGATGTTTTTGCTGAAGCAGACACAAGGGAGGATGTTTTTCTGGTTTTTCTGGAAGCTGCCTGGAAAAAGGACATGCGATTTGCTAGTGCAGATGCTTGTCAGAACACACGATGTTTGGAAAGAGTATAAATACATCTAACAGACAGTGGACACTGCTGTATAGTATTGGTTTTCCTTGCCTTTTTTTGCTGGTCATTGTTGGGCTTCGCCCATGCTGGTCATCACTGAGATACTTTGTGGTATTGGTTCTTTTTGCCATTCTTTAACTTCCATTTGGCAGAGGGGCAGAGCCTTGGGGTTTCTTCTGGATTAAACTGCTGATTTGTGAATAGTGTTTTCAGGTGGATCGAGCTGCTCCTGCTGATTTCTGTGAACTGACACTGGTATTCTAACAATGCTAATTGGATTCACTCTAAGGAACTATTTCTAAACAGGTCTATAACCTCCTTTACCCTATTAATCTTTTCTTTCCACTGCCTCTTGGTGGGTGGTAGGCTAGAAGGGAGGTTAAAGCATTTAAGTACCCTTATTAAAAGTTGGTTTTGAAAAATATAAGCCTACAAAGAAGCATGGAAAGTTTCATATTATCTTTGCATTTACTGTATAGATCACATAAAACAATAAAAAAGATAACCACTTAAAACATAAGTAAACATATCAATATTGCAGAGTTTAATGTACTGTATTTGAGCGGCAGTAAACATTAAGTATATTATGTAAACATAACATAAGCACAAAAGTTCAGAAGCATGTTTTTTCTTCTTTCTGTTTTGACTGGGCATATATTAGCTAGTTAGCTTCAATCATTTAAATAATTATTCCCTTGGTAGCTGTAGTCACTGGGATGTTTAACACCATGCAGAGGTGCCATAATTTAACTCCATGTGAACTACCTTTGAAGCTTGATTTGAGTTAGGGAATTTCTTTTCCTTCCAGCAAGTGAGTGGCTATTAAACTATTGCCATTTCCTCGTTGTTGAGCTGAACACAAGGACAAAAGCCAATTACTGATTGTGGAGCAGAACAGTAGTGCAGTAGGCCGACAGATGCCTCTCCAGATTCAAGCATGCAGCTGGCATTTACAGAGGACATGGGGGGAGGAATACTCTTCTTAGTCACACAGAAAACTGTGTTTAAAAACTGTAGTGTGAATAACTATCGCTACCAAGAACAAGAAGTCTGATAAAGAATGTGTGAAATCAGCATAACCTCAGGTTTGCAACAGCATGGGTCATGCATTTCAAACATTTGTGGCAAGCCTGGGGACAATGCTAAAGAGAACCCTGAAAATCACATTAGAACAAGGGAAGCATTGGCGACTTCATTCTAACTGCCATGATTTTTGTAGAAAAGAGTAAGTGTTTGAAGCTCATTTATACACATCATGAAAAATGTCACATTGTTCTCATTCAGCTGCTTTCTTACAAGCCTTAACTAGAAAAGATCCTCAAGTGTAACTTCTGACACATGAACGTTGTTGATTTTCCCTCATGTACACAAGGGCCAGAACGGTACCTTACACAACGCTCACATTGAGTCTTCCCATTCAGGTATCTCAGCAATGGCAGACCAGGAAGCTCACAGCAGCAGGGAAGGAATATTCCTGGATATTAATAGGAAAACTTCGGAGGAAGCCTTCATTAGACTACCAGTCTCTGCTGAATTGTTAGCAGAGTACTTATGGTCTCCATGGAGAAGAAGAATCTTTGGGGCCACTGTTTTAATTGAAACCACTCTAACAAACTACTACAATGCAATGTGATGAATCATAGGTATGTAGCTTCATTCAGTCCTGTGCTAGACATTGGTAAGGGATCCACCATGGTTGGGTTCCTGTGAGCACTCTCTTCCTGGCTTGATGATGGCCACCTTCTCCCAGGGTGAGTTCATGCTCATGGGAAGAGATTCTTTAATACACTGCCCTTTTCTCATTCAAGCATATGCTCATCCTGTGAGTTCCTCCCACACCCTCACTGAAGCTTAGTCATTTCCTAAGGACCCATTTCCAAATAAATAATGGCGCCAGAGAAGGGCTTCAACCTATAGATTTAGGGAAATGCCAACTGTCCGAAATAACCACCTGTTGCCAGCTTAAGGTTATTTTTTTTTTTTTTGGTTCTTTTTTTTCGGAACTGGGGACCGAACCCAGGGCCTTGCGCTTAAGGTTATTTTTTTAAAAAAGATTTCTCAGTTTATTTGGAAATACACAGTTACCCTGGTAGACAGCTCTACTTCAGAACTGCCAAGCGACCAACACCCTTACCCAACCAACGCCCAAAATATACCCAGGTGGGTGGGTCCTCGGTAATCAGTGCCTGAGATGCGTCCCAACTGTACAGAAAACAAGGAGTTAGAAGCCAGTGTCCCTGAGACATCTTGCCCCTTTGTAAACATTAACATCCAGGCTACCAGAACCTGGGATCAGTGTGCAAAAATGAGGGTGCCCCACTGCATGCCCAGAGGAGTAAGGACAGTTGACAACCCTAATAGTTAAGTCCTGAGGGTCGATCCCACTGCTGCAGGCTGGACAATGCCTGTGACCGAAACCGGGCCAAGAGTTCACATAAGACAGCATCGGCGGTCTTGTCCATAAGAATTCTCCACACGGGCAATCTCCCGGATGACTCTGATGAAGATGTCCTGAGTTAGCTGGTTATCCCGTGCAGATGACTCCATAAACGTTGCACCCCAGGACTCTGCTGGCTTCTTCCCTTCAGCTGCCTGCACCTCTCTGTCTGCACAGAGATCTGCCTTATTCCCCACAAGCAGCACTGGCAGCCGTGTTTTACCATGGCCTTCGTGTAGCTTTTGGTACAGGTTCTTAACGATTTGGAAGCTGCGCAGGGAGGTAACAAGAATACACAAGCACATAACCATGGACCCCAGTGATGAAGGAATAGGGCAGAATGCTGTACTCATCCTGCCCTGCTGTTTCCACTAGATGTAGGTGGAACTCATCTTTGCCAAGAGTCACTGGCTTGCTGTAAGTACTCTCCACTGTAGGATCGTAGCCTTCCAGGAACTCCCCTTCCACAAATTGATGTGCCAAAGATGTCTTCCCTTTAAGGACCAGAGATTGTTGTAATACAATCATCCACCCATAGTCACACCTTTTGTCCTTTCGGACTGTGGCCAGGACCAAAGAGCATCCCCAAATCAGCTTCCTAGTCTGTGGAGCCCCCCAAGCAGTGCTTTCCCTTGGTCTTTTATTGCCACCATCCTTACATGTAGATTCCACAGCGTTTTAGTTACTCAATGCATTCAGTGATGACTTCCCTCCCCCACCCCAACCCTCCCCCACCCCATCTCACCCTTTGGAAAAGATTCCCCAGGATCTCATTCACTTTGGCCAAGGCCAAGGATCTGCACCACACCTTCAGATACTAATCCCACCCCCACTTCCAAAGTAATGCGGGGGACAACTGGTGCAAGCACAGCCCTATACGCTTTAACCCTTGCGCTCCTCTTCCAGCGCGCCTCTTCTAAGCTTACGGTTCTTAATACAGAAGATTCATATTGCCTTCCTCCTTCATGGACTTTCTTGTCAACTTAGATCCGGGGTTCCTAAACACTTTGTTGACCTTGTCCCAATTTCCACTTCTCACCTTTGATTGTTTCCTGAGCAATTTCCAGGAGTTTTAGTGGTGCCTTGCAAGGAGCAACAGGGAGAAATGAGACTTGCTCCCTTGTTCTCCCTGGAAATTGCCTTTTACTCTGAGGGCCACAGGAAGCTCAACTAAGTGCACTGTGCTGGCATGAGCTCCTTACAATCACTGAAACAGTTCAAGTCCAGTAGTTTCCATGATGTGATCTCAGCCTGCAGATCCAGCTCTAACACCTAGCAAGACCTTGAGTTAATATTATCTAGTAATAAAATTGACTTATAAGTTCTGCTTTTAAACTATTTGATTACTTTAAAATGGGCTTGCTCTAGCACCGTACAAAAAGGTGGAAAAGTGCTTTTAAAGGGTAAATTGCCTTTTTTTTTTTTTTTTTGTCT
This sequence comes from Rattus rattus, assembly GCF_011064425.1. Classification (NCBI taxonomy): domain Eukaryota; kingdom Metazoa; phylum Chordata; class Mammalia; order Rodentia; family Muridae; genus Rattus; species Rattus rattus. The sequence continues at coordinate 103,606,126 of NC_046159.1, read as the reverse complement.
CACTCATAGGCATTGGAATGTGACTGGAGTTTCCTTACTCGAGAGCTATTCTTTGCTTTCATTTGACTGAGTCTCTTCATTTCAGTATCTTTTTAAATGCATTCAATAAATTAAAACATCATTTGTGTATGTATGCAAATGTTTTAACTGAACTCATTATGCTTGGAAAGAAGTGACAATGACTATTTTGACTTATTACTTTCTGTCTGGTTATGATAATCAAACATTCTGTAAGGGAGAATAAAAGCACCGTAGGCTGTAGGTGGTACAAATGAGCAAGAGAAAGAGCTTCCAGAAAGTCTCTTCCAAAAAGAGAATACTTCCCTCCCTTCTTCCCACTCCACCCACGACCTTCCTCTACTTTTAGACCGTTCCTAAACCAGGAAGTAGAAGTTGTGAGTGGGAAGGGGTGGGGAGTGTGTATGTGTAACCAACAAGGGAATTTATTCTCTTGATGAATCATAATGATCGTACTATAATCACATCCTCCCCCATGCAGTCCTGAATTCCTATGCCAGCTTTCAACTCTCCTTGCAAGTGGACGAGCTGACTCCTTCTGTTGCCTTCACCAAATGTGTAAGCAAAATGGGATAATAAGAAAATTGGGGTTATAAGGAGCCTGGAGAGATCAAATCTTAGCCTCTCACTGATAGAAAAGGGGAAGATCTAGAATATAATGGGAATCTCTGAAGTCCTGTCACTTACCAGAGACAGTGTGAGGGCTAGGGCTGACACAAAGCCTAAGGCTCAGGAATTTATTTTATGGGATCCGGGTGCCTCATTTCAGTTGTAGCCACTGTGGGCTGCCATGATTCAATAAGCTGAATGCAGCATGAGCAGGAATAGAGGAGAAGAGTCTTTCTGGTGCTTAGGGCATTACACTGTCAACAAAGAAAGCATGCTGATGGATGGATGACTGCGTCTGCAACGTGTTACACTCTGAATCCTTCTTTGTGTGACTCACGAGTGTCACTTCTGCTCCATCTTCCCTTTCTTCCAGTTCCAATGATAGAGACCCTACAAGAGTTTGTAGGGATAGTTTTGCTTTTCTGTTGAAAATCTTTAAATCATTAAAATAAGATGGGGTATCTTAGTTGAACAAGTAGAGTCAACAGCCAGACCAGGAAAATTCTCCTTTTCTCTGTGTCCAGATCTAAAAGAGGTCTTGCCACGTAGTACTTAAAATACTTTGGAATGACTCCTTGAATTAATGTTTCATCTTATCAGGACATATTCATCCTAGGCTTTTTTTTATTAGAACAATGCTATTAGTGTAAGTTTTATCAGACTGATTAGCTACAATAAGGACAAAGCCGAGCCTATTAAATGGCACTAACATTACAAAATAGTTGGTACTAGAGATCAAGAAAAGATGAGGAAACCCATGATTGAAACCCTGAATGATGACTGGCAGAGAGACAAGATTAGTAATGGATAAATTAATTGTGAAAAGTATCTTCTATGAAGCAAAGGCACCATAAAAATGCAGAAGACACACCAGTTCACTCTAATTTCCATATGGACCTGGGTGTAATCTGGTCTGATCGAATAAAGGAGGAGTCAAGGGTTGATAAAGTTTGATTTGTCAGGCATCAACCAATTACTCTAATATGTGAGGTGAATAGAGATGATGCAGACTCTGGCTTGGCATATCAGAAAGAAAAAAAAACTAACTCAAGTTGGAAAAGCGGAGGGAAGTCTATTTAAGAGTGGCGTAAACCAGCAAGTTCTAATGACAGGAATATTTTGAATGATAGAGAAAAATGAGAAAATTTATATAAGCTGTCTGAGCAGATATGGAAGAGTTTGGTCAGTTGAAAAACTTAGTTGAGGGAATAATTCAATGAGATAATAACTAGATTCAAATGTCTGAAAGTTGATTGTGGACCAATGAGGTCAGACATGTGAAATATGACACTGCAGGGCTCATGGGGAGAAGGTTATAGTCACACAAATATGAATCACTAGAAAATATTTCCAGAAGCTGAAACTGTTCAAGATTTAATGTCCTTAGCAGCTACCTCATTCTTATGACTGGTGAGAATTTGAAGATCTAATAGATTCAAAGCTAGAAAATAAAAATCTTTTGGTATTATGTAGATACATTGCGGTACCCACTATTCTCCATCCACCTGGCTTTATTTTGCCATGTTTTGTGTGGTGGTCTCTGTTCCTTCAGGTAGACTGCAACATTACATTCATATTTATCTTATTTTCAGCAGAAAACAGAACTGGTATCCTTACTAATAAATATAACAAATGCCTCTTTTATAAACCATGCTCCTGATAGAAAAGGAAATTCATCCCCAAGGGATACCACTTAAGATGCTTGAAGGGATAACTTACTGAATGGTGAGAGTGGTTAAGACAACTAATATAAATTCAGAAATTAGCGACAATGGAAACCAATGATTGCTAGGAAGTTTGGAGAAGAGATGAGGAAATCAGTGTGTGCAGTGAGGCCAGGAACAAGACCAGAGAAGTTTCCTTGACCCATTGTGGTCTGGGACCAGTGTCACTGCCCTGCGGAGGCAGATGAGGAGTGAAGGAGGCCGCTATTCTGTCCTCTATGCTGTTACCATCCAAGATTATCTGGATGATCCAACCAGAAGTCATCCAAAGGAAGGGAGGTCCACAGCATGCAGGACAGGACATGGCAGAAGGTGGATCTGGATGGTGAAATAGAAAACTGACTCTGGGCTTACAGTGACCACAGCTCTCAGCTATGACTTACACCACCAGACATTGATGATATAGTCATTCCATTCTGCCATTCTTTGTGTGCTTTAATTTTGTTGTTGCTGCTATTATAAAACTTTCGAGGTTTTAGACAATGGCTCCTTTGGTAGCTAATGAACAGCTCATTTCAAAGCAGCTTGAAGTTTGCTTCTGAATTTTTCCCCCTTTTGTTTTACATGTAGGACTTAGTTTCTTAGTACTTCTTTCATTTGTCTCCAAATGCTGATAATCTGGAGAAATTTTCTTTAACACATCTTCTATTGTTGGTGTGATTAATATAATGATTGACAAATATGACTGCTGAACAAAAGATACAAAGAGACAATAGGCCAGAGCTCCGATCTGTAATGACAGCTGTTTAAATCAATGGAATCTTTACAATGGAGTTAATGGATACAAGAGAGTCACAGTAATTTTAAGAATCGAGCATCTATTCAGGAACATTTCAAGTGGCCCATCAAGTGCCTTTGAAGATGACTTGAGAAACTTCATTCTTACAAAAAGCGTAATAGATATCCACATCTTTTGAAGTCTCTGTCACTGGAGAGGTGCTTTATGCCATGAACGAGAAAGGAATGTCTTTAATTTTACCTCACAGACCATCATTTTCATCTTGCTTTTCAAGTCATATATTTACCACCTGCTTGATCATTGTATCTATACCTATAGGTTTCCACAATACTGTAAACATATATGTGGCTTAAAGTAAAATACTGACTGAAGACTTGAGAGAGCAGAGTAAAACTTGGGAGGGAAATAAAAGAGCATCTGTTCAATTATTTACCCCAAGTTTTAACACATTAAAGATTAAATGATTGTTGATCCAAGACTACATTTCATTCCAAACTACTAAGGCCTAAATTTGGCAAGAAGGAAGAAGAGGGAAGAAGAGGGAAGAAGAAGAAGAAGAAGAAGAAGAAGAAGAAGAAGAAGAAGAAGAAGAAGAAGAAGAAGAAGAAGAAGAAGAAGGAGGAGGAGGAGGAGGAGGAGGAGGAGGAGGAGGAGGAGGAGGAGGAGGAGGAGGAGGAGGAGGAGGAGGAGGAAGGAGGAGAAAACAAGAAGGAAGGGAAAGAGGAAGAGGATCAGGAGGAGGTATAGGTTTTCAGGCACTAAACTGCTTCTATGGCTGAAGTCAGAGCTGGTGTTACTGATCTCATGGTGTAGTGCTTACATCTTATTGCTTCTTATTTATTATGGGAAGTTGGGAACTTGTTATGCTTTTCTGAAATTATATAGCCATTAAGGAAGAAAACATGGGTATAGAATATTTCATTTCACCTGAGTGACAATTGCCTTTTATTATGTTTTCACTTCTAATCCAATCCTTTCTTCACTACCAAAACATAAAACCAAAAATCTAGTTCCTCATTTCAAGTCAGTAATAGGCTCTTCTTGAGTAAACATATAATTAGGTCATTGAATTTTTGCTTATTTTGATATACCCAGAATCCTTTGAAATGTTAGCATTTTTGTGTAGAATTTCACTGCACTGTGGTTTGAATGTATATTATTTTCTCATGCTTAAATTATTATTTCATGACCTCAGTCTCAAGCAAAGAGAACAGTGGAGGGGATTAAATAAAGTTCTCACAATAAGGTTGTAATTTCCTTACATGTTTACACTCAACCCTGATGTTATAAACTAACATGTCTAGTCATATTCTCTAATGAATGGATTGTGACCATCTCAAGGCAAAATATCTGTCATTTTTGATGTCTGAAAATATATTTTGATACCTTCATGAAAGATGAAACTTTTTTAAATACACGAACTAGTAAAACAGGATCTCTCCCAACATACATACCTCAACACATATAGGAAGTGCTGTAAGCACCATAGAACATGCCTTTGAGAATCGAGTCACCATGAAACTCCAAATGGTACACAGGTTGATAAAGCGTGGGACAAAGGATGTGTTGGAAATGCTGATGCCCTGATAAAGAAGGTAAAGTCCTTACTGTCCTTCCACCACGGACAATTGAACACTGTGTGAGACTGCACAGCCAGCAAGGATCATTTTAGGGTTCTGAAGACAGAAGGAGAGGCAGTTTTAGAGATAGATCTGTGTGGACTCACTTTGCACACAGTAGGGCTGATGGCAAGAACAACGCTAGGAGCTTGCCATGTGTAGGAAAGGAGCTATGATTACAGGAAATCAAATCTCTGGGAAGTTTCCAACTTGATTATTAACAGACAGGCCCTGTACAGAATCTGCACAGGATGCTTACAGATCTGTTACCAATGAAAAATTCTCTACACATAAGGGAGAATTCTGTAAAGAATGATAGAGAAGTAGAAAGACTAACTGTTCCAAAAATGTTATGGAGACTGGGGTGCATTCAAGTTTTACTCACACTGAAAAATCCCCTATGAACACCATGGGATTCATCCAAACTCCTGGAAGTATAGAACTTAGGCAAATGCCTTGAATAACCTATGAAGTGAGTGTTTTCTTTTGCTTGCCTAGAGGCTTTTCCCAACAAACCTTGGAAATACTTAGTTATTGTACAAGGAACAATAGTATAGCCAAGGTAAAATTCTATAAATGATAAGGAATGCAATGGAATCCAGATATTCAGTTATGTCACATGTAGAAGTCAGCATCAAGTGAAATATACACTCAGGACATGAGTAAAGAGTATAATGTTACCTACAGCTGGATGCAAATTTAGCTAGAGCCAAGAGGAATAAATCAGCTAGTTGGTGACAGCTTCATTATAATGAATATGATTAAGAATTAAAGTAAAATATGACCATAATAAGCAAAGAAGTAGAATATATCAAAGCATGGCCGAACCTCAGGTGATCAAAAATACAATTTCCGAAGTGAAGAAATATGTGGGAAGAGGCTTACAATAAACTGTATGCTGCTTAGGAAAACATCTATAAATCCAATGCCATGGTGATTGTGGCAAGAATGTAAGACAGCCTGGGAAAGATGTCCATATAGGATAGATGAATGAAAAGCATTTTGAAAAATTACTGATGAAAACCTTAGAGTTATATGAAAACTTCAAGGACTTCAAAGAATGTCCAGTAGTACAGCCAGAATCACACCATAGAGTTCTCTAAAGCAAGTTATTGAAAACCAAAGACAAAGAAAGAGTGTGGACATGTGGCCAGAGAAAATGGCAACACAAGAGGGCATGACAACTCCCACCAGGAGTGTAAACCTTAAAACAATGGACCAATATATTTAAGATAATAAAGGAAAACAGAACAAAGCAAAACTGTCCTTTGAAATTTGCAAATCCAAAATAATGATAAATAAAATACAGACAAATATTTTATCAGGCTCACAAGTTTTTGAAGTGTGTGCTGTCATTAAACATAATAGGACACTTACGAGGGAGTCTACCAGTGTAGAAGATGCAGGGAAGGCCACTTCCCTTGGAGTATTTTGTGTTGTTTGACGCCATGGGAAGAGGGAGTGTGATCTGTGTGATCGCTGAAGAAACCAGATTTTAGAGCAGGATCTCAGCAGATGGCCTGAAGCACTTGGAACAGATGCCAGTCAGCAGCGTGAAAATGATCAATAGTTGGTAAAAAGGAGGCGAGATGCGCCAGCCTCGCTGTCTTCTCTGCTGCAGAGGTGGATGAACTATGCAGGAAGAACATGGATTTTCAAATTCACAATAGCAAAACCATTTCCTCATGACCTCTCTTGTCATAAGAGTGGCAATTTGCTTAACTGTTTCTCACCCAACTGATTGATTATAATCTGAAAATATTGGTGGTGGGGGGGACAGAAAAGAAAATAGCGAAGAAATGCATTCTTTCTCTATTTCTCTGTTTCTTATAGACACAAAATGTGTTTATACTAGTTTTCCATTTGTTTGTTTATGATTCCAGAGTCTCATGTAGCACACATTTGCCATTAACTCCTGTGTGACTGAGCCTTGACCTCTCTGACCTTTCTGCCTCTACGTCCCAAGTGCCAGGGTTACATGAAGGTGTTGCACGATATTTGATTATGCTATGCCTTGAAATTGTATTACTTACTGAAAAAAAAAACCTGTTTCTAGATGCGGTGTGGCTCAGCCCTTAGCACATACCTTTGATCCCTCTGGCTGGAATACAGACACTCCCTTACTGCACACCTTTAATCCCACACAATGAAGGCAAAGTTAGTTTGTAGAAGGAAGCGCTCATGTTTGAAAATGATGTCTAATTGAGTGGCAGACAAAGAGGTGAATCAGAGAAAGATTTTACAGTATAAGATATGCCCAACTCTCATGTGAGGGAGAGGAAAGAGAGGCTACTTAAGGGAGAGCAGTGCAGGGGAAAAGGAAGGGGTCATTTTACTGAGAGAGTAGTACAGAGACAGGTTGCACAGGTTGCTAGACACAGGTGAAGACAGAGCGAGCCAGAGAATGAGACAGAGCCAGATTAGAACAGATTTCCAGAGTTAGTCCAAAACTAAGCAGCACAATTCAGTCAGGAACTCAGAGAAGCCAGATTGAATCAGTCAGCTTGGAAAGGAGCTTGAGTCAGAACAACTGAGTTGAACCAGGCAGTCAGAGTTCAGAAATAACTAGAGAGGGTGAGCTTATTCAGCACCAAGTGCAGAGGCTGAAAACATTCTAGTCCAAGATTATGCATGGAGGCTAGGAGCTTCCAGGTCAAGGCCTGAGGTAGTAGACTGAGGCCTTGGAGATAACCATTACTTCTGGTAAATAAGAGTTACATTTACATGAAGGTGCCATGACACCTGTCTCAATCTTTTATAATATAAGCTTTTTTCCTAATCAGAATTTTCATGACAACTACACCAAAGCACTTACTGGAGAGAAGTTTTGCCCTTCAGGAACTTAGGGCTGACTTTTTAATTAATATTTGTGTGGATTTTTATATTTACTATTGGGGAGAGTAGAAATTACACTTAAAAAACTCTATATCCCTATAATTTAATTGTACCTTTTCTTTTATTTCTAAAAGCAGGCACAAGTCAGTGTGGTTACCCAGATAACCTAACATGGAGGGAGATGCCGTGATAAAGGATTCAAGGAGTGTTTTGAGTTACTTGCCCAATGCATTCCTCTTTTCCAAGAAAGCTTGCAGAGAGTCTTTGACTATTGGCAAGAAATATAACACAGGAAGTCTGATCATGCACATCATTACACTGTCTCATGCAAGTCACTAGGTACACAAGAGATATAAATATTGTTATTACTCTGTATGTGTTGTTTTCTCAAGCCAGAGTTTCATGTAGTTCAGGTTGGCTTTGAACCCACTGTGTAACTATGACTAATTTTGAACTCTTGATCTTCTTACATTTAGCTCTCAGGTGGTGGTATCATAGACATGGACCTCCTTGTACAGTTACTTATTTTAAGTAACAGTTTCATTAAGTGAGCCAGATACAATTATAATCGCATTGATCCTCAACATCTCTTAAGCACTTAAAAATAGTCTACAAAACCTCCTCCCACCAAACTCACCCTGGAGCTTCCTGCACAATTAAGTAACACTTTATCCTCACATCTGATTTCACCCAGGGCTCTACTGCCACCTTAGAGCAGCAATGGTTCAGTCCCCTACTGAAAAGTAGTACATACAAAACACAGAGAGTCTTAATTTCCGTGGACTGGAACATAAAACTTAGGTTGCTCCTTTAAGAGAGAATGTTGAGTATCCATTAAAAGGCCTCAGGAGAAATGGTACTGTTCTGAAATCTGATTTTGGGGAAAGGAATAAGAATATTAATTCTGTGGTTCAATTGCTGCCTGTACACCGGTGATGCTCAAGCAGGGCTTTCAAACCCATGTCTTACCCAAGAGACCTGTGCTGGCATGTCCCGACAGTCCCATTTAGATATGCCATTGAACCTGGCATTGGATGTTGCCAAGATTCATTTTATCTCTCATAGTTCTTCTTTGATTTGTTCTAAATTTTTTTGAAATTTTCATGCATGTATTGAACTTGATCATTAACATACTTCCCTCTCTGGACGTCTACTCCTTTTATTTCTCCCAACTCTCTGTTAAATTCATGACTTCTTTAATTGTGTGTGTGTGTGTGTGTGTGTGTGTGTGTGTGTGTGTGTGCGCGCGCGCGCGCGCATGTGTGTTTTATATGTATGTATAAATACAATATACTAACTCCACTACACATGTATATACATATTTAGGGATGATCTCTTAGACAAACTCTCAGGGTTGAGAGCTGGTCCCTCGAGAAAACAGACTTCTTCTCTCGGTTGCCATTGACTGACTATAACTCTTTATCTGAGGAGTCTGAGATTTCACCTATCTATAGTGTCTCAGTGATGTTGTCACTGCGTAGGTCTTCTTTAGACTTCTGTATTGCTGAGATTTCATGGGTGAAGCTTGCTGTTATGTATAGAAAACACTGTGTCACTGTAGACATCCTGAATCTTTCTGGCTCATGTGATCTTCTTGCACTGTCTTTGGTGATATGTCCTGTGCCTTGGGTGTTACAGTTGCAGTTCATATACATCCACTGAGGCTTGGAGTCCCACAGACAGCTGTTCTCCGCATTTTGACTATTTGTAGATTCCTGTGATGTAGATTCATCTGCTGCGAACAAAAGTGTCTTTGAACAAGGGTGGATCCTGCACTTAACTTTTGGGAGTAAGGATAAGTATTTAGAATGCAGTTTGGAGTTATGCTGGGTTAGCAATGTGAGTGGTAGTAGCAGGGTCTCCTCTAGGATCCTCACTTGAGATGTCTTCAGAAAACAAGCACTGTCTTTACACTTCCTCTCTGTATTGTGATCTCGATGTCTGTGGAACTCTGAATGAGACAGACACAGTGTAGGTAAGGGTAGGAAAAATAATGCAGTCTGTTTTTTTTCCCTGTGAATAGGTTTTTATTCACTTTACATCCCAATCCTAGCCGCCCTCCCTCCTCTCTTCCCTGTCCCATCCTTACAAATTCCAGAATCTTCCTAGATGATTCTTTTCCCATTGTCTCCCACTCCATTAAGCATGAGCACCTCAGGATTGGAGACAATATATTCAGACAAATCTGTGACGAAGAGGAATAATGGCTGGAACCATGAATTCAAACTATTAACGGAGTAAATACCTGGCTTCTCTCCTCAGAAACTGGGCTCTGCCCACCTATATTGTGAAAGAGGGAAAGACAAAGGTTAAAAATCAGCCTTGACTCCCTGCTCAGCTCTTCACGGGACTCTGAGATGGTCGTAGATGCTTCCTTTATTGCCATAAACTTCAGGTAACCCGCTACATTTCTATTGTAGAAGAAGAGAGAAAAGTATGTGTGTGAATTAGAAGTAGTAGCTTCTTCCTCCCCACAGGGAAGGTCGATGATATAATAACAGAGAAGGATAGTCCCTCCTTATGAACAATTCACACCTTCCGATTGATTGATATTGCTCAAAACTCCCCTATTAAAACAACTAAGGAATCTTGGCATGCACTTAAAACTGGTAAGCCTAGCATTCAGAGCCCTGTGGCTGTAGGACCTCAAGTTAACCCCCATCCTAGAATCCACAGTGTTACTCATTCGGAAGAGAGAATGTCCCTGTGTGATTGCAGGGATATGATATGAGCAAAGCCTTATCTAAGAGCTTTCAAGGCTAAGAGAATGACTTGGTTTCATTCATGCCTAAAACTGGGATGTTTGGTGAAGCAGATGTTTGTGTAACAGCTGACCTTTAACAAGAGAGCAGCAGATGCAGAGGCTCTGAGCACAGTCTCCTCAGTCCAGAAGAGTGCATGACCACATGTGCCTCTGCAGGGGTGCCTATAAAGATCAGTTGACTGAGTCTTTGCTTTCCCAGAGTATAATAAATGCACTGAGCATTTAGGAGTCTTTCCGAAACCTTTCATGTCTATTTTTTAATCTCCCCTGGCTTCCAGGCAGGTCCTTGGTTTTAACTACATGAGCCTTGGTAAGGTTCTGGAAAAGAGGTTGGAGATGTGTTGAAGCCACCATGATTAGCAAGGCTTTATCAATCTCAGTTTTGCAATAGTCCTCTTCATTCTGTTGTCATATTAAGTATTTTAAATTTAGATATTTAATGATCTGTAACAACACTGGTTTAAACTTTTTGTGTCTTGTAGAAAGTCCTTTAATTCTTTCTGACTGTTCTGGGAATGAGCCCAGAGGCCCTGTTTAGGTCTTGCTTAGACTTCTGTACTGCTGAGATTTCAGGGGTACAGCCTGCTTCATGTTTCTTACATATAGAAAGCACTTGTCTCAGAGTAGACATTCTGATCCTCTGGCTCTTGTGATCTTCTACCCTCTTTTTGCATGCACACATGTGCACACACACACACACACACACACACACACACACACACAATTTATCAATTAGTATAGCCACACTGAGCTCCTGCCAGTTATTCAGAAGCACTGAATTTATTGTTGCCTTTTGGAAACCATATCACCTGAGAGTTGGGGGCAACCCATTTCTCCACTGACTTCTGTTCTCAACTAAGTCTTCAGGTTCCAAGTGTACGTGCCCTTTAGTTTGGAGATATCTACCAAATTGCTCTGTATAGTTAATGTGGGGGTCATTCAAGTGATGCTTAGATTAGTTTGTTCTTGGAACATTTTATTTCTCTCAGTCTGATTGCTGTCCTATAGTAATCAAGAGCAAACAATACAGTCAAAGAAAGTCTTTCAAGGCAAAACTCAGAATCATTGTTGATAATAGGATACAGTGATTGGATGGCCAAGTGGTAGGATTATTACTTGAGTGTACAGTCCTTTATGAACAAAAGCTACAAGAGTTGAAAGTCCTCTTTGACTTAATAAGAATACCCTTTGGACTAAGGCACTTCACAGAGGTCAGAATCTTGGAACTGGTCAAATGGTTCAAAGGATATAAATTGCTTGGCATGTACAAGTATAAGGACCAGAATTCAGATGCCTATCAGTCATGTAAATTCTGGTTGATTTTGGTAGTCTACCTTTATCCCAGATCTCAGAATACAGAGCTCAAGGCTCCCTGAAATAAGCAGGCTAGCTAGAATAACTGTGTGTGATCTCTTGGGTAAACCAAGAAAAAAATAAACCCTGCTCCAATCAATAAGGTGAAGTAGTGGGCAATCAAAGAAGACACTCGATATCAGTGTCAGGCCTCCACATCCACATGCACACACACTTACACTCATTTATACCACACATGTGGCTATACATGCATGCTTGGGATGCAAAACATGCACAGACACATGTGGAAAAAATAGAGGCCCATTTCCAGGCTTCTACATAGTGGATACAAATTCATATAATGACAAACAAAGAACAGTGTTCTTATCTTTAAAAGTTGCTGTGGCCCTAACCTTTTTCTCTTTGCCCAGCTATACTTAGCTTATAGTTGCAGTTTTTCCTCTCTCTCTGACTTTTTCTCTTTGGCCTACACATGGACCCATGTCATCAATCACAATCATCTACTTCAGCTTGTTACTAGTCAAGTTACTCGGTGACATTCCTTTACTCTGTGCCCACTGATAGTACAAAGGACAACTTCCTTCCTACAGGTAGAATCCATTCAGTTCTCAACCAAGAACAATCTGACTCCACAGTTAGCTTGTTATTCCAACTGACTCAGTGGTCCTCAGCAAATGCCCTGCAGCCAGAGAGAGGCAATAGGGAACAATGAGAGAGAATTTCAGCCCAGCCATTGTTCTTATACCAGAGATATAAGGATGCTTCTGTAAGAAACACTGGTCCACTGAGACAGCAAGCAGAGAAACAGAGCATCGGGTAAGCAGCAGTGCAGATGACTTTGCATCCTGTGTTCTCACTTGAGTCTTTGCTTTTCACCTCCCGAAATTTCTCAGTGATCTCTCCCCACAGGCCGGAGCTGATTGGAGCCTGAGCCCCTTCACTGTCACCAAGAGCATTCAAATGTGAACTCACCTGGCTAAACTCAGCAAAAAGAGGCCTCATTCCCAAATAGGGAATGTTTTTTTCATCAGATGGGAACTCGACTATCATCTGTCTCCCCACTACTTTAGGGGTATTTAGGGTGAAACAAGGAATCTGCATCTGTATGCTGTCCTATTCATAGAATTTCCAGTCTGTTACAGTTCATAAATTCAAGAACACTGGCTTATCCCCAGGCTAAAATCAAGCAAAGGTAAGACTGTGAGCGGCCATGGGAGGTTTCAAATGCAGCAGCCACACTTGCAGGCAGGGACAAGCCCCATAGCCAAGGACAGTTGTTCTATGGGATCTGCTCTTCCGGATTACAGATCTGTGTGGAAACACAGAAGGTTATGACCTCTGCTGACGCTGTACAGACTTAAGAGAGATTTAGGAATATGCCTAACAAGAAGTGTAAGTAGAGCTGGGTCCTGGTCCTTCTTCCAAGATCTCCCTCCTCAGCCCCACCCCAGGGGTGTTGGAGGCTTATATAAAACCTTATTATATTTTTATGCTTTTGAAGCTGTTTCTGGCCCTTTTATCTGGACTGCCTTGCTGTTCTTTTGTTAGACTGTATAATTGATTTGGATTTTCCTGAGTTCCTTAAATCCAGCTCTGGTGAGAAGACAAGGTGGTTGGATGAAGTCATTATGACCCCTGCTGCTGGCTTCCATTACGTTTGACCGGGGTATTACTGAGAAATGACTGTGATCCTAAGCCTTGTCGTGCAATGGAAACAATAATGCTTTTCGGGAGGAGAAAAAAAATGTGTCTGTTTTCATCAGAAAGAATTAATGCCACAGAGATCTTACGTAAGCAACTTGATTTCTTGGTTGAACGATCTTATCTGACTTAAGAAATTAAAAACAAAACCACAGACACTTAGGACTGTACTAGTCAAAGGTATTCAGAGAAGTGTGGACTGTTGTTTCTAAGAGAGCAAATATACATAAAGGTGACGTCAAAACCGTGCCTTTTATTGGCACTTGGTATGCAGTCTTGCAACAGATTTTCACCCATAATCCTCCATAAGAGCATTCAGATAAGATTTGCCTTTCCTCGGCGAGCCATCCAGGGTGCGGTGACTGTCTTCCATCTAAGGTGCTGATTTATCATCAGCTCCTTCACTGTATGAATTACTTGTCAGAGTCTAAACATTGCATTAAATATTCTCAGTTTGAAATCTTTAAATATATACAAATGGGAAGATCATATATTAAACTACTGTGTATACATACATATACATTTTTAATATCAACATTGATCAACAGTCTGACATTCTTGTTTCTTGTACACTGCCCACACTTTTTCCTGACAGTTATCTTAAAAAATTCCAGATGAATATTTATGATTTTTTTAAAAGAGGCTCCACCAAAGACAGGACTCGCATTGCTTTGCATGGTATCTAAACACAGCCACCCAGAGATAGATGGGCTCAAGGACCAAGAAAAACAATCAAATCTTTCTTCAGATTACACAGGCATTAGCACAGAGTGCTGTCTTCAGCCTATTATGGCAAAGTATTGGTCTTAGAGGCTCCACCTCTAAGACAAGGGCTTCAATTCCTGCTCCCATTCCTCGGACATTAAAGGCAGCACAATGGGGGTTGGTTTTGCTGAAGCCAAGATACAGATGGACAAGTGGCAAACTTAAAATGGGACCCCTGAGACAAGACTTCCGGAACACCATGGGGCCCACAACACAAAACCAAATGACGCATGCTCTGTGTGATTAGAATTAGTGCTGCAACTGTCACCTGTGAAGAAACCTAATGCTGATTGGTCTCTAAATGTTCGAATATGTACTGTTCCCTGAAATTTTACATTGGAGGTATTTTACACAAACCATCATCAAATGGAGCACATTTGCACTCTAGCCACTAAACTATCTACAATTGTTTTTTTGTAATTGTAATCTCTAACTTTTCTGTTGTTGTGATAAAATACCTTGACTAAAAGAAAGTAAAGAAAGGGTTTATTTTTGCTTAAGGTTCCAGAGGAATAGAGGATACCACGATAGGGAAAACATGGTAGCAGTAGTAGGAGACCAGTCTGGCAGTCAGGACTCAAACACAGCGTTTCAACAGCACATGAGAAGGAGAGAGGCAGGACAGAAATTGGGGCCAAGTTACGTAGCTATGCTCAGTTCCATCCCATACCCAGTGATATACTTCACAAGGTACCAGGCACCTCTGAAGGGTTCCAGGAATAGTGTCACAAGCTAGTGACTCCATATTCAAATAGATGTCCCTATAGAGGACATTTCTCATTCATAACAAGTCTATTCTCAAGGCATATTATTTCAATGAAAATGTCAAGATTTCCCAGCCATCTCAGCATGTGTTCCATTAAAAGTTCCATTGGAAAGTCATATACAAATTAACTTAATCCTGAATTTCACAATAATCATGGTTAGTCAAATGCCTGCCTTCATATGTAAAATTCTACAGAGTTGAATTCTAACGTCATTCCCTAGCATCATCCCTAGACTGAATTGTGTCCCTTTAAAACATGACTGGCAATATTTTGAGCTAAGGGTGATGGAATTTAGAGTTTTGAGATAATTGAGATAGATAATAAAGAAATAAGGCTAGGAAACATACTATGAGATTATCCTTTTAATGGCTAAGCTACCCAGATTCTGATGTTTTTTCCCCATGAGATGGAGAATGCCTCTGAATATTTGCTTTTGGTCAAAGTACTCTCTCTTTGGTGAATGGACACCAACTTTAGTTTGTTTCTACACATCCACTATTTTTCTGAGCCTGATTCAAGTGTTATCCCATTCTCTGTGTTCTTATATAACTTTATATCTTCTCACGCATTCTTCACTGTATTAGATGACAGCTCTCAACAATCATGTGTCAGGAACTGAACTCTGTGAGACTGAACTCTGGAAAAGAAGAATCATCAAGTTAAAGGATTCTGCTTCTTTTTCACCCGGAACCATTTTTTTCCTTTAAACTATCAAAAAAATAACAATTACAGTGTAAGGGGAAGGACATCCATTATGTGTTTCCTAGTCCA
Source organism: Rattus rattus (assembly GCF_011064425.1). Classification (NCBI taxonomy): domain Eukaryota; kingdom Metazoa; phylum Chordata; class Mammalia; order Rodentia; family Muridae; genus Rattus; species Rattus rattus. Next base: position 103,590,500 of record NC_046159.1, on the reverse strand, counting down.
TTTGGAAAACATGGTAATGCTTCTTTGTTGATGCGTATGGGACCATAAGAGAGGTGATATTCTAGGTGAGAGGGGATGAGTATCAGTCAAAAGCGAATGCCCATGAGTGTTACAAAGGCAAAGCTGGTAGTGTCCGGTGTCACCCAGTATGCTGCTGGCATTGTTGTAAGCAAGCAATTTAGGAAATGGATTGTTGCCAACAGAAGTGTTTTTCATTTTGAGCATAGAAAGCACAGTCAAAATCTGAACAGGTGAAGAAAAATGACAATAGAGGAAGTCAAAGGGACAGATACATGGATTAACTGTTTTTACCCAGAGAGACACACTTTGAGTCTGAACCTGTGGGAATGAACCTGTGTTGCTAAAGCCTACCCACTGGGATCCATGGCTTGGTGGTCATTCTAAACGATATAAAAGGCTTAGTCTGTAATTTTTAAAAAACTTTCTTGTATTGAAAATAGAGTCTTCTCTTATACAATACACCCTGAACAATGCCCCCCCATCCTACCCCTTTCTCTCTCCCCTCTCCCCCAGATCCACCCCTTCTCTGTTTGCCTTCAGAAAAGAGCCAGCCTTCAAGAGACCACAACCAAACAAGACAAAACAAAGTACAATAAGCCAAGGTAAGCACTCTCTTATAGAGCCTAGACAAGGCAACCCCATAGGAGGAAAAGAGCCCCAAGAGCAGGTAAAACAGTCAAAGACACTTTCCACTCCCGATGTTAGGAGTCCCACAAAGCCACCAAGCTGACACCTGCTGTCAGACACGCAGAGGGACTGGTGCAGATCCTTGTGGGCTATGTGGGTGCTACTTTGGTTCTTAAATTGAGCTGTGAGATCTTCCCCACCAGAGAAGAGTATAAAGCATGAAGAGCAGATGACCTACTTCTAGGGACGCAATGGATTAGCTGAGTAGTAGTCCATAGACCGGATTTTTCCCCAAGTAATAATTGCTGTTCCAGTAGCGATAGAGCAAGGGTATTGTGGGAAAGAAGAAGAGTGGTGGGCCTCACCTCTGGCCTTGCCACTAAAGTTCTTAGGAAGAGGTGGGGAGTGGGACAGGGCATACAGTGTATTCAACAGCGCTAAGAGAGAGGGAAGATATGCAAAGCACCACGCTTTTCTTTGTTGTGAAATCCCAAGGTCTTGAGGCAGGCCTTGTTGCAATCACTAGAGGCCTCAAAGTCCTTCTGGCTCTGACATAAAGGAAAGGATCAAAATAATATGTGTTGTCTAAAGGATGTTTAAGGACAGGACAAATGTATTTGAAGTTTAGGTAACTGAAAAAGAAAAAAAAATATGAAAAGGAGGTAACATTGGCTACTTTATCTGTCACTCAGGACACCTCCCACTGAGAAAAACAGGGCTTGGAGGAGGCCACTGCTGTTAAAATTTGGGCTTACAGCCCAGGGATTCAGTGCAATTCTTTTTTCTGTATATATAGAGTCGTTGAACACTTGTCAGGAGCTCTAGAGTCCAAATGGGGTAGCCTTATCTGTGACTTCTCCTTAGGAAACGGTGATGACAATAACAAGGTTTCTGGATCATTCACAGCTCTTTCTTTTAGTCAGCACAGAGGTTCACATTTACAGGGCTGTCCGTGAAGATCAGGCGTGCAAGCTTTTACCTCGTTAGCAACAGGGCATCTGCTCAGAAGTGAATGATTTTAGTAGCGTACCAAGACCATTAAAACAAACAACCAAATAAACGAACAAAAAACAAGCAAACAAACACAAAACCCAAACCAAACCACCGACGACAGCAACAGCAAGAGTAACAACAAAACCTCACAGAACTACAAAATACAACCTAAAAGCTTGTAGTTAGACTTTCTGGCCCAGAATTTAGTCTTTTGATTTTTTTCATATATACGAAATTCACTTATTCTTTCTTATAAGTCATATTACTAAACAAGCCATTGTCCCTGTAGTTTTCACATTGTCCACAACTATGATAATCCCACTTCTGTTCAAGGCCTTTCACTGAAGGACTCTTACTGGGATCCCCATTGTGTGATTCAATATAAATGACATATTAAAATTATGCTAACTATGCATTTGGAAGTTAGATGGATACCCAAATTCATGGGTGATCAATGTCTTTGCAGAAAGCAACACAGGGTCCATTTACGTGTAGCCAATGCACATCCTCTAATTTACTTTGACTCATCTGTAGATTACTTACTATGTTGAAATCAGTGAAAATGCTATTACATTACTTGCCAGGCTGATTGATTGGGGAAAAGGTTTGTGAATGTTCAGAGTAGAAGAGATTTCTTATCTCCCTTTCTTCCCCTCTCCCTCTTTCCTTCTTCCCATGCCCCATTCATAACTGTTCCAATCTAAGTGTGTGAAATTTGGTGACTCCTACCTCTGGCGCCCTGTCCCTTTGATCCTTGCCCTCCCTAAAACTACTTACACTGTTTCTGTCTTCCATCAGCCTCTTCCAATTGTTTCACACAGTAGTTTCCCTCCAGTTTTTAACTTTTAATATATTGCCTGGAAATTTTATCCCTCATGTTGCTTATATAAATACAGATCAAACAAAACTATAATTTCACAATATGCTGTACTCATTTTTTGATTATGTACAACTCTACTTGAATACTTTAATGTCTCTCAAATCAGCGTTTTGTGATTTCTGTTCACCGAGTTGGTCAGATGTGGAGCTTGAAGCATTCCCATGCTCTGGCTTGACTTTAATATCTGTGGTCATTAATTTCCAGTCTCAGCTTGACTGAATTTGGAGCACATAAAAGACATTTCTCTGGGAATGTCTGTGAGAATATTTCAGAGAGGTTTAATTAATGGTAGAAGACCCAGCCTGAGAGTGGCACTAACAAAAAAAAATGGACTGTGCTTCCAGAGTGAAAGAAAAGTGTGTGTGTGTGTGTGTGTGTGTGCGTGCGTGCGTGCGTGTGTGCGTGCGTGCGTGCGCGCGTGCGTGTGTGTGTGTGTGTGTGTGGGTGTGTGTGTGTGTGTGTTGGTGGGGGATAGAAAACCGTCATCTGAACAATAGCATCCTCAGCTTCCTGATTGGAGATGCAATTCAACCAGCCACCAGAGACAATTTGGCAACATGACCAGCCACCAGATACAACATAGCACCATGACTAGCCACCAGATGCATTAAGACCAGCCACTGGACATTTCTGCACCCTTGTTTTTCCAGCCATGATGCTTGCTATCTCCCTCAACCCACACGCTAAAACATGTATTTTCTTCCTTCAGTTGATTTTTGTCACAGCAAGAAAAAAGAAAAATATCTTTGTTCTTACTTAATTCCAAGTGTACATTCTGACCTTAACGGGGGGGTTCTACATTGCTTTGTCTGCTTAAAGGGCAGGACATACCTGCTTTACCTCTATGTTGTCTCTAAGCCATTCGCAAATGTGCTGCATGAATTGGCTTTGTTTTGTTCTGTGAAAACAAATAGAGTTGTATGCTCCTCACAGGATGTTTTTATGATCTTCCCTGTTCTTCTGGTCAATATAAAACCTCCTTGGATATAATTTAAAGATCTCTTATACTCTTACCCTCACACATTAATTTAATCATCAATGGTGGGCCATAGGCTCCAGTACCACTTGTAGATTATCTGGCTTCATGACTTTGTCAAAATCTATTCTATAGTGTATATCGATGTTGCTATCCATCCTGTTAACCAATTCTTCAAGTTTTAATTATCTGCCTTTTAGCAGCCCCCTGCCACATACAGATTAACTATATTATCTATAGTTTTGTGTTTTCCTATAATAATGTGGACTTACTTGCTGTTAACGATAGGACATTGTTAAGTTATTTTATGGTTGTACCTTATACTACATCTCTTTAATATTAGCCCTCTCCTTTGCTAATCTCTCCCCTCTAGCACTCAGGATTGTTTGTGGCACATAACATGTCTGAGAGTGAAGAGGTCTAAGGCTGATAGGCAGCTCTGCCCTTTATTGAAACTGAGAAAATAAATCTCATACTGTTCCCACTTGTCAAATAAGAATTATCACAATAGATCCTTCATAGGTATACTGTTACCAAATAAAATGTTGCACATGAACAGATTTTGAAACTATATAATTTTTCTTTCTGAAAAATTTCAAATCAAGAACTCAGTCCTCGGGTTAGAGTCCTTAGTCAACACAAGTGTGTTTACATTTCTCCAATATATTTGGGTTTCATAAAATTTGCATACCCCGAAGACAGACCCAGCCATCACTTTCACATTCTGGAAGCATTAATAAAAACAGAAGGCACTAAGCTGAGCCATTATGTTTGAGAAGAGAAACGCAAACAAAATATGATACATTAATCTTCTGATATTAATGCCCGAGTAACACATACACACAAACACACACCCACACACACACACAGAGACACACAGACACACAGACACACAGACACACATACACATACACAGATATAGACACACACAGAGAGACACACAAACACACTCACATACACACAGACACACACAGAGACACACAGATACACAGACACACACACACAGAGACACACAGACACACACACACACACACACACACAGACACAGACATAGACACACACACACAGAGACACACAAACACACAGACACAGACACACACACAGACACATACACACACACACACACACACACACACACACACACACACAAACAATTTAGCTGCTTTGTTCCTAAAAATAAGTAGAATCTTAACCCTAAGGAACAGCTTTTTACAGCTTCCTTGGGTACATTGTTTTTCTTCAGGCTACACAGTTCTTAAAGTAGAAAATGTGGGAAACTTGGTGCATTTGAGAGTGTTCTCTGCAGGATGACTCAGGCTTTGGCTGCTGCTCACTCTGTTTCTTTAGCTTATGGAGCCACTAGGAGGTCAGTATAAAGTTCCAGGAAGCCGGTGTCCTCACCTCTGAATTATTGCTTAAATAAATAACAGAAGACTTAAATGGTCATCCTCCAACTGCCTTATGTTCAGAGAAAGTAAGCGCAGAACGCCGTCACCTTTAACACCATGTCTTTGTGGGGCTGCTATGGTTGAGGTAGAAACATCTCCTTTTCTCATTGATCAAAACAGGTTTTTTATTGTTGGAGGCAGAGGGTGTTAGCTGGGAACACCAGATTCTTTTCTAACCTCTTCAGTCACATGGGATTGGTCCCAGCCCATCTGACAGAAGCACCTTCAGAGTCTTATTTTTAAGAGCCAATCAGTTGGGATCTCTGGAGTTAATAGGAAGACCATGGCGTTGGCTTTCTTTGACTAACTGTATTCCTTTTCTAGAGTGATGAGACTTTAAAAAGAAAAAAAAAGGAAGCAGCCAGGAAAGGCCACACAGGAAATGTGGACATTCATATTTTAAAAATGGCTATACAAGATTTGGCCTAGTGGGTGTATAAATTAGTATGAAGGGTACTTCCGGCACATTTTCCCCTGAAACCTTTAAAAGCATGTGTTTAGTACATAAGTAATTTTCAAACATGCATAAAATATTTTAAGCGATGGAAAGAGTTATCGTAGACCTATGTCTTGCCATTCATTTATGTGCCTATGTATCTAGCTGTATCTTGAGTTCTCAGTCCAATTACAGAGGGTAGACTCTCTCAGTGTTCATAAATGTCCTTGATTATTGGAGGCCCTGTTCAATATGCTAGAAAGGATATCTATCAAACCCGATTGTACTAATTCTTCTTTGTTGACTTCCTATAAGTAATTGTATGGCCGATGCTTCTACAAAATCATTATATTTACCCTTTGCTTTGGAAACAGGGTATCGGTTAGTCGTCCTGTCTGTCCTTGAACCTTGAATCCTCCTTAACCTCCTGTATGCTGGCATTGCAGCAACATACCACCTTTAGTGGCTTGACAATAATATTTGCCATGGGAAAGCTGTATCGTATGCTACACACAGTAGGCTAGAATGAAAAGAAAGTGACAGAGACATTTCCAATTCAGGAGCAGCATTGGCTCACTGCTCCCCCTCCACTGAGAATGCAGCATTAGAGAGCCTGCTAATGCCATCATCCAGAAATGTTCTGCCCGATTCAATCATACATCCGGAAATCACTGCGTGAAAAGAATGTTCGCTCTATTGGATGCACTATTGCTCAATGCTCCAGCCATTTGGCTCTTAGAAGGATGGAGACTATCTGAGCTTTGCACCTGCCGCCAGCAGAAAACCATGCCATGGTCACTGTCACTAAAGACATGAACGCACCCTTGCACACTATGCCCCGTCCATGTCTACTTTAACAAGACCATACCAGACACTTCAGAACTGCTACTAGCACAGACCCCACAGTGCATGCTGTTTCTTCTCTTTATCTACAGACTTTTAGATGGCAGTGATGGTGTTGAAATGCAGACAGCTGCCTCCTGGGCAATAAGAAAGTCCTGGACTTTGTTTTCCCATGATGCTGCTTATACTCTAGTTGAAAATTTATTTGTATATAATGTGTTCGTTGAGGGTCACATATGTGTATTTTCACAAATTCAAGATTTAACTTAATACTCAAATCAAGAGCTAGAACATTATGAACGTCTCAGGAATCTTGCATATTCCCTCCATCCCTAGGCTAACATTAGGTTAGGTACCACACTAATTTATCAAACCACAGGGGAAGATCAACTCAGAAAAAAAATAACAATTTCCCACTGAAACCACACCTATATTTAAGTAGGCTTCATAAAATGAAAGAAACTAACATAGTCAAGAATCTTAGTGTTTGTTGAGTACCAATACCAACTGTTATTAAGTACACATACTGCTATTTGCTGAGTGATAATATTCTTTAATAGTAATCTTTGTGGAGTAGAATATTGTGTTATGCGTTATTTTATAGCAAATAAAATTCACCAATTTCAAAAGTAGATTCATAGGAATTTTCATGCTCATGTCTATTTGTGTATTGGCGCACTGATTAGTTTTTTTGCCAACTCAACACATTTAAAGGCCATCTGGAAGGCCCATTTGAAAAAATGTGTTCATCAGGTTGGACTGTAGAAACATCTTCAGGGTATTTTCTTGATTAATGATGTGGAAGAATGTGGCCCATTGTGGGTGGCGTCTGGGCAGGTGATCTCAGGTTGTATAAGAAAGCCAGTGAGCAAGCCAGTAAGCAGCATTCTCCATGGTCTCTGCTTCAGTCCCTGCCTCCAGGCTTCTGCCCTGAACTCCTGTTCTGGCTTCTCTCAATGATAGCCTATAAAAGGAATGTGCAAGCCAAGTAGCACCTCCCACCCCAGAAGTTAGTTTTACTCTGCCTTTATCGCAGCAAAGGAAAGCAAACTAAGACACTGGTCAGCACAGTCCACACGTGGATACTTTGTACCACACACCATAGCAATCCTCTGTTGTCATTTGTTATCAAGCAGCACACCCCCACCAAATATATGGAGCACCAATATTCTCTTTTTATTATTGTCATTCTGTGTACTTTAGCATTTGATATCACTGCATCAGATAATGCCACTTTCTGTGCAGATCTTTTATTGAGTGTGATATACATCATCACATACACTAGTTTTTTTAATTCCCATATTATTCCTGAGTTGTCTCTGTATAGTACTGCTACAATCTCTCTAAACAATCACTATTTAATGGACCAGAAGCATGTTCACTTTTTTGGCGATAATTTTTCAAGTGCTTGGGGATAGACTCGGGTATACACATTTCAAAAATAAATGTTTTATAGCTTTTTATTAATTATACTCTTGCATATTTGACTGTATCTGAATTTTAATATAATTTAAATAACCTATTTTAACATAATAAGAGATATGGTATGTATAGTAATTGATATTTTAAAGTAGTATTTAATGCTCTTTTGTTTTTTTATTTAGTCAATCAGTCAATCTATCTTTTTTTCTCCCCCTCTCTCATCCATTTTGGGATTTCTTTTATACTGAGAATTTTATGACTCTGTTTTGCTTCACTATTATATAAACATCTTTGTTTAATTGTATTGATTTGTTGCTTCAGGGCTCATGTGTGGCAAATATTTTCTGTAGCATGACAGTGGCTTTCATTATTTTTTTCCTTCCAACTTCCCAGCATTGTCTTTTTCAGAACAAGCACAAATCCAGATATCGCGTAAATTAATAGGTTTGATCAAATCTGGGCAGGAAGTCAGGCTTTGATGAGGGTTATAGTTTGCCAAAGCCTGCTCTACAGTGTAAATTGTTATTTCTTTACATTTTGGTATTTATACGTAATAGACCATTTCTCATCAAGATCACACAGTAGTGAAGTGTATCCCTCCCATCCATCATGCTACAGCAACTGCAATGTTGCTATTACCTGTGTTATGAAAGCCGCATGCCTTGATCTGCACTTCCAACACCCATGATCATTTGCACGGTGAGACAATTTAAAATCATCAATCCATGTAGTTTTCATTTGGCTTGTTTGCTTTTGACTCATTGAAGAGTGAAATTTGTTTCTTATGTCATTTTCCTTTTGCCTAAAAAGATTTCCTGTAGCATTTCCTTTAGTACTGACTTGCTTGCTTTTAAATTCCCATGGATTCTGTTGATCATACATCTGTAGCTTTCTTTAAGTTTTAAGAGGATATTTTCACTGGGCAGAGCAATCTGGGCTAATATTTCTTCCTTTCAACATATTGGGTGTGCAATCCCACTCCCCTATGTATTCATTACTTCTGCAACTTCTGATGGGATGTTGTGTCTTTTTCTGGATAGTTAAAAAAAATCATCCCTAACCCCACCCCTAGTAATGGGCAAAGAGACACCCTATTGATGGTGTTGTTCTTCTTTATTTCCCCAGAGATTGTTCTTATAGATTACTATAAGAACAGAAGATTGTTCCCCATTGTTCTTATATCAGTCAGGGACAAAGTAGATGGCTCTCTTCTGTTCATCCTAGCTTGATGCCTGGCTGTGGTGGCCAAAGTTGTCTTATGCCAAGGACTTATAAAAATTCAAATCAAACTAAATCCAGACAGTATGGTAGAAGGAATACAGACCAAGACCTGTGGTCTGCCATGCCACCCCAAGACGTGCCCGCCAGTGCAAGGCACAGGTGGGGCATAGAGACCCATTTGCCTCCACCCCATGCAGCTTGGATGGAAGAGATTACCCAGGGGCCTGTCAGCTGTGTGGCCAGTCTCAGTTTGAGCTACCACAATGTGTGATTAAGCTGTGATCAGAAAAGAGAGAAAAAGAAGTGAAGCAGCTTGAACATTATGAAGAGAGATGGAATTAGAGAGTCAAGGATAGAGAGGAGGACCAGCTCTCTCACACTCTTGCCCTTGGGGCTAGTTTACACCTCCAACAGGGCCAGCTCTTCTGTGCTACCCAGATGAGGTAAAAGGCTTGCTCTTCTGAGTGCTGCAGCTGGTGAGGGGCCGAGCCAGCTCACATGCTGTCATGACCTTGGGTCCAGATCTCTTGACTACCACTGGTAATGAGGGGTAAGACGGGAAAGGCATCATCCCCACACCCATGCCACTTCAGAAAAGACAAATGTTTAGGCAAGCTTTCCTATACTGTCTCCCTGGGAGTTAGCTTACCTGCCATGGCCACCAGGGTGAGCTGGAGTAGGTGCAGGGGAGACGCCCTTACCCTCCTTCCCAGACACCTGCAGTAGTCTGGAGAGCCGGCCCTGAGATCAGGAGAGTGGGAGACATAACCCTGCATACTTACTAGCTGTAGCACTCAGGAGAGTGGGCCTTGTATCTTTCCTGGGCAACACAGTGGATCTGGCTATAATGGCAAAAGCACAGATGAACTAACCTCAAGGGTGTGAGAGTGGGAGAACTGCCCCAGCCCCTCATAGTCTGCAGCACATGGAAGGGTGGGCCGTGCACTTTGACTCTGGAGGTATGGGTGCACATGAGCCATCTGCAAGGGCTCAAGAGCAGGAGAGTTGAACCTGCTTCCTCTGCTGGTGGCATCATTAGACAGCCTACCCAGAGCAGCACTGGAGAGCTCGCACTGGTGGTGTGGATAAGAGAGAGCTGACAGGCTGAGACAGTTCAGCAATCCCATGCCCAGAAGCAGGGCTCTGAATAGGGCCACCCCAAAAATCTATATTATCTTTGAAAGGTTGGGATGCATGACAGGGCCATTCCTGCTCTTACAAAGCTGCAGGATCTCCCAGACAGAGGGTGACAAAAGAATAACCAGGGGAAGTCCTCATGAGGACACAATGCTGATGGTATCACAGAAGCCAGAGATCTCTAATAAGACCAATGCTTCAATGCAATGAACATTTGCAAGTGAAGATGTGTGGACAGAGGGATATACCATGGGGCACACTGTGACATATGACAGTTCCCACAGTGAGATCTTTTCTATGCTTTGTGACTGTGCGTGTGTGTGACTGTGTGTGTGTGTGTGTGTGTGTGTGTGTGTGTGTGTGTGTGTGTGTTTATGTGCATGTGTTATTTTGAAGGGTGGCTGCAAGGGAGAAGGGTGACTATGAGGGGCTGGGGAGATGATTGGGACTGATGTTCATGATATGAAACACATAAAGAATCAATAAAAAACCCAAAACCAAAGCATTTTTCTCATTGTAGAAATTTGGTTATGATTTATCTTGACTTCAAAAAAAGTTTATTGTTTTGGAGTTGCATCATTGTTTTTCCTAGCCAGTCTATTTCTATTTACTCCGTATGAACTAGGCAATGACAGATGAAAGAAACAATTTGATGTAAGCACAGTGGGATGAGCCATGAGTTGGTTTAGGTTTCTTACAGGCACTGTAGTGGGTAATTCAGACAATTCCATTGCCTTTGAGTCCACATTTGTATGAATGAAGACTCGTGCAATCTCATCATAGGATCGATGCAATTTGCAGTCAACTACATCACCAAAGAGTGTACTCCTTGGCCATTGCTTATTATTTATCTGACTTTGACGAGGAGCCTGGAGAGCCTTGTATCCCAATGGATAGTGTAACTGTCATGTGACCAGGGCCTCCATTCTTTCTCCACAGGAAATGTCTAGTCAGAAGGAAACAGCAAGTTTCTTGAGCCATTTAGAGCTCTGGGTTCATCATTTTTGTCCAATCTGGACAGTGTGGGTTGTTAATTTTGCAAGTATTTTGTCACTGTTTATGTTGGTATTCCAATTACGAACATGTTGATTTGCTTTTTACTATCCCAGAGGTCATTTGGTGATGTATTTTTTTTCATGTTTCTTGCATGACTTATCTGAAATATTTTTGATGTATACTTTCCTGGTCTTTATATAAAATTTCCAGTTAATTAAAAAACCATTTCCACTTAAAATTTTGTATTTTCCAATTTTATGTCCTCAATTTTGGTACTTTTGAAGAAAATTCTCCTGACTGCCCTCTTGTAGTACCAATTTGGTTTCCTTAAGAAACATAGAAATATAAGAATGTATTTTTATTTTAATTCCAGGTATAGGGATTTGAGGCTGCTCTAGTGGGGACATGGTTTTGCCAGGTGTAGATAGTTTCTGTGTGACATTTGGAATTCAGAGAACTTTCAGGGAGGTTTGTGAGAGATGGGGTTGGTGATTATTGGTCATTCTAGGGAGGTGGTTGTGGTCTGCTCAAAAGAGAAACAAAAGGAAAGAGGTTTGTTTCAGGGATCTCTTTCTCCTTTTCTCTATACTTTCTCATACTAGTGATAGGGACTGAAACCAGGGGGATAAAGGGTAGAAAGAAGGAAGAACCCATGAAGCAGAAAACACCAGCTACATCCCTTCAACTAATCATGTTTTACTTCATTATCTTTAAAATATTTATAGTTTATCCTTTTATAAATTCTTCATATTCCTCATTTCTTTCAGCATTAATTCACTTTTTCCAGATTGATCTCTCGACACATACAGTATTTTTATTTTCTTCATGCTTGTTAATTTTTGATTGGGTGTTGGCTCTTGTGAGTTTAGTTTTGAATAATGAATACTCTGTATAGAGATTTGATGTGCGATATTTATTTCTACACCATTTCTGTGGCAAAAACTCTTGAGCTGTCTGATGTTAAACCCGTTGCCTCCTTGTGCTATTTTTTCCTTTCTTAGGGAGTTTCATGCAAGACAAAAATCTAAAGGAATTATTTGATTTACTTACCTTGGACATCTCCCACTTCAATAGATCATAATGCTGTTCTTTCTATAGTAGAATTTCTGGAAGAATTTAGATGGCAGTTAACAATGGTGAGACATCATTGGATGGTCATGTTGACTGGCTACAAATATTCATAGGGAAATAAGTTCAGTTTTATTTGTTGCTATAGAAAACAGGCCAGCTTACAGCCTATTATGCCATCATGTATACAAATTCCTTGAATACAACTTTTAAAGCTTTAATGACTCCAACGGACATACAGAGTTGAAAGGAGGCTTGGAGGAGTCTGGGTACTTAAAAGGGGGACATAAAATTCAAGGTTGCATGATACCTCTCAAAAATTTTCCCCCAGTGTTCAGTAACTAAAGACTCTGTCTACTTAAAATGCTGTGGTGGTGTTATCCAACTTCTGCATGGTAGCCTAATTTTATACATTTTTCCATATCCACCCACTTATTAGACTTGTAAGGATTTTTTATAGCCTGCGCATTTCCTTCACGTTCCATTTCATAGCCTTAAAGTCATTCTAATGTTATCCCCAAAACACAAGCCCAGATAGGACAATGCTTTTCTGGAACATATAAAACTATGAAATTACAGATTTTGATTGGCCTTTCTGCGGTTCAGAATGGCTATTGTCTCTAAGTGCTTGAGAACAGTACAATAAGCAACTACTATAGACAGTTGAAATTCAAGGCACACAGTGCCTCTTATATCTATTCTGCAGGATCAAGCAAAACCAAAATGAGTTCTCCATGGAAATTTCCCATAGCAGAATCACAATATTGGCAACATTGATCGTCACTTTTTTTATGAGGATACTTTAACTAAAATGCATTAGACATGGCCAAATATAAAACTAGACAATTTTCCTGAAGGGGTAGACAATTTATAAGGCTATAGAATAATGAACTCATAATTTTATTTGAACGGCAGCATATGTTAACCTTTCAAATATAACAAAGTTTTAGTGTCAGTGAGAAGTTGTATTTCAGTTAAATGATAGCTCAATTCCCCAAAGTTACGATGTACTGTACGAGGCATTAGTGAGCAAAATTCAGCCATATGTCTTCTTACACTATAAAAGTTCTGTTATTGGTTTCAGTTTCTACCCAAATACAGTTGGTTTTAGTTAATTCTATTCTGCTTAATTTTAAATAAATGCTTGCCTTGTGCCCTTCAAGATAGATAAAGAGAAGTAGATCACACTATCTGGATAATGACATTAGTGTGTTTACTATTCACTCAATTTTCATAAAATATGTTCATATGAATTTGATTGTACTTAAAGTTCTGCAACTATCATGCTAAAATTTTGCTTCTAAGATGGTTATCAGTATTTAAAAATCAGCTCCTATGAAATGAGAAGACGCCATCTGTAATGGGAACTATGACAAGTAGATCACCAACTTAAATTTTATCAAGTGGAGGCATTCACGGAAAAAGTGAAATTGTTAATTTCTAAAAGACAGTTTTTAATAACTAGCCCAGTGATCTTATGAATCTAATGGGAGATGTTCACCATTTTCCAAACGTTGAGTCTTCACATCCACATCCATACACATGGTACGCACTACCAAGCCTTGCAGTATAAGAGTATTGACTTGTATAAAAGTTTAAAAAAAAAAGTCCTCCTGGATACATATTTGTTTCATCGAAATGTTGTTCTGAAATAGTTTTAGACTTAAGGGAAACTTACTATAGTTGTACAAATATTTCATATATCCTTTCCTTTCTTTCCTCTGATATTTGTATCTTGAATTATTGTAGTAAAATAACTAAAACGAAATAACTAAAGTCAACACATTACTCTGAAGTGAGTGACAGACACTGTCTTTTGTACACCAGTTTTTCACTAGCTCCTTTTCCTGTTCAGGGTCTAAGGCAGCATTCAAAGTTCCATTTATGCCAAGTGTCCTCGCTGTCCCCTAATATTGCAACCCTCATGCAATGTTTTTCTCGAACATGGCTCTTAAAAAGCGAGAGACAATTATTTTGTTGCATCTTCTCTCTGGGCAATATAGTTTTATCATGTATTTTTGCTATTGTAGTTAGAAATCTTGAGCCTTTTGGTAGTGAGTTGGACTGATAGGGAATGCCATTGTATCTTGTTTTAGTGGTTTTTACTTTTCATATCTTGGTTTAATTAACCAACTCTTAATTTTACTTTGAATATTAGTCTTTCTCCCTTTGTGATAATTAATTTTGGAACGTAGTTTCCAAATGATAGTTTTGGAAGAGCTACATTGAGGGTATCCAGATATTCTGCCTCTTCTCAAAAGGTTGCCTGTTAATTTGAGAATCTATAAGCATACAAATTCAGCAAACAATTACTATTATTGTGGTCTAATAGTGATTTCCTGTTTTCTTTATTTCTTCTACATCCGTTAGGGACAATCTTCTATAACAAATAGCTTTATACTTAATAATTTATTTGCTCATTCTTATTTATATTATCATATATTATATGACTGTTCAAAGAAAATACTTTATATTACAAGATAGTATGAAGACCCTAGGAGGATATTCTTAATTGTTCATCCTTTGTGCTTTTATTCTCTACATACTTAACTTTCACACACACAATGAATAAGTAGCACTTTATTGCCAGTATTGTTTTATGTAGCATACCACTAGAATTTTGTCAACGTGACACAAAATACAGAGAACAACTGAAAAGGAAGATGGGTTTGTTTTGGCTTACGGCTTCTGAACTTTCAGACTGTGGTTAGCGGACTTCTCTATCATGAGCTTTGGGTAAGGCAGGCCATCAGAGAAAATCATGATGGTACTGAGACAAGTTGAACCCTTCAAAAGCAAGTGAATAGCAGCTGTCTCGCTCTCACTGGGCCCCCACTTTCTACATTTCAAACTCTTCCCAATAATCTAGTCACCATGTGAATCCATTCATATATTAATGTTCGTTAACTCTGATGTTTTCATGCATTATACTTTGATTACCTCCATTTCCAATGTTCTGTTCTCTTTGATAACTTCTGGAGAAGGGAGAGGCCATTTGCTTTCTTATACTCTCATGGTTCCTGCCTATTTTCTTAGAACACTTAGCATGTTTGAATCATGACTAAGTGAAATCTGCATCATTCTGCAAAGCTGGATTAGACTTAATACAGCAGGCTTAAAACAATTATTCCCAATGTGTTCATTCATTCTCTTGAGAGAGTAGATTTTCTCAGGGAGGGTGGGAACTCTTCATTGAACATGGAGATGTTGCATACCAGGTAGGTCAAGAGACTATTAGCTTCATCATTCATCCATGTTATTTGCTATTCTTCCTTTTCCAAGGCCTCCCAGCTTGTTCTTCTGAATAATTCTCATGTCCTCTCATATCCAAACAATAATCATGGCTGTTGTAAATTTCTTGTGACAGCATTCCAGTGAGCATCATAGTATCTAAATTTAGTTATGATGACTTTTAAAAAATATATATACCCCAGAGTATGATTTTGAATCATTTATCATTTTTGTTAAAGCACATTCATTTTACATAAGGTAGTATGAAATGATATAAATTGTGTTTACTCTTCCCATTTGATATCCATTTCTTTCTTTTGCAAGAACTTATTGTAGAGTTTTGTACTCATATATTAGGGTTTTCTCTGGGATTGAGGTTTGACGTTTCCATGGTTACCTTGGATTTGAACTAGTCTTCAAATTTTCATAATAGTTTGTATTTAATAGAGTCTGGGGATTGGAGAGTCTAGGGTCAGGTTTAGTTCTTCACAGTGTCTCTAAACACATGCTTTTTATAAATATATAGTAGTGTACAAATACTTCTCCACTCAGTATTTGCCTCGCCATTGGTCAGGGTTTGCAGTGAGAGCTTCAGGTACATTGTTTCCCTGAGACACAAGTCAGTTCTACCTTGATTCCTCTAAGACCTGTGCCCGAAGTGTGAGGCTTCTTCAGCAATGGAGTCTAACCTTCAAGTTCTGGAAAGCAACCAAGGTCATCATCAGTAGCTTTTATTGTTTGGGGAGTTTTTAATACCCCTTAAACCACTCCAGAGGAAGATTTCCATGCTTAACAACAGCATTTCTTTTAGGTAAGTCCATGGCTCTTGTGGGAAATATGCTCCATCCCAAGCCTGTGACTTCATCTAAATTGTGTGTATATGTGTGTATATTATATGTACTGTGACATGCTAGCAAACTGCACCTTCATTTTAGTGCTCTAGAGTACCAGAAACAACAGCAGGAAGGAGAAAACATTAGAATATGCCTAATGCCCTCCACTGTGGATATCTGTAGCCTTAAGCATCGTGTCACATGGCTTAAGCATATGTCACATTGCGTCACATTCACAGCAGATCTACTTGTCTATGATTAAAGAGGTCTTAGTTTCATCATGAATATTTCATCTATTTCCAGAAAGATTTATTTTCCTAAAGATAATATCTTAGGGGAAGATTTCCAATTCTCTTTCTCTACAAACCAAAATTTCTTTCAACCCAAACTATGAATATGCAGAAGGAAAAATTCTATAGTTCCCTCACAAGGCAAGGGTATAAAAATAGTTCACTAAAATCAAGCAAATTTGGGATAATAAATACTAGCATAACAAACATTCATGCGTGTGCTTACTTATATATCACTGTTCCTATTTTTCTTATTTCTTGATCCTTAGATATAGCTAAATTTAGTGTACCAGGAGCCTAAATAGTTTTTGTAAACAGGTATGGTGGTTGACCTGAGTGTATAAAGTATTTTCTTAAGGTATTTTACTAATGGCTCTGCCTGTATGAATGGGCACACTAGCTATTATGCACTAGAAAAGAATCACAGAAAAATAAAATAGATCTATAGGGGCAGTTAAACATTCAAAAGTTTAGCTCAGCGTCACAATGTATAGGATGAAAGAGACTAGAAATTATATAATTCGGTATTCTAATTCAACAAAAACATAAAATAGAAAGTCGCAAGGCACTGGGAAGATAACCATTTATTTAAATGATTGTCCTTATAATTGTTGTTCCTATGTTGAAAGAGCTACTGCTGTAGCTAGGTCCTGATGTATTCCTCCTCTCCAGAACAGGACCCCATAGGCTCTTATTCACAGCCATTGAATGTAATAAACATGAACCCACTAGCAACACCTTTTCCTGGTCACAGATGGCCCCTGCCCGTGCAGGGCTTTCAATGTCTGTATGTGGTTTCCCCTCCTCTTAGATGAGGCTTCAGACTATTTGCTCATTCCTGAGGAGTGAAGACACTGACAGATGAGATGATGCTGGCAGCTTCCTGTCAGCCTGGAGATGAAGGGGTACCCACAGCAGGGCTGGGGCTTTGGCAGCTGCTGTCACTCTGCAGTCCAGAGCTTGTGTCCCCTACTACCTGTCTTTCAAAGAAGTCAGTCTCTTGCGTGAAAGGAAGATCTGTAAATCCCCTGTTAGAATACAAAGGTGAGGGGGAGCAGCACACGTGATAAATGAGTTTGACTCTTCAATCTGGGCCTGAGCCTGCAGCGAGGCCCTGTTTATTCTGCCCATTCCCCTGTGTGCATCCAAACTGCTTGAGTTTCAACTACAGACTCTTATGTTAGTCAGAACTGCCACACATCTGCTGTAAAACCACTCACAATATATCTTGCAGTGATAGCGCTGGTGTGTAATAGCAGAAAGGATGCCAGACCCGAATCTAAATGATGTTGGTCATAGCCCTGGGCCTGTAGTGGATTATGTCTGTGACCTTGGGCAAATGCTTTCCGTCTAGACCTTAGCTTTGTTTGTTTTCTAATTCCCAAATCAGATAAGCACTTAAGTTCCTTTTAGCCCTGATTCTGTGATTTCTAAACAAGTGATTATAATAATAGCTATAATCTATTGCACATACACTTTGGATCAGACATTAGACTGAGGCTGTCTGCTCTACATGGATAAAAATATTCATTCCACGAAACAGGTCTTCATGAGCAAAGAGCTGCCATGGATTGATTCACAAGAAGGAAAATACGTCTCTTCCTGGCCGCAGTGTGGGCAAGTGTCACTGATACCCAAACCCCTTTAATCTGACAGGACAGTGAGGACATCGACACATGTATAAGACAGGCACAGCAGAAGACTGGCTTCCAAAGGACACAGGGTTTAGAGAAATTTTTGGGTTAGAATTTTCCATAGCACTTAGCCGAGTAGCTACTGTGGGAACCCCTCCCCTTAAGAAGGATGGGCTAGGCACTTTTCACCTTGGAACTTCAGACCCACATTTACAATGGCCTTACATTTTTATGTAACCCCCCCCCAAATTGTCTCAGTTCAGAATTCTGTTTGACAGAGAAAGTGGCAATTAAAATTAATCACATTGTTATATTTACTTGCATATTTATAATATGCTAGGTAAGAACAATCCTGTAGATTTAAAATTTATTAGAAGCATAAAATGAGACATGAGGGTAAATATTTCAAAATAATGCTGTAATATTTTCAGTGTTTACTGAAGAAAGATTGGATAACGAAACTTTGACTCATTGCTTTTGTATTTGCTTCAAAAAGAGGCCAGAATGGTTAAGAAAGAAACAGTAATACCTGGTGGTAAATCCTGGAGGGGCCTCCATTCTTTGCATCTGATTTATTTGGATCTTCGAGTATATAGTATCTACATGACGGTCATGCATGCACATTGTGTGGCCTAGGGCACTGGGTGTCTTCTGCTATCCTTTCCCATCTTAGTTTTTGAGACAGGGTTTCTTAGGGAAGCAGAAGCCTGCCATCTGGCTAGCCTGGCTGACTAGCAAACTGCGCCGAGCTGCCTATCTCAGATCCCCAATGCTGGGAGGACACATACACATGAGCATCCAATGCAGCTTTACACATGGTTCCAGGGATCCAACACAGGTCCTCATACCTACAGAACAAGTAATGTACCCATGACCCCTGCACATTGTCTCAAAGACTCATTTATCTTCTCATGGTTTGTCCAATTGAAAATTTAAAAAAATTACTCAGGACACTCATTTTTTTAAGTATGAATGTACTGGGTCTAGACATATGGTGCCTATTGCAATACTAAAAGGCTTCTCATAAGATACGCTGTGAATAGTTCTCCCACACTCGTTGATTCAAATGATTAACATGATTTTATTACTTCTAAGTGTAAAATAGTCATCATTACTCTTTGCTAAGAAGGCCTGAGTTTTTTAGCCTAATGTCCAATCTGTAATACAATGTAGCTGAGAACTCTGTCTTCTCCATGTCTCATATCCTCATGGGATAATCTGGCTTTCCCTGTCTCTCCTGCCTCAGAATCCAGAATCATCATGGGTCTTTACAAGGTATGTTCTATCTTCCCAAATTTCTCCTGCCAAGAGTCTGTCTTTGTTCTCAAGCCACTACTACCTGTCACCTCTGTTAAAGGCCTTGGCAGACATGCCCGTCTCTAGTCAGTTCTTTCTTACTCTGTTGCTTAAAACTAGAGTGGGGTCACTGCAGCCCAGCCATCATGTGTCCCATTAGACTAACTGCATGGCCAGAACTATCTTCAAGTTCCCATATTGCCTTTTGCCCCCTAGTGGAGAAGAGATAAGTTGCAGAGTTCTTTCGGGGGTGGGGAGGAAACCACACTGGAAATGTTTGTTTTTATCCAGTTTTCTAGATTCCAGAGTCTAGAAGCTGTGTTAAAATTATTCTTTAGCACTTCAACTATCGTTCAATCATAATAGAAAAAAACTCACAGGATAGAAACAGAAAAGTGGTGATTATTTAAAAAGTATTTTTCTCTGAAAGGCCCTTTACATACTATTATCAGGTATCTGAAAACAAAAACAATAACAACAAAATCAGTGTAGCCCTGCAATGATGTCATGTGGCCAAAGCAACCTAATTCACATGCAGACAGAAAATCTTACATAAACTGGAAGTTTATGGTGCATTGAAATAGCATATCTGGCTGCTAGAGAGATGACAGGGTGGTTAAGGTTACTAGCTACTCTTCGACAGGACGCAGGATCAGTCCTCAGCACATGCACGACATACAGCTACCACATCTGTAACTCCAGCTCCAGGAGATCTGATGCCTTCTTGAGAACCAGTCTCAGATAAATTCGTTTCTGCCAGGGCAGTTGTTAGGAGAGGTGATCTGGGTCCCTACATGGTCTTTCTCTCTTACTGTGATTTCTCTGTCTTGCCTATGTTCCCACCATTAGTGCTGTGTGCTGTGATGCAGCCAGAGGCCCTGTAACCAAACTAATACAAATGGCAAAAGTGTATCACGTTACAGTTAATGGAAAAGGATTTACCTGGAAACCCCAATGGAGCTCCATCCATGTAGACTTACACAGTTAGAAAGGTCAAAGGTCAAAGTGGATCCTAAGTGCTTCTGAAGAGGTCCCTGGCACTGTATCATTTTCAAATGTCTTACATGTTCAAAGCCAGTTGCCAACCTGTACATAGCATTTCCTGGAGTAAAGTGAATAATCACCTCTCCCTTATAGTTGTGATATTTTCCCTACACCACCATCTCAATTCTGACCGAAAAATTGCCCACCTGAGTCCTGTACGTGTTGTACCTTTACCTCATGACCAATCATTATTTCATGACCCAGCACATGCCACAACCAAGAGTCAGATGTTATCAAAAGTTATTTTTCAATGCTTTTTATACTATATTGTTTTTTATTTAATTAGACCAATGCAATTGTGTAGATACCCTTAGATTTCCATGTAAATGAACTTTGCTGTATTTTGTGTTTCCTGGTTGTGGTGGTTTGAATATGCTTGGGCCATGGAGAGTAGCACTATTAGGAGGTGTGGTCTTGTTGGAGTAAGCGTGGCTTGTTGAAGAAAGTGTATCACTGCATAGGTGAGCTGGGAAGACTCCAGTGCTCAGGCTCTGCCAAGTTCATATGGGATTTTCCTGCTGCTGCCAGTGGATCAAGATGTAGAACTCTGTCTTTTCCAGCACCATGCCGTGCTTCTCACCATGAGGACAATGGACTGAATCCCTAAAACTGTAAGGCAGCCCTGATTAAATGTTTGCCTTTATAAGAGGTACCTTGGTTATGTTGTCTCTTTACAGCAATGGAAACCCAGGCTAAGACACTGGTACTGGTGTTTCTAGGGTTATCCCGACATTGGTAACTAATATAGGGTATGCTTTAGAATCCCTATTTGTAAATTGCCTGGAGAACCATGAAAAGGAATCAAAATAGATATGGAGGGACCAGAAATGGAGAATTCTATAGGTTCCAAAGATGAGATGTATCTGAAAATTTCATGAGAACCTGAATAGAAGAGAACCAAGGAAGAACTCTGCCAATGTCATTCTCAGTGTCACTCCTCCGCCACTCCATCCCTGAAATTATTTCCAGACCATCTTTTTGACTCATCTTAAAAACGAAGAGAAAATAGTAAGATACCATTGCCCCTCAACCCTGTATGCTTCTGCTGTGGAACTCATAATGTTTTTGATTTTGTTTCTATTATGCTTGACATCTCAATTCATCTACACACAAGATTCTCTACTTACTTATTCTTCTATATCCATTTTGTAATCAGTAAAGCCAACCTGGGTGTGGAATCCCAGTATTTGGATTGTAGAGAAAAGAAGGTCAGGAGTGAGGCTAGCCTTGGCTACATTTGGCTCTATCTCAAACAAACTAAATAATTAACTAAAAAGGAAGCCTGAGCTTTGACAATAATTTAAACCCTATAATTAATACATACACATTGCATAGAAAACCCTGTCTGTGTGTTTCTTCAGTATTTGCTCTCAAATTATTAAAGTATCCAAACATCTTTTTTGCTTAATTAGTTTAAATCTATCAACAGCATCATATAACCATGGTGCTATTTTGGAAAATCTGATTTTAAAAATGCTCTCTCTGTGATAGAAGTGTATTTTAGAAATCAGTCACTCTGTAGGCTACAATTAAAATCTGGACAGAATAGCTGTTTAATTTGTCTAATGTGTCTGCCCAGTGGTACACTACTGGCAAACAGTGATTTTTGTCTCCAGAGTTGCTGACAGAGATGTTGTGGGATGTACTGAAGTGGAAATGTCTTCTCAGGCATGAGTCTCCATCTCTGTTTCAGCAATATTAAAATATGAGCTAACCACAGTATCCTTACAGAACCTTCTTGGGGCTCTTCTCATTTTACCAGGGTGAGCTAAGGTGAAGAAATGGTTTTGTTGTACAAAGCCACTCGAGCAAATGTATCTAAACCTTAGTGCCATGATCCTCTGAGGAAAAGTAAGATGCTTCCACCTCTGTGCACTAGCGCATGCCAAGTTCCCTGAAGAAGCCTGATACATGTGTCAATAGCACCATCTATTTCCTAGGTAGCTAGATACACACATGAACACATAAGTATAAGAATATATAATGTTTGACTCTTCATTAGTTTCTGATTCTGTAAAAACAAAAAACAAACAAACAATAACAAAAACTCCTTATTAACCATGCACTATATGTTCCTATGAATGATTAGGAACCACTGACCTAAGGAGAAAGCATGGCACCCAGGGGGGGAAGCAGGCAGCCTGTGGTGCTTAGAGCTCAAAGCAGTCTCTCTGCTGAAGGATGGGAACTAAGGAGTAAGGGACAAGACTGTCTCAGTGTGAAGGTTCAACGAAGAAGCAGGGGGGTAGTGAAAAATGGAATGAGAACTCCACAAAATGGATTAATTTGTTCAAAGCAAATGCTCTTTACAGCTTGAGTACTTTTCACTATAAACATATTCAAAACTATTCAGTCTGCACATTTGAGGTCTTTCAGGGAGACATGATAGAATTATTTACACCAATCGAAAAAATAAAAATAAACCGTAGTCGCAAAATCAGTGCATGCATGGCTTTAATCTAACATTTCTTAGAGTGCTGCTGTTGACCCTTTCCTCTTATAAATGTATTTCTCATAGACAGATGGAAGGACTGCAGAGAAGCTGGGCTCAGTTTGTGCTTCCTTGTCTGCGGCTTTGTATCTCAGACCAAGTTGGGATACTGATTAATGTGCAATACAGACGCCAGCTGTGCAATCAACATTCGACACTGGCTGGGGGAATGACTTGTCCGTGCAGGTGACAGTCTCCATTTGCTTGGGTTTGTGTAAGTATCTGCTTCTCCCTAGGAGAAGCATCATCTCTGGGGCATCCCAAGTATATTTATTTCCCAGACTAGAGGTTGGGAGAACAGAAGTCCAGATCTATATTATGAGATTCTTCATAATGTTTCGAAGAAGCAAAGATGTGCAGTGAGGACTTGCCAAGCCACCATAGATGCAAATCATCTTCTCTCACAGCTACTCCAACAGATGGATTTCCAAGAGAGAGAAAGAATTCAGCCATGATATTCAAAGCTAATGAACACTTGGTTTTCAAACCTGTGTCTGACACTTAAAAACTTGGTAACTTTATATAAGGTTAATGGTTATCTGAACCTCGCATGCGTGCCTGTTATGTAAGTGTGATAATACCCGTGCAATGCACTGCTGAGATGTTTAAGTATGGTGATCTATGGTAGCTATGTGGCACACAATGGGTTCTAAGGAGTGGTGGTAATCTCATCTCCTTTCTAATTTTCTTTTCATACTCAATTGACAACATCAACTTGTCCAAATGATGACAAAAACAGCTTCCTTATAATTCATGACAGATTAGTACTTTAACTACGTATAGATGATGATAATGACTGGTCCCACTTCATAACAAGAACACAGGTTAAATTTTATTTAAACACAGTTTCAGTTATATGCTCAGAGTACATCCAAAAATGGTGTCTTTCATGTTATCCTGCAGACTGAACTTATAATGGTGCTTAACATCAAATGACATTTAAAGAAAACCTGTTTATAACTTGTTTATTATTCTCACTAACATTATTATTCTCATGACACATATGAGAGTAAAGGTATACCCATATGTATACTTTTTAATATCATTGAGATTCCAAACTATAGGTATGAAGCATTGTTCCTGTCCTGTAGAGCCTGCAAATGTCTGCAAGCTGGACCCAAGTTCCTGATTTACATACACAGTGCAATTTGTTCAAAGACAGAAGATGGGAAACCTGTCAGGTCTGTCATCTTATCCTCTAGAAGACTGGGCAATTTCCCAAAAATCTAGAGTATGGCACCACCCCCCTCTTTATGGTGTAGTCAGTTTTAAAAGAGCTATACTTCCAAATAAAACTGAAAATTAGAATCTGGTCAAGAGTGCTAAATAAAATCTTCATAAATCATGTACTTGATTTATCTTGATTTATTAAAAGTGTTCAATAAAAAAAGAGAAAACACTCATCCATCACTGGTTACCTATATGATCTTTATTCTGTGGCCTTCTTATCTAAACAAGTGTTCATTGCTTCTATATCTACTCTGATTTATTATCTCTCTGGACCCCAACACTTTTACAGTTGGCTGGTTGTTCTTACCTTTATGCTTTTACCTCTTCCCCCATAAATAACAGCAGTAACAATAACAAACTTTCAGTTAAAGATCTTTTATTCATAGGTGCGGAAGGAATCTAAATTGAAGATCTTCATCAGGTCCTTCCCTCCACTTGGAGTTCTGCATACCCCATGGAAGAGGGAGAGGAAGAATTGGAGAAGACAGAGGGGTCCAGGACACTGGGACAATGCACCTCACAGAATCAACTAAGGGCTAATGGAGCTAACAGAGACTGAAGCATAAATTATGGAACTTGGAAGGGTCTGTGCTAGGCTCTCTGTATGTATGCTGTGGTTGCTAGCATGGTGATTTTGTGGGAATTCAAAGTGTGTGAGTGAGGATATCTCAGACTCTTATACTTACACTTGGTACCCTCCGTTCTTCTCCTACAGGGTTGCTTACCCAGTCATGATAGGAGGGTCTATGTCTAGTCTTATTGCATCTGGTTATACCATGTTTACTTGATATTCCCGTGAGGTTTGTTCTTTTCTGAAGAGAAATGGAAGAGTGGATCTGGGGAAGAGAGGAGGCATGTGTATGGGTATATATGGGTGGGGGGCGTGTGGGAGTAGAGGAATGAAAACTGTGGTCAGGGTATAATGTATGAGAGAAATTTTTTTTTAAAAAATAATCTCTTACACAGTAAGCAGTCTTTTAGAACACACACACACACACACACACACACACACACACACACACACACCCCTAACAACAAAGCCAGAAACTCATCACCAGTGTACTTGCCTCACTGGAAATGTTGAGGGTTTGGATTATAATAAAAGGATGCTCAGGAACAGTGAACACCAAAGAGGACTTGCACTGTACAGGTAAGAACACTCGAAATGTATATAAGAAATACTCAAGTTAATAAAAAAAAAAAGAATGCTGCCAAATTCACAATACTCTAATGCAATACAGTCATAGTAAAATCAATTCTTTGCTATAGTGTAAAAGTTTAAAAGGCTTAATATTAAAAATAACTGTAGCTATGATAAGCAGTTAATGATATACAATTGAAAAATAAACTTTAGTATCGGTAGGGTAAACTATAAGGAAGGATAATGAAGTATAATGTTTTAAATATGCTGTGGAAACTAAGTTAACAGTTTCAAATAGATTGTTTTTAACTAAATGTTATTATATGTAAGACTCCATTACCACAAAGAGAAAACGTATACTCAATACACAGAAGAAGAAAAGAATCAAATCACACTGTGTAACAAGTCATTGCATTGCAAAGACAGAGAATAAAAACAGTGAGGAACTATAAATTAGAAAACAGCAAGTGAGCATTTGAAGTTTTGAAATGTCACTGATCACAAAATAAATATTAAAGGGGTTAAATTCTCAAACAGAAGTGTTTTTACTGAACAGCTTTTTCTAAATATTGATCTGTATATTATACACAGGAAACTTGAGTGGACTTTAAGTGTACATGCATACTGAAGTTAATGTGATACAAATACCTATCATAGGATAACCAGAAGAGAGCAACTGTAACTATATTTATATCATAGTAAAATAGGCTATTCAAAAACTACTTAAAGAGACTAAAATATGGATCATATAATCAGAATTGGGCTTGTTCATAAAGAGGACTTGATAATTCTAATACATAAACAGAACATAATAGCAGAATACATATATATATGTATGTATTATATGTATGTATATATTAGTAGAACTTAAAGAAGAAATGGATAGTGATTCAATAATAATAGTGATCTCAACTTCCATGATGTCGAACCCAAAGTATCAGTTAAAGAAAAATAGACTTGAAAAGCAATCTGAACCATGTAGACAAACATGAAACATGCCACTTATATACTTTTATTTCAAGCATACAGAACATTCTCCATTATAGACTACTAAGTCACAAGAATGATGATATTTAAGGAGACTGAAATCATACCAAATATCTTTTTCAAACACAATCATATGAATTCAAGAACACAACAGACAAAAATTCTTAAACACATAGACACAAAAATGAAAATGGAAACTTACAGGAGGTAGCAAGATCAGGTCAGTGAAGAAATTTTACAGCCACATGCAGTGGAGTCTTATGCAGCCATGAGAATAAAAAAATGGTTGTATAAATGGTTTAGGCAAATAGACAGAAATGAATGAAGGATATAATGTTATATGATAGAAACAGGATTCAGAAAGTCAAATATCACACTTTCTCTCATATGACTCACAAAAGGAAGGTAGCTGTGGATAAATTCTTAGAAAGAAAACCTACCAGGATTGAATCATGAAGGACAAAGATCAAAAGAATGGTAGCACATAAGGAGTGTCAGTAGGTAAGAAAATGCATTTCAACCCAGAAAACATCAGGACCTGAGGGTCACAGGGAAATGAACATTTACAGAATCCATGTAAATGCTTCCAACTCTGTACAAATGTGAGACACATTTCCAAACTTATTGAATGAGGCTGGCATTACTCTGATGTCTGACACAGATAAGGCCACTAAGAGAAAAGAAAATCGTGGATTACCATCTGATAAGAATACATGCATATCTCCTCAAAAAAATCTCATAAAGCTAAACAACAAAAATAATCAACTGAAATTTACCCCTAACATGGCCCATGGAACTCAAATCTTATTAACAGAAAGACAGCTAGAGAGTGTATGTTCATATCAATAGATAGATCTAGTTTTTATAAATTCAGCATCCTTTTAAGTTAGCAGCCTTCAACAAATTACGTAAAACTACATGCTAAAGGCCACGCATGAGAAGTCTACACTACACAAGATGAATGAAAAGCTTTGTCTTCAAGATCCTGCAAGACGAAGGAAGACAAATCTCAATATTGTTTGCCACCTCTTACTTTAAGACCTAAGCAGAACAGGTAGGTAAGGTAACAAAACAATCGATAATAGAGTTCCTAATTAGGAGGAAGAAACACAATTGTCTTTGCTTGAAGTTGACATATTTTATGCATTAAAAGGCCAAGAGACACTACTAAAAGCAACAGAGCCATCAATAATGTTGCAGCATACAGAACCAACATACAAAAATCAATTGCCTTTTTATAAGTGGATAAAAACTCATCTGATTAAAAAACAATCACAAAAGCTGTCCCTCTTTAATAGATATAAATAAAATATTTGGGAAGAGACTTAACAAAAGGAGTAAAGGACTTTTTTGTCCCTTGAACTATAAAAGGGAGTGAAGAGATTAAAAAAAGAAAGAAACTCAATAGTAACAAAGTGGAGGAATAAATGTTGAAATGCCAGACTACACCAAATGATATACAGATATTGACAGGTCAAACTTTCAATGACTTTTGTGTGTAGAAGTAGATAATACCACCTTTTCATTTAGTGGCGCCAACTATGACACAGAACAGCTAAAGTAATCCTGGGCAAAACTAATCTAAAGTCATCACATTACCTGGTCAAAGTTTCCTAAATTTGTAGCAGTTAAAATGGTTAAGAACTGAAATAGACATATATTAATTGAATGTGTCTGTTTTGTAGGAGTTTGGAAATAACTGATCCCATTCAGATCCCCTGATTTCCAATAAAGATGGCTAGAACATACACCGGGACAAAGGATAGTCCTATTATAAACTGTGTGAGAAAATGATGTTCATATGCAAAGAAATTGTATCTTTATTTCTTGCCTCAGTAAATAAATTCAAAATTGAGTAAAGGCTTAACCTTAAGCCCCCAAACTGTAAAAATTCTCAAATAAATGAAGGAAAGAAAGTTTAATGACATTATTCTGAGTAATTATTTTATAGATATGTTCCAAACACAAATGCCAAAAGCAAAAATCAACAGAGTGATAAAACTGGAATAACAATAATGTGTAACATTATTACTTTCTAAAAACATGTCTGAATACACATAAAGAAGTATAGAACTCAACCTACAGGGCACTACTTATATTTTGTTTTGGGTTTTGTTTTTCTTTTTCTTATAGTATAATGTATTTTATTCACAAACTTCAGAGGTACAGCACAGAAGACAGACAATAAAAGCATACTCACATGTAGGAAACTCAGTTAAAGAACAAGAGTGACAGCTCCATGCTCCCAAACCTTGTGGGAGAGAAAGCTCATTGCCCAGACAGGTGGGCACTCCTGAGATGGCAGAGCGGGAGAGACCACCAATACTGTCCACCCCTGCCCACATCCCTGGCCCAAGAGGAAACTGTACAGGGCCTCTGGGAACTGGGAGATAGGGGCACTCAAGTGGCAGGTCTCCTGCAGTCCAGACACTGCCTGGACCTGAAGGGACCCGAACAACAGTTCCCTGCACCCAAATCCCGTGGGAGGGAGAGCTAAACCTTCAGAGGGGCAGACAGGCCTGGGAAGCCAGAAGAGACTACATTCTGACCACATTTCTGACTCCAGAGGAAAACACCTAACACCATCTGGGACCTCAGTGCACGGGGGCTCCCAGAAAAGGCGGCACATGCCCTCTTAGTTGCCGCCCTCACGGAGAGCTCAAAAGAAGCCACCCACGAGGAACTTGAGCCTCTGGGCCACAGGTAAGACCAACTTTTCTGTTCCAAGTGACCTGTCTTGTGGACTCAGGTCACAGGCCCACAGGAACAGCTGAAGACCAGTAGACAGGAAAGACTACACATCCAAAAGCAGAACACTCTGTTCCCATAACTGGCTGAAAGAAAACAGGAAAACAGGTCTACAGCACTCCTGACACACAGGCCTATAGGATGGTCTAGCCACTGTCAGAAATAGCAGAACAAGGCAACACCAGAGACAACCTGATGGCAAGAGGCAAGTGCAGGAACTCAAGCAACAGAAACCAAGACTACATGGTATCATCGGAGCCCAATCCTCCCACAAAAGCAAACACTGAATATCCAAACACACCAGAAAAGCAAGATCTAGATCTAAAATCACATTTCATCATGATGATGGAGGACTTCAAGAAAGACATGAAGAACTCCCTTAGAGAAACGCAGGAAAACATAAATAAACAAGTAGAAGCCTACAGAGAGGAATCACAAAAATCCCTGAAAGAATTCCAGGAAAACACAATCAAATAGGTGAAGGAATTAAAAATTGAAATAGAAGCAATAAAGAAAGCACACAGGGAGACAACCCTGGATATAGAAAACCAAAGGAAGAGACAAGGAGCCACAGATACAAGCATCACCAACAGAATACAAGAGATAGAAGAGAGAATCTCAGAAACAGAAGATTCCATAGAAATCATCAACACAACTGTCAAAGATAATGTAAAACAGAAAAAGCTAATGGTCCAAAACATACAGGAAATCCAGGACTCTTAGAAGATCAAACCTAAGGATAATAGGTATAGAAGAGAGTGAAGACTCCCAGCTCAAAGGACCAGTAAATATCTTCAACAAAATCATAGAAGAAAACTTCCCTAACCTAAAGAAAGAGATGCCAATAAACATACAAGAAGCCTACAGAACTCCAAATAGATTGGACCAGAAAAGAAACTCCTCCTGTCACATAATAGTCAAAACACCAAGTGCACAAAACAAAGAAAGAATATTAAAAGCAGTAAGGGGAAAAGGCAGACCTATCAGAATCACACCAGACTTCTCGTCAGAGACTATGAAAGTCAGAAGATCCTGAACAGATGTCATACAGATCCTAAGAGAACACAAATGCCAGCCCAGGTTACTGTATCCTGCAAAGCTCTCAATTAACATAGATGGAGAAACCAAGATATTCCATGACAAAACCAAATTTACAGAAAATCTTTCTACAAATCCAGCGCTACAAAGGATAATAAATGATAAAGCCCAACATGAGGAGGCATGCTACACCCTAGAAAAAGCAAGAAACTAATCGTCTTGGCAACAAAGCAAAGAGAAGAAAAGCACACAAACATAATCTCACATCCAAATACAAATATAACAGGAAGTAACAATCACTATTCCTTAATATCTCTCAACATCAATGGCCTCAACTCCCCAATAAAAAGACATAGATTAACAAACTGGATAGGCAATGAGGACCCTGCATTCTGCTGCCTACAAGAAACACACCTCAGAGACAAAGACAGACACTACCTCAGAGTGAAAGGCTTGAAAACAACTTTCCAAGCAAATGGTCTAAAGAAGCAAGCTGGAGTAGTCATTCTAATATCGAATAAAATCGATTTTCAACCAAAAGTCTTCAAAAAAGATAAGGAAGGACACTTCATATTCATCAAAGGAAAAATCCACCAAGATAAACTCTCAATCCTAAATATCTATGCTCCAAATACAAGGGCACCTACATACATAAAAGAAACCTTACTAAAGCTCAAAGCACACATTGCACCTTACACAATAATAGTAGGAGATTTCAACACCCCACTTTCATCAATGGACAGGCCATGGAAACAGAAATTAAACAGAGACGTAGACAGATTAAGAGAAGTCATGAACCAAATGGACTTAACAGATATTTGTAGAACATCATTCTATCCTAAAGCAAAAGGATATACATTCTTCTCGCCACCTCATGGTACTTTCTCAAAAATTGACCACATAATTGGTCATAAAACAATCCTTAATAGATACAGAAAGATAGAAATAATCCCATGCGCCCTATCAGACCACCACGGGCTTAAGCTGGTGTTCAATACCAATAAGCTTCTACGCCCAGGAGGAGTAGAAGGCGGGAAATAATCAAACTCAGAGCTGAAATCAACCAAGTAGAAACAAAAAGGACCATAGAAAGAATCAACAGAACCAAAGTTGGTTCTTTGAAAAAATCAACAAGATAGATAAACCCTTAGCCAGACTAAGGAGAGGACACAGAGAGTGTGTCCAAATTAACAAAATCAGAAATGAAAAGGGAGACATAACTACAGAATCAGAGGAAATTCAAAAAATCATCAGATCCTACTACAAAAGCCTATATTCAACAAAACTTGAAAATCTGCAGGAAATGGACAATTTCTTAGACAGATACCAGGTACCGAAGTTAAATCAGAAAGAGATAAACCATTTAAACAACCCCATAACTCCTAACGAAATAGAAGCAGTCATTAAAGGTCTCCCAACCAAAAAGAGCCCAGGTCCAGATGGGTTCAGTGCAGAATTCAGTGCGGTAATGGGGGGAGGATGGGGAGGGAACACCCATAGAGAAGGGGAGCGGGAGGGGCTAGGAGGATGTTGGCCTGGAAACTGGGAAGGGGAATAACAATCAAAATGTAAATAAGAAACACCCAAGTTAATAAAGATGAAAAAAAAAAAGAACAAGAGTGAAAGGATGAAGTCTACTGTATGATAAATTCATTACCAACACCATCTAGTTGCCACCCATAAGAAATCATTTACTTTTATAAATTTCTAAATGCAGCCACTGTTCTGAAATGTTTAATACTTTTTAAAAGTAATTATTATAAGGTTAAACTGTTGAAACATGTCCACTGACACAGCATGCTTTCATTAATGCTTTACACCTTGCATTTATATTAAAAGTTCATACGCAGAGGAAAATAGAAAAACTGCAAATACCTGGTTTCCGTCCCCTATTTTCCATTCACAATCATAGGTACCTTTTGACACAATGGGAAAAAGAAATCTAATGTCCAGAAGTACATTATAACAGGAAGAGATAACAGGAAGAGAAAAATATTTTAAGAATGAAATACTTCCCCTCATGGTGAATTCTTAAGCATGTTCTCTGTATATGCAGCATGTTGGCTGGATATCTTTTGGCATAATTGTTACACATATGGCATGGACACCAACCACACAGTCTGCTATCTTCAAACAGGCCAACCCGATGGAACGTACTTGCCACCTGCAGAATACCAATAGCTGCATTCTGGAAGCACACACCTGTTTTGAAGTCCTGAGCAATTTCTTGCACCAGAGGCTGGAAGGAGAGCTTGCAAATCAGGGCAGTGGACTTCTGATAGGGTCTGCTTTCCCAGACTGCCACAGCACCAGGACTTTAACAATGAGGTTTCCTCAACCAGTAGAGCACACACTTTAGCCAGCAACTTTTATAGCCAGTTGTTTCCTGGGTGCTTTACCACCAGTGGCGTTGCAGGCAGTCTGTTTATAGGAGCCATAATGTGAGCACATCCTTGAAAGGCAGTACTGGCAGTTGACAATGGCAATGGCACAGCAACAGCTATGGACACTGTTTTGTTTTTCTTAAGACTGGTGCTCATTCTGCAGCCTGGAGCTGACCTGGAATTTATGTAGCCTAGGCTGTCTGTCCTTAAGTTCACACTTCTTCCTGCCACAATTCCTGGGTATTGAGATAATACCTGTCAATCAATTACCTGTCTCTCAAGAGACAATTTTTATAATTAAATGACTCCCTGTTTGTAAGGTGTCCTTCATATGTGTATAAAAGCTATCAGTAAATAAAATGTTATTAGATATCAATATGTGTTTTTTTTTTTTAGACAAACCCAAGTGACCATGAACTGAGTTGTAGAAAATACTTAAACGCTTGGAAACTTTGCAACTTATAAATGATTACTATCCAAAAATGTGTAGGAAACTCAAACAAGTCAATGCCAGCAGGAATCTAATCTGGCCAAAGAGAAGACTCCCCCTTACGTGGCCTGTTACCACATTCTGTGGCATGTGTTTCCCACCTAGGCTGTTCTTTCTGTTCTTGTGTCTCAAATCTTTATTGAAATCTTATAACAAACTCCAATTTTGCTTCAAAAAATAAGGCAAGGAAACTAAGCTGATCTTCCCCAAAAGAAGGCATATGAATATCAATAGATGTGTGAAAAGTGTTGAACAGTGTCTTCAGACAAATGCAACACATGATTTAAGAATACCCTTTAAGAAGACTTCTATCAAGATGATAAACCATAGGGACTGATGGCTAAGCGATAACAATGTAGAGAAAGTTTTAGTAAGGATGTAAGTTGGCATGTCTACTACAGAAAGCAACATGGAAGTTCCTCAAAAGCTAAAATTTGAAGGGAAGAAAGGATTAAGTCAATGGTTAAGAGCACTAAGGGTCTCTTCACATCTTTTCAGGAGGCAGAAGGCAAGCACCACTGTAAGTCCCATGTTGCGATTTTACAGTCAAGACACAGGTCTATTTACAAATTTTCAGCTTGTCTCTGAAGTATTTTTTGGAAGTGTGAGCTCCAGTCTCAGTTGCCTTTACTCCAGTCATGTTACTTCTAGTAAATTAATAATCCCATGTTTTAACACATGTGATAGGCAAGAACTGTACCAGGTACTGCTATGAAATAAAAGTACTAGTGGACTCCTGATAGAGTTTAACATGAAACAGAAGGAAGAAAGAAGGAAAGAAGGAAGGAAGGAGGAGAGGGAAGGATGGAGGGAGGGAGGAAGGGAGGGAGGAAGGAAAGAAGGAAGGAAAGAAGGAAGGCAGGCAGACAGGCTGGTTCTTACTTATGATGATTGAAATGAATAACCTCTAATCTTTCCAGTGCCTTTAATATGGTCTTCCATTTAAAAATAATATTTTATTTATTCTTTGAATATTTTATATGTTAATAATATAAATTTTAGTCTTCTGGTCAAGCCTTCTCCTACCCTCTAAGTTATCTACTCCTCATCCCCATTTCTTCTATATTTGGCCTGATATACTCTTTTTCTCTATGTTCATTTTACCTATATTTTACTATTTCTCCCCCTCCTCCTCCCCCTCCCCCTCCCCCCCCCCCTCTCTCCCTCTCTCTCTCTCTCTCTCTCTCTCTTTCCATTACTATGTCTGCTCCCAATAGCCCATTTCTAATTACTGGGCTTGCACATGGACTCCTAGCTAAACATGCAAAACAAAAGATTCGGCGCTTGGATCCATATATGAAATAAAAATTAGGTGGTTTTGTTTTTCTGAGTCTGGGTGACCCCACTCATAAAATTTTGTAGTTCTACATTTACCTTCAAATTTCGTTTTTATAGCTGAGTAATATTTCCATATGTATATGTACCATATTTTTGCTATTAATTTATCAGCTGATGGACATTTCAGTTGACTCCATCTCCTAGTTATTGCATATAGAATAGCAAAAACATGAATGTGTAAATATGTAGATATAAAGTCATTCGTGTATATTACCACAAGTGGGTCATACAATACTACTCTTTTTAGACTTTTTTCTTTTCTTTTATTGGATATTTTCTTTATTTACATTTCAAATATTATCCCCTTTTCTGGTTTCCCCTCCAGAAAACCCCTATCCCCTCCACCCTTGATTCTATGAGGATGCTCCCCTACCCTCCAACCCACTTTCTCCCACCTTCCCACCCTGACATTCCCTACACTGGGGAATGGAGCCTTCACAGGACCAAAGACCTCCCCTCCCATCGATGCCCAACAAGGCCATCCTCTGCTACTTATGCTGCTGGAGCCGTGGGTCACTCCATGTGTACCTTTTGGTTGTCGGTTTAGTCTCTGAAAGCTCTGGGGTGTCCTATTGGCTGACATTGTTCTTCCTACGGGGTTGCATACTCCTTCAGTTCCTTCAGTCCTTTCTCCAGCTCCTCCATTTGAGATCCGGTTCTCAGTCCAATGATTGGCTGCAAGCATCCACCTCTGTATTTGTTAGGCTCTGGCAGAGCCTCTCAGGAGACAGCTCTATCAGATTCCTAACAGCATGCACTTCTTGGCATTCACAATAGTGTCTGGGTTTGGTGTCTGCAGATAGGATGGATCCCCAGGTGGGGCAAACTCTGGATGGCCTTTCCTTCAGTCTCAGCTCCACATTTTGTCTTTGTGTTTCCTTCTGTAACTATTTTGCTCCCCCTCCTAAGAAGGACTGAAACATCCACACTTTTGTCTTCCTTCTTCTAGAGCTTCATGTGGTCTGTGAGTTGCATCTTGGGTAATCTGAGCTTTTGGGTTACTATCCACTTATCAATTAGTGCATTCTACGTGTGTTCCTTGTAATTGGGTTATCACAGTAAGGATGATATTTTCTAGTTCCATCCATTTGCCTAAGAATTTCATGAAGTCATTGTTTTTAATAGCTGAGTAGTACTTCATTGTGTAAATGTACCACATTTTCTGTTGAAGGACATCCGGACTGATTTCTAATTTAACTTCAATAGTTCACACTAATAGTAGTTAAGGGTTCCGTCATTCGTATTCCTGATTATGGCTATTCTCAGGGGGGTAATTTGGCCTCTTAAAGTGGTTTAAATGTACATTTCTTTAATTGACAAAGATGTTGAGCACTTCTTAAAATGTTAGCTAGTCATTTGTATTTCTTGTTTTGAGAATTTTCTGTTGAGTTCCACTGCTCATTTTAAATTGGTTTCGTGTTTTCAGGTTTAGCCTTTGCATTCTTAGTATGTCCTAGACAGGGTGCTGGATTTACAGCTGCCATTTTCTCCCGTTGGCCAGGCCGCCTCTTCCGCCAACTGGCAGGCTCACCTGCTATAACAGAAGCTTTTTGACTTGTTGCCATCACATTTCAATTGCTGGTCTCGCTTCCTGTGCTGCGGGAGTCCGGTTCAGAAAGTCCTTACTTAATGCTTAATAGTTGAAGTTTACTCTGTCCTTTATCCTGCAGTGATTTCAGAGAATTGGCCTCTACATGGGAAGTCTCAGGCACATTAGGAGTTCAGTTTTATGTAGAGTAAGAGATAAAAGTCCAGTTTCATTTTTCCATGGGTCTTGCCTGCGCATTTTTTTAAGGCACTGCCTTTTCTTCCATTTATGTCTGTGGTAACTTTGCTTGTGTGTTTTCTGGCTGCATTGGTAGAAAAGCCACAGTTTTCATTTACCTTGGTTAACTTCATGGAGCATCCTAGCTCAGACAGCCTCTGTAAAGCTACTTCAGCCTTTGACACTGCTACTGATTATAGAGAGGCCTTATGTGAAGGAATTGGGTTTTACTCCAAGACTATCTCCACCCATCCCCTCCAGAGAAAAGTGTCTCCCCTTGGTCACTAATGTCCTATTTCTAGAGACATACTGTTTTTGACCAAGGAGGTGAAACCTAGGCTGTATTTTGCATCTGGTTTGGAGGCACAGGGATTCAGTTAAGTAGCACTCTACATGCCAAAGAGTAAACTGACAGAAATGATGGTTTTTGATCTCCTCCCTGTTGAACAGTTAAAAGTAGCATCTCCTGCCCCCTCCTTGGATAGCTCTCAGTTACTTCCTGACACCCTATTTTAAAAATACCGGGACTCTAAAGTAGTGTTAATTCCAAGACTGCTGCTCTGACTTTCAGAAATTGTCTCTTTGCTCTCTTAAATTATACAACTAAAAGAAGAAAATCTGTGCTAAGAGACACACTGGCGTTTGTGGAGGCAGGAACAGGGTAGTAGAGAAAAGCTTCCTTCCTTCCAAGTTAGGAAGTTGGCCACCACATTTCCTGGGAGCCCACATGAGACAACATTCTCACCTTCATCTCCAGTCTCTGGGATTTGCTGGGGAGAAAGGAGATTTGCCAAAACCTAGACACCTCCTCAGACAGCTCTGTGACTTTTCCTGCCTGGTGGAAATCTACATCCTTGTCAGCAATTGCAACCTTGGAAGAAAGACTCATGGAGGCAGCCATCTGTCAGGGAAATGGATGCCCCGTGTTTACCCTAAAACTAGCTCTTGTCAGACTTATGGTGACATGGTTCCCAGCCTGCAATGCTCTGCAGTGTGATCCTGTAGGCTGTACTCAACATTCATGTCACTGACATAAAAGTAAACAGGATTCAACTCTGGAAGTCTGTCCTGCTTCTGCCTTTCTTATCAAGACTGTGTCACTAGCCTTTCAGAGACACAGAGGGATCCTTTGTAAAATGACTTTCAGAGCAAAAATTTGTACTAGGGTTCATTGCTATGCTACAGAGGAAATGACCAACACCTTACTAACTTGGCACTTGTTACATGTTTCCTTCCAGGCATTTTGTTGATACTGATGTTGGTGAGGGCCACAATTAAAATCATTTACAGCCTAGGAGTGAAGGAAGCAGCTGGAAAATATGATCTGCACTGTCCATGTCTCTACACAGTCATACCTGTGACTTCGCCCGTGCCATCGGGACACATAAGGCTAACCTTGGCAATGAGGACAATCCATCATGCCCCACCAGTTCTCTTGCTTCTGCCCCAAAGCACAATCTGTTTGAAAATTCCTCATAGAGGCAGAAGTAGCTCTCATGAGGCTGGAGCACTTGGCAGAGCTCTTGAAATATTAGATCATCCCATTTATCTAAAGAAAATCCCTGAAAGTGTGCTGATTTGGTTGGATGGAGACCAGCAACATGTCAGTTGTCAGAATGATTTCCTGTAAAACCGTATAGCCTTAAATGCATGAAAGTTTGTGTTAAAGAGTAGACAGCTTGGTGTGTGTGTGTGTGTGTGTGTGTGTGTGTGTGTGTGTGTGTGTGTGTGTGTGTGTTTGCAACGGTGACAAGGACTTCATCACCTTATTTGTAGTCTTCTTTTGTGCCATAAATGAACTTCTATCCAGTCTTGACAAATACAAAAATCTGCCTCCATATAGCACTGCTTAAACATTTAATTTAATCATTTAATTTTACAAATTATAATTATTTGCTGAATGGACATGCTATACAGTGGTTTGAATATCCTCTGAATATGTGAAGTTCAACAAAGTTTAATCGGCAAGATGTAGGTCATACTCTATTTCACAAGGGATGCTCACATCCCGACTTGATACACAGGGGCATCAAAGTAGGATATCAGGTGACGCTCTGAGTACCCAGTGGTGAGAGGCAGGTATAGCACTCGGATGATGGATATGGTTATTGCTTTTAAGATATTGACATTTAAAAACTTGAAACTTTCACAGTTGGATACAGGAGAAATACTTTTTTGTGGGACCTAAGGGTTTCTTCAGTTTCTTGAGAAATAAATAACCAGCAGATGTAATCTTTTCAGTTTAAATATCTCAGTTGGTATCAGACAGCCAGCACCTGGGGAAGGCCAAACATCATTGCGCATGTTGGCTCTAAATAGCGCAGATAAATTTAGAATCTCCACTTGCCAAATTGAGGATAATCTCTTTGGCTTGTAAAACTAGTTGTTCGTGCTTTAATCCAATTCAAGAACCGCTAGTGCAGTCTAGTGTAATTGGGTCATTTTGAGGCCTCTCATGATTCCTTTCCATATTATCTCTCTTGATCGCCTCTCTTCTCTCCTGCTTACTTACCAAGCCACTCATATGTTTAACTACTCTGTGCATGTCATTGAATCTATGGGGCTATTAGTAAGTTATCCATCATGTTTGTTTATTAGAGGATCCCTGTGGGTTTGTACATGGGTCTATGAAATTATACATATGCCAGTGGACTTAGATGTCTATCACCAGATGAATGGATAGTAAAAGTATGGTATGTATGTGTGTGTTACACACACACACACACACACACACACACACACACACTCATACACACATATAAAATGGAAATTTATTTAATTGTAAAGAAAATGAAATTGTAAAAATTGCAGTAAAATGGTTGTGGAAAGTATAATGGTAGTCAATATTGCCCAATTTCAGAAAGATAAAAACCATATGCATTAGCTATTATGCACAGCCATAGCTTGATATGTATATATCTGTATACAAAGGTGCAAAGGTGGACGATCCTAAATAACTGCAAAAGGAGAACAAGAGGGCTGTAAAATAGTGTGGAGGGAAGTAGTGTTTGTGCAGTAGGAAACATGTGATATGAAAATGGCAGTTACAATGTCAGGGAGAAGACACTGTGGGGAATTGAGGGGAAGGAAGATTTAATATAATACATTTTCTAAGTCTCGTAATGTGGGGTTGAAGACTTGGTCCCGTGGTTAAGAACAGTTGTTACTCTTGCAGAGAACCCCAGGTTTGGTCCCCAGATCCCACACTGTAGCTCACAGCCTTCAATTATGAGAGATCTGACATCTGCCAGTCTCCACCAACACTAGCAAACATGTGGTACACAGACATACATGCAGACAAAGCAGTCATCCTCACACAGGATGAAATAATAAAAGAACTTTCCAAATGTTTTAACTAATACTTTGTATACTAATTTGAAAAATAAAATGAAAGAGTGGAACTTTTAGCACAGAGGTGAGTAGCTGCCATAACTTTGTCCTTTGTCTCATTATTCAGAGAGGGTCTACAATTTTCTGCATCACGCAGGGGAGTATCTCCCTTCTCAGAGATTTTGGGATGAGGGATTTCCTTCCCTTCCCTTTCTTGGCAAAGTACACAATGAAAAGAAAACATTTAGGAGCAAAGAACCATCCACAGATTATTTCAGTAATTGTTTTTAAGCTTGTGTGATTACTAGATGTCACAGATACATAAATGTTGGTATTACCACAGGACTGAAAGGTAATTTAGTCCTCATTACCTTCACCATAACACAAAACAGGAGTGAAAGAATTGGCACTGAAAGAACTATTGTTCTGGTCCAATTTTTCCAAGTAGGAGGTTGCTCTCTATACTTTGTCCTGCTCATTAAGTGATGCTGGTGACAAACATATAAGTTGTCTTTGCCTATGTGAAGACATGTAGAGTATACCTAAACTTCCTAAGGGTTTCCAGCAATTTCAAGATGTCTATTGTTAGCTAGGGTTAAAAGATAAGGACCATTACCTAGAAACTTTCAGTGAGGACCCACTCTAGACAAGCTACAGAAAGGACCAACTTCGGAGCAAGCATTTGATTAACTTTTATTATCAACATTCCACCCTAGTCATTGTGCATGGCTGTGCTGTTGCAGGAAATCAGGGTAGGCATATATAGTTTGACTCACGTTATTTGTCACTAACTGGTGGGATGTGACTAACAACCACAGTCTTTCCTTCATGGATCATTCATTAAACAAGAAGTAAACGGTTTATGCAAATGTGCTTCCTGGAACTTTCTTCCATAACCGTGCCTTGGACTGTGTTAATATAAATGAGATAATTTACCTTTTATTATTAAACTGTGAATATCATTCCTTGGATTCAGAAACTACATTGACATTCACTTGGTGTCACAGTGTATAGCTTACTGCAGATATTCAATACATCCTGTCTTAGCAGACCATAGCTATGATGGGACACCATGACCACAGTAACTCTTATAAAAGAAATTGTTTAATTGGGGCTTGCTTACACCTCAGAGTTTTAGTCCATTATCATCATGGCAGGATGCATGGCAGCGTCCATGCAGTGCAGACATGGTACTAGAGAGAGAGAGCTGAGAGTTCTACACGTGCATCTACAGGCAACAGGAAGAGAATGAGCACCTGGACCTTGCTCTGACCTCTGAAGCACCAAAGCCCACTCCCAGTGAGAGTCTTCCTCTAAAAGACCACCCCAACTCCAACCAAGCCACATCTCTGAATTCTTCCAAGTAGTGCCACTCCCATATGACCACACATTCACATATATGAGCCTTTGGGGCCGTTCTTATTTGATCCACTACATTTGCTGTTACGGCTTCTTTAAGTTCCGGATGGATTCACTATATCTCTGCTTTTTTCTCTTCTTTGTTCAGTTTTTTTTTCTTTTTACAGTTTGTTTCTAAATAGTTTCCTATTCCTAACTTAATAATAATTAAACTTACACAGTTATATGAAGTTTATAAAGTTTTTTTTTATCTTTATTAACTTGAGTATTTCTTATTTACATTTCGATTGTTATTCCCCTTCCCGGTTTTCAGGCCAACATCCCCCTAAACACTTCCCCTTCTCTTCTATATGGGCTTCCCCTCCTCATCCTCTTCCCATTACCACCATCCCCCCAACAATCACGTTCACTGGGGGTTCAGTCTTTGAAGGACCAAGGGGTTCCCCTTCCACTGGTGCTCTTACTAGGCTATTCATTGCTACCTATGAGATTGGAGCCCAGGGCCCAGTCCATGTATAGTCTTTGGGTAGTGGCTTAGTCCCTGGAAGCTCTGGTTGCTCGGCATTGTTGTTCATATGGAGTCTCGAGCCCCTTCAAGCTCTTCCAGTCCTTTCTCTGATTCCTTCAACAGGGGTCCCGTTCTCAGTTCAGTGGTTTGCTGCTAGCATTCACCTATGTATTTGCTGTATTCTGGCTGTGTCTCTCAGGAGAGATTACATCTGGCTCCTGTCGGCCTGCACTTCTTTGCTTCATCCATTTTATCTAGTTTGGTGGCTGTATATGTATGGGCCACATGTGGGGCAGGCTCTGAATGGGTGTTCCTTCTGTGTCTGTTTTAATCTTTGCCTCTTTATTCCCTGCCAAGGGTATTCTTGTTCCCCTTTTAAAGAAGGAGTGAAGCATTCACATTTTGATCATCCGTCTTGAGTTTCATGTGTTCTATGCATCTAGGGTAATTCAAGCATTTGGGCTAATAGCCACTTATCAATGAGTGCATACCATGTGTGTTTTTCTGTGATTGGGTTACCTCACTCAGGATGATATTTTCCAGTTCCAACCATTTGCCTATGAATTTCATAAAGTCATTGTTTTTGATAGCTGAGTAATATTCCACTGTGTAGATGTACCACATTTTCTGTATCCATTCCTCTGCTGAAGGGCATCTGGGTTCTTTCCAGCTTCTGGCTATTATAAATAAGGCTGCTATGAACATAGTGGAACATGTGTCTTTGTTATATGTTGGGGCATCTTTTGGGTATATACCCAAGAGAGGTATAGCTGGGTCCTCAGGTAGTTCAATGTCCAATTTTCTGAGGAACCTCCAGACTGATTTCCAGAATGGTTGTACCAGTCTGCAATCCCACCAACAATGGAGGAGTGTTCCTCTTTCTCCACATCCTCACCAGCATTTGCTGTCACCTGAGTTTTTGATCTTAGCCATTCTCACTGGTATGAGGTGAAATCTCAGGGTTGTTTTGATTTGCATTTCCCTTATGAATAAAGATGTTGAACATTTCTTTAGGTGCTTCTCAGCCATTCAGCATTCCTCAGCTGTGAATTCTTTGTTTAGCTCTGAACCCCATTTTTTAATAGGGTTATTTGTCTCCGTGCAGTCTAAATTTGTGAGTTCTTCGTATATTTTGGATATAAGCCCTCTATCAGTTGTAGGATTGGTAAAGATCTTTTCCCAATCAGTTGGTTGCCGTTTTGTCCTAACCATAGTGTCCTTTGCCTTTGCAGTTTTATGAGATCCCATTTGTTGATTCTTGATCTTAGAGCATAAGCCATTGGTGTTTGGAAGCATCTCGAACACATGGGCACTGGAGAAAATTTCCTGAACAAAACACCAATGGTTTATAAAGTTTTTATCTATTCTATGAGCATAAAGGACATTGAAACAACCACAAGTTTAAAACACCTTTAAAAGTGTTCTTATCTATATTTCTCATTATAAAAGTATTTTAATAATAAGAATTATGTGGTTAAAATGCTCATTTAATAAAATATAGTATACTTTATTTTATTTGATATATTATGTATTTATAAAATATAGGTTATATATTATAAAATATAATAGAAACGCTTTTAGAATTAAAGTCTGCTCTGGCGCCAAGGTAATGTAATGTAGATAACTATGTGCCTCACACATTCACAAGGCCTACTATCTCCCATGCTATTTGTTTGGGCCTTAATATATGGAAAACAGCTATGGTTCTGACATTCAATTTAAATTATATGACTCTAGGAGAAGAGGATGGAAACCACCCGGACATGTAAACAGATTCTCATACTCTGATAGTGGAACTGTTATGACATCGAAGCCTCCAGTATTTTGGAATGACAGGACAATGTTATCAGACAAAGACCTTTGGTCAAGGTATATTTCCTAGGGAAGTCACTACAGGAAAGGGGTGCTAGAAAGCCAGAGTTGGCAGCTAGTTCCATAAGGAAGGGGAAGGAAAGAGCGAGCAAGCAACTGGATGACTGGAACGTGTTTTCAGCAATTTGGCTAGACCATCTCAACTAGGTCTTCTAGTTTCCCCACAGCTTCTTTGAAGACAGGTACAACCATGCACTCCTACTTTTCCTTTACTGGATTCACTGGATAAGGCCACGTGAATTGATGATATGAGTTTTCAAGTCCATATCCTAGGCTTGCATCTCTCTCACCAAATTAATGAGCGGTGGGTTTTGAATTTGTAATTTTTTATTTTTGTTTGTTTGTTTGTTTATTTTTACACTCCCGATCTTATTCCCCTCCTGATCCACCCTCCTACTGTTCCACATTGCATACCTTCTCCCCACCTCTATCCCCCCTATCCCCCCTATCCCCATCTCCACCAAGATATCCCCACCCTGCCCACCCCATCAGACCTCTAAAGTTGCGAGGGCCTCCAGTCTCTTGAGGGTTAGGTGCATCTTCTCTGACTGAACACAGACCTGGTGTCCTCTGCTGTATGTGTTGGGGGCATCGTCTCAGCTGGTGTAGGCTGCCTAGTCGGTGATCCAGTGTCTAATAGATCTCAAGGGTCCAGGTTAATTGAGACTGCTGGTCCTCCTTCAGGGTTGCCCTCCTCAACCTCCTTCAGCTTTTTCCTAATTCAACCACAGGGGTCAGCAGTTTCTGTTCGTTGGTTGGGTGTAAGTATCTGCATCTGACTCTTTCAGCTGCTTGTTGGATCTTTTGGAGGGCAGTCATGATAGGTCCCTTTTTGTGAGCACCTCATAGTCTCAGTAATGGCTTCAGGTCTTTGTGCCTCCCCTTGAGCTGAAACCCACTTTGGGCCTGTTGCTGGACTGTCTTTTCTTCCAGCTCTTCTCCATTTATATCCTTGACGTTCTTTCAGACAGGAAGAATTATGGGTCAGAGTTTGACCGCAGGGTAGCAACCCCATCACTCACTTGATGCCCTGTCTTTCTGCTGGAGGTAGGCTCAACAAGTTCCCTCTCCTGACTGTAGGGCTTTTCATCTAGGGACACCCCCCCCCTCTTTGAGTTCTGAGAGTCTTTCACTTTCCAGGTCTCTGGTACATTCTGGAGGGTCCTCCCAACCTCCTTCCTTCCTCCGGAGGTCACCTGTTTCCATGCTTTCTGCTTGCCCTCAGGGCTTCAGCTCTTTTCCCCCACCTAATATCAGATCATCTTCCCCTCTTGCCCCACCCCTCACCTTTCCTTTCCCTGTCCCTCCCTCTCCCCTTGTGGTTGCTTTCTTCTCCCTCCCAAGTGGGACTGAGGCATCCTGATTTGGGCCCTTCAGTTTGTTGATCTTTTTGAGTTCTGTGGACCATATCTTGGGTATTCTGTACTTTTTCTTTGGCTAATATCCACTTATTAGTGTGAACATACTGCGCATGTCCTCTTATATCTGAGTTACCTCACTCAGAATGATAGTTCCATCCATTTGCCTCCAGAAGTCATGATATCCTTGTACTTAATAACTGTGTAAATGAACCACATTTTCTGTATCCTTTCATCTGTCATGGCAGATCTGAGTTATTTCCAGCTTCTGGTTATCACAAATAAGGCCACAATGAACATAGTGGAACATGTACCCCTGTGGCATCGTTTAAGTATATTCCCAAGAGTGGTATTTCTTGGTCTTTAGGTAG
Source organism: Rattus rattus (assembly GCF_011064425.1). NCBI lineage: Eukaryota > Metazoa > Chordata > Mammalia > Rodentia > Muridae > Rattus > Rattus rattus. Next base: position 103,545,694 of record NC_046159.1, on the reverse strand, counting down.
GTCTACCTCTAATTTTCTGAGAAACCTCCAAATTGATTTCCAGAGTGGTTGTACCAGTTTGCAATTTCACCATCAATGAAGGAGTGTTCCTCTTTCTCCACATCCTCACCAACATGTGTTGTTACCTGAGGTTTTGATCTTACCCATTCTGACTGGTGTAAAGTGGAATCTCAGGGTCGTTTTGATTTGCATTTCTCTGGTCACTAAGGACTTTGAGCATTTCTTTAGGTGCTTCTCTGCCATTCGAGATTCCTCTGCTGTGAATTCTGTTGGATTCTATACCTCATTTTTGATTGGGTTGTTTGTTTGGTTTTTGGTGGTTAGCTTCTTGAGGTCTTTATATATTTTAGATATTAGCCCTCTATAGGAATTTTAATTAAAGAAAGTTCTGCTGACACAGAGCTTGAATCTATTAACAATGTTTTGTCCAGTGACTATCTATGATTCCACTTTAGAATAGACTACGTATGTAAAAAACATGTCAGCTTTTGAAAAGAAAGATGATTTAAACTCATCAGGAGTGATCACTCTTTTAAAGTGGGTAGGCACATTTCCTGAAGCCTGAATAATGAATGCAATGTTTTGTACAAAAATGCCCTCTCCATAAATAAGTTATGTGGGAACTTCAGCCCAACTTATCCCAAATGGGATGTTACAAATCATTGTATTCTAAATTCCTGCCCTTCTTCAATACTTTTCAAATTTGAACTCTAACAGGATTGAGATTTCTAATCTTCAAAATGCTAAAAAAGCAAGGAATATTGGCAATAACTTTATCTAGTTTAATACCATAACAAGTATAATCGTAGCCTAAACATCTATATTAATGAGGAGCCTGGAGTTAGTAATGGATAAGAAGCCAGAAAGAAGTCAGAAAACATAATAAGAACTGATCTATTGGCAACAGATGTGAGCATGTCCAGTGAAATGTTGTGTTTTATATAATACCAACTGGAGTCTCTGTTCACACTCTACCAACAGACACATTCATAACCTTGATGCCTAATTTTCCCTTGTTGTGCTTCTTTGAGTGTTCTCTTAAATGTCTTGCTGTATATTTACCTCTAAACTGAATCTCCCAAATAAAGGTGATTGGGCAGGCTTTATAAACAGCCAGCTGTGATCAGGAAATGAGCTGTAGGATCTCGTAAGTGGTAATCAATTTGGAATTAGCCTTTATATAATACAAATGCACATCAGCAGTGGCAAACTGATTTCTGATTTCATCCCAGGTCTGATCCTGGCTGCTCAGAACACTGTGATTTCCTGTATTAAATCCCAGATCTGAGGAGTGTCTTAGATAAGGCACAAAGTGCCATACCCCGACTTACACTTTTGCATTGAGTATAGGCTGGGACGAGGAGAGCTAAATGATCCCAAAGACATTGCTCTCACCTAGCACTTTGCAAAAGCAAAATCAGAGCTTGGAATATTTTAAAATATCTCCAGAGCCACCATGTATAAGATAACAGAAGTCAAGCAACACACAAGGAAATGACACATGAGTAAACGTAGTAAAGCAACATCCATAAGAAGTGCGTACTTTCTAAGGAAAGAAGGGAGAGTAGATTGGGGAGGGAGGAGGATAAGAAGGACTGGGACTGGGAAGGAATGAGGGAGGAGAGACTGTGGTCAAGATGTATTATATAAGAAAAGACTAAATTAATTTAAAAAAGAATTGCACAATCCAATTGTCAGTCAATTGCTTTAGTCTCTGTTACAATAGCAAGGAGCCTTAGAAACTAACTCAGAAGGATAAAAAGAATAATTTTGATGCAGACTTTGAAGGTTAGAGTTCATGAGGTAATGGCTTCATCCTTATGATCCTGTGACACTGCAGCATATCATAGGAGCAGAATGTGGGGGCCTACAACTGTTTATGTCATGTACACAGAGAGAAAGGGAACATGAGGATGCAGACCCTCACCTGTCTTTAGGGTCAGGTCTTCCAGACTCTGAACCTCTCTAACTAAGTTGCATCCTTTAATGGTTTCACCATTATCTAATATAATACCCTGAATACTCAGTCTTTATCACATGGACCTTTGGACATGATTGAAGATCTAACCCAAAGCATTTATTTGGGTTTCAGCATTTTTAAAAATTGAATTATAACTATATCATTTCCTCCCTTATAATTCCCAAACATGTCTACCCTCTTATCACATCCATAGACTACTTCCATTCCTGTTACATATACAAATACAAGCATTTATATACAAGCTGCTGAGTCCATTCATGTAGCCTACATGTATATGTTTCTAGGGCTGACCACATGGTATAAGATAACCAATTAGAAGCTCATCCCTAGAAAAGACTACTTTTCCCTCTCTCAACAGTTGTTAATTGCTTGTTTAACTCTACATAAAGTAGAGAACTAATGCGATTTTTCCATTATCTTGGGATGTCAGAACTACTCAGACCTTGTTCAGGAAGATGTGTTGTTGAGATTTTATGGGCATAGCCTCCTACACTTGTCTTAGCCAAAAGGACAAGAAGTGACACAGCCCCCTTATCGTGGCTATAAGGCACACTATCATAGCAGACTTACTAGACTTCTGACTCTTGTAATTTTTCTGAACATTCTCCATGTTTCTTGAGTCTTGGATGCAAGAGTTATATTATGGACATATCCATTAGGGATAGACACCCATAGTCAGTTATTCTCTGCATTTTGATCATTTGCAGCTTTCTGTAAAGATCTCCTGCTGGAAAAAAATTGATACAGTATAACATTTACACTTATTGTCGATTTTAATGATATGTATTTAGACTATATGTAGGAATTATACTGATTTAGGAAAGTAGCAGTATTAAGTTTTTCTCTAGATCTTTGTCCCCACTAATCTCAGGTATTTGGCTGTTTCAGTGCCAGGCATGATTTCCCTCCTGTTAACTGAGAATTAGATCTAATTAAACAGCTGTTGTTTATCACCAACACACAAGCGCCCCTATTATGCCTTTAGGGATATCTTGATCACCCTTGATCCCCAAAGGTTCCCATCTCATAATGGAAAATGTCTTCAATCAGTCTGTGAAACTCTAACTGTTGCAGAATTACTCAAAAGTTAAAGTCTAGAGAACTTACCTGAAACTCAAAGAGTTCTTATAAAAGGAAGCAAGGGCATAGTGGCCACAGAGCAGAACAGCAAGTATGAGATGAGCGGGTGCATTGTGTCCAAGGGCAGCCAACAGTAGGTTCCTCAAATGGACTCAGTGCATTCTTACACCCTTCCCTACTTCCATCATGGTCCCATGTTATCAGTGAGGAAATTTCCCCTCTATTGGGACAATGATATGCAAATTAAGCACCAAATTAAACTCTCAGGAAAACTTCAAAAATAATATAAAATAAAAAAATCACACATTTCTAAGAAAAAAATGGTGAGATCAACCCAGAATGAATGGTCCTATTTTAAATAGAATAAATAAAAAAATTAATTATGAAGAGGGGGCAACCTAAAGCAAGACTGGAATGCAGCAGATCAAAATTAAAGCCTAATCTCCATGGCTAACATCCAGGACACACTGCGATGAGCCTTGAGCTATTAGTAACTTGGATGCCCTTTTTCTGTTTTGGATGATTGCAGCCCACATGGCCGCTTACTTGCCTTTGTTAGGTGCCTGTAGCTTTGCATGAAGATAACATGCTTCTGATGGCTTCCATTTTCAGCATTCTGAAGTTCCATCTCGATTCACAAAACAGACTTCTGCACATCACCAGATATATTTCAGTAATAAATAAATATTGCCCATGTGTTGGTATCAGTCCAATAAAATGATTTATGGCATGCAATTAAAAGAAAACAATGAGCAAAATATCTGTTAAGTATCTTCTCAGTTTTTTTAAAGTATATAGAACATTTGCAGTTTGTAGACATAACAAAAGAGGAGAAAGGAAAAAAATGCATTAGCATAATAACTTTGGAGTTTATTGAAGGGGCTCACTGAGAAGTGTAGGTATTTTCACAACCATGTGGGGGAAAAGGAGATGTGGTGCTCACACTGACCTGTGTTGAGATTGAACAAAGAATTGATTAAGTTAGACATTTGATGGGCTACCCAGTGAGGGAAGGGATTGATTGAAATAAACACCCCTGACTTAAATGAGACACCAGAGCAAATTCAATTTTTTTGGGATTCCCCTAAGAAATCAATTCCATAGTGTATTTGTATGTAAAAGAATAAAATAAAAAGGGAACTCATGTAGATAAAATTGTCTTCCAGTGCTGCTGAATTGGTAGCATCCTGAAGTTCCTATCAAAACCAAGCTAAAGCAGGACTGTTGAATTATATGCCTTCAATCCAAGACAAGCACCCATGAATGTAGCTAAATTCAATCCATACTTCCCAGGCAGGCTAGGATATCTCTTATTGATCAACATTAGTGTACATGTCAAGAATATGGAATAAAAAGCTCAATTATATCTCAGACACTAACAATATGAAGTAACAACAAATCAGAGAGAAAATAACTACTTTAAAATGTCTAAAGTTATAACAGTGAAAACAGAAGAGCCTTAAGAAACTGTTAGGTACAGATAGAACAAGTAAATAAAATCCCCACCAGTGAGAGTTGTGGTTATTAAAACTTAGACTAAAGTTAACGTAAAATGTGCAAGTAAAAGAAAATTGATAATATAATTAACCTAAGAAGCTTTGCTGTTGGAATGCAAAAGGATTTTGCTAGTGTAAATAGTTCAGTCATAACTTAGAGAGTAAAATATAATCTTAGCTTACAACCTAGTGATCTCACAGTGAGATAAATACCAAGGAGATTAAATATACACATCAGTGTAATAACCAGGCATGATGGAATGTTTATGAATGAAGGGATTGTATTTATAATCAACTTTGTGAAGTAATATACTCTAGTGATATCATCATGCCTGCAGTGGAAGATAATTGAATAAGAGGAATTCACAAATGATACAGGTAAAATTGTGCATGAATATATGAATATTGATTACCTAGATGAAACAAAGAATACAGGCTTATAAGATAATATGGTACACTATTCATATATAATATAATTAAATATATATGTATTATACATATATATGTTATATACATGAAAGAATATATATATATATATATATATATATATATATATATAACACACACATTTGGTCCTATTGGGATGTCAGTAGCTAGCTGTATTGAGTGTTAGTTGATATAGTAGGGCCTGGCCCACTGTGGGGGAAACTATGCTCTAGGCAGGGTGCTGGGTTGTATATGGCAGTTAATGAATCATGCACCTGCATATGAGATAACAGGCAGCATTCCTTTCCAGCTTCTTCTTCAAGTTCCTACTTGAGTTTCTGTCCTAACTACTCTCATTGATAGAATGTTTCCTGGAAGTGTAAACCACATATACCCTCATCCCAGTTAAGTTGCTTTCAGTCAGATTCTGTATTATAGTAACAGAAAGGAAACTAGCACAGATAGCATCCTGGGAGGGGTAAATATCATTAGTGATGAAAGAGAGTTGACTACAAAGGAAACTAAGGACACTGAGAAGGTAGTGATGAAACTTATACATGTTGATTATGGTGATTGCTGTATAACTCTGCATTTGTCAGAAATCATAATGCTTAAGGGAAAATGGGTAAGTTCTATTATTTGGAAATTGGAAGTCAAAAATAAAATTTATAATATAAATTAAAACAACTGAAGGCAATTTGTTATAAATTACATGACTTTAGACCAACCCACCTGGTGAGACTTCACCAAAAAATTAGCTGGGAGATTAATCTATGATTAATGTATTTAACAATTAAGTCACTGCAGTTGCTAACTGACACTTCTCAAAAAATGATTGATATAAAATATGTAATGATACAATAAACAATTTTAATCAAACAGACATTGAGAGGACTATATCCATTAAACCATAACAGGAAGCAGATGCTTGTTTAGTCTCTGTTAATTGAGTGGCACTGTTAGCAGTGTTAAAGAACACTATTCACAAAAATGAGTGTTCTAGTAGCTGGCTGCAGTAGATAACATTACCATATCTAAGTGTGAAGGCATGCACAGGGCCTAGTGTGAAGACTTCGTAAATTACTTGACTTGAAAGTCCAAGCATATATGTCTTATCCCCACAACCCACATAAAGGTACCAAGTATGGTGACATTTTGCTGATAATCTCAACAGTGGGGAAGACAGAAGCAATTAGATTCCTGAAGTGCCCTAACCATCTAGTCTTGCCTAATTAGTGTTCTCTAGATCAATAAGAAACCCTTTCTCAAGGGAAGTTGGCAGTGTTTCTAAGAGTGACAGGCAAGATTGTCCTCTGGCCTTACTCTGTCTTCTGGATCTTCCATTTCAGCAATTTCTCCTGTGTGGTTTCCTGAGCTTGGGGGAAGTGGTGTAAATGGCCTATTTAGGGTTGAATAACTAAACATAGCTTAGCTTCAGATCTTGAGTAGTCATCCATCTCTAGATTAGAAAGAGAAACTTCTCTGAATGCTGCTCAAAGTGGCATTTATAAATGGGTATAAACCTAAAAACCTAGAAATCAGCATGGTACCATATCCACCTAGCTAAACAACAGCAGTGAATCCTTTCCAGGGCCCAAGAACACCTAAGTATGGCTTTTGATTGGCTTTATGTTACTATTTGTGGATTCCCCCTTGTAGAACAGGCCTAAGATTCAACCAAAGAGTGGATGGTGATAAGCAAAACTATGCCATTATGCACCAGTGGACATATCTTGCCTAGAAAGTTGGTATTGTAGTTGATAGGGTTCCCTTCCAGCAGCCTTGATAGTGTCAACCCTGTTCCTGCCTTAGTTTTCTATCTTGAGACCAATGTGTATGTGTGGTTGCAATATACCCCAATCAAAATCCTCAAAATATATATTATATAAAACATATAAGTGATCACATATATCACTTATATGACTATATCATATGGTTATTATAATCATTTACACTTTACAGATTAAGTGTTTGGGACATAAAATTTGAAAAACTTCTCCATGGTCACATCAAGTAATGAGTATGAGATTCAGAAATCAGGAAACTTGATCCAATTCTGTGACATCTAGACTCATAAATTGATGAAAAATAAAAAGTAAGAGTAGATATAAATGTACATACACTACTAGAATCATGGGATAGACTAATTCATTTGTGGTTCTTTACATATTTTTATCTTTGGGCTTCAATTTCCAAGTTTTATGGTCGAATCTGTTTTCTTTTTTTTTCCAGAATTCCAAGTGGCAATAAATGACATTTATTCTGAAACAACCATCTTTGTGTTGCTGAGGTTTCATCCTTACAGAGTCCTTATGTCATTTACTGTTGAAATATAGGTGTGACATCATTTGATCCTATTGAAAACTTCTGGGGAGAAAGGCTGAGTATATTTGAAAAGGAAAACTGGATGAGGTGAGTTTTCAGCCTTGAGTAAAGAATGGTCTTGGAAATGATTTACTGAATGGACTCTTCTGACCCATATCCAGAAATAAGCCACAAGAGCAGCTGTGAAATGTAGAATTGAAAATTGAAGACTTGTACTGATGTGTAATTTGTCCCCAAAATGAGGTAGCATGCATCAGCAGACCATACTGTTGTGGGAGACAATAATTTAGGTGAACAAAAACTGAGAGGATTCTGGTGGTAGTAAAGACCCTGCAGAATAATTTTCTTGACCTGTCTTCTATCTACCTGATACCAACACATGTGCCAAAAAAGAGATGGAAATCCTATTGAATTAGATACAGAAATGTGTGCATGTGGCCAGAATATTCCTTTTTCTGTGTAAAGAGCATGAAGACTTCTGGTATCTCAACAGTGGGGAAAATACTGATATAATTAGTGGAGGAAAGAGTAGGTGAAGGGAAATGCAAAGACAAAAAGACAGATGGATCCAGAAAACTAAGTGGTTAGAACTTCTGAATAGTTCTAGCATTGAATGTACAGGATAGAGCTTGAGACAGAACAATCCACTGAGTATTATTTTAAAAAAAAAGGATTATGTAAAAAATGTAAAAAGTACAGCAGGGGAATAGCTACATCAATGAACCACAGAAAAGTAAAAATTAGGAGAGAATAACTTTTTCTTACAGAAGTTTATGAGGCTAGAAAGAAAATGTTAAAAGCAAAACCATTTCACATTTCTTCTACTCAGAAGATGTTTCTGTTATCTGGACTCATTTACCAAAGTTAAGAGATTGAATGCTTTGTTTGTGGGGAACTGATCAATATCAGAGAGTAGAAATAATAAATCTGCCTTTGGTGGTTGCCCAATTAAATGGCTCATGTAGATCATTCTGTAGTGAACTCAAATGCTACAGAAACAGTCTCAAGTGGATTTCTGTCACTTATTGACTGTTTAGACTCTCCAAATTGGTGCACTTAAACTATCCCTGTACCCTGAAAACAAGGAGAACTCAAATGAAAATCAGAAGAGAATTAAATATTAAATAGGGAGGATTATGAAGAGAGTATCGAAGAGGAAAACTAATCTATTTTAAGGCCATCAAAGAACCTATGTGAATATAATTATCAGAGTAATCATTAAGACAAAAAGAAGCAAATGTCGGTGTCACTGATGTGGAAAACATGGAAAATGGGGCTCCTTAAAATCCCTAACTTTGTTGATAGGACTATGAATTAGCATAGACATTAAAGAAAATGGTATAGAGATTTAAAAAGAAAACTAAAGGGCAAGCTATGATGAGATCCATCAATCCCTTTACTGGGCAAATATTCAAGGGAAGAGAGATCAGTATGCTGGAGCGATGTCTTCCCTTGCCTGTTTAATGAGGCAGAGTTCCCAGTAGGCAAGATGCACAGTCAGCTCAGGCATCAATAGACAGATGAGTGAGTGAAGAAAGGGCAGGAAATATGCAGAGTGGTGAGCTGCCAAAGAGAAGAGATAAATCCTATCAGTTGCACCAATATAGGTAGGATAACTCATAGACAGAGAGAATATGTTAATGGTTATCAGGAATCTGGCATGGGTGTTGGGTAGAAAGGATATAGTTTTGTTAATGGAGGTGGGAGTGCAGATGGATAGGAAAAATTGCTTCTGATATAGCACAGGAGGATAACTAGTTAAACACTGCATATTTCCAAATAACTAATACAGGGGACTTTGAATGCTGTTAAACTGTCTTGGTTAGGGTTTTACTGCTGTGAAGAGACTCCATGACCGAGGCAACTCTTATAAGAGCAAACTTGTAATTGGGGCTGGCTTATAGGTTCAGAGCTCAGTCCATTATCAGCAAGGCAGGAAGCACGGTAGCACCCAGACAGACAGGATGCTGGAGAAGGAGCTGAGAGTTCTACACCTTGTTCTGAAGACTGACTCTCATTTGCCTAGGAGGAGGGTCTCAAAGCTCACCCCATAGTGACACACTTCCAACAAATCCACACTCCCTAGTATTGCCGCTCCTTGGGTCAAGCATATTCAAATCACCACATAACCTAAAAAATTTCCAAGATGATGAATATGCCAGTTAACTTGGTTTGATCATTACAAACCTTATACATAAATTGGAATTTATATTTAGCTCCTTAAACACATGTAGATTTTATATGTGGAATGTTTTTAATCAAAAAGTAAACATCAAGCTTGGGTGTAGACAGAGGGTCCCTGTCATCCCCACACTCTTCGTGTGCCTAGGCTACATGTCAACTGGTTGGTTATAGCTTGGTCTTTCTCAGCATGTCGATTCTTATTCCTGTTTTACTGTATTTGTTCTCATGTTCTTGTCCATCTGCAAACCTCCCCTCAAACTTCATCAGAAAACATTGCACTAGCAAAAATAAAACGATGGATAATAGAACACATAAAATAAAGTTAGAGGATCAACCACAAAGTTTATGCACTAAATAATCAAGATTTCTGTTAAGAACATTGAAAACAGAGGGAGAAAGCTTGATATTTCAAGGCAAGCACTGAATACCATAGTTGTATGATTAACAGTACCTGTCAAGTATGCAAACTCATAACATAAAACACCTACTCCTACACACAAGTACTGTAAAACTTAAAAACCAGAGAACAAGAGATTATTAAAATTTCCAGAAAGAGGTAAAGAAAGAAAACTTGAATAGAAAACAACAAAAAACTTGAAAAATATAATATTGGAAACTTGACTATTACTAAACATTTATAAGTATAAAAATATTGATTCTGCATGCAATTCTATCTTTAATTAAATTGGAAGTCAAAGACAAAAAATCCCTTAAAAAACAAATAACTTCTTAATTTTCCCATCTAGGGAGTAATATAAGTACCTTTTAAGAGCAGAGGTAATGCAGGAAGTTCGATCTTTAACACAGAATAGAGTAAGGAAGAATTTTCACAACAGGCAGGCCTAGGTGAACAACTATACACTGGGCCTGGGGAAAACCAAGTCCAGGCTGGACCATGTGATCTCAGCACTGCAAAGCTCATGTCTCTAAAGGAGAGGAGAAGTAGGCAGAAAAATTGATGTCTTGGCATCTCCTCAGAGAAGGCATAGAATTCCAAAGCATCTGAAGAAAACATCCAGAAGAAAAGTTGTAGCTGACTTTCCTAGTTTCTTTTGATCAAATATGGCCATTTTGCTTCTGCTTAATGCTAGGTTTTTACTGCTTTAGATGGAACCCGATGAAAAGGTTTTTGTTCCTACTCAATTCTCCATTTTTCATCTCTGTATCAGGGGTTGCCCATGTACATCACTTTCCACTACAATTGGAGAAAGGAGAATGAGAAAGGAGAAACATGTTATGAGCTAGCTTGCTGAAAAGATGCTACGTGGGACTAGTATTATATTAACATAGCTAACAACAATGAGAACTCATGGAGACACTGTAGAAAAGAAGTTAGGTGTACATATATTCAACACTTACCAGTAGTATGATATTTGAGATGAATAAAAGAGAGTTGTAAGCACACCTCAAATTGTGACTATGCACTTCAGTCATCCATGTAGAAATGCAGGTAAGAAACTGTTATGGGAAACTGCACTAGTCTGTCACAGGGAACCCTATTAATGCTTAGGATACCTCATGGCCATCTGTCTCAAGACCAAAGTGGAGTGGCACAGCTACAGATGTGAACATCAAAGAAAAAGAGCATACTCATGCCCGTGCCCTCTATTTCTTTAAACACAAGGTGGGGAGACATTTCTTCTGCAGTCAAGGAGAAGGGCACATGTGGCCAATTTTATATCCTCATCTGTTTTTCTGATAGATACCCCAGAACTGTTTACCGAGTTTCATGAAGAATTATTCATCACACCATTTTATTATTCTCATAGAACCGAAGTCTTAGTTATTAGCTCTTTCCTCTCTCAGCCATACATCTTTTTACAGGGAGTAGTTATTTATCAGTATGTGAAGGCGGCTACTATATGCTTTTAGATTCAGAGAACATACTTAGAGCCCCTTCTCTTATGTGCAATTCAGAGTTCCGGAGTTATTTGCTTTGAGAAACTGTACTTCATCTTCCCATCCCAACCAATTTGTCTTCCTTGAGCAATCATCTACCATCTTTCCATAGATACATTTTTATACTTCCCAGATTTATAGCCTAAAGGAGAAAGATCTGATTTAGTCACCCATCGTGCAACTGAATAAGATGCCCTATTTTTTTGAGAGAAGTCACAGTTTATCACAAAAGAAACCTGGCTATCTGCACAACCTTGGCCCTAGAATCAGAAGTCTGAGGTCCCAAGGAAGCTCACTTGATTTCAGAAGGTTAGGACCATCGAGTCATTATCTCTCTGCATCCCATGCCACTCCAAAGAGACTTACCATGTTCTTCTTACTACTATGCATTACTGCTGTTTTTGCATGAAGTTAATTCAAAGTTGACACAAATGATAATCAAAGTAGACTCAGCCTCCAGTTCAAAAAATGTTCTACCATTTTCTGATTCATCTTTTGTCCTATACTGAAAATTGACATAGACACTTTCTGGCCAGTGCTATATTTGCCTGTTGCAGTTTTCAAGCAGAATTAAAGAAACTGCAATCTGAATGATCAGGTAGTGATAATTGTTTGCTATGCAACGAGAATGCATGAGGTCTGAGACTTGAATTGAATGCTTGTTTCTGCATATTCAGACCTCATGGTTCAATTGCTATACTATAAAAAGCCTTCGGTTCTCTGCATCTGCCCAACCATCCACTGTTCCTTCGAAAGTAGTCCTCTCTTCTCAAAATTCTCCAAGTCCCTTCCTATGAAGTCTGATTTGTAGTTAGCAAAATGAATTCCCTTTCTTGACAAAATAAATTCCTTTATTTATAAGTAATATGTTTGGCAGGAAAACAGTAGCTAGGCTAAAACAAGATGGGTTGAGCCTTTTGAACATGTTCTATATTTTGAGAACTCTTGCCCTGGGGAAGGAATACCCTTTCATCTCTGCTTTGTGTTGTCTCTACTCCACTCCAACTTTCTTCTTACTTTCTTCATGAAGGAAACCAGAGGATGCTTACAAAGTGTCCATCAAAAGTTCGATGATTCCATGTAGCATTTGGTGAGTCTCAGGCTCTTTTATTGAATCTCTCTACACTCTAAGGGAAACCATATGGCTAAAGTATCATGACATTCTACCACATTGATGAAAATATACCCTAGATTACGCTGATGTTTTAATTTCCTGCTAACATTCAATGATGGAATGATCATTTCAGAGTGCAGAACAGTTACAGAGAATAAGGTCAGAAGATCCAGACCAGTGAACAGAGATACATATGACCACTGTTCTCCATTTTATTTTACAAGTTCGTGGTCCCTATGTGCTCCTACTAAGAAGCCTATTGGCTTTTCTCCATATTTCCAATTACCTGGGGACCAAGTCTTTGAGAATCAAACATGAGAAACATGCGCAAATACACACACACACACACACACACACACACACACACACACACACACACACACACACACACACACACAAACACACAGCTAAAGAAGTGGTTTCCAGAACTCACATGGTGGTTACTAATTGCCACTAACTCTACTTAAGAACAACCAATGGCCTGTTCGGGTCTCTGTAAGCCTCAGCATGCACCTAGTGCACAGAAACTCATAGAGGCACATATGTAAAAATAAAATATGTTTTTGCATAGAGAATATTTTAAGTATTTTTATTTATATGATAGAGCTAAATTTACCAGCATATAGAAAGAAGGAGAAATATTAACATGACTGGAAAACTATGCACTGAAAGTCCCATAGCATGGGCACTACATCAAGTATCTATTTTTAACTGTGGAAAAAAAGGTAGGAAGATGTATTTGGAAAGCTCAAAGGATTTGTCATACTAGAAAAAAAGGTAAACCAACTCTACTTATAGGTTTTGGGTTTTAAAAACAGAAGAAAAGAGGAAGTTACTTCTTTTTTAGGTCCTTCCCCAACCCCCACGACTGAAATATGCTCCTCTAGGATTTCAAAGCCTTGCTTTCACAGGTCCTGTAACTTAAGCCAGAGACAAGAGGAGCGACTATAGCATCATGCGCCTGTTTCCTAATGCTGACTCTTTCTATGGACTCTCGCTGTGTGGCCCCCTCCATGTGCTTGTGGGTCCTTCTGGCAGCACTTCACTAGACTGCTTCTTTTCCTTCTGTACTTGCAGCTCCTTCCATGTAGTGGGTATTCCTCTTTCTACTCGACACCTGTCATCTCTTCCCTCTGCCTCCCTGCATCTCTATTCAGTTATTCATTTCTTAATTCATGTTCCCCAGGCTCGACGGTGACAGCTAAAGATGATTAGCATGCATGGGCTGTGAGTTGCTGCTTGTCATGTGCCTCAGTGATAAACGATGTCAACCGGAGGGAGGCAAGCCTCTTTCTTCCCCCAAAGAGTCCTCATTTCCCAAGTTGCGTTGCTATGAATTCGTTCCACCTAGAAAGTATACTTACTTCTTCAAAAAAAAATTGTTTACTCCAAAGTTGTACCTTTCCAATACCCAAAGTCTTCCTATGAGTTGAAGCTGTCCCTGTGACCTCCCCACCACCATTTCAGGTCTCTCCATACCCTTTATGTTGAAATAACACATTCCCTAAATGATATAATGAATGGGAAACAAAACAACAACAACAAAAATGAAAAGTTTCCATTTGAATTTTAAATAGGAGGGCAATTAATTCCTTAAAATAAAAAAAAAGTCTCCAAAGGAAGGAGTAAGTTTAACTGGGCTCTGTGGGGCAGCGTTCTTAGCTTTTTACATGTAAGATCCCTTCTAATGTGATCTTATATGTCTTCCATGTTTCTTCATTACTTAAATTCCTGGCGAGTCAGCAGTTACTGTCTGGCAAGATCCTGGGTGGGTAGGAGACCTGTAGCTAGGCAATCTGCATTTTAGTTACTTCCAAAACCAGTCTTATACAGTCAAATTTTAGAATTGGTTCTTTTAAAATGTCTAAGAATGGGGAGATGACATATGTGGTATTAAAGTTAGGAAACAATGCAAAAGAGTCCCAACTTCAGCCTTCACTTATGTCCAATAGTGGAGGAAATTGCATTCTACAAACTGATAGCAAGGGTGGGATCCCAGGAATCCAGAAACAGAGGCTTTGTAGGACAACATTAAAAGAAATTCTGAGTCTTATCATACAAGCAATCAATTGGGACCATTTTGATGTAATCATACTTACACTGTTAGAGGAGGGATCCTGAGTACAGAGAAGTCTGTTCCTGATAGAAATCATGGTGGAAAGACATCAGAATAAAGGAAAGAAAGCTGTAAATAAAAGAAAAATATATTTTTTGAATTTTCATTAGAAACTATTATATAAGTTCATTTTTATTGAGATATACAATGTAGTTTGAACACCCCTCCCTTATTGTACCCTCCCTTTTCCACCTCCCCCTCCTATTGGTCCCTTTTGTTCCCTTAGACTGTTTCCCCTCACTAGCCTGCCATTTGTAAGAGTAAGTGTGGTTTCATTTACACCCAGTGTAGAACCCACAAATGAGAGAAAACTTACTTGTCTTTCTGAGACTTATTTTGCTCAATCTGATTATTCCCAGGTGCATCTATCCATTTCCCTGCAAATGTCACTCTCCCTCATGGCCGAAATCCAATGTATATGGAACCTTCATTGGTTCAAGGACTTTGCTATTGTAAAGAGCAAATTCTTATTCAATAAGAATTGAATAAGAAGTAACTCTGTGATATGTGGACTCTGAGGCTCTTGAATGAATACCCACTAGTGGTGTAGCTGGTTCATGAGGTAGGTCTAAGTTTAGGCCATTGAGGTACCAATATGATGATTTTGATAGCTGCTGGATGGGTTTGCATTCCACTAGAAGTGCATAGGGTTCATTTCATCTAATCCTCACAGTTATTTCCTTGATCACTATCACTCTGACTGAAGTGAGGTCAAATACTAGTGTTCATTGCTATTTATATTTCTTTGACAGGTAGTATTATTGAATATACCTTTGCATCTTTAATCATTATTTTTACTTTATCTTTTGAGAATTCTTTGCCCATATCACCTGCCAATTATTAATTAGGCTATTTAATTTCTTATCATTTTCTTTTGGAGTTCTTTGTATATTCTAGATATGAATTCTCTGTGAGATATATAGCTAGCAAATAGTGTATACCATGTGTAGGATGGATGGTTCTTCACTAAATTAATTGTGTTCATTTTTGTATGAATGCATTTTAATTTCATGAGATCCATTTGTCAGTTGTTGGTTTTCCTTCCTGAGCTATTGGAATCTTATTTCGAAAGTCCTCACCTATGTTGATACACTGAGGTTATTTCCCCACAGGTTCCTCTGTTGGTTTCAGAGTTCAAGGTTCCACTAAGCAATTTGATACATTTGGAGTATATTTTTTTATATAAAAGCAATAAGAATCTAGTTTTGTTCTTGTACATGTAGGTATCCAGTTTCCCAGCACCATGTGTTGAGGAGGCTTTCTTCTGTTGTACATTGCTGACATCTTTGTCAAAACTCAGGCAGTTCTAGCTGTGTGGACTTATAGTTATGTCTTCTATTCTATGCCATTGATCTAAATGCATGCTTTGTACCAGTGCCATGCTGTTGTTACTCTTATGACTCTACGTTATAATTTGAGATCAGATATGATGGTACCACAGCATTCATTATTCTTTGTGCTCATGAGTGTTTTGGCTATCTGGGAATTTTTGTGATAGCATAAAAGTTGTAACATTTGTTTTTCTATTTCGATAAAGATTGATTTCTATAAAGATATGGTTGAAATTTTGTTGCAGACTGCCTTAGATCTACAGACATTAGTTTTTTCTTATTGTAAAAGTTTAGTTATAGAAGTCTTTCACTCCCTAAGTTAGGTTTACTGCAAGGTGTTTTAATTTTTGAGGCATTTTAAATAAGACTGTTTTGATGGATTCATAACATGTTTGCTAATGGAGATATTCATATGCATACTGCCATCTTGCTGAAAATATTTATCAGTTCTGAGAGTTTTTGGAAGGAGTCACTAGGGTATCACATATAAAATCCTATCATATAAAATAAGGGGTTTTATTCACTCCTCTTGTCTTATCTCTCCAGCTGTGACTTTGGGTACTCTACGGACTAAGAATGGAAAAAACAGACTCCTTGTCTTGTTGCTGATTTCAGTTGAAATCCCTTACAATTTTCCTCAATTTACACTACTGGCTATAGGGTTATCATGCACAGCCTTTATAGTGCTGATATATGTTCCTTCTATTCCAAGGTTATTCAGGCATTTTATCACAAAATGATGTTAGATTTTGTCAAAAGTCTAAAATATTTAATTAGTAGGTCATAATGAGGCAGGAATGTAAGAAGCATTGCCTCAACTACTCTGTTTATACCTTCATTCATAAACCACAGACAATGAATTGATGTAGTTGAAAGATTCTAAATTATCAGAAAAGAGGGAGACCCTCATAAAGAAAATATATATATATATATATATATGCCAGTTTAACTGCCTAGGCCAAAAAGAAAGAGAGGAATGTGATGTTACCCCAGCCTATCAAGGAACATCTGGGCAACTAGAATTGTCACTGCTATCCTGGCACTAGGAGCCCAGAGCCTAAAGACTCACTCTCCCACACTGCCAGATCCACTGCTTGGTGAGCAGGCGCTGCCAGATGCCGAGGGGAGAAAAGCAATACCATCTGTCTGTTTCCTTGTCACTTGACAATGCCTACCATTTTCAGAATAAAAGAAAAAGTGTTTGGAAGCTTCCGAAGTTTTGACCAAAGAGGGAATACTTTAAAAACAGTGTATAGTGATGAGAGTACGATGAACTTATAGGACAGACTATAAAAAGAAAGGTGAGACAAATCTATTCAATTTACTGCCAGAGATCACCATGAAACTCCTAGACCTGTCAGTTCCTGGCCGTGGCTCAGAAGGACCCACATGTTGCTGACCTTTGAATAACCAGCAACCTTAATTAACTTCCCACGCCTGGTTTGCACTGGATATCTAGACATTCTGGTTTTATCTATGCAAGGTAAAAGCTGGACCAAGCTAAATGAAACATTTCCAGGTGATTTCAATGCCCAATGCCTCAGGTGTAGGAGCCGCAGACAGGACTGGTAGCCAGTGTCATGCAGATAAGCATGTTAGGATAGCAGCAACAGCAGCAACAATGAGGGCCTGTATCAAATGTGTAATACTGTCCTTCACTTTCTGAAGCTTCCTAGGGGCTCTTGTCCTATATAAGGGTAAGGTCCTCAAGCAGAGTGAAGAACTGTTGAAATACACTTGTCATAATGTATGCTAAACCAAAGTCATAACTTGAACAGGTTACTCCAGCTACTTAAGTGTCCTTATAACACAAAACATTCCGATAGATTCTTCTTTTAGTGACAGGAATCACTCTGTTTATCATATTGGTTCATATAGTGCTAAGTGGCTTTATACACCTTCAAGAAAGCATTTCGTTTGTTGTGTTTTTCCAAAATTATCCAGGTGAAGGCAAAGCACAAAGAAACATTGCAGAACGAATGTGATCTCTGAGGTTGAAGAAGGTCTGAGGAAGTGAGCTTAGAGTTTATGCCTAGCCATTCTCTCATTGTGCATTTCACAGCAAAAGCTTATGCCTTGCGGGCATCTGAAATAAATCAACATGAAATATGAAGACATTTCTGGCCCAAACATTCTGTCTTCTCTTATATCTGTATTGCTTCATCATCATTTGGAGTTTTGAATAGTTTCTTTTCAGATTTCAATTATTATAAAGCCATTTCTAGGAAGAAAATGACCACTTAGGAGATGGCTCAGATATTAAAGCATTTGGTAAACCAGTAAGATGTGCATTCTATTCTCAGACACAAAGTAAATAAGCCAGATGTGGCAGCATGCCACATCTACTTCCAGCGCTGGGGAGGTGGAAAAAGGGAGTTCTGGCTACATGTCTTGATGAAATTGGTGAGATCCAGGTTGAGTGACAAACTCCATCTGTAAAACTAATATGAGAAGTGATAATGGAAGACTGCTGGGATCAAACTCTGGCCTCCACAGGTGTGTATATCCACATGTATGAGACCAGCAACTAACAATTACATGATCTATACGCACACACTGTTTCCCTGTTTCTCTCTCTTTTTGTGTCTCTCTGAGATAGAGATGTAGATGATGATGATAGTTAGATGAGATAGATATAAGATGATAGAGAGATAGATCGATAGGTAATATAACTAGATATAAAATAGATGATGGAAAGAAGATTGATAGATATAGATAGATGATTGAGATAGATGATAAATAGATAGATAGATAGATAGATAGATAGATAGATAGATAGATAGATAGATAGATAGATAGATAGATAGATAGATAGGCAGGCAGGCTATTTATTTATGAAAGAGCTGAAACTACTATGGTCTCCATTCTGAATGCTAAATGCATAAGTAGCCACCATTATTTTCCCTACTGTACATATATGGGGAAAGAAGAAAGAAGGAATGTAATGCTAGTTTATAGTACAGAAAAATCATGTTTTACATCTGTGCGCATTCACTGAGTCCCTTACAGATTTATTGCTAGTCACCAATTTCATGTGTACTAAAATATGCTTTAGTAAAATATTATTAAATCTTTCATCACTGGATGATTTGAATATGTAATCATCAAACATGGCATGAGAATAAAGGCTATCACACCAGCACACAGAGTTGCCCTTACTGCCCATGGTTATTGATGATATTGCTATATTGCTAATGGCTCCTTTCCTAGCTAACAGTATGCCACAAAACACTTGAAAGCTGAGTGATTCATTTTTCTGGAGAGGTATGGGATTTTAGTAAGAGATCAAAGAGTAAATGATATATTTGTCTTGGATATAGTTACTGTGTATGGCCCAATGACTGAGTCATATTCTGCTCCTTGTGCAAAACCCACAGCTGTAAACAAAAGTATCTGGAAGCATGAACTTCTGGGGACGATTGTATTTAATATTCTGTCATTATCAGTGTGTGAAAACCAACAACATCATTTAATGAGGGAATTCTTGCAATTTTTTTCATTAACTTGTTTTGTTTTCTCTTTGAATAGAACATTAATCCTTAATTTTCTACTTGATTTTGCAGCTATCTCACCATGCTGTGGTTTATACTCCATTTAGCTCTCAGAACTGCTATTTTGAATGGAACAACTATAATGTTAGTGCCTTCTCTATCTTTGATTTAAAGATTTTTGATTCTATTGTTTTACTAATTCAAGAAAAGCACATTCTGGGTTTTTTTTTAAACTACACAGAATGATTTGGCTTTCTGCCAGTGTTCAACTCTTTCCAAATTTGTTTTAAAAATTAAATGGAACATGCACTGTGTATATCAATGTAACTCCAACAAACATACTGGTTTTTTTTACATGAAGCTTTTATTAAATGAGTTTTGAGTAATAGGATGACAATAATAGAAAAATGAGTTCACTGTGACCACTTTATTGAGAAAGACATTCATGTGCTAACTGTATGCTTCCTTTCTAAAGGCCATTGCTAAACTCTCTGGTAGACTGAATCTGATAAGGCAGATAAGGACTTGATTGAGGGGAAGATGATGACTTATTTTTCTGTTTTTTCCCACCCTGCTCTCAGGCAGGGGAAATTATTGATTACTGAACATTCAGAGTCCATTATTTAGTAGTTAGCTTTGATTTTTACTGAACACTAAGAAGAAAACTTGAACCAGATGGAAGGAAAAATTATTGTTATAGTCTGAATGATTTAAACCTTGTAATATCAACTTAGAGCAGAATCTTCCTATTCTCTAATTTTATCAGGTTTCTTTCTCAGTGATTTCATACCTGTTTGTTTTAGACCCTCAGGTCTAACTGGTTTTATTTACAACGCTTCTGAGGATGGAGAGAAGGTTTGATTATATTTTCTGCAATCTATACTGCTGGGAGAGTGTCTAGGTCATTGAGGCATTGCATTTACAGGTGGATTCATGACACAGCCACATGATTGGGTTTGCTATTTGATACAGGATTCCTTACAGAAGGCTGAATGCAGCTTCGTCCAGCCTCCTCTCTCTGCCTCTTACCTGACTATGTGTTCTAGGTGACAATGCTTACTGCCTTGTTATGACACAGTGACAATGACTTCAAAGAATGTCATCACTGTGATAGCTGATGTTGGACTTCCAAGTCTCCAGGACTGTCAAAAATTTGGCATGTCAGATATCATCTATAGAAACTATATGTTAAGAAGGTCTCAGTCTCCACACAAGCAAACTTAGACATATGACCAGTCTTTCTGATAAGTTTTAATTAGATAATTAAAAATAGGTATCACTATCCTTATTTTAATTTATAATGACTTAATTAATTTTATTTTTATTTTCAAAAACCATGACGAAATACTTAGATAAGTTTATTTTTTATTTTATTAATTATTTTATTTATTTACATTTCAAATATTATTCCCCATCCCAGTTAACCCCTGTTCCCTCCCTGTTCCCTCTGCTTCTATAAGAGTGCTCCCCTACACATTCAAACCCTCCCACCTCAACACCCTACCCTGGTCATCAAGCCTCCACAGGACCAAGGGGCTCCCCTCCCACTGATGCCAGACAAGATAATCCTCCACTACATATGCGGCTGGAGCCATGGGTCTCTTCATGTAACCGTGACACAAAAAATACACATGGAAATTCAGGGAAGAACAGTGGAACAGAAACTGAAGGAAAGGCCATCCAGAGACTGCCCCACCTAGGGATCCATCCCATCTGCTGACACCAAACCCTTGGCATTAGCTATTGCTAATACCAAGAATTACTTGTTGACAGGAGCCTGGTATAGCTATCCCCTGAGAGGCTGTGCCAGAGCCTAACCAATACAGATGCGGATGCACTCAGTCAATCATCAGAGTAAGCACGAGAACCCCAATGGAAGAGTATGGGGAAGGACTGAAGGAGCTGAAGGTGTTAGCAACCCCACAGGAAGAACAACAGTATTAACCAACTAGATCCCCCAGAGCTCCCAGGAACTAAACCACCTTAGATAACTTCATAAAAAGTATGGGGAAGGACTGAAGGAGCTGAAGGTGTTAGCAACCCCACAGGAAGAACAACAGTATTAACCAACTAGATCCCCCAGAGCTCCCAGGAACTAAACCACCTTAGATAACTTCATAAAAAGGAAGTTTTGTCTTGCAAATACATAGACACAAATTGTCTTAGAGAAATAGAAGACACTCAAAATTCAGTAGAGAAACACACTGGAAAACTTGGATGAAATACATATTTTAAGTAAATATTGATTTAAGAGTTTCACTTCAATTAAGATAAAAATCTTTTATTTGACGTAACATTTTAAGTAATTATTTGGGAGTTTCATATAATGCACCTTGGTTACACTTCCATTCCAGTCTTCCTAGGTCCAGCCCTTGTCGCTTTGTGACTTCCTCCAAAGAATAGATAGATAGATAGATAGATAGATAGATAGATAGATAGATAGATAGAGAGAGAGAGAGAGAGATAGAGAGAGAGAGATAGATAGATAGATAGATAGATAGATAGATAGATAAAAATAATAATAAGTCTAATTTGTATTGTTGGAACATAGTCAAACTTCTAATGGCCAACCCTTAAAGAGAATGGCGTTCTTCCCCACTCCACCCCTGCCAGAAGCCATCATGTGTGAAGGGCACCACTTGAGGGACCCTATCACAATTTTTAAGGGTTCTCTTCAATGGCTTCCAGTCTAGACTGGATTGTTTCTTTATGTGGGGTGGGGGAGGGAAGATATCACAGGAGATTCTGTGTCTCATTCCCAACTGTGAGTCAGCAGTCATTAATACCATGGCAAAAGTAGCTTTCATGCTCTTTACAGTCAGCAGGAACAGGGATGATGAATTTACATATGGTGTCTGGCACCAATACAGACCACAGACATCATCACATCCCTCAGACCCAGCATGGGCCATGGTCATCAACGTGGCTTCAGGTGACAGCACAGACCATGGTTATGTATATAGCTTTTGGTGATAACATGGGACATGGGCATCCACGTGGCCCCTGGCCACAGCAGGACTATGATCATTCTCATGGCCCTTAGCAGCAGCATCCACCTCAAGGTGGCAGCACAGGCCACACACATCAACACAGCCCTGGCAGCAGCATGGAGAAGAGACATTAACATTGCCTCTAGTGGTAAGCACAGACCAAAGACATCCACCTGGCCTCCAGTCGAAGCACAGAGCCATGGGTATTGACATGGCCAATGGGAGCAGCAAGAACCCTGGAGGTCTTCTGAGGAGTCCCAGTCCAGAAAAGGAGCCATTCTCCATGTCAGACATACTGCTGTTGCTCAGAGACATGGTGATCCTGTGACTGGGTAAGGTGTTTGAAGTCAGAGCCTGCTCAAGCTACAGGTTGTTGCACCTTGTCAGCCCTGCTTGGCAACAACATGTTTTCCTGTCCACCACGGCCTGCTCTCTCCACCAATCACACGGTGCTCGGGTCCTCCAACTTCCCCACCTCTTCATTGTATAATTGTTCATCGAAGTGCCACTGTAAACTGCAGTGTGTTGAACACATGGTGTATATATACACTGTTCCCAAACAGTGTTTACATGCAAATACTCATTACAATGAGTCATTGGTCTGGCTCAAGGTTTCTGGTTTCTGAAGCATCATAAACACTAGACCAATGACATTACCCAGAGTCAGGATGACCTTGTGGCTAGGCAGGGCATCTGAGGGCAGCATGCCCACAAGGAAAGGGCCTAGTCCTATCCTGTAATGACAAGTTTCCCCAGAAGCTCCCTGCCACTGCACACTTCCCCACCTTCAGTGCCAACCACCTAGTGAATCACCAGGCATGGCTCGCAGACTGTGGGCAGAACCCCAACTCCGTGCTGTCCTTCCAGCAGGGTGAGCAGTGATGGGTGCTCCATGCTGCAGGCCAGCATTTTGTCATGTTGTCCGCTTTGACTGCACTCTCCCATATCACTCTGTTCTGCCATCTTTCCTTCCAATTTCTTGAAATGTCATTTTAAAAGCATCTTCAAATGAGGCCGGCCTCCTTTTAGTTGACCCTAAGATACCGTGGGCTCTGCAGACGCCTCGCAGTCGGCAGGGCTTAAGGTTAGGCTCTGTTGCTGTATCCCCTCCATGGTAGCTGCAGAACTGACATCTTTCATCGATGCATTGAGCCACATATGGCTTCTATGGGTTGTCAGTTGCAGCCGGTGTGCTTGGGTTTGAGATAATATCTGAACACAATAATACAATCAATTTAGTGACATGCTATCATTCTCAGTTAAGTATGCCATGAATTTGCAGTATTAATTTGGTTCATTTTCTGCAGGTGCTTGTGTGTGTTACATATGCATCTATATGTGTTTATGTTTTTCAGAATTTAGGAGGCTGCATCTGCACATACGTATGTGCATGTGGAGGCCAGAAGTTATCCTCAGGCATATTCTTAACTGCTTGCCATCTCATTTATTGGATGAGAAAGGGCTCACCTTTTGAACAAAGTTCACCTTTTGCCTTGTTTAGCCAACCTGTTCCCTGAGCACTGGGACTATAGGAGCATACCCCTGTGTACCAGGCTTTTACCTGGGTTTGCTGGGGGCTGGAACTCTTGTCCTTATACCGCCATGCCAAGCGCCTTACAGGCTGATCCATATTCCTGGTTGCATGATGCATTACTAATCACTTCGTTTAGTTGATCTCTGCTGTTTCCCAACTGTAGCAATTCCAGTTTTCTTTGTAATTAGTAAACCATCTGTTCAGAAATGTAGTTAATAATGTACGATGAGTCAATTTAAATGCTCTACCTCTAATCTACTATTTTTATCATTGAATCATGCATGAAAAGCTTGTCTTACGGAAACTATTTTCTCCTCCCATTTCTCTATTGTTTTTAATTCTAAGAAACCCTCCTCACATACTTGTATCATCATGGGTACCTGTTCCCTTATTCTATCAAATTAGCAGAAAATGGTGCATTTTTCTTAGTTTGGATAATGTCTCCTTCATGTGAGCTCTTTTATAATGTCACCTCAGTCTCTGGGTATTTTCCAGGTTTGCCACACAATGGCTCCTCCTCAGAACTATTTTTTAATATCTTGGTGTCTTCCACTTGAGAATAGCATCAATAAAACAATATATGAATACTAGTTGTGCCTTAGACTTTGATTATTATAGGACTTCTCAGTAGACAGAAATAGTATATTTCTATACTATTTATATTATACTATATAGTAATATATGATATACATGTCTAAAAACCAGTTACATATACATGTTTGTACGTTGGTGTACATGTGTGTTTGTGGAGGGGTATACAATGTTGAGAAGATGATGAGTTATGATCGTCAAGGGGGAGTTGGAAGAAATTGGGGGTAAATAAAATCCAGATGCATTGTGTATTTGTTTTACATCCAAAGAAAAGTAAAAGGTCAGTTATCAATAATCTATCTATAACTCTGGATTATGGCTAATATCAATGTAGTAATTATTTTCCTATTGCTGTGATAAAACAGCATAATCAAGGTAACCGAAAGTGTTTATTGGAGCATATGGTCCCAGGGTGTTAGAGTTCATCATGGTCATCATGTTGTTTGTACTTCTGCTTGTATTTTTAATATTTTTCTGATTGTGAAAAACTGCATAACTGTCATGATTTTAAATATACTTGCTGTTTATGAACATCTTGTAATGACAGAGTCACTAGATAAACATTTAGAAAAACACAGTGTATGTACACATCCACATGCGTTTATATGTGAGGGTGCACATATGTCCCACATGTGAAGTCACAGGATGACCTGTGGGAGTCAGGTTACTTCTTCCGACATGTAGACAGTAGGCTGTCCGGTTTGGTAGCAAGTACCCTTGCTTCTGCACCATCTTGCCACCTTTTGCATATTTCTTCTTAGTGATGGAGAAACATATCTACTGATAACTTATATTGCTTATGCAAGTTTTGAATGTCAAATAATTT
Source organism: Rattus rattus (assembly GCF_011064425.1). Classification (NCBI taxonomy): domain Eukaryota; kingdom Metazoa; phylum Chordata; class Mammalia; order Rodentia; family Muridae; genus Rattus; species Rattus rattus. The sequence continues at coordinate 103,520,310 of NC_046159.1, read as the reverse complement.
AATGATAAAAATACAAATTAATTTATGTATATTTTGATCTAAAATAATTTTGGTTTCTTTTTAAATTTTGTGCTGTTTTGGTATGACAACTAATATGTACTTCCTTTTGTAAGATTATAAAATTTCATCTGATATTGAAGTCAGAATGTTGATTTTCTTTTTTTGTATACCTTGGTTTGAATGTATGACAAAGACACAGAATTAACTACATGTATATGCACAAATATTTGCATAGAGACAGTCATTGTCTCCAGCTTCTTATTTTTTAAAAATATCACCATTTTCTTCTTAGGGTGAAACAGACAAGCAAGCAAACCCTTATGATATATCAAATCACCAAATGCATTTGGATCTTTCTGAGCTTGCCTGATTCTTTTGATTATTAATATATTGGCCTCCCTACATTTTATAAACTATACTATCCATGGTGAGCTGAGTGTCTGTAACAGCAAAGACAGGACTGATTCTCTGGGAATAGTCTGTAAAGTAATATCACATGCAGGAAGCTCATTGAAGTCTCTAGTCATTAGGGTCTGTAGGGGATCAATAGAAGAAGCAAGGGCAGGTTGGTGGAAAGAGAAGTAGGGGAGGATACCATAAGGAAGCTGAAGTTGATCTCTCAGGAAGGTCTAAAGTGAAGATGACAATTAAGAGACATCCCAATAGAGAGAGATAGTTGAGCTTTTAAACCCTGCATGGTGAATGATAAATTGGATGTGAACGTCTGGGAAGGGACCCAGGAAGTGGATTTTTATAATTTCATTTTACTCATTTCATATTTTATCTTTCATTTTCTTATTAGCTTTTTTAGATAAGAGAAAAAAGAGTTGTGTTTTATTATGGCATTTACCTGACGAATAAGGAGGTTGAATACTCAAGTATCTATTGGCCATTTGTTTCTGCTTTGGGGAACTGTGCATACAGATAATAGTCCATTTATTGACCGCTAATTTTTGTCATTCTGACTGTATTCCAGATACTTGATATCCATTACACACACACACACACACACACACACACACACACACACACACACACACACACGCATGCTCATTTATCATGTGCCGTGAGCGTAGCTAGAGCAGTGAGAGCCTTCTGCAGAGGTGTGCATGCTGACTTACTGACTGGCAGGATCTTGTGCAGCAGGAACAAATTCTTTATAGCTACAAGGACCCTGGCTAGAAAACTCGGTATACACTCTATTCTACAGAGTGATTTTGTTTGTTTGTCTTTGTTGTTTTTGTTTGAGGCAGAGTTATTATATGTATATGTAATTAAAATTTACCTGGAATTTGTAATTCTCATGCCTAAACTTCTTTAGTCTTGAGATTATAGACATGGGCCAGGATGTTTGTCTCACCTCATGTGTTTAATATATATAGTATATGTATATAATGCTTCTTTCTAAATACAGTTTTTAATTAGCCTATCAAGTTATTTTCTAAGCTATATTTCAAATGTGTCTAAAAATGCATCCACTTAAACATTTAATGGCTGCGCGAATTACTCCACCAAGAACTATGAAAATGTAGAAAATCTTATCACCGAATATAAATTATTTTCTCCACACTGTTTCAATAATTCATAATCTTGTAAATAACTCCCTGTGTCTTTTTTCTCTGAGGGCTCACGAGGTCATGTGCATGCCGAGTCCCTCCCTTTTCCTGTCTTGTTTCTCAGTATTATCCCGGTTGGTTTTAAATGTGGGATACCCAGGAGAGAAGCACAAGTCACACTTCCAGGCTTAATCAGAAGAGCAGTGGAGACACTGGTTCTCTATTCTACTGTGATCCACAAAGGGATGTCCAGGGTCTCTCGGGTCACAGCCTGAGTCTAAGCTCCAGAGGAAGAAACGTCCTCACCAGCATCCACCCCATTAGGTGTGAGGTGGAAAAGACTGTTTTCAAAGAAGCAGCCTGCTTGGAGCCAGGTAGTCTGGCATTCTGGTGCCAGATGTTTATAGGAGCTGTCCAAGAACTAGACTGCTCAGCCCCAAGATCACTTAGATATGTAACATTTTGCAGTCCCCTTGGCTATGGCACACAGAGCTCGGTGCAATGCTCTCAGGGAAGTAGGAGATGCTAGTATTTATCTTGTCAACATGAAAGATCACTAGAAACAGAGTTTCCGGTCATTGCACCAAATATTTATTCTAGCGAGCATATGTTCTTCTACAACTAATAACTGTCACCACTCCAATCTTTTGGGTTTAAGTAAGTGGATGTGTGTTATATATCTCTGTGTGTGTTATGTGCATGTATGCACACCTGTGTACATACATGTGGTATCCAGAGGAGGATGTTGAGCATCCTCCTCTATCACTTGAGACAGGGTCTCTCTTAAACCTAGAGCTAGGCTGCCATCCACGGAGCCCCCAGCAATCCTCTTGGCACCACCTCAACAGCTATGCAGCTACAGTTATGTGCACCAATTTACAGTTGTTTCCGTGGGTTCCATGATCAGAACCCCAATCAGTCCTCAGGTTTCCAAAGACAGCATTCCTCCCACAGAACCGTCTCCAGCACTCTTTCCCTGAGTCCTTTCCTTCTAGGATTGTTTGATCTCCTGGATCAACCTTTTCAATTCCCTAATTACGTTCTCATCCTTTTGCCCCTCCCTTCACTGTCATGTCTGACTTTGATGCTGAGGCATCTATCACCTTCAAGGTCAAGGCCAATGCCATCTTATTCTGCTTTCTGGGCACACGCTGAGGTCTCCTGGCAGTTCATGTTGAGTCCTCAAGAACTCTGGCCACTTATTTAATTGTATGGTAGCCTAGAGATGTGGCCTTGGTTTCATTGTCTGGTATTATTAAAGATGTAGCCTTGGATATTTTACTTCATGCATTATTCCAGTCTTCTTGGAAGTTTATTCAATCCGCTATAGCTATACCTGTTTCTTGCCTTTAGTTTCTTTCCATCGTTAGATTTTCAGTTTCTAATTTCAGCCAATTGCCTATACTCAGTGATATAGTAGAATGCAAAGTTTGTGTTTCCAAACCATAGGCAAAGCATGAGTTAGTTAGTTAGTTAGTTAGTTAGTTAGTTAGTTAGTTAGTTAGTTAGTTTGTGTTTCTGTAGTAACTGCTGACTGTAATAACAAAAGCTCTTTGCTGAGTAGGAGAGCGGACATGTGGATTATCCGGGTGTATTTTGGGTGCAGGACTTTCTTGCACATATTAGGCAAATGTTTCCTGACATTCCTGTGTCTCTGCAGAGAGTCTTGCCACTTTATTTGAAAGGTTGATTACATATATTTTGCTCATAAGAACTAAGTGTCCTACAGTCCTGGAATGATTAACCTTGCTAAGCACCGGACCTGCCTCATCTGAGTCCCAGAGCAGCTACCTCTGGAAACGCACCATGTTGGCAGCTCTATTGCATAAATTCATTTACTTTTATTGGTGGCCCTCTCTTTTTTATCTGTCCAGAACTGTGGATTACTAAGCCTGGTTGACTTTCATAAACAGTCACCTTTAGCTGTCAGGAATTCTCTCTGGGTTGTAACTGTTTAATTACACCTTTCTTGTTTCTGCAGTGAAACAACGGATTTAGCGATGCCATGCTTTTAGGAAGTCTTCACATTGCATCAGGAGTTGAGGATGGAGGTGATGTCATCATGGGCAATTAGTCAGCCATCTTGACCAGAAATCTCTCAGATAAGACTTTGAAAGTGGAAAATTGCCATTCAAAATTCCACTGAATCATAAAATACAGGCATAATTTGTTTTGACTGTAGTAGTCGAAAAGTGACTTAGGAGTACAGGTTATGCCTATGGCCAAAAGAAAGATCCAGAAAAAGCCAACAAACAATAGGCCAAAGAACCCAGGCAAGAGAGCTTAGCCTGGAGAAACATGAACGGTTTATTTCTCAAGGAACTGAAAGAATCTTAGAGTCTTTCACATAAGGGAAGCAAATACACTTTAAAATTCACGCAATGCTTTCATTTTTCCTATTCAATGAGAAGCTCAATAATCACGAAAAGTTAAGAAAAGAGCATGTGACAGTAGAAGAGATCTGAAACTATTATTTAAAAAACGGAGTAGGAAATAATGATTAGAAATTTGAACAGCAGTAAAATATTTATATTGTGTAGCATCAGTTGAGGAAGAGAGACGCTGGCTGTATACAATATTTTAAATATAATCACATTAAATAAGAAAAAATATAAATAATAGCATAGCAGGTGGCAGAAAAATTGCAGGAGACAGGAAAGTCTATGATGTAATATAAGAAACACTGAAAATCCTGAAAGGCGACCACTTCGTGCAGAGTAAAGGAACAGTTTCATTACTGGACCAGTTACAGAATACTGGGGAAACACAGTAAACTATTGCCATTCATTTAAAGCGGGAAACTTTATTTAATCATAAAATTCCTTAAGATGATTTAAAAATAGATAAATTCATGCTTCAGCTATTTAGAACAGAATAAAGAGTCTGCTCCATGATTTGCCTCTTCTGATTTTCGTTTTTGAAATGCCTTCCTATGTTTGCTCCTGAGTTCTTTCCTCTTGTCAAGAGCTCACTCGGTGCCTGCAGAAACAGCCACAGCCAAGGTCTGGCCTGCATTGTTCGTCTCCTACTCATGGTGATTTGTGGATCTGCGGCTGCTGCTGCTCCAGTTTGTCTGTGTTCCTCGTCACGATGGCCACTGTCCTCTTCATTCTCAGGATAGAAAATCATAGTCTAACCTTCCTTGGCATCCGTTATCTCTCTTATCCCCCCCCCACTTTTTTACAGGGACTGTGATCTTAATCTCCCCACACCCACCACCAAATTTAATGACTTTCTGGCATCAAAGGATTAATTATAAACACTCCCAACAGGAACCTAAGGATTCACCACATTCTTAGCCCTGGTTTCTGTCTGCTTCCCTTCCTCTGCCCCAGACTTAGCTAACATCGCCAACCACTTCTCCTTAAATGGAATCAGTCTTCCTGCTCTACCAGCAAGCCTGCTTTCCTCTCGGCCTTTCTCCGCCCTCTGTCTTCTGCTCTTTGATCATGATTAATCTTCAGGACTACAAACCAAACCACACCCTTCACCCACATCCTCTCTCGTCTCCTCGTGTGTTCACAAACCTTGTAGTCCTTTTGCGCTGCGTTCGCCTATAATCATAATAATCCTGTGCTTCTAATGCATTTGATCGTTTAAATAACGGACAAGGTGACACTAATTTAACGTCTCATTTTATGGAGCAGCACTTTGGCAGTTCTTTTATCCAGCACGGGTTCTGATGCACTGGGAAGAAGTTGCTTAGAGGAAGTTCTTTCTCCCCTTAATTCCTCCTTAGGAATTTTCGAATGTAGAAATGTACAACCAAAAGTGAACTCAAAAAGTGTTCCCTACGGGGAACAAAAGGAGCAATTTTTACTCTTGTTTAAGGAATAATAACAGGAGAGAATGGAAATCCTTCACTGAAGTCTTTTTGTAAGCTTTCCTTATCTGGAGGGAACTCCTACCACTTAGTCTAGGCAGGGAAGGTCTTAGAAGGCCTCTAGTTTCTTTTGATAGCGGTTAGAATAGTACAATGTTGTGTCTCTGGATGTAAATTTTTGACATGAATTTCAAAAGAGATGTCAACTGATTTGAGGGAAAAGGGTGAGTTCGAGCCACTTCATTCAAAAGACGAGAAAGGTTGTCTTCAAAAGTCATTGGTGCTATTTTAAAAACAGTACAATGCCTTTTACAGAAAACCGTATGGCATTCATGGCTGTATGGAAGTCAATTAATTAGTAACCATTAAGTGAATGAAATCTTTTAATGTCTCCTTGGTTCTCTAAGTATCAATGCATTACCGCAGTCTGGCCAGGCTCTCAACCATTACAGATAATAACGTTGGAGTCCTACAGGCTTGTGATTGTCAGGGCACTCAGCCCTCTGCCTGATAATCCTCAAAAAACAGGAAGAAAAGCTCTGCTGGCCACAAACAGAAGCAAGGCAGGGGAAAGGAAGGAACAAACTTTTAGTTCATTTCTCAAAACCTCTCAGGACACTCTAGGGTCCATCTGTCACCTCAAACTCCATTGTGGGAATGTCTCTCTTTTGCCTGAAGGCAAAGTGTGGTGCTTTTATGTGAAATGTTTTCGGTAGTGTGCATTAGAGCAGTGGAGTTGAGGGGAGAGAATACACAGAAAATTGACCTTCAGTTTTGCACAGGCTGCTGGGAATTCCAGGGAACATAGCTTGATAGTCTCTAGTTCTCTCTTCTTTCCTCCCTGTTTGCCTTCTTCCTCTCTCTTCTTTTCCTTTCTTCCTCCCTCTCTCATCCTTCCACATTCTCTCTCTCTCATATATGTATATGTATGTGAGTGTGTGTAAAACACATGCATATATTATAAATATATACATGCATATATATATAAAACATGCATCTGTGTACATATAATTTGTGTATATACAGTATATATATAAAACATGTTTATGTGTCATATATCACATATCATGTATACCTTATAAAATTATATGAACAGAGGGAAGTTTTTAATCCCATTGGCTGGAAGATCCGTCTAAAAGTACACCATGAGTGTTTTTTAAAAAAATGTCAGGATGACTGTTATTGGCTAATTATCTTTCAATAAATCACTGGTTTCAGTTTCTGTACTTACTAAATTTGGTAGAGAATGTAGAAGAAGAAAAGGAATGAAAGGAAGAGAGGGTGGGAATGAAGAGCAGGAAACCCACTGGTGTCTGAGGTGGATGGCTGTAAGTGAAGACCCGTGTTCCTGTTCATTGTGACACCCGGTGTTATAGGTGTGAGTAGAAGGGACTTAGCAGTAAGGGCAAAAAGAGGTTGTGAACACTGGAGATCACTCAACATTACAGATTTAGAAATTCCAGGCAAATTTGAAATCTCTCCCTGAGTTCGGTAATCCTAAGCAAGCAACTATATTTTATTTTCTCAGAAACTTCAAACAACCACCTAAAGCAAGGTCTAAATAAAGGCTTTATGTGTGGCATGCTATATATAATGTGCAAGTAAAGTTGTCAGATAAATATATTGCATGGGGCTTATTATTGTATAATTTATATATGTATACTTTTATAGAAGCTGCATGGATCCATTGTAGAAAACTCTAGACATGAAAAGCATTAAAGAATAAAATAGTACATATACAACACTCATGTTATAGGCTTGTTCATCTCTTCCTCTCCTCCATTTTCACCTGCATTTCTTCAATTCCTTAGATAAGGTCTTCTGTGTCTCTGTTTGTCTGTGTTTCTGTCTGTCAGTGTGCTCTCTCTCTCTCTCTCTCTCTCTCTCTCTCTCTCTCTCTCTCTCTGTATCAGTTTCTGTCTCTCTGATTCTCTCTCTGATTCTCTCTCTCTCTCTCTCTCACACACACACACACACACACACACACACACACACACACACACAGATTTTGGAATACTGCCACTCCAGTCAATCTCCTTCATTTTATTAAATGTCACGTTTTTTGATTGCCATGAAGGATGAAGGCAACGAGGTGGGTTTGGAACAGAGACTGGATGAAGGGAAGGAATAAAGATGAGGTGAGGTGCACTAACGGCATATTTTTTGTAGTAAATCCTGTGCACTTATGAGTGTATTTACAAGCATACTGACAGGAACAAAAAGTATTCTAAAATCACATAAATTTCAGAATGAGCAAAATATTACTTGGCTCTCTATATAGGCTTTATATTTTTTTGAAGTTTTTCAAACAGTCAACACACCTTCTAAAATTGTATTTCTGAAGAATAGGGGTTGGGGAATTGTTGAGTGGTTACACAACATGTCAACCAGAGGTTGGGTTCTCAGAACCATAAGTGGCAAATAGGGGTGGTGACCCATTTATAGTCTCAAACTCAGTGGGTGGAATCAAGGGATCCAAGATCAACCTTCACTAAATACTCTGATTCTTGAATGGCACATGTGTGTGAGCACACACACACACACACACACACACACACATTCACTCACACTAATACACATTCATACCCACACTCATCCACAAATTCACACACTCACACACATTCATATGCACACATTCACACACACTGACACACATACATTCATACTCACACAAACATTTACACACACAGACTGATATAACACACTCATGCACATTCACACACACATTCACATACTCACATACAGTCACAGACATACTCACATACACACTCATACACACATTCACATATACACTCATACATACATATACACTGAGACACACTGGCACACAGACTCACACATATTTATACCCACACTCACACATGCTCCCACACATTCAAGCACCCATACAACACAGCAGCACACACACACATATATATATAATATATATTTCTTACAAGTTTGACAAATGGCTTTTGCAAGCTGGCTTTTATAATTGAGTTATATATATTTATATTTATGTTTGTTTACCATTTATTGTTTGTGGAACCGGTAATGAAACCCACAATTGCCTCCTGAATGTTAGGCATTCACTCCATCACTGAGCCATTTCCCCAGACCCTTTGTGGTTTATTGGAGACAGAAAGGAAAATGAAAGTACTGTTAGACATGGCGATGGTGGTTGCATCTGGGGCTCAAATGTAGGTAGGTAATTTAAGGGACTACTGTAGGAAGCAACTTTAAGGATAATAAACGTGGGGCAAATATCAGGTAGCACTGTGCTTTCTACAGTAGTTGCATAAAAAACATGAAATATTCATAAAGAAGTTCATGTGTAACCTTAACTGTCTCTGAAGGGGTGAAAATTTCTGAAGAGAGACACGTGTGCTCCTCCCTTGGTCATCAGACTATAGAAACAATGATTCACAAGGAATTAGAATTCCTTCAGGAATTTCATGGTAGTGGGGAGGAAAAAAACCAGGGCCTGTAGCAGCCAGAGAGATTTCACACAGTACTGAAAACTTAATAGTATGGACTGGGACCAAGGAGCCACAGGCAATTAAGGTTCTGAGATAAAAGAACCACACCTTGACCAGCTACCAGCGCATACCTCTTGCTTTTTTTTTTAAACCTAGACACCATGTGTGAATCCTTAAGATGGAGTTGGGATGTCATGCGATCTTTGTATGTATTCATCCTTCCAATATGGCCACACTGAATATATATTTTTGTGCTTTACGACTTCTTGTCAATTTAATTGGATTCTTGAAAATGGGTAAATAAACCTAGCTTATTAGGGCTGCTGGTTCCCAGGTTCTTACCCTAATGACGCTGATAATACACACAGAGAGAAAGGATGAGGGAGGGAAGAATCTGTGCATGAGTTTCTTGCTGCCTTTGGTTGAGAATAAGTATTCTCACTCACCCTGGGTCATTCCCAAGATGCAAGTGAATGAGGGTCTGTCAAATTCCTATACAGCATCGAAGAAAACCTTGGGGTTATATGAAAGAATCCATGGAGCTTGTAGATCTGAGATTTGACACCGTCACAGGGTGATAAGCTGGAGTTGGTCCAGTCATGTCTGTACTATCTATCTGAATTCATTATCTCTTGCATTTTCCTAGTGGAGTTGCTTTTTTATTAACTCTGCAAAATTTTTTGGGGCTTATGGTGTATGCCTGCTATTCTTTAGCAGATAGGAGTATTTGAATTAGTGGAGGCATGCTTTACATGTCTGTGGAAGGTCCAAGAGCTCTATGTTTTGAATGGTTCGTTCTAAATCCAGTGAAATTTTAAATATTTAAATACTCACATGGCCATGTAGGACATAAGAAAATGTCACAAATACCAAGGTGGCTAGGAATGCATGGATGAATTAGTGTTTGTGCCTAAAATCTGTGGTTTCCTATTCAGGAGCTCAGAAGAAAAAAAATGGTAATTTCATGGTCATGATCCCCAGGCATACCACTGAGTCACAATGACAGTTTTACATCTTCCGTTTACAGCAGGACTCTCTTTTTCACTCAGCCTGGACCACTGCAGCTGGAATTTGGAAATAACAGGGAAGCAAGTCACCATGCATTCTCTTAATATAACAAGAACTATCCGTTGTTGCTGTGGGGCATGTCTGCCTGCCAGACTGTCCCCATACACGATTTCTCTTTGGTTCCTGTTAAGTTCTCTCTTCTTCTCATGTTCCTCAGAAATCTCTGTATATATCTAAATTCCAGTTGTAGACAGAATGAACTCCTTTGCCATGAGTTGTCAGGAACCCATGCAAATATGGTAGAAGCTATATTTAAATTTTACAAAAGTCTAGGAGTTTTTTAGGATGTTCTTTATTCTCTTACTCCCCTCTGTTTTCACAACCACCTTTGCCAAACATTCTCTTTATAGCACACCTGGAAAAACAGAATCCCTCAGTCCCTACCCTTAACTCACTATCCTTCCTCCTTATGAATTTAAACACCATAAAGCTCGACAAACTCAGGCTTTAGTCTTGGATTCTGAGTTCTATTTTTGCCATCACATTCTTGTGGTCCACTTAGGAGCCACTTGCGATTGTGTCTGAAACAGCCTGAAAGAGACTCAACACTCAACTATTTACACTCTAAGTCTTCCCAAGAGCATGACCCAGCAGTGGCTTTAGGCAGAAACCTGGGGGAGATTCCCAAGGCCGTCTTGTCTCTCATACCTCCATGCAATCTGCCATGAAACCTGACTGCCACCACCAGGTGCCATCCCTAGTGATCCATCTCTCTGTGTTATCCCTGCCTCCCAGCCTCAGCTGCTACACCCCATCTCCCTTTGGATCTGAATGCCTTCTAGTGTATGCTCATATGATGGCTGGAATCATCTATAAACTAAGTTGTGTTCCATGTTTACAATATTTTGGCATGATTTGGAAAAAGAAAATAAGTGCAACATGCCAGGAAACAGAAGGATTTGTCTTTGCCTTTTCTTCTAGCCAGACTTGATATCATCTTTCTTCTAATCCCTCTCTCCATGTGAGAAGTCTTTTGTTCTGGGTCCACCCCCTCTGTTTCCCCTCCATGTGCATGGCCCCTCCATGTGCATGGCCCCTCCATGCTGCTGCTTAGGTTCAGGTCATGCTTTGATTGTTTCCTGGGATGCATGATGGAAGTATTTAATTTTATTGTTTGCTTAAATATACGTATTCATAATGATACCTTTTGTCTACCAGTCTAGTACATTGTTCCTTCTTTACATACTGATTTATAGCACTACATCCTTTGGTTGAGATGTTTATTTGAGTCGCTTTTTGTTTCATGACTCACTGAATTTGTGCTCCTACCTAATGCACACTATAAGCTGTTCCCTGACCTCAGAAATATAATTATTTTACTTGCTGCTTACCCTGCAAATTCAGCAATCTTCGTGTTCAATGAATGTTCGTTCTTTAAATCAATTAATCCAGTTATTTTTGCCAAGGATTCACGGAGGAAATATTGTCTGATATTACGCATGATCAGAGTTTGCCAGTTATGGGTAAGTGGTAAGGGTTATGGTTATAGAGGCAGCTCAGTATCATTTGACAACTTCTAAGTGCCAGGCACTGCCATGTGTATAACGGTTAGGGTTTTTATCACTGTGACAAACAGCATGACCAAAACGCAAGTTGGGGAGGAAGGGATTTATTCGGCTTACACTTCCACATTGCTGTTCATCACCAAAGGAAGGCATGATAGGAACTCAGTCAAGGCAGGAACCAGGATACAGGATGCAGAGACCATGGAGGGCACTGCTTACTGATTTGCTTCCCATAGCTTATTCCCTCTGCTTTCTTTTAGAACTCAGGTCACAAGCCCAGGGATGGCACCACCCACCATGAGCTGTCTCTCTTTGATCATTACTTGAGGAAATGACTTGCAGCTGAATTCCGTGAAGACATTTTCTCAGCTGAGGGTCCTTCTTCTCTGATGACTTGAACTTGTATTAAGTTGGCACACAAGCTACACACAGTTTACTTATATTAAACACTGTTTACGTAACGCTGTCTACTTATATTAACTTTTTCATGATAACATAAAAGGCCTACCTATTACCACTAGGCAAAGAAAACACTTTTAATATGTTTCATTTATCTTAAATTATAAATTTCAATGAGTACTACTCTTGAGGAGAAAAGCAAGACAAAAAGAACATAACCCTGCCTTTAAGGCATTTGTAGTGTGGAGCAGAACACAGACCATGGCCAAAGTAAAGGGCATTACATAGGCTACCAAGTGCAACACTGCACAATACTACCATTGCACTACCATTGTGCGGTATTACTGTAATATTGTGTTCAAACTCAGGCTTGGTGTACCTGCTACTTGACTTTAGATGGGAAGAGTCGTTGTTTGAATATGCAAGTTCACTGCAAAGGTAAACAGCCCCTCCCCATGGCTGTAATTCTTTTTACTGATCCCTCATGCTTTTTATAGGATTACTGGTGTCAGCTGCTTTACTTAAAAACCTGACCTCTCGTTACTTCATGGCTTAGCCAACTGCTTACTCTTTAACCCCACAAAATGCTGGCCACCTCTGTGGGCACTGCTTGTCTTCTCATCTTCTTTCCCATTTACATAAATGTTACACCCATCTAAAGTGCTTTAGGATCTCTTTGTCAAGCTTACTCTGCCCCCTAAAAATGGCTTGGATACTCAGCTTTCCTTAGTTTGCCCAAATGACTGCCCACAGCTCTCAGATCTAAACCTGTGTGCCTTTTATAAAAATGCTATCATTTCATCAATTCATGTTTTCTAAATCCATAATCGGTATGCATTTATCAAAACACAATATACTAAAGGTCTGTCCTATGAGAGCCTCCAGAACCTAAACTATGAACATAATTATGAAATATCTTATATGATCAAGAAATCCACTGTGGGATTCTAAACCTAAAAGCTTAATATAAAATTTCAAGTACTCTGGTACACACATGATCGTACATTGATTATAACTTTTTCTGTGAAAAGGTAGACTCCTGTACTTATCCTTGTAATACAGGATTGGCATTAATGAATATAATGTGAATAGTAAAGTTGTGCGCATTCTTCTATGTCACTGTCCTACAAAGTCAGGATTCATCTCTCAGACTAATGTGAAAGCACATAGAGAGATAGCCCAGCAATGAGCAGTGACGAAGGCTCCAAATGTCAGCTATAGGAATGGACCATCGGACACACATCTAACAAGTCAGCTAACTACAGCATGAGAGTGAATACAAGTAAGAAAAGCCCATTTTCATGCAGGTTAATCAGCATGATAATCTACCTTGTATGGAGGTGGTTTGTTACACAGCGATAACAATTACATTCAAAATTCCCCCTTCTAATCTTCCTCAATCACTAAAAGAGAGGGCCACAAAATTTTAGAGAGATATGGAAGAAGTTCCAGGGGAAAATATGGAGTAGTTATTATCACATCTCATATTTGATTTATTTGAAATCCTCAAGGAAAAAACTCTTTTAAAAATAAAAATTATCCCCCTTTATTATACAGTTACTTTATGCTCTTATAATAGCCCCAAATAAATAAACAACAGCCTAAATTTTAAAAGGATAGAACCAGAGCTTATGAGCATGATATGTGAAGATGTTAAGATCATTTCCCGTGTGACTGAAAATTGAAATTAGATTTTTCTTGTTATTAACACTAATTGTAACATCTCTTTGTTCTAGTGTTACTCCATGAAATTCTAGATATATTTGGAAGAAAGTGAAAAGAGGAGGGACGAAAGATACAATGTGGCTGACATTCCTATCCTCCGCAGAACTGTGTAGTGCTCAGATGTTATTATAGTCAATCTCACCTGTTGTCTGCTCTTCACGTTCGGATTTGATTTACTCCTGTCTGGTGATAAGCCAAGACAGTAAAAACTAGTTAAACCCTACTACTTTAGAAAAGCACAAACTAATACGTGGTTCCAGGTTGTTTCCAAATAGAATAAAAGTTACTTTGGTGCTAGTATGAAGGAGAGTAAGAAACATCAATAAAGCAAAATTGAGCGGAATCACAGAAATCATTGACATTGATTTCATTCCAGGGCATGGGTCAGCCAAAAATTGTGCTGTGTTAATTAAAGGAGGGACATTTGGTTCACTGGAAGCTAACAGCAGCAGACAGAAGTAATGAAATGTAACCAGTGTTGGTCATGCCAAGAGGACCCAGCCTGACTCCACTCAATGAGCACAGCGATTACTATCATTCCATTTAAACTGGAGTTCTAGGACATGATTCTCCATATCAAATTGGAGAACTAGTAGCTTATGAGCCTCACCCTCATTTTCTTCCTCATTTGCCTTTCCCATTGTCTTCTAAATGTTCTATTGGGTGACTCAAGGCTTAGCGAGCCTAGGCACGCCAGTGCTGTCTATGTACCCCAAAGGTTTGCCCACGTTCTTGGTAACTGGCATAAGGCAGGGATGGATCAGCTTTTCTCTCTATTATGCTTTCTTTTTACCTTTTGTTGAAATGAGGAATAAAAGTCTCCAACCTCTCAGGTTTTGGGAAGAAATAATAGAAAAGCTGAAAACTCTACTCAAATTCCTATAGGCACTTGTGTTACACATGGAGAATTGATACTCATTGGTATTACACTGATTGGTTGTTTGTTTCTATTGTTACCGCAATCACCTGAAGACTTAGGACCTACTTTTTTTTTTCTTTTTTGTCTTACTTGGGGTGAACACAAAATGATTCCGATTTCTTATTTTTCTGGATTTCGCATTCTGTTTAAATTATTGCAAAAAAATATTGGCCCTGTAATAACAAAAGAAGGATGGTGGATATGACCAGCTCCATAGATGTCTCTAGCAGAAATAAATCCACAATATTGCATAGAAAGGAACATGGTTGAAATTTTCTGGAGATCGCCAACAGCTTTTAAACTTCTTAGTAGAACAGTTCTCCTTTTAAAATTTTCACACAAGAGCCCAGCAATTCAGAGTCTGAATGAGTGTAGCTGCTAACGCAAACGACAGCCCGAAGCAACATTTTCTTTATTGTATTTATCATTACTGTGTGTGTGATGCTCTGTGAGCGTGGGTGTGCACATTCCACAATGCACGTATAGAAGCCAAAGGACAAGGTTCAGGAGCTGGTTCCTTCCTTTTACCATGGGAACGGGGGATTGCTGGTTATTCAGCTATATGCTGCAGGCTCCTTACCCGAGCCATTTCATCCACCCTCCATTTTTTTTTTAATGAAGGGGACTGGAGAGATGATTCAGTTTCAAAGTTCTGTAAACATGAGAATGGGGTTATGGATCCCTAGCATCCATGTAAAATTCAGGTGCAATGCATACTCCTGTCACCACAGGCTAGGGGGAGAGCAGAAGTAAGAGGACATGCAGAGCTGCCTGACCAGTAGATCCAGCCAAATGGGTGAGCTCTGGACTCAGTGAGAGATCTCGTCTCAAAAACTCAGATGGAGAGTAACTGAGAAAGACACCTGATGCCAAATAATTCTGGCCTCCACATACAAATGGACCCCATGAACATGTGCGTGCACACACACACACACACACACACACACACACACACACACACACACACACACACCTATGCAAATACATATAAAACCAGAAAAAAAATGAAAAAAGATATCCCATAGAGGTCATTCTTCTGCACTCTTCCCTCCCATATCAGAGCTGAGTGCCAGCTCCCTGAGTCAGTTCCCTTTGCTTGACTGCTCTGTTTCTTCGCTGCCCATTAAATTCTACTTGACATGTGCCTGTGTTCTGTAACTACAGGATCTTATTTCCAATTAGCAAGCAAAGGCATGCAGAGGGTAAGAGGATTTAAAACATACATATTAGATATGAATCCTGCTCCGCCCACCACTTGTCGTGGATTCTTAGGGGATTTTCTTAACCCCTATATGCATTGATTTTCTTTTCTACATAATGGGGTACTTACTGACTTGCATTTCCTTTATGGAATTGCAATAAGAAGAAATCCAATTCTTGTGTGTAAGTCTAAGAATACTACTTGGTGTAAAGTGAGCATAACATGCACGTCAGATGTCATTTATAATCTAGGAATAATTGTATTTTATAGTTAACACTTGAAAACATGATTAACAATGAAACATCAAGTTTATGAAGCAGGGGATGCTGTCATAGTTCAGGATCAATCACCTTACTTTGTGGCCTCAGATCTCATCACTTCTATGCTTTTCTTACTACATGGCATTCAGAAGAGAAACAATCCTGACTTTTTGTGTTTGTGAATTAAATCCTTAGATCATATGCAGGAAAGGCAGTAGTATGGTGGTAGGTGGCCTTGCTGCACTGGTAGATAGGAGACCCTGCTGCATGAAGGAGACATCTAAGCAAGCTCCAATAACTCTTCTTCAGTCTCTACATTGATTATATATATATATATATATATATATATATGTATATATGTGTGTGTGTGTGTTGTGTGTATACATTTATGTTTATATATTCTTTGTTAAAGCTTTCTTTCACCTCCATGTTTTAATCATACAACTTCCTTGATAGAAACTTCTAGAACCTTATTGTTGAGTATCCCAATGCACCATCAGCTCTATGGGAGAGGGCCCTACCTTTGCACATCTGATGCTGCATCTAACTGGGTGACAGTTACATCTACTATTTTATCTCTCATGCTCACTCAGTTCATGTTGACCAATAGATGACACCAGGTCATCTATTGCAAGGGGAATCTCAGCTCTGTCACACCCACTTCATGAGGGTTTTAGGAAGATGGACTTGAACTGTGTATGTAAAGCACCAGTCACTGCACTTCAAATAATTACGTAAAAACTCTGGATAGCTGGCAGTTTTGGGACTCCTTGTTTGAATCCATTTTCTTAGGACTGAGTTATCAAAATTCTTCTCTTAACCTCTCCTCTCAGTTACATTCTACAAAGTTGATGGCATCCTTCTGATACAATGCACCAAAGTAGCCTGATCTTTTATGGAAGAAACAGTTGTCCGGATTGCTCTTTGGCCCCAACCAAATGAGACAAATCAGTAACACTGGAAAGTGATGTTTTTGTGAAAGACTAAGGGGTCATGGCACAGTCTTTCTAGAACAACCAAGAGAATAAGAAAGACAATCATGAAAACTTTAGCCTTTGATAGCAATCAAAGGCCACAGATGCATTCTTTCCAGGTTTCCTCAATGTGCCAATAGATGGTTATACAAGACTGGCAAATGTTTAACTTTTTTTTCAGTTGTCTTAAATTTATTCAACTAAACAAATATGAATATAAGTAATAATTAGAGAAAAGGTCTTTACAAATTATCTTTGTTTCTCATTGTAATATTTCTCCTAAGTGTCTTTTCTCCTCTACCTGTTTATTTCTGGGTATGCTTTGGGTGCACAACAGAATATTTATTGTTCTTCTTGTGACAGCAGCATTTTCTTCTCTGCCTGAGAATTTTCCTAGGGTTTAAGAGATTGGCATCCAACTCATTAATGTATTATAAAGTTCATCCTTCCCGCCTCATGTTCAGTCATTGGAGAGTAATATTTCAGCACAACGCTTATGGATAAGAATTTACCAGTCTCTATAGATGGAATCTTAATATCTATCCCTCAATCATTTGGACTCCAATATCATTAATGTATACTTTACATCTCTAACTGTTCATGATTCTCAAAAAACTGTCAAAAATGAAAATTACTGCAAGTATTGAAGATTTGGGGAAAACCGGCTTTTATCTATGAATTTTTAGAATGGGAGGCATTGAGACAAGAACGTGCTGAACTGTTGTTACATATGGTGCTTACAGGAGTAAAGAGTTAATTAAGCTCATTGAACTTCAGATTATTTTGTGTGACTATGTGTGCACACCCTCACAAACAAACACAGATAAACCAACTCACAGACATAGACACACAAACATGTACCCATAGCTCATTTTTATGTTCATTTATATGTACACTTGTGTGCCTACATATGTATAAGTGCATATGCATACGGGTACCCACAAAGTCAAAAGAAGGTGTCTAATCCCCTATGGCTGGAGTTACAGGCAGTTGTGTACCTCCTGATGTAGGTGCTGGGAATTGAACCTAAGTCCTTTGAAAAAGCAGTGAGTACTCTTAACTTCTGAGCTATTTGGCAGCCAAATATATATTCTCTCTCTCTCTCTCTCTCTCTCTCTCTCTCTCTCTCTCTCTCTCTCTCTCTCTCTCTCTCTCTCATATTAGTAAATACTACAGCCAAAGCATAAGGTTGCATCCTATGGTGGTTCTGAAATACATTTTCCTGGTATTTGCTGTTGAGAATATTTCTACATACTTTTTAATCATCTGCTTCTCTTCTTTGGAGAGAGGTTTATTTGAACTATTTGCTTATTTTTAACATGAGTATTTGTTGCTGTGGATTTTTTTCTCTACCAGGTCATAAGGGTTCCTTAAATACCTTGACTGTTAAAACCTTATCTGACACATGGTTTATAAGTGTTACCTCTCCGGTCATGGGTTGCATTTTCATTTTCCTGAAGGCTTGCTTCTTCTCAAAGCTTTGTTTGCTGATAGGAGACACTCTGATCTCTTCAAAAGTTAAAAACAACACTGTAGAATGACTCAGCACCTGCATTTGGTAAGATAGCAGAAACAAGAGTTTGATTGAGATAGCTCGATTCCAGGAATTATGACAGTAACTTCGCAATGGCCAAAGTGTGGGACCCACCTCAAAATCTGTCAGTAAGTAAATATATCTACACATAAAATGTTGTTCTCCATTTCCTTTTTAGAAGACTTATTCTTTTTATTTTATGTGTGTGAATGTTTGCTTGAGTGTATATAACTGCACTATGTACGTATTAGGTGCCCACGGGGGCCAAAAGAGGGCACCAGATCCCTTGAAATTAGAATCATAGATGCTTATGAGTTGGCATGTGGGTGCTGACAACAGAACCTGGGTCCTTTTCCTGAGCAGCAAGTGTACTGTCATTAAGCCAACTCTTCAGATCATTATTCTTTTTTTAAAGGAAATTCTGATATACATGATAAGATGAACAAAGCTCAGTGGGGCTGTAGTTCATATGTATAAATGAAGTGAAACAGGCCATAAACAGGAGTGTGGAGAGCTCCATGACCCTACTAGGATTAAGTGTCAAAAACAGGCAAACTCAAAAACTAGACATAAAACACCACTCAAGAGCTCAGTGGTAGGGAGTAGGGGCTTGTACTGGTTAATAAGTTCATGTGCTATTTATTACGTGCCATTCTTGTGAGACACATCAGTTCTAGGAACACTCATGTACTGTGGTATTCAGAGTTTACAACACTACATCACACATTAAAAATGTTAAGAGAACAGAGGCTTGGAGGATGACTCAGTCAGAAAAGTGAAGTGCTTCCTTGTAAGTACAAAGACTTGGGTTCTAGTCCCAGTACTCTTAAAGACTCAGCGTTTAATCCCAGGGTTTGGGATTCATCAAGACGCATCTGTGGGATTTACTGAGCAGTTGGTCTAGCCAATCTGTAAGTTCTAGTTCGAGTGCTATATCCTCTCTCAAAAAACAAGGTGGGGAGAGATTAAGGAACATAGCAGACATCTAACTCTGGTCTTCATGTTTATGTAAATGCACAAGTTCACACACACATACACACTCAACACACACACAATCTCTCTCTCACATACACACACACTAACATACACACACACATACATACACGCACACACACACATACACACTCAACACACACACAATCTCTCTCTCTCATACACATACACACTAACATACACACACACATTAACACACACACACACACACACACACACTGTCACATTCACACTAAGACAGTAGTTCCAATGTTACATGTCCTTACAAAACTTTAAATAAATATAAAGAAAAGAAAAGGATTAGGAGCAAACTGAGATGACAGGTTATTTACTACCTTGACCGTAGGGGTGATTTTGTATTTGTACACATCAGTCAAAGTTTGTCCGAGCCTATACATTAAATATTATCACTGTTAAATCTTATTCATTCTCTAATAAAAATGTTATGTATGTATATATGCTCTCTATGTTGACACATAATGAAGTTTACTTGCATATACCGAGACCTGTGAATTTATCAAGTACATACATTTGCCCAGTAAGCCACCACTATCAGGACACAGGCAGGCCCATCACTCTGAAAGGTGCCTTTTGTAGACACTGCTTTTCGTAAACACTGACACTCCTCCATGACATCAGGAGCTGCTCATCACATCCACAGTTCTGTCTTTACAGAAACGTTACATGAGCATAACTCTTGGAGAGTATTTCCTTTTACTCAGGAAAATACATTGAGACTTACCTAAAACAGGTTAAGCATTTATCATATGATGTCCTTCATAGTTTTCTGTCCAATAGAGCATGGTAGGTGTGTAATGCTATTCATTCTCTACCAAGCCATTTGAACTGCTATTAACATTTGTCCACATTACGTGAATTTGAGTTTATCATATCTCAACTGAAAACACTGATGAGCAAGACGGTTAGGTGCCATGGTAAGTGGGTGCTTTTGAAGAAATTTCCAAACTATGTCTGAAAGTTCCAGTTGCCCGTGTTCCTTACTAACACCTGTGTGATGATCATTCTTCATTGTCACCTTGACTAGCTTTATGTACTTCTCGGTTTCTCTAGGAGAGTATTTTCAAAAAAGGCTTTCCAGGGGAGGGAAAAACCAGCCTAAATGTGAGCAACACCACCTCTAGGGCTAGGGTGCTGGACTGAAGAACAGGGGCTGAGAGCCAGCTCTGTTTCCTGAATAAAAATGCAATGTGGCCAACATGCTCCTGCTCTTGCCTCCGTGCCTCCCTGCCATGATGAACTGCATCCCTTCTTAAGTTGAGTCAAAATAAACATTCCCCCTTTAAGATTCTTTTTGACAGATATTTTGTCACACCAGTGAGAAAAATAAGTGATAAAACTCAGTACTGTCAGAATATTTTATCTCACCTTCTGCTAAGTTTGCCAGCGGTGTCTCACGGTAATTTCAGTTTCCATGTTTTCTCTGTGCAAGTTTTAGAGGTTTCCACAGGTACCTTACTCAACGCTTATGCTTAACTTCATCATCTCTTTCCAGATCAAGAACTTCTCTAGTAAACAGAGCTGTTCACTTTCCCAGATTATATTGTATTTGTCTTATGAATTATATGGACATTAAACATTATCACACAATCGGATAAATTAGTATGGTTTGGAAAATGAATTCTCTCTAAAACACGACTCATAAACCTGGTCCGTAGTCAGTGGCCCTACCACGAGGTAGTAGAGCCTTCATGAGAGGGGCCTCCTGCCCAGCGGTTAAGGCGTTAAAGGAATGGCTTTAAAGAGAAATCACAATCTTTCTCTCTCCACAGCCCCTCAGGTGAACAGCTGGCTGTCCACAACTCGCTGCCATTTTGTTCTCTTCACCAAAAAGACACAGGGCCAACTGACCATAGATTACACCCATGTGCCACAAGGACATACTATCCCCAAAACAGACAGATACATACACCAAGGTACGTAGATTCAAGATTGCTCTTCTGGGCTCAAAGCTTATTTTAGTTTTCCTTTTATACCCTGGGTAAAAATCAGTTAAAATTTAAAAAACTAATCTACAAAAATGAATGTTGAGGTAATTGCATTGATTTTCTGAATGCTATAATTCAGCTCTTATTTGCTGCTTTTAATATTCTTTTTGTATAGTTTTAAACACTTTGATTATGATATGCTCATATGTGCATTGGAGTGATTTCTAATTTTCTTCAATTTGATGAACTTCTTGAACTGTAGGTCCATGTCTTCTGCCAAATTTTGGGAGTTTTAAATGTTATTTCAAAAGTTTTTGGATACCATTCCCCTTTCTTTCTCATCTTAAACATGAATCTGTAGATGTTATGTTTGAATATTTTTCTCAAATAAACTTGTACCATTTTATTTTTCCATATTTTGACTCTATTATTCATATTGGGTGATATATATTTATTTATCTTCAAATCCATTCACTTCTTTTCCTGCTTACCTGTTTTGTTTTTCTCATCTAATGCAGTTTTTGTCCTGGCCGGGTTGGTTATATTTAATTTATTTTTTTGTTCTAAATTTCCATTTTATTCTATTATAGACAAAAGTTGATATATTTATGTCTCCACTATGTGTTGTAATTTTTTCTTGTACATAACAAATCCTAATGGTTTTTCTTCATATATTGAGTTATTTGGGACTTAACATGGCTAACTTTAATATTTTATATATGGTTCTGCTATAACTTCTTCTAGAGAATATTAAATATGATTTTAGTCATACAACCATCCCATTAGGGTTCAGAATGCAACTCCTTGGAAACCTTGTAAGAATAGTGATTCTGACATCAGAGATAATTTCAGAATTTGCACAAGACTGTTGGAATCTATGCTATGTATAACCCGCCATTGTAGGACTTCAGTGGTGTTCCATTCTATAATTTGATAACCAAATCTTTCCACACTGTTAAGGATAAGTTTTGTATATCTCCTCTTAATCCCTGTCTGGGATTTTAAGAATTCACATTCTTAACCTAAGATTAGGACTTCATGAGAAGTCACTTCCCATTGTGTGGGATTATAGATGGCTTGACATTGTGCAAGATGTCTCATTCATTCAACTCTGGCCATGAGACCATGTGTACCTCACCCCTTTCATGTCTGACAAATCCTTTTTGCTGCAGACATTGACCACCCTTTATAATGTTTGTCCCCTTTCCTGCAATGACCCTTGACATTTAGAAGAAAAGACAATATAATAAATTTGCCATTTAGCGTAGCTCATTCCACAGCCTTTATTCTCCCCACACAGGTTGTGGGCCTCAGAATTAATCCACATATACCGCCATGAGAGGCTTCTATGATGAGGGTTCAGAGATGTACTAATCAATGCACACAAAGATAAGAATTGGGAGGTAATTTATACTATATCCACTTAGCAGAATGATAGTATTAGATTATCCCTCAGGGCCTACAACCTAGCAACCCATGAGTTCGTGGCCTAGTGAACAGTATCACACCAGGTGTTCTATATGTGGAGTGGCCTTATATCCAATTGGAAAGTCTTTGGTTACTCTCATAATAGTCATGAGACAATTGTACCACTAGGTATATCTTGCAATGCTTCTAATTATTGTTGCTTGTAGGCCAGCTTACAGTTAGTAAGACGGTGTATTTCTTTTCTCCCCCAGTAGCACACACAGAACCTGCCAAGTACCATGAAAGCTTTGTAGTAAGGATGAATATACCAGGTTGATTTCAGTTTATCACTGTCCTATGGCTCAAGTATTTGATGTTTTCTGCAGAGAGGCCTTTCCCTGAAATTCTAAAGGAAAATCAATGGCCTGCAATGTTAGGGGTGGTGATAGTGACCTATGGAGCGCCACTAATCAACAACTTAAAAGATATTAACACATTACTCACACTGGGCTTTTTATATAATAGCCATATTGCATTGCGCATTTTATCCCTAAGTTAAAGGGTAACACCACACACACACACACACACACACACACACACACACACACACACCACACGACACCACACCACATTATATATAATATTATAAGACATATTCCATAGTAGTAGGTTTTCATGTGACCTTTTGAAAAGTCTTTAGAGTTAGTAATCTTTCCTCTCCCCATACTCTCTTCCACCTTGCCCTCCATTACTCACCACAAGTATCCTTTTTCATATTCTCATTTGCCGTTCTCACTTCACACCACTTACCTTCTATCCTCTTCCCCCTTGAGAAACCTATGTCCCTTTTCTAGTTCCTCACTAGATTTAAATGCTCAAGTCTCCACATATTAGAGAGAATATGTAATGTTTGTATCTGTGGATCTGTGCTAACTCCATTGGAAGGATCACTTCAATTTCCATCCATTTATCTGGAGATTTTATAGTTTCATTTCCCTTTACAGCTCTATAACAGTCTACGGATATATGTACTACACATTCATTATTTATCCATCAGTTCAGGGACATATTTAATGCTTCTGCTTCCTGGCTATCGTGAATATAGCAGAGATGAGTCCAGATAGCAAGTATTTCTGCAGGGGTACGGAGTGATTTGGGAATGTGCTCATGAGTGATACAACCAGATGTATTTGATCTATTTCTAGATGTATGAAGAGCGTCTGCACGATTTCTATAATGATGCACCAATTTCCATACCCACCAATATCCGTGCCAGATTTATTGTCATTTGGCTTTTTGATCTTAGCTTTTTCTGGCTATGGTAAGATGAAATTACAAAATAGTTCTAAGTTTCATTTCCCTAATGGCTAAGTGCGTTGAACATTTAAAGAAAATTGTTTCTCAGATATTTTTATTTCTTCTTTTAAGAACTCTCTGCTTAGTTACATGACCCACTTTTTAATTGAGCTGTTTGATTTCTTGGTATTAATTTTATTTTTTGTTTTTTGTACATTCTAGACACTAACTTTCTATCAGGTATATGGTTGGCTAAGATATGTACTCACAATCTGTAGGCTGCCTCTTCACTGAAATTATTATGTCCTTTTCTATACGGAGAAGTATGTCAGGTTCATAGAGTTCCATTTATCCAGGTTCATCATTCTATTCAGAAAATACTTTCTTGTACCTACAGATTCGAGCACAGCTAGGAACTACTGGTTTCTGAGAGGAGTGTCAGGTTTTACCAGAGATGCAGCCTCTGGTAGATGCCCTGTGCTCCAGAGGACAAAGCTATCCCCTGTACCCACAGATAACACTAAGTTACCTCAATGGTGCCTTGTTTTTATTGTTGTTATTGAGGGAGGTGGTTTGTATGTTTTTTGCCTTTTAGCAGATAAATTTAGGAAGGGAAAGTGCTGGGAGATAAGGGGAAAATGAGGGGAAGGGAATGAAGAATTAGTTTGATCAAAAGATATTATGTGCATGTATAAAATACTCAAACAATAAAAATAGTTTTTAAAGAGTTCACATTCTCATTTCTGCTCTCTACCATGACTTTAGTACTCCCAGCAAGCCTGCTGCATAATTTACAATCCCATAGACTGTGGGGTTCTTTAGAGTTCCTCGTTCTATGCTTAAGGTCATCAGAACAGAGAGATATGGAAGTAATGTGAGTTTCCATTGCCACTTCTGTACAGAACTCACTGATAGAAAAAGCCCTCTCTTTTTTTGCCTTTGAGCTTTTCTAAGTGTCCACTGGCCCTCTAAGTATCTCAGTCATGATATTGTTTGGTGTTGGAATATAAAGAAACAGAAAAGAAAACTAAGGGATATATATCCCTATGTAATAACTGTAAGTTAGAAGATCTGTTTACTAATTCTCCAGCTACAACTAGATGTGTGCCATTCCAATCAAATAGACAGAAGCATGCTTCTCTAGTAACACATTTTGGCATATTTCTAGAGATACTGTATACTTTATCCTTGAGCAAATGTGTACTGTACCCTTGAGCAATATTTCTGTCCTCTGTGCAGATCTACTCAGTTTTGATTAAGTTGAACCTTGATTAATGTCTTCATCCCTAGATAAGATCTGGCCAGTTAGTAGTGGTCTCCTTCACTTTCTTATAATGTGCATTGCATCATGGTTGACTCTTTATGAACAAATATCCTTTCCAAGCACTAAGTCTTACCTCACCAAATAACTTACTTAAAATTTACTATTTAGAAATGTTTTAAATAAAGAAATAGATGAACCAGAAACAAAGGGAAAAACAACCTCTGCATTTTATTGTTTCAACTAAAAATCTATCCTTTTCAGTGGTAGAATTCCTTTCAATTGACTGATGACAATATTCTAAGGTATAGATAGTTGTGTCAATTAAGTATGCTATGAAGCTATTATGGCACTTTTATATAGAGAGGGTCAAGGGAAACTTAGCGAAGCCCAAGGACCAGAGAAAGATAAAGGACTTTCTGCTCTATTGACTCATTATGGACAGGTCCTGTGCTAAATAGAATTGTGCTAAAGGTCACAGAAATGGCCTGGTGTCACTTCTGCTGTACTTTATCATCTTGGTTTGTCAAGAGACCCACAGACATGCAAAGATTCAAAATACAGGAACTAGAGCCTATCTCCTGGCAGAATATTATGAGAGTAAATGTCATGACTAAAAGCACTGTGGCCAGGACTGTGTGTGTGTGCACATAAGTATAGAGCTATGGGGATCTGCAAAAGCCCCACAGTACCAGTCCCTCCATGAACTGATGTTTACTGCTTTATGCTTTATTTTGATGTGAAATGACCTGTAACTCAAAATTTTAAAGTTTAAACTTAACACAGGAACAGTCTAAAGGAAATGCAGGAACAAAAATTGGAACAGAGACTGAAGGAAAGACCATGCAGAGACTGCCCCACCCTGGGATGTATCCTATGCGCAGACACCAAACCCCAACACTACTGCTGATGTCAAGATGTGCTTGCAGACAGGAGCATGGCATGGCTGTCCTCTGAGAGGCTCTCCCAGCACCTGACTGAGACAGATGCAGATACTTACAGTCTTAACCATTGAATTGAGCCCGGGGACCCCAATGGAAGAGTTAGGGGGAAGGGCTAAAGGAGCTGAAGGACAGTGCAACCCCATAGGAAAAACAATATCAACTAACAGGACTACTCAGCGCTCTCAGGGACTAAACCACCAACCAAAGAGCATACATGGGCCAGTCCATGGCCCCAGCTGCATAGAAGAGGAGTACTGACTGCCTTATCTGGCCTCAGTGGGAAGGGATGTGCTTTGGTCCTGTGGAAGCTTGATGCCCCTAAGAAGGGGGATGCTAGAGGGGTGAGGTGGGAGTGGCTGGGTGGGGGAGCACCCTCTTAGAGGTGAAGGGGAGGAGGAACCAGGAAGGGGGACAACATCTGAAATGTAAATAAACAAAAAATGAATAAAAAATTTAACACTAAAAAAGAAAAAAAGAAATGTAAGTTATATAAAGATATTTACATGTATAAACACAGAGAAAAGAGCTAATTTCAAAATTTTGTTTAAAGCTGTCATATAGCACATGTATCAAATATAATTATTTAGCATATAATATTGCATGTAGCATTTAGGTTTGGAACATGCATGAGTGTACACCTAGCTGTGAGCAGTTAAATATTTAAAACACTTTTCCACCCCTTTATGCTGTTTTGATTCTTATGATACCCCTTTCACATGATCTCTGTAACCTGTCACTGATTGGGCAGTTTCTGAAACTGTAGGAATTATTGAATAATATGCATCCTACTATACCTGTATAGCAAAGTCCTAAGTTCTGGTTGGTACTTGAATCAGTTAGGTTAAAAGTATTGTGCCTTTCCATCTAGCTCTACCTGCTTTTGCTTTCAACCAAGGACCGTTTTCTGAAAAGCACTTGGAAGAAAGTCTAAGCTTCCACACCTGACTCAAGGATTAAGAGTGAATATGACTTAGAGTTAATCAAAGACTTCATCTGAACTTCTTAAAGCACCCCTTGGTAATCTTATAAGGGGCTTTTGAATTTGGTATTCATAAACACATTAAAGAGTAAGGCAAAATTGGTTGTGATTATTTAAAAATGTTCAACTTGGGTTTATTCCAGCCGGTGGATATAGAAATGAAAGAAAGGATGGCTCTGTTGGTCTTCTTCCAAGCCACATCTGTATGAAGGGACCAATTAAGAAGAAAACTTGGGCTGCTACATTGGAACCATTCATATAAGAATAGCATGTTCTTGCTGTAACAATGGATAAAGACAGTAGTTTGTCTTTTCTCTGAATAAAGGTATTAAAGAGACTGAGCCAACATTCACCATCTTTAAAACCGCATGGATAAACATGACAGTCCAGACATTCACTCTAATTTCCTTTTGAGTTATAAATAGGTAATGATAGTCCTTCAAAAAAGTATGGAAGCATAGAATGCTGGCAACCTGACCAGAATTATGTGTTGTGATCATACCAAACATGTTGAAATAATACAATGTTGCCATATACTAGATATATTCCATATGTAATATATGCCATATTAAATATATATATATAATATCAGTATATGTCAATTTGGGTATAAGAAGTCATGAATTTAAGAAGAGAGCAAGGAGGTTACATGTGAGGGACTGGGGTGAGGGCAGTGACAGGGATATGATGTATTGTACTTTAATTTCAAAAATTATATAAAAGTAAAAAATGGATGAATATCTCCCTGTTTATATGTCAACAACAAGACATTTTGTCTGTTTCCCAGGCCTCACCTGTCTGTATCTGTCCTTGAAAATAGAATCGTCTGCACTAAATGCTGGTGTTCCAATCTGTCCTTAGCTTTGACTCCTAACAATGGGAGCAAGCATATGCCTGACTTTTTTTTTGCCTACTCTTTGGACTCTGTTTCTCCTATTTGGTTGCTTTGTCTAGTCTTGATAGAAGGGCTATTACCTTGTCTTGTTGTATCTAGTTTTGTCCTGTTTTGGTTGTTGTTGCTTGGAGGACATTTTTTTTTTCTGAAGAAGTGGAGGGGCAGTTAATCTGGGGAGGAGGAAATGTGGTAAGGAGCTGGGAGGAGCGGAGGGAGGAGACACTGGTCGGATGTATTGTATAAGAGAAGAATCTATTTTCAATAAAAATAAAAATAATACTCACTTACAAGTAAAGGATAACCTTGCTACTACAGAGAAGCTAAGTAACAAAGAGGGCTCAGGGGTGATACATGAACCTCCCTGGAAGGGGCAATAGAATAGATAGAAATCATGGGGTCAGTGGAGGGAAGGGACTGACTGGAGGAGTGAATATGGAAACATGAGGGATGAGGTCGGGTTCGGTCAGAGAAAGATGGAGTGAGAAAGTACTGGGAGAGACAACTGGAACAAAGGGAGACGGTGATTTCTGGGATGGGCTAGAAACCCAGTGCAATTCAAACTTCCAGGAATCTTTGAGGGTGACCCTAGCTAAGACTCCTAGTAGTGGGTGATATGGAGCCTGACGTGGCCATCTCCTATGATTTGGCAAGGCTTCCAGTGAAGGGATTAACACATCAATCCAGTTATCAAATCTTTGACCTACAATTTGTCCTACCATAAGATGTGGTGGGGTAAAAGTAGAGCAGAAATTATAGGAGTAACCAGACAATGACTGGTCCAGCTTGAGACCCATGCCTGGAGAGGTAGACATCCCTGCCACTCCCCAGACTGCCAGGACCCAGATGCTGGATAGCTGAGAAACCTAGATTAGAAAATGATTCATAATGATATTCTGCTGTACTCATAAATTGGTGTTTAGCCCAATCGTCTTACCCAGCAACTTACGTAAACAGATGCAGAGACCCACATCCAAACACTAGGCTGAGTTCAGAGAATCAGAATTCAGAATTCAGAAGAGGAGAGGACGGATCTAGCCAGAAGGGTCAGGAACAACACAAGTAAACCTGCAGCATCAAACAACCTGGGCTCATAAAGGCTCAAACAGACTGAACCTCCAGCCACGGAGCCTGCATAGGGCTGACCTAGGCCTCTTACACATACGTCACAGTTACGTGGGGTGGTCGTCTTGTGGGACTCCTGATAGTGGGAGCAGGGCTGTCTCTGACTCCTTTGCCTGCTTTAGGAACCCTTTCTTCCACCTGGGTTACGTTGTCCAACCTTGATAGGAGAGGTACCTACTCTTACTGCAACTTGATAAGCCAAGGCTGATTGATATTTATGGGAGAACTGTCCTTTCCTGAGGAGAAACAGAGGAGGAATAGGTGTAGGGCGATTTTAGGGGAGATGGGAGGAGAGACTTGAGGGAAGGATGGATGGATAACAATGGTCTGGATGTAGAAACAAAAATGAAAGGATATGTTTATATATAAAGGAGTGCTCAAACAAAAAGTAAAAATTAAAAATAGTGCTGAAGCAACTGAACATCTGTACTGTTAAGCAAAATGTAAAATAAATTAAAAATTAAATTAATTTATTTTACTATTGCCTAAAAATAATTAACCTGCAGATACACATCTTAGAAGTGGTATCACTTGCATTCTCTATGCGCTTATCGAAGCCCCATATGCCTTTGTCAGTGGTTTCATGGTTTCTTCAGTTAAGAAATTAGCCCTAAATGCAATATATCCACAAAGGGGGCATACACTCCTTAAAATGCTGTCACAGTGCACAATACATAATAACAGTTGATATTCTCACTGGTGTGGCAGAGAAAGAGATCGAAGAGGTCAGTGAGGAGATGCCAGGCCTCCCTAATTGCTCGAAAGGGAATCCAAGAGACACCAAAGTCATATTTAAACAAAGCACAAAGAAGGTTAAATAAAACACGGATTGCTTTGCTATCTCGCCCAGAGCCAGCTCTTTCTCACTTTCAGTTATAAAGACGTGCTGGCACCCTGCAGGGGAGTGTTTTAAGTCATGCATGGCTGTGCACAGTAGCACTTAAGAGGCCACACCGCCACTCAGGCACTAAATCATAAAATCTGAGAGCCGGGAGGTACTTTAGAAATCATCTATTCTACCTTCCTCATTTTACAGATGAGGAAACTGGGCCCCAAAGAGGTTAAATACCTTGCCCACATCAGTCATAACGACTCTAGGCAGAGAAGCAGTCAGCCACACCATCAGCCCAGCGCCTTGAGGCCTGGCTGTTCCATCACTTAAGAATTAAGATCATTTTCATCAGATTTCAGAAGCTGAGGCAAACATTCCCCACTTCCCACCCCCTCACTTACCTGTGACTGACTCTCTCTCTCTCTCTCTCTCTCTCTCTCTCTCTCTCTCTCTCTCTCTCTCTCTCTCTCTCTCTCTCCCCCTCCCTCCCTCCCATTGAAGGGATCACACCGCACACCATGTTTTCTTTTGTTAATTCCCTTTACCTCTGTCTGGTCAAACTCAGAGTCAATCTTTCACTTTAAGCTGGTTTAACCGATTACCTAACAGGTCCTAATCAATACCAGAGGACTAGATTTTGAGCATGAAATTTTCTGAACACATACTGTCTCTTTTTCCCATTTCCCTTCTTCTGGTCATTTGACCACTACATTTTAAGTTCGGACCAGGGAAGTATTTCAAATGTCCCTCTCACTTTGGCAAAGATGAGACAGCTATGATGGGTTTCTGTCCGATTTTCTTTTCCCAATTTATAGAAACGTTCCGTCTACAGCACACACCTCTGCTTCCTGCGAGTTTTAAGGCTTGAATTCCTCTACGATGCTTGAGACTACATAGTTTACTTAGCTGGAAAGTTAGAAAATTAGGCTGGAGCGATGGTAGACTGTAGAATAGTACCCTAGAGAATGTTCTGGAATTACATTTTCTTGGGTGGATTACAATTCTACCCTTAGGGAGATTCTAATAAATCTTTCTTTCTTAAATCACTGTTTCTAGCATTTGACTTGGAGTAGATCCCCATATATGATAACACACCCTCCATGTTGCCTTAAATACCAGACCAAAGTCCAGGGTGTGGTTCACAGCTTGGAAATGAAGTCTGTGACCTGGGTTAAAAAAAAACCACGTTTGCTCCTTAGGCTGCTTTTCTGGGCCAGCTCACTAAAACTCTTCAATCTATAGGAGTAACGCATTAATGGTAACATGGTTTTCTTACCATCGTCTCCAAGAACCAAGCATTTCCCATCACTGTATCCCTGAGGCCTCCTAGAAAACTGCTCTGATGCCGCCAGCAGCTCATTACTGGACTCTATCCTAAAGCAGTTACAGAATTCTGCTTATTGCATTAAGCAGATGATATGAAAACTAATTTTACTGCATGTGTTTATATACAACTTTAAAAATCCTAAGCTCCTTTACTGGTGGGCTGGGAGTTCATACACGTCAACAATTGGCAGATGTAGAGGAACGGCACTGAGCTTAGGAAGGGCTAAAGAATGGCCGTGAGAAAAACAGCTCCCCGGCTTTTGCTAAAACTAACTAGTGTTGGCTTCTGCTGATACTTCCTCCACGTGTGGGTGTCAGTGTATATCTGCCTATGTATTTAGATAAACATAAATAAAAATGTGTGTATGTCTGCACCTACTTGAGAGAAGAAAGATCTCTGTGATTACAATCCAACGGGAATAGGCGCAGTGACGTGCCTGGCTTTGGAAACCTACCTGTCAATACCCAAATGATTGTTCCACAAGTACTTGCTAGAACAGGTAAACATCTTAGGTTGGATTGCGAAGAAAGATGAGGATGTCCCCTAGCCTCTCTTGGTTTCCAATTCAGAAGGATTTTTAAAATGACGTTTTCATGAAGCGATACATGAAATTTCTTTTTTGAAGAAACTATGCCATTTATCTATGATAAATATTTTGGACCTTTCTAAAATCTAAACGCCACCACAATTATAAGAGGTGCTTACGCTTATATTTTTCATATGATATACATTCTTCCTTTTAAAATATTTAGGGTAGTTTTTTTACATAAAATTATTGTCGCCACTCCAGTTCTGCCTGTGTCCTTCCCACACTGTCACTGTAGGTGTCATTTGATGCCTCACAGCAGCACAGCAGTCTGGAGCACTCCATTGGCTCAGAGATTATAGCTGAGAAATTGTTTCTGACCTTCATAGACTATGAAATACAAATAGCATATTAGGACATGGCAAGATTACATTGTACCAGCTATGAGTTTCATACATAAGAGAGCTATTATTCCAAAAATATTGGATACAGTATAAAAATATTGTGTTTCTACTCCAGATCAAATATAATAGCCTTCATATATTGAGCACATCAATTGGTTTGTGTGCTGTTTTCAAGAAATGTCTGTGCATGAGACAACATTTTATGTACGTCATTTCCCACTTGTGTGACATTGGTACTAAAAACAGTAAATTTTGTATTCTTTTAGATTTTGGATTTTTATATTAGGTATTCTCACCTGTGATAGAAAGAAACATACTGTTTGCTATAACAATGTAAACTATTAATTTTTAAAATGAAATGAATGGAAGTATTTAGTTTAGTTCTTTCTGTCAGCAGGTATCAAGAGATCCATTTGTTAACCTCACAGCACTAGTCAAAGAGCAGAGTCTGGAACATTAACCTCTTGTGAGTGTTCAATGCCATGCTGCACCATCCAAATCTGTGGTTCTTTAATGTAACGAGGCCCATTTCAGTCTGGTGTGCATGGCTGCACTTACAAAGACGATAAGCAGATTGGCTTATGAGCAACAGCAGTGTAATTCTCACAGGTCTGCAGGCTAAGCAGCTGGGGAGCAAGGCACCTGCCCCTCGGTGTCTGCTAGGGTCCCGCCCTGAGACTCTCCTCTATGTGTAGGTTCTCATTGCCTCTTCCCAT
Source organism: Rattus rattus (assembly GCF_011064425.1). Taxonomy (NCBI): domain Eukaryota; kingdom Metazoa; phylum Chordata; class Mammalia; order Rodentia; family Muridae; genus Rattus; species Rattus rattus. The sequence goes on along the minus strand of NC_046159.1, from coordinate 103,487,240 downwards.
GGTAGGAGGAGTCATTTCTATAGGAACTCTTTGATAATGTCACCAATCTCTCAAAGGACCTATAGTCTAACACAGTCCCTTAGGTTACATATCAGCCTAGAAACTTACAGAGAACACAAGCATTTAGACCATAGCAATTCCTGATAGCTACGGGCTACCTTAACCTGATAACCCTTTTGTGCAGTACAAATAAATTACACTTTAATGCAAATTAAAGTAACTTTCAATCCCAATGCCTTCCTGGTAAGACTGATTCTAACCACTGCTTCATTTCTAAGTGGGTTAGGAGGAAAAGGTGGAGGGGATCAGGCAAGATGTGACTCACTCCATAAAATTGAAAAGAGGCTAAAAATATGAAGGGCAAAAGAACAGAGAAAGGGGTAAGTTTGACTTTGACCTTGCTACTAAACCTCCATTTCTTATCCTTATGCTATTTAATATATATATATATAGTTTCCCCATCCCCCATCTCCCTCCTGCATGGCCTGAAGAGAAAGCCAGGAAGGAATGGCTGGGAATGACAGAGGGAATTGGGGGAGCTATTTAAACTTCTGAGGAGTGGGCAGAGGCTATAGGGTGAGTCATTGGTCCAGGGCAGATTACTAGAGATGCTTATTTGTATAAGGAGGAATTTCAGGTGCTACAAACCTGACCTTATAAGAGGACAGGAAGTTTAACCTAGGTACTGGACTACTTGACCCCTCTGGTGGGGGAAAAATGGGAGCAAATGTCTATATGTGATGGGAGATACAGGCTCAGGGCAATGGATGGGGATGGGGCAATCCTATCCCTGCTGATCTCCAGACAAGATTTCTGAGGCTTGGACAAGCCTAGACCCTGTGCCTAGATCCCACTCTTGCTCCAGGCTTGTTACCCTGGCTCCACACCTGATGGGCATTATGTTGTTGCCACTTTTAGTTGTAAAATGCTGCCATAAATATTAGTGTGTAAATATTTATATAAAATATCAATTTTTCATTATAGAATTAAAGGTAGTGAATACTAGTAATCTACTGTATTATCACTAGCATTACTCATAGATTAATATCAAGGAGTGTGGTGTTATCTTGTGTGTTTTCTCTGTATTGTACAACTTGAGGCAGCAGCCTTTCCCTTGATCAGCATCATTTTATATTCCCATGAGTGTTACAGTTTTGGGTGATGCTCTAATTAAATCAATATCATGAATACCAGGTACAGAGTAAGCATTAAGGATATTTAGCAAACATGTTTATGATTCATATGGTTATTTCACCCTCAAGATTTCTTATATTTTTAATGTCCTTGAAAACACAAAGAAAGAAGGTTCAATGAAATAAAAATAAGGTTAATCACTTAAATCTATACTTAATATACTAACATTCATTGGCCCTCTTATACGATAATAATAGTTATCAGAAGCAGAGACAGGTATGTTAACAAAAACCAATTTTAAATGCCCTTTAAGACTTACTCTTGGGAGCGTCTCTCCCTTCTCCTCGTTGTCTCACTTTCTTTAATAATACTTAATAAAGCCTGTTTCCACTTTCATAACTCCACAATCACTAGTGAGACAAGAAACTCAACATTATTGTCCATGATTGATCTCTGATGATTGCAAGTGTTAGATCCTCAGGTCATGGACAACTGGGCCTTGAAAGGTCCCCTCATTTTCAAAAACTGTAAGATAAACTTATTTAAAAAAAAAACAAAAAACAACAACAAAACCCATACTGTATTCATGGATCTATGTATCCACATAGATTTAGAACCCAGATTGTATTCCATTTCTTCTCTTTTCAAGTTTGTGTGTGGTTTGTGTGTGTGTGTGTGTGTGTGTGTGTGTGTGTGTGTATGTGTGTGTGTATACATTTTCCCATAAGGCTTTTCTGCAAGACACTCTAAATGATTACTACCACACTCACATTGTTTCCTGCTCACCATTCTCTACTTGGTCTATTTTGGCAAAATGATGGTGACTTTATGGGAAAACACCAAGATGACTAGCACAAATAAACTAAATTACAGAAGATGTTGGGCAGCACTCATCAATCCTCTCTCTGTCCATCTGGGTAAGTTTAGATTAGAGCCAAAGGCACTGATGGCACTCGCTTCCATTTCTTTGATTCTCTTTGTCATTTTAAAGGATGTTAGAGTTATAAATTTCCTTCCTTAGTAGGAACGTTCATTATGCCATTATGCCTTCGGACTGTCTGTAGGAGCTGACAAATACCTACTGAGATGTTTCAGAGTGGCCAGATAATTATGCTGTTTCCCACAAGCTCTTATCTTCCAAATAGACACACCCTTTCTTTTTTTCCCAATTGGCAACAGCAAATGGAAACCTCCATGCACACAAGGAAGCAGAATCTATTTTGGGGACATATCTTGTTATGCTGACATACAAAGTTGTCAAAGCTAGTGTACGTCATCAACACTCATAGGATTGAGATGTGCAGAATGGTTACATTTATATTTTAAGATGGTCTCCCAGATGTTGGATAGATATGGGAACTAGCACCCAGTGAACACAAAGTGTTACAGTCTCCTATTATGAAGTCTATATCCACCGTTTTTATTACGTCACTCAGACGACTAGCAATTAGGTAGCTAGCCATTATTACCTCCACTTAAAAGCTAAATAAAAAAAATGCAACTTGGAGAACTTATTTCTTTTTTTTTCTGAAGTCATAGGCCATAACGAAGGTAAGCTTCAGACTTATCTGCCTTAGACTCTCTTCTCCCTTCTAGTGTTGCTACCTCACAAGTTAAATCACTGACAGTGAGAAGCAGGACTAAAACATTTTAAGTATAAGAATTTACTCGAAAAGCGAATTTTTCAAAAGTTTGTCCTAGAAGATGTGTATTTCCTCCTCATGGATGGTAATTGATGTATTTTTCCCTCAAGAATTAAAAAACACCATTTGAAATTAGAACATTATAAGCTAACATCTGTTGCAAAATTGGTTTCTAAAGAGCCCCTGAAATAGCTTGTTATGTTTTCAAAGCAGCTTATACCTTAAAGTTTCACTTGTTCCAGCATTGCAATTAGCAAACATCCCTGAAATGTGCTATTGGGTAAAATGAGGGTCAACATTTATTGCAATAAGAGATCACTTTGACTATTACTAAGACCAGGAGTACCAACTGGTTACACACACAGTTGAATGCCCAACAAATTCAAAAACCAATAGTTTTACTTTTATACATATTCATGAACATGTATGTGTTTAATTATGTTTAATAATTATTCAGTACACTTAATATTAAATATTAATATACTTCAATATATTGAATTTAAGAAAATATCAAACCTTTGTTGACTCTCCTTGCTATATTGCCTACTGTAATTTCAAATTAAATAGATGTACATGGAACTGAGAGAGGACCACACTTTGTCTTATTGAAGATAGTCCAAGCTGCTGCTATGAAGGGCCTCCAAAGAGTGTAACCTACCAGAATAAATGATTGGAGAAAAAAGTTAAGGGGTTAAATTTATTAGTGTCTTGAATTATAAGAGAAGATTACATATTTCTACCTTAATTACTAAGAGGTAATAATTGACAATCTTCCTATTATGTGCAAATTGTCTTCTGACAAAAGTAACTCATGAGGGTGAGACGCCATCTCCTTCCTGAGGTGCACTTCTGTGTTGATCTAAAGTCACTAAGATGTAGGGAGAGGACACTGCAGGCTATAGGAAGTGTTAGGATCTTAATATGGACTGTGTGAGGCTCATTTCCAGCTTAGAGACTGTAGTCATTAGGCCGTCAACTTGAATGTGTTCTGAGTTGGTCTGTAAGACACACCTCTGGATATGTCCGTGAGAGTGTTTCCATAAAGAATTAGCTGCTTTGGGAAGATCCATCCTGAATGTGGCTGTCACAATCAGACCTTAAGTCCAGATATGAAAGGGTCCCACAGTGCACACTTGCTGTCGCGTGTTTCTCAGGGTCCTCCATTCTCACTGCAGCGATTGTCTGATGACACCAGTCTCCAGCCTCTTCAGCCTTCAACCATGGACTCAATGCCAGTCTGCGCTATGGCGTTTTACAGGATTTTGAGAAATTTTACTAGAAGTGATCTCTCTGAGAGATTACAGAGGGCTTGATATGCCAACAACTCAGAGAAACACTTCCCCACTACCTTCTCCCAGAGCAGGCTGCCTTTAAGATACAAAGATTCTCCCCTACCATTTTAAAGGATTTATTTATTTATTTCATGTGTATGTGTGCTCTGCCTTTATGCAGGTAAGTACATTGTGTACATGCAGTGCCCAAGGAAGCCAGTAAAGGATATTGAGTCTTCCAGAATTGGAGTTAAAGAGAACATTTTAGCTGCCATGTGAGTACTAGGAACCAGACCTTGGACCTCTGCAAGAACAACAAATGCTCTTAACCACTGAGGTTTCTCTCCAGTGCTCTAACTCACCTCTTATGCAACCGGTACATGGGACATCAAAAAAGGGTAGCCCAAGGAGGAAAAGAAAATTACAGGAAAATAATGGCTGGTGACACAGTAAGGCACATTCACCAGCTTTATTTTGACAAGGAGAGTTTATGTACTTAGATCATGTCTCTGTTTGATGTCTGTGAATCTGAACTGAGTCTGTCTTTGTTGGTGGGAGGGCATACTAGTAATCACTTCATTCTAAAAATAACAAACATCCTTGTTTTCCAACAAGGATGGATATTTTGAGCGACATTGCAAGCTGAAAATCCTGAAGTCAAAAATACATTTAAATACACCTGCCCTATTGAACATCATAACTTAGCAACATCGTGCTCACTGTAAAGTGTCAATAATGATTACCATTATGATTGCATGGTTAGAGGAAGTCAGGCTCTGCCACAATCTGGCATCATACACAATGTACCTGATCACATGCTGCTACTGTAGAGAGAGTTAAAATCCCCAGATCCTAAGGATTCTACTGAATGTCTGTCACTTTCACACTATCTTAAAATTAAACTGCAAGTCAAAGCATCATAACCTAGGAGATGTCCATGCATATTTTATTATATTTTAATCTTTTATAGTTGTGAAAATTCAGCCTTAAAAGTTTATTTGATATAAACACCAATAGTTATAAGCATGGGAAAATAATTGAATGTACTGAGAATGTAGATTTCTAAAGGACTAAGATATAACTGTAACCATAGTAGTATCTAAAATTGACAAATTCTTAAATAAAATTCTTTTATTTTAAATGGCTTCCTAAAAGATCTACTTAACTAATTTTTTATGTGTGTGTGCGCTTGGCTCTATTAAGTGCTCTCTCTCTCTCTCTCTCTCTCTCTCTCTCTTTCTCTCTCTCTCTCTTTTTTGTGTGTGTGTGTGTGTGTGTGTGTGTGTGTGTGTGTGTGTGTGTGTGTACAGGTGCCTCTGGAGGCCAAAAGACATTGCATATCTTGGAATTAGAGATAAATTGGTTATAGGCCACCTATTGTGGGCACTGGCAGTTGAGTCCAAGTATTCTAAAAGAGCAATAAATGTTCTTAACCACTGAGATAGCTCTCAAACCCCTCAGGTCCATGTATTATTCTGACTTTGTAAAGGAGGACCAGAAAGAAGGAAGATAATGAGTAATTGAAACAATGAAAATGAAAGCATTAGCGGAGGTTAGCATATTGGCACCATTGTTGCACAAGTTTTTTTTCAAAATACTGCTATCAGCAAATCCTGGAAAACATAGTTATGCTATCTTTGAACATGTTACAGGTCACACTTCAAAGAAGGTAATGAGGATTTGCTTACATATAGTAGCAGTTCTTATAGCATGCATTACATTGGTACTCATATGCCAGAGTTCTATTTTAAACATTTCTTGACACACAATCTATTTTTTACAGTTTTGTAAGCCCCATTACAAGCTCAAAAAGACTCAGATATAGACATAGTTACCATGGATAAATAGAATATAGCAAAGACTATAAAAGATGGGTAGGGACTAGAGACATGCCTCGGGCAATTAAATGTTTGTTGTGCAAGCGTGAAGAGCTGAGTTTGGATCTGGAGAACCCACTCAGGAAGCTTGGCACCGATGCGCTTATAACCCAGAACTGATGGTCAGAGACAAGTAGGTTCCCAAAGCACTGGGCAGATGTCTAGCACAATTGATAATTCCCCATTTCAGAGTGAAGAAATGGGGGGACCAGTTGAGGAAAACACTTGATAGTGATTTACAGCATCAACACACATGTGCACACATTTGCATGTGAACCTATACACTCATGGAAACTACCAAACATATATACCTGTGACAAATTACAAAATGAAATATGGATATCAAAATGGTGCTCGGGCAGTGGTCAGAATATGCTTCTTTTTGTAGTTTTTCCCCAATTTAACTTCCAGAAGTTTAGGCCTTCCCACACCAAGGGAAATATGCAATGCATCAACATTCTAGGTGAAGGATAGTTATAGGTAGGTACACGTGATGCTAGCAGGATGTTCTGAATGACAGATGGGAAAGCTTACAAGACTCATGTGCACCCGCCTGCCTCCAATCTCATAAATATACTTATTTAATTTTTCAGTTAATGTTTTTCTCTGAATAACATATAAAGATACAATTTGACATATACAAAAGAATGAAATAAGGAATTTTTCCAAAACTTTCAAAATGTATGAAATTCCTGATGCAATAAACCAAAGGACAAATTTGTCTTAGTTGGGGTTTCTATTGCTGCTATTATGAAACACCATGATCAATAAAGAAAGTGGGAGAGAAAGGGTTTTATTTGGCTTACATTTCCATGTCACTGTTCGTCATCAAGGGAAGTAAGGACAGGAACTCATATAGGACAGGAAGTTGGAGCAAAGAGCTGATGCAGGTGCATAGAAGGATGCTGTTTATTTGCTTGCTCTTCATGGCTTGTTCAGCCGGCTTTTACTGAAACCAGGACCGCTGGCCCAGGGAAGACACCACCTACATTTGGCTGGGCCCTCCCCCATGAGTCACTAATTAAGAAAATGCTGAGTAGCTTTGTCTACAGCCCAATCTTATGGATACATTTTCTTATTGAGGATCCCTTCTCTCAGGAGACTTTAGCTTGTGTCTTGTTGACATAAAATTATCTAGCACAAAATACCAGTAGAGACAAGAAAGAGTTTCTTTTACAGCATAAATCGTGGTTCATTCTCTATGCCCTTACATACAGTCGAGACTAAGTACAAAATCCTCTAACTATACTCAGTTAAATTAGTGTGACAATAATCACATCAAGTTAGGTGGGAACAAACGTTTGGCATGAGGAATAATATAAACGAAAGTTGAAAAGGTGTTTATTAGTGTTGCCTTCAAAATTCTACATTTGTTCTTTGAATGACAAATAGAATAACAATGATGTCAGAAGCATTCTGGTCTTGTAGTAGGTATCTAATTCACCGGTCCCTCGCCACTGCATAGTATTGATTTCTGCTCTTCCTTACTGAACATGTAGCTTTTCCATACTTTGGTCTGATTTTTGCTTCCATCTCAACAATGAATATTTATACTTTTATATTTTGTCTTACTCCCAAACAGCTATTTGTTTGTGACATATATCAAGAAGACATCTATTTGCAGATATTTTTTGATACTCTCTAGATGGCTAGAATGAAAAAAAAGATACAGTAATTTTTCTTGACTCAGATTTGGGGATGCAGAAGATTGGACAGGTGGACAGAAGTATCAGCTGAGTAGCCTTTTGAAATCTAGTCCCCATATCTCGTAGATTGTTTAAAACAATCATCGACACCATCAGAGACAGAATGAAGAGGAGAGAGAGAGAGAGAGAGAGAGAGAGAGAGAGAGAGAGAGACAGAGACAGAGACAGAGACAGAGACAGAGAGAGACAGAGAGAGGAGAAAGAGGAGGAAGAGGAGGAAGAGGAGAAGGAGAAAAAGGAAGGGGAGGAGGAGGAGGAGGAGGAAGAGGAGAAGGAGGAGGATAATGGAGCACTGCACCTGTTGAGAACAAATGACTTTCAGAAGTTTTTTCTCTCCAACCATCATAGTGAGTAAATATTGAATGCAGATCAAGGAGACAATAACGAGTGGAAAAAAGTATAGCAGCTTCTTCTTCATTCCTCTCAATTTACTGATGAGGAAACTGGTCTGTTTGAAGTTAGTAGATTAAGCATAACAATTATTTCCTTGCTAAGTCATTGGTCTTTCTGTCAAAATCATCTACAAGTTGGCAACAATAAAAGGAGTCCCATTTGTTTTAAAAGGCTATGCATCATCATGAGGCTAGTAGAGTATTGAAAAATATCTGCAAATAGATGTCATCTTTTGAGAAATAACCCTTGCCAAAGAAGAGTCATAATTCTCAAGCTTCTGAGATAATTGCCTTGTGAATCTCCCAGACATCTCAAACTGTGTCTATCGAGCTAAAACAAATCAAATTGAAATTCAATTGGAGTGGTCTGTGGGATGGCTCAGTGACTGCACAGGTTCAGTCTGTCTAATCAGCAAGATGAATTACAGCAACTTATGTAATTTGCCCTGGAAATGAGTTTTGTTGTAGAGGTGATCATGACAAAATGGCAGTAGCTTGTTTTAAGGAGGAGAGGTTTATTTTGCTGATGGTTCGAGGTGATACAGTCCACGGTGATGGAAAGCCATGGTGGTGGGAGCTCTGGGCTCATATTACATTCAGACAGGAAGCTTTTTGTACAATAGTTTTTTGACAATGTATCTGGAGTTTCTAGCAACTTTCTCTTTCTTTCTTTCTTTTTTTTTTTTTCTTTTTTTTCGGAGCTGGGGACCCAACCCAGGGCCTTGCACTTGTGGCAAGTGCTCTACCCTCCCCAACCCCAACTTTCTCAATTCATGTCCCATCGCGTATTTAGTCTCAGTCTTGTATGCTTTGTGAACAATTTGTGTTTGAGGATGATGAGAACATGGAGCCAAGCAGACACCTAGTCTGCATTTTTAAAAATGTGTCTTATAACCAAGGCAGCAAGCCTTGCTTGATTAAAATGCTGCTCCAGCATCTCTCCACCAATGACCTCTGCTGACTTTTTTGTATCTTCCTGAAGCAATAAAGAGAAGTGGTTTTCTCTTTTAGAAAGGAAAGGAGACCTTGGGCACAGTACAGTCTGGGTGGCTGAATGACAATCTTCAGTTATTGACACAGCCAGAGACCTGAGTCCTGGTCGGCATCATAGAAGACAGCTCCAATTTCTATCTAGCCAAGGCTATTGAGAAGTTGTGGTAAAGCAATAAGAGAAGCAAGACACTGAGCTTTCTCTCTGACAAACAATGATACTTGAGTGTAGATGCCTGGGTCTCATAAAACAAGACTGAATTCTTTTTTATGGCTAGCATCTATGAGTTGGTTCCTCTGAGCCTCCAGAAAGTACAGTTAGACTCCTATGCCTAAGAGTTCCACATCCACACACGTAGATAAGCTTGAGATGCAAATACTTTTTAGAAGGTGCATCCATTCTGAATTTAGGTAGGCTTTCTGCCATTGCTTCTTAATACAGCGTAATAACTGTTTGCATGGTATTTACCTTGTGTTAGTTATTATAGTTACTCTAGCAAAGCTTTAAGGTACATGGACAATGTGTGTGAGTTTTACACAAATGCTACCCATTCTATTTCGGAAAATTAATGAAGTAGATTTATATTTTAGTGTCTGTGGGGAGTTCTGCCTCTGATTTCCCATGGATACTAAAGAATACTCTCTCCATGAATACTTCAATAAGAGGGAAACCTACACCACCAGAAAATGGTTTAAAAACAGATTAATTGACAGAAGCTAGGACATATTTATATCACTAAAATGTACAAAAATGTGTAACTTGAAAATTATAAAATTTAACTTATAAAATTAATGTGCAACTGATTTAACAGCAATGTTCCTTTTTAAAAAATGTTTTGAAGGGTAGTGTTGTCGAGCTCTCTGTCACAACAGAGATCCAAAGAGGACCTTCTTTCTCCCTTATCAACTTCCCGGGAGATTATATACATACATACATATATATATATATATATATATATATATATATATATGCCTAAGTTCAAGTGCAGTATCCTGGGGTATCCTGGGTTCAGTTGGTGCCCCCCACTGTCTTCTTCCTTTCTCTTTCTTCCACCCACTCCAATAAGAGCACAGGTGTGCCAGCTGGCAGGTAACTGCTCATTCACACCTGAAATATGCCTAGAGGAGAAAACGCAGGGTAGTTTTAGATCATTTGTGAGAAAATCCTTCTCTTTAACACACACACACACACACACACACACACACACACACACACTCATGCAAACAAACAAATAAGTAAATGAGTATGATCAGAAAGGCATCTTTCAGGTAACTGGGGGAGTGCAGATTGGTGGCGACACAAGATGCAGATAACGAGTGACAGGTAAAGGTTCAGGCTAACGAAGTCATTGTGCTGCCTTCATTAGTGTTCAGGAAACACTGTGGAGGAAGAGGATGAGAGAATGCAATAGCCAGAAAATAAGGAGAAGGGGTGTGAAGTAACATCTCCTGGGCAGGCCATAGGCATTCTGCTCATGGCTTCACAGCGGCTGAAGATGAAGGATCTTCACAAATGGACCATCAGCAACTAGACATGGATAAAGGCATTTCAAATTCCTACCCTACACTGCTGAACTATTTGCCAGTTCATGGAGAGGGTAAGCCGTTGTCTTTGATTATGTACCCACTGGTGTATCTATGGTTATGCACCTATCGGACTCCAACTGAAAATTGGCTCTGGCTAAATTAAATTGGTCACAAAACAAAACCCAAAGTCATGAACCTGGCAACGGAATTAATAGGTTGTGTGGAGGGGGGGCATGGTTGACATGGATGGAAGTGAAATAAGTGTAATAGCCACGCTATATTATACACACCTATGAAATTGTCAAATAAACTTAATCAACAAATTGTTATAAAATTAAAGCAGAACAAAATCAAGGAAGCAAGCAAAGAAACCAAAACCAGTGTTTCAGGTCTAAGAGACTCAGTTTCATGAGCTCTCTCACTTAAATCACTTTGACTAGGAATCAATCTACCAGTTCTCCAGTCTGATACCCCCTAAAAGGATTCTGAACAATAATTAAGTGGAATGATAAAGATTAACAGGAACCAGCTACAGCTTCTTTTCAATAAACATTATGCTTTGCTGGAATGAAGCTCTTATTTCAACTATGGCTAATAAAAATGAGTAATTATATCTACAGCAGCAGAAGAAAGCTAATATTCGGAATTAAAGTATGTTTGGGAGAAGTGTTACAGTAGCAGACATAAAACTTATAATATATTCATTTTCTTACCTTCTCCAAAACTCTTGAGAAATTGTGGTCTCTAAGGAATGGAAAGTGAACAATGAATTCTTAAGAAATCAGCTTGAGGGGCTGGGGATTTAGCTCAGCGGTAGAGCGCTTACTTAGGAAGCGCAAAGCCCTGGGTTCGGTCCCCAGCTCCGAAAAAAAGAACCAAAAAAAAAAAGAAAAAAAGAAAAAAAGAAAGCAGCTTGAAGTGAGGAGGTGCTTCCGTGGGTGGAAGGTGCTTCTGTGGGTGGGAGGTGCTTCTATGGATGGGAGGTGCTTCTGTGGGTGGGCGGGGCTTCTTGTGTGGGGAGGAGCTTCTTTTGTGAGGCGTGGCTTCTGTGGGTGGGAAGGGCTTCTGTAAACCATGAATGCAAAACCTGTGGATGTGACCCAGCAAGCTTGTCATAAAAGTATAAGTAAAATCTACATGAAACCAAGGAACTAGAGAGAGACAATAAAGAAAATAAAATTAGTGATGGGCAAGATAAACTTAAGATAAACATTAGGGGAAAGCAGGGAAACTGAAGAGAAAAAAGTGAAAGACTTGGGCAGCTTTGGTGGACCATTCTATCCTCTACCCTCCTTCACTGTAAGATTTAGATACTGAAGCAGAAGGAACACTGGAGTTAAATTCTGCATAGGAAGTAACTAACGGTATGTTTCTGGGTCCACGATTCCACTCCTTTCTCAAAGAGTGAGAAAACGTGAGCAGCTGGATTCCAAAGGGCAGGTCTGCCCGGAGGATAAGGGCCATAGGCATCTGGTATCAAGAACCTGAGCCTCGAAGTGGCTGAAAAGTACATGGTTTCACTGGGAGCCCCGTGTGGAACCAGGTCTTCATGCAGAAGAGACTCTGGATCCACAGAAGCTAGAGCCAACTGCCCTGGGGGAAAATCATCCTAAAACTAGATCCACAAGAACCCCATAGAGTAAGGTCAAACAGTAACAACCCTATCAAAGGCCTAAAGCATGGGAAAAAAACACTTAAAAAAGAGTAATTTAAGACAGAGAGAGAGGGAGAGAGAGAGAGAGAGAGAGAGAGAGAGAGAGAGAGAGAGAAACACAGAGAGAGAGAGACACAGAGAGAGACAGAGAGACAGAGACAGAGAGAGACAGAGAGACAGAGACTGAGAAATTGCACCTAATACTCAGTGGCTTATGTCTGTAATCTTAGCACTCACTGGATAGGGCAGAACTGGAGAAACCTCTTTCAAGACTAGTCTGGGGCTATACAGAGTGGCAATTCTTTCAGAAAAAAAAGCTAATCCTACTCAGAATGAAACAAAATGACAGGAAGCAAAGATTTCAATTACCGAAGATGCTATAATTTTCAGAAAATAAATTATAAGCCAATGATACAGGAATCATTTAAAGAACTGAACAGTGCAGAAACAATTTCAGTGGAACTTCAGGAAATAACATATGTTTGTGAAATTTAAAGCTCAGTTAATGTTTTAAGCATTAAAAGATGTGTCTAGAACGCTAAAAGTAAACATTAAAAGCCTTGGTACATCATGTTGAAATAAATAAGAATAAAACCAGAAGACAGTCTTAAAATCAGGCAGTGAGAAATAATAGGGTAAGACAGAAATTCGTGTAGACTGACAGCAGACCCCAGATAACCACGGATGCCAGGTGGCAGTGTGAATTAAAGGCTGGAACAGTGTAAGGAAAGTGATTGTCAAGTAAAAGTGTATATATCCCAAATAATATTCCACAAACAAGAAATACATTTTATTCACTTTGCATCCCCTTCATTGCCCCCTCCCAGTCACCCCCTCCCACAATCCTTCCCCCCCATGCTCCTCTCCTGACAAGATAGCCATGAGAATAAATGGAAAGTTTGCACCTAGCGGAGGTGGGGAGGTGGCAGGCATCTCCAGGATGTGATAGAGAGCAGCATAAGGGAGCTGCCCAAGTATCAATGGGGGTGATCTCAGCTGTGACTCACAGCATTGAGGATATGGAACCTGAAGAGGCCACCTGCTGACCCAGGGCAGGAACCCCAGAAGAGTGATGGGAACACCAATCCATCCACAAAGCTTTCAACCTAAAACGTATCCTACCTACAAGAAGCACAAGGACAAGAGACAGAGCAGAGACCGAGGGAACAGTCAACCAATAACGGGCCCAACCTGAGACCCCTCACATGAGCAGGCACCAGTCACTGATACCGTTGATGGTATTCTGTTATGTTTGCAGACAGGAGTCTAGCACGGCTGTCCATGGGGAGAAACGGGTTTTAATGAAGTTTGAAGTTGCAGAGGGCATCATGTGATTGCGAGCCTTCTGCGAAAAGACTTGTGTCTGTGAGAAAGAAAACCACCAACAGGGAAGTGGTCCAAATGTGACTTTTTTGGAAGACAGGTGATTCTTGTTTTAACGTTCTTTTGGGTAGATTTCCATGAATAAGTGTTCGTTTTAAATATAAGTAAAAAGTCTAAATGAGTTTGTGATTTCTGAGTCTCAGGAGAAATTCATTAAAGAAAAACAGGCAATTTTTAATTTTTAAAATTTGTTCTCCTTGGATGAAATCGACAAAAAAAAAAAAGTGTCCTGAGGAGAAAAGATTTTATTCCTCTGATACAAAAAGGAAGTGGGAAATTACTTAAGAAGAGAAACAAGAAGTCTAGTTTTCCTTGCCACGCACCCTATTCTGAGCCCTGGTGAGGTAAACTGTTGGCCAACACCTCATAGAAATTCTCTGAAAGCTTTTTCTTCTGTTTATCTCCCAACTACTTGGAGCAGCAGGTAGGGTAGACCGCCATTTGTAGCTTGTGGAACCACCTGAGGTTAAGTTTCTTTCTTCACCTTTGAAAAAGGCACAGCCTGGACCGCAGCCTCTGTTTCCTTCCATCCTGCCCTTCTCTTTGCACAGCATGCATGGGCCTGGTGGTGTGACTGCCCTTTGTCATCAGCCACTTTGATTACACCATTCTGAGGGAAATTATAGTCACAGTGTTAAGAACTACATCCAAACCAATTCTTAGGCTTCATATGGTTTTTGAAATCACTGACTTCTTAATGAAAGGGCGAGTTTTGACACAGGAAGCAGACTAACTTTATTCTGTATGCCGCTGTTCTTCTGAGCATATTATTTGGGCCCAATGGTTTCCATTACCACTGGATATGTCTAAAGTCACTCTTTAATCATTATTAGATGCTAAAAATAAATTTGTCTAGATCCCTCAATCACAAGAAAAGCCTCTGTTTCCATAGTCACTGTGCCTGTCCAGGTTAAGCACAGCCACGTCTAAACTGATGTAAGTACCCCCATCCCATTTCTTTACTGCTCCAAACAAGCCAGCCTTCCTTGGGAAAGGTGGATGCCACAATGTCTCCAAATGTGTTTTGTTTCTTTTATCATGGAGGGTTTCCATTGGCTCCTGGTTGCCAGTGTAAGTGTAGCAGAGTGGGACAAACTGAAACTCTATCATACTTTAGGTGGAATCCCATAGTCCCCTGTGGTTCCTCTCCAGTTTCAGCAAGCAGCCTAAGTTGACTTGCATGTGTGTGTGGTGCTTTGTGGGAGCTTCAGAGATTCCTGAGAGAAAACTCAGGCTCTTCCTTCTGCCTATCTGCATCTGAGTATATGCTCAGGATTTTCATTAAGCCTGTCTCTCTAGAAGGAAGCCCTCCCAGATGAGAGGACTCTTTGCAAATGACTTCCTTTGGGAGAACTCTCAGCCTCATCAATACATGTATGTTTGCCTTGTGTCTGGTAATGCTCAACTGATTTCCAATGCCAAATTCTCTTCTCCACTCACATTGAGCAACCACTCCAGCCTCAAATTCTGCTTTCCGACTTCTGACGCACAGAACAACATTTTGTCCCTGTATTCTTTCAGACTGTAAGAGTGTGTCTCCTTCTCTCTGAGGCACCCTTTCCAAAGACCTATCATTTGATAGAAAGTGGGAGAAATGAGGAAACACACGACCACAATATAATCTGCCCCAAAGAGAATCCCCTCAGACAAACCCTAAGTTCCCTCCTGAAGCCCAGAGGGAGTTGTGTTATCATATTTTTACCTTTGAAAGTTGAGGGCAACTTATAACTAACATGTGCTTAGTATTTTAATATCTACATGGTAGAAAGGACAAACCACTACCTTCTAAGTAATTTGTGGTTCTTCTTTAACCCTCTTCAACACAGATGGACTTAGAGTTCAGAAGGGTGGAAAGACAGAAGGAACAAGAAGAAAGAGGCCATGACCTGGCCTCAGGCGCTGTCTTTTTAATCTAGAGATTGCTTGCTAACTTGGTAATAAGAAATAGGTAATGGAGTTGGGCTTATTTTCCTGAATTTTTGTTAATAACACATGACTTCCGTCCACATATGACCCTTATACAGCAGGCTAGTGCTGAGGCCATCTCATAACTGTCATCAGTGACAAACTCTGGGTTTTTCAGGATTGGGGGAGCCAGTTGTCATGACATTGTAATTTGAACTTGGCTATGATAAGGCGTTGACAAATAGAAATTAGTACTTGCTGCATGTCAAACTTCCTGTCTCCTCCCAACGAGTGAACTGCAGAATGTTGTCCAGCAACCACTGAATATAAGTACCAGAAAATGCTCCTTAAAATATCTGTGGTTTTGAAGTTTCCAGCTGAATGTTTCCTTTAAGTCCACAAATATAAAAAGTTATCTTTTAATATTTTTATACGAAGTGAAAAATTATATAATAAACAGATATCCATTATTATATACTATGCACATGCATATCTGAACTTCTAAAGTACGTTTATCATAATGAAGCTAAAAATATACCATAGTGCTTCTTGACTTATTAACCTTAATTGATATGCCTGAAATAATTATGCTTTACTGATTAATATCCATCGTCTATGTTTTTCCAATTTAGGCACGAGCCAGCAGTGTTTCTGTTTTTCTAAATGCCATGTTTATTTATTTTGCTGTTGATGTGCCGATACGTCTGAGTTACTTCAAAAATGGTTCCAGTGAGTTATGGTGAGTGGCCTTTCTTCTTCACAGGATAAGAATATATTTTAAGATTAGATGGTATTATACAGAGTTATAGTGCCTTTTAAGGCTATACTGATGGTACAGAACGTACCATAAAATGAAGTCTATGATTAAAAAAAAAAGTCCTGAGATAGCAGATGGTTTATTGACCATTCATAAGTATTTTCTCTTCCATCAAAAAATTGAAAGTATTAATTTAGGTTACGCAGCACAAACATTCGGAAAAACCCAAAGAACTAGATCGTGTCACCTATTTAAGTATCAGCAGTGACCAATGCTCTACACTCCCATTGCAGATAAAAGTAAGTTAAGTAAATCCACATATATTTACAAAATACCTTTACCTTGGCTTTACTAAAGTGCTGTGACTTCTATGATCTTTAGTCTAAACAAACTGTAAGCACATACTCTACCCACGTCTTTCTGCCTCACATTCTACTTTCCATAGTATGCCTATTCCCTCAATCCCTACACATCCCGTGTTTGAGTTTTATAGGACCTCAGTGACCACCCCACTTTGCTACTCTACTCGTCCTGTATAGAACTCCATGACTCAAAAACTCCATTTTAAGCTATACCTCCTTATATTTTATCTAAGTCTACAATGTCTATTGAACTTTACCATCCCTGTGATCAGTTGCCTCTTCAAGGATTTCTATAGTGACCAACGAAAAATGGAGAAGTTCAACTCTTCAGTCCTGGTACTTATATTTGAAACCGAGTGGTCCCTTGGAATAGCGAGTAATTAGCCCAAGTAGATGCATGTAAAGAATTAGAACTTCAAACAAAACCATGTAAGAGTACATTGGGGAATTTGAATGGAAATGGACTTTGTCATCACCTATAAAATGTCACCCACCGTGGGAAGTCATCCTTTCCCTTCCTAAAATGAGATCCGTGGTAAAGACACAGAGAGATGTTAGGGGGTTTGGTAGCAATAATTCTTTCCAATTAACCTCCTTAATGGTATGTCTAAACTGCACGTTTGCTATATATTCAGCGATTGAGCCTGGTATGAAATAGGAGAGAGGAGATATGGGGATTACCACCCAAGCTCCACTGAGCATGCATGTCATACTGATTGGAACTCTCAGAGCAAGTCCTATTGCTATTCAACACAGAGAAGTGGAATATTGTACACCTCAGCCATTTCATTTAGGAAAAAAAAATCATTGAGGTTATGTTAAAATTTTAGAATATGGCAAATGAATAAAAATAACCAGTATTTATAATTGTTATTTCAGATAACAACCATGCCTGAACAAATATCTATGAACCCCAAATAGTACATCAACCACAGACCAAAGAAATTTCACCGAAGGCTAGCTTGGGAACTAAAGAGTTTATAAGACCTATTTTCAGGAGTACAAGGGAGTGCTACTTATAGGAACATGAAAGGCTCTGTGGCCACACCACTAAAAATTCCACTCATGCTTATGTTTCAATTCACAAAGGCAGCATTTCTGAGGTTTCTGCATGACTTGCAGGGAACTGAGTTGATCAGATTATCCTCTACTGAGTAACTATTCCCACTTAGATAACCTCTGAAAGGGCTCTCCAACTCTATGACCTTGAAGAGCATCTGTGCCTCATAAGTTCTGTATACTTCCTGAGCTTAATATGTTTCCTCTACCTCCTGATTCTTAAGAAGCTTTCCTCCAGGAGGAAATGTTTATTTTCGTAACTAGCTCCATGACAGTTAATAAAGTTTATTTCTCAACACTTTCAGAAATTTATCATAGAATGCTACAATGCATGCCTGCCTTTTTATTGTAAAAAGAAATGCTAGAGACATTTTATCCTATATGATCCTATCAATGACCAAATCTTATATGGATGAATACACAGGATAAATATGGGAAGCAATCTTAGGTTGTCATTTATTTGATGTATTATCAATGAAATTAAAAGAAAAAAATGTCACATGAAATTTCTCTCACCGATCCAATTAGTGAGAAAGGGACAGATTTTGCTTTATATCTAGGACAACTAATGTTCATTAGTGAACTTTATGTGCGCTTACTAATAAACATCACCTCCATACTGGACTCCTTAGAGACTACAGGAAGAATTGCGTGACCTTTAGCTCTTCCCCACTCCTCAAAAAAGGAAGGGGAATATTTTAGGTTACAAGAAATTCAGAAAACAGAGCTGGCTCCCACTCCCCATTGCTTCGTGGGTGGCATGATAAGCAAGACTTTTTTTTTTATTATTTTAATTCTGAGTATTTCTTATATACATTTGAATGTTATTCCCTTTCCCGTTTCCGGCAAACATCCCCCTCCCCCTCCCCTTCCTTATGGGTGTTCCCCTCCAACCCTCCCCCCATTGCTGCCCCTCTCCCCAACAGTCTAGTTCACTAGGGGTTCAGTCTTAGCAGGACCCAGGGCTTCCCCTTCCACTGGTGCTTTTACTAGATATTCATTGCAACCTACATGAGGTCAGAGTCCAGGGGTCAGTCCATGTATAGTCTTTGGGTAGTGGCTTAGTCCCTGGAAGCTCTGGTTGGTTGGCATTGCTGTAATATGGGGTCTCGAGCTCCTTCAAGCTTCTTCCAGTTCTTTTCTCTGATTCCTTCAACAGGGGTCCTGCTCAGTTCAGTGGTTTCCTGCTGGCATATACGCCTGTATTTGCTGTATTCTGGGTTGTGTTCTCATGAGCGATCTGCACTACACATTTGATCATCCGCCTTGAGTTTCATTTGTTCTAGGCATCTAGGGTAACTCAAGTATTTGGGCTAATAGCCACTTATCAGAGTACATACCATGTATGTCTTTCTGTGATTGGGTTAGCTCACCAGGATGATATTTTCCAGTTCCAACCATTTGCCTACAAATTTCATAAAGTCATTGTTTTTGATAGCTGAGTAATATTCCACTTGTAGATGTACCACATTTTCTGTATCCATTCCTCTGTTGAAGGGCATCTTGGGTTCTTTTCCAGCTTCTGGCTATTATAAATAAGGCTGCGATGAACATAGTGGAGCACGTGTCTTTTTATATGTTGCATCTTGGGTATATGCCCAGGAGAGGTATAGCTGGATCCTCAGGCAGTTCAATGTCCAATTTTCTGAGGAACCTCCAGACTGATTTCCAGAATGGTTGTAGCAGTCTGCAACCCACCAACAATGGAGGAGTGTTCCCTTTCCACATCCTCGCCAGCATTTGCTGTCACCTGAGTTTTTGATCTTAGCCATTCTCACTGGTGTGAGGTGAAATCTCAGGGTTGTTTTGATTTGCATTTCCCTTATGACTAAAGATGTTGAACATTTTTTAGGTGTTTCTCAGCCATTCGCATTCCTCAGCTGTGAATTCTCTGTTTAGCTCTGAAACCCCATTTTTAATAGGTTATTTGTCTCCTTGTTGTCTAACTTCTTTTTGAGTTCTTTGTATATTTTGGATATAAGGCCTCTATCTGTTGTAGGATTGGTAAAGATCTTTTCCCAATCTGTTGGTTGCCGTTTTGTCCTAACCACAGTGTCCTTTGCCTTACAGAAGCTTTGTAGTTTTATGAGATCCCATTTGTCGATTCTTGTTCTTAGAGCATAAGCCATTGGTGTTTTGTTCAGGAAATTTTTTTCCAGTGCCCATGTGTTCCAGATGCTTCCCTAGTTTTTCTTCTATTAGTTTGAGGTGTCTGGTTTGATGTGGAGGTCCTTGATCCACTTGGACTTAAGCTTTGTACAGGGTGATAAGCATGGATCGATCTGCATTCTTCTACATGTTGACCTCCAGTTGAACCAGCACCATTTGCTGAAAATGCTATCTTTTTCCATTGGATGGATTTGGCCTTTGTCAAAAAAAGCAATCAAGTGACCATAGGTGTGTGGGGGTTCATTTCTTGGGTCTTCAATTCTGTTCCATTGGTCTATCTGTCTGTCTCAAATACCATGCAGTTTTTATCACTATTGCTCTGTAATACTGCTTTGAGTTCAGGGATAGTGATTCCCCTGAAGTCCTTTTTTATTGTTGAGGATAGTTTTAGCTATCCTGGGTTTTTTGTTATTCCAGATGAATTTGCAAATTGTTCTGTCTAACTTTTTTGAAGAATTGGATTGGTATTTTGATGGGGATTGCATTGAATCTGTAGATCGCTTTTGGTAAAAATGGCCATTTTTACTATATTAATCCTGCAATCCATGAGCATGGGAGATCTTTTCCACCTTCTGAGGTCTTCTTCAATTTCTTTCTTCAGTGTCTTGAAGTTCTTATTGTACAGATCTTTTACTTGCTTGGTTAAAGTCAATTTATAGGTATTTTATATTATTTGGGTCTATTAAGAAGGGTGTCGCTTTCCCTAATTTCTTTCTCGGCTTTGTTTCTCTTGTAGAGGAAGGCTACTGATTTATTTGAGTTAATTTTATACCCAGCCACTTTTGCTGAAGTTGTTTATCAGCTTTAGTAGTTCTCTGGGATCTTTTGGGATCACTAAAATATACTATCTTATCATCTGCAAATAGTGATATTTTGACTTCTTCTTTTCCGATCTGTATCCCCTTGATCTCCTTTTGTTGTCTGATTGCTCTGACTAGAACTTCAAGAACTATATTGAATAAGTAGGGAGAGAGTGGGCAGCCTTGTCTAGTCCCTGATTTTAGTGGGATTGCTTCAAGTTTCTCTCCATTTCGTTTAATGTTAGCAACTGGTTTGGTGTATATGGCTTTTACTATGTTTAGCTATGGGCCTTGTATTCCTATTCTTTCCAGGACTTTTATCATGAAGGGGTGTTGAATTTTGTCAAATGCTTTCTCAGCATCTAATGAAGACTTTCTAATGCAAACCAGCAGAGCTAACTCCCTTCTCTGAACATTCCCTGTCTCTCAATTCCCAGGGTGAGGGTTTTAGATGCAAACAGCACTGTTTGAAGCGTTTCCTTTTCATCTGTGTAACTGCAGTCTTGCTATCTCCCCAGAACTCATTTCATTGTCTTTCTTTTTTGAAAATTTAACGATGATGTTCCATCTGCTGTCACTGAACTGGAATGTCCCCAAAATGTAAAGCAAGTCCCACAGGGAATTGCCATGAAGAATCATTTGCCTGATAAACAGCAAATCACAAAATGGGTTTTAGTTCCTTTCAATTACAATGAGGGAAAACAGATGAAAGAAATAAAAGGAAACAGTCTCTGAAGGCTTACACTTTAGGCACGTCTGCATTTTCTCAACTTTTGCCAATCCAGGAAGGGTACTGATGAACGAGACTATTCACTGCACGACCAAGAGACCTGAAGCTTTCCTGAAGGGTTGGACATGTAGGGACTCAGAGTAACAGCCTTGTCTATTGCATTTACCCATCCACAATCACCTCGAATGGTTTTGTATGACAATGCACCTGGTATAAACAGAAATACATTCTCATCCTGCCTTAGAGAAGCAGTAAAAGAATTTGAGATTCAAATAGCGATATTTGGATCTCAATACATAAAATCCCTCATACTCCTGAAAATAAACCTTTTAAACCTCCTGGTTCATCAAGCCAGACTTGGGTGGAATTTGCTTTCAGTATATAAGAAATGGTATCACATACTAAGTGTATATATACTGGGGGCCTATGTCATGCCAGAGCCCATAGTGGAAAACCCTGGATAAATAAAAGTGTAACTAGAAATGAACAACCCAATTTCAGAAGAGGAGACACATTTTATAAATAACTGTAGAGAGTAATTCACAATTGCAAATATAACTGGGGTTGGGAAGCTGTAGAACATGGTATACATGGCCTATGCAGCAGAAATTTGTTCTACTGAGCGGTGTCCACATGCTCTTGACATGAGAGCTGAGGTTGATAAGAGGGTTACCACTCCAATAGAGGTGCTAATTGACTTGATTGAAGCTTCAGGAAGAGGTTCTTCACAAAAAGCCCTCTGAATGTGGGAGCATCCCAAGCTCTGTAGGTGAAGAGTTAGGCTCTCTGAAGCAAGAAGAAAAGACTGGTGGTGGCTTGCAGTTTGCCATGTAGGCAACTTGTACAGAGTTTTCTTGGGTAATCATCCAGGAATATAGAAATCAATTTAGGATTTCAGAAATGTTATAAAAGATAATACAGAGCTTCTATGTCTCATGCATTAAGATTCCTCTAATTATATCCACCACAAAGTTTTTTAACATAAATAAGAAACAAATATTGGTACAGTGTAATTAACTACACTGGAGAGGTTGCTTGGATTTTGCCTATCTTCCACCAGAGTGTCCTGTCTGCTGCAAGATCAGATGTAGGTGTGTTGTGCTT
Source organism: Rattus rattus (assembly GCF_011064425.1). NCBI lineage: Eukaryota > Metazoa > Chordata > Mammalia > Rodentia > Muridae > Rattus > Rattus rattus. The sequence goes on along the minus strand of NC_046159.1, from coordinate 103,464,777 downwards.
TAATTATCAGGTATCATAATACTCTCCAATATGTGTCAGTATATATATAAATATAAACAACTATGAATGTGACATTTCATAAAGAATTGGATGAAGAAAATATATTTTATGCTAATCAATTCACCCTGAAAGTATACCAACTCAAATGTTTATCCACATAAAAGGAAACATCCAAACGCATCTAGTAAATAGATCTAAAAGAAGAAATAAATGTATTCATAACTATATTTAGAGACAATAGCTTATTTCAATAGCTGATATAAGACAGAAAAAAGATGTTGAGAATATGATAAATTACCATTCAAATAATTCTGATAGAATACCACACACATAAAATTTTTGGAACATTGATTAAGACAGATCACATTCTTGGCCATAAAGTAAGGCTTAATAAATTTCATGTGATAGAAATCAAACAAGTACATTCTCCAACAATGAAAGCATTAGATTATTAACTAATTTCAGGATGATATCTGTAATTTTCCAATTATCTTGAAAGTAGAAAAGTTAGCTATGACTATGAATTATAGGTAACAATGAAAGTCTGAAGTTGAATTAAAATACTGTGATAGATAAAAAAGAATAATAAACTATGTTGAATGCATCTAAATTAACACATACACATTAATCCTCTCATTAATGACATGATAACATCAAAGGGATGACAGCAAATTTCAAAAATAGCCTTACATTTTCCCAAATTATCTCAACTCTCCACTCTGAATATCTAACAAAAGAAGAATGTGACTAACAGGCATAAATACTAATTATTCCAGTCCTAATGCTTTACAGTCTGTGCCAAGTAATTAGCTAAAATGTAAGGACATCTAAAAATTCAAACAGAATGCAGTATATAGTCAGGAGGCAAAGTAACCAACAGCACCAAGTTGGTGATAATAGTGACATTCCAAAGAAGCATTCAAAATAACCATGATTGATGTGCTCAAGTCTCCAGCAGAAGAAGATGATAAAATGCAGCAATGCATGAAGGATTCAAACAGGAATCAAAACCACAAGAAAACACAGGAAAGAAATCCCAGAGGTAAAGACTATCAAAATAATGATGAAGAATCACTTTGACAGGCATTAACAAAAATATCGGGAAGAATCTGGAAGGTACAGACTCATGGACAGAAACATTTGCTTACATAAAGTACGAAGAGGGGAAAAATTAAAATAGAACGTACTAAGTAGGCATATAATATCTAATTGTTTGGCACCTAACTATTTTTTAAAAGAAAGGACAAGAAATATAGCTGATGAAATCTTTAAAGAAATAATGGCTGAGAACTTTTGAAATTTAAAATTTTCATCAGGACTACACAGGTGAGAAGTTTTAGAATCAACAAGGAAGATTTCAAAGCAAGTAAAATACATGTGCATGCCACTAGACAAGCCAACAAGTCACTCCATATTGATTCATTTAAAGTCACAGATAAAGAAAATATCTTGTAATAAGTTTTATATATATATATATATATATATATATATATCATATATCAAAAGAACAAAGGTGGGATATGTAGAAAACTTTCTGTTAGAAGCCCCAATTTAAAAAACTCAGCATTTTTAATGCTCTGAAAGTAAAATACAGTTAATCCAAATTTTTATATTTAGGGAAAATATCATTTTAAAGTGTAAGTGAAATAAACATTTTTAGAGGAGAGCTATCTAGAAAATTGATTCCAAGAAGTTAATTATAAAACCATCATATCGATGATCTTAAAGAACACATAGATATATTAGGTAAAACTATATAAGTCCATATGCACAAAATTGAAATATTGGAATATTGAAAAGCATCTTGGTGTTTGCCTAAGGACAGAGATGAGAAGGAATTCACTACAAAGGAACGTGAGAGCATTTGACAAAGACTGAAGATGTCATCTTAATTGTGACAATGGTTTTCTAAATCTATGAAAACATCAAAATTTGCAAAATCATGTACTTTAGCGTATACAATAGAATTCATTTTATATCAATTATGCTTTGATGACCTCATACAAGAAGAAGAAAAGCTGTGCTCTTGTGAGGGTCAATATGTAAATAAAGCAAGCTTTGCTTTTTAGCTAGCAAATCATGTAACTGATATTTTTGGAAATGGATTTTGAAATACGGAATTAAGGGAATTAAAATCTAGCCTAGGTATTCAAGTTGATAATTATTTTTTTCCTCACTCTGCAAGATTTAAAAGTCAAATAGTTATTTACAAGATATATAACTAAAAGGCAATAAAAGAAGCTTGCCTTGAAGAAAGGTCAATTTCTGGGACAACATTTTGCTGATGCAATGAAATTAAACAATATTAATTGATTTTTCCTATCTTATACCCACATATTAAAGTTGCTAGGAATCTTGTGCTTAGATATAGTTGAGTTAAGATATAGTAAGGCACCTCAATTCCTTTAGTTGTATTTTTTCTTTTATAATGTGAGACTCTATGTTTAGATTATAGGTGCCTAACCTTTGCTATGTATCAGCATCGACTATGAAGTTTAAAAAAAAAATTCAAGAGTTGTACCTAAAGAAATCCGTCAGTTAGACTCACACCTTGACTACACATCAAGGTATATATAGTTTCTACCCCCAAACTCTTCCCAGACTCCCTCTCAAATATGTGACTTCCTTAATGTGTGTGTATAAATACCTACTTAGTCCATTTCATGTTGCTCATAAGAACTTGTGTTTATGGTTGTCATTTTTCTAATGCAATGTAATTTCTAATCTTTGTAGAAATTTATCTTTATACCCACTTATAAATATAGCTCTCGTTTCTTATCAAAGAACCTTCTTCCCATGATAGGTGAAGACCATTGCAAATTTACACAAATGATCAACATAGGAATAAGAGAGTGTGGGGTGCCCAAATCCATCTGATACATTTGTAATCCATCCAGTATTCTCAAGGCTCAGGAGCATGATGGAAGTGAGGCCAGAAAAGAATGAGGTCTAGCCTGAAGACTGAGATGTTTTCTCTGCAATAATGTCTGCTAGATGGGACAGGGAAGGTGCACAAACAAAACCTAACAATATGGTTGCCTAAACAAAACCTACATAATAAGAAGACCAGCTGACCTGCCTACACGGATCAGGACAATTTAACCTTTCTTTTAAATTTCCTTTTAAATTCCACTAAAGCTGTGGGCTGTCCTGATGCTTTTTAAATTCTGATGTCAATTCTGCTTCCTCAAGAGGGGTTTCCCCTGATGAACAGTAGATCACGTACTCAGGTGAAACTTCTCCCATTTTAACTGGTCAATAAAGTCTAGAACCTATGATTGGGCAGTGGAGGGGAAGGTGGGACAGGAGGTCTTTGAGAGTGGAGGAAGTAGGGAGAGGAGAAGGAGAAGGAAAGGAGACAGGATTGAAGAGAAGAGGGGGGGAAAACCAAGACAGAACAGAACCACGTGGCCAAGAGAAACTACAAGTAACAAAGGGTCTCATAGCTGGGGAATAGTTAGTATAGTACTAGATCTGCCCAATCTACTTTATAAATATAATAACTAGACTGCGTGTTTTTATAAGGGCTAATTGGGGTTGGAAATCGCTGCAACAGACTGGAGAAATCTGAAACCCCATGTTTTGACAGTGTTTTCTCTTTTCTTGCAATTTCAGGGACCTGAAACAATGCTGTCTGTGATGTTATATAGAGATGATCACCTGTGCTAGAGACTTACAAAACATACTCCATAAAAATGTTGACTGCAACTCTATGGAGCACAAGGTACTTGAGGTTGATGAAAAACTTGGGAAGTAAAAGACTTAATGAGCATTTAGTTTGGGGGAAAAATAAGAAATATTTTACTCCTCAATACTTAATTTACTGTTATAAAATTGTTTTTATCATAATATCTATAAATTACTAAAGCTGAATCCCCCTCCTTCCCATAGTTCATGTTCTTTTCTCTCCATCGAATAAATTCATGGGAATTTTGACTCTATGAAACATCAAGTCAGTATGACAGCCTCTTAATTTACCTTGAATACTGAATTCTGACATTGGACAAATAATTGAAAAGTGACATTTTGAGAGTTAATTTTAAATTTTTTATTCATAATTTAATAAAATGCATGTGACTCTTTTTGATTTTCTTTGTTTGTAGAAAATACTCGTCTCAGACACTTCCACTCTTTCTAATTGATCCATCCATTCAACCTTGTACTCTCTTTGTTGGTTTGTGATTATTTCCTATACTGTATTTCTTAATACTTCTATTCTTAAATTGTCTTGAAACTTAACCTAAAAAAAGACTCCCTGTTTTACGTCATTATAAAATGAAAATCACAATCATCACTTTGGTAAATACAGTTTGCTTTTTTCCAGAAAATTTCACATGAAACTTCTGAAACATCTTACAGAAAGTAAAATCAAATACATCTGTTATTGATACTTCTTCTTTTTCTACTTTAACAGATTTCAGTTCATTAACTGTCTCATTTTTACTCACACAACTGTTATTTCTTGCTTACCTTATCATAATTGTTGAGAATTCCTTTGCTATATAGAGCATTATAAAAAGTCTGCTCCTGGTACTATGTATGCCAATAATGATCAGCACATTCATATTAATCTGTCTACTTTTGTTCAAAATGCTATTCATGATATTTGATGGACCACTTCTTGTATTCATCTGAGCTCATGTCTCTTTATTGTTCATAGTTAAATATACTACATTTTAATCCTTCATTTAAATTTGTAATAAGCAGTTTTGAAGAGCTCACTAAAATAGAGGAAAATAAAGAATAGCCATTGATATTTAACATTGGTTTGTCAGACACTGTGTTTAGCAATTTATATGTATACTACAAATTATTTCCCACCAGGAATCTACGAAAAATGCATATTTTGTTGTTTTTATATGAGAGCAATTGTTTCTTTTGAATTATTTAGGTTAGTTTATTTCATCTATATAGTAAATTTTAGTCATTTTAAGCCTCATATAAAAATTGCTCCTGCGTTATATCACATTCTTTTCTGGATATAAACAACTACTTTATTAGTTCAGTCCCCTAAATCATAAAGCCCAACTGTTGTTCCTTTCTTGCCCACCTCCAAGAGTGCGTGCCACTATTCACTCCTGTGTGCTCTACCATCGTAGTGACAAATGAAAAAGGGACATTTCTAACAGCTGCAATTCAAGTCTCACATTGACAGCTAGTGGCAACATTTCTTCATAAAATAGAACTCACTTTGAAGGCATACCAATGCATACTAGTTTCATGACACTTTAAAGCCCCTCGTCTTTCATTGCAGGAAACAACTCCTCAAAGCACAGGCATTCCTAAAAATTCCAGAGACAGTGGATTCCTGTTAGTTTTATAACAAAGTTGCCATATTTTAAAAAATAGGAGGAAGCAGAGTTCAGTAAGAACTTTAGTTGAAAACCAAAGACCTTTAAAGCACACACACACACACACACACACACACACACACACACACACATATATATATATATATTATCATCAAATATTTGATACAGCTAATGCAAAATAGAGTAGAGTTTTAAATTAAAATTTCCATAGGTAGCCTTCATTTAATCAGTTAACTCTAATCTTCTCAAGCTCCACTCTTGAAATACAATCCTGCATGACTTGGGCAAGCAAAAACAAGAGGCGCTATCACAAAATTTGCTGTGTTTGTTTGTACAGAAAGGACAGCTAAAGACTACAATTAAAAAGCCTTCCTTTCCTCCTCCAGGAACCCTTTCTTTTAATCCTGTTCCCAAATAATTTGTGGAGGGGAGTGCCAAGGAGTCAGCCGCAGATTGCATAATTTATATAAGGAGAGAATGCACACTATGTCCAAGTAAGGGTACTCTCATGGAAGTCTCATGACCCAAGCATTCTGAAATGTATAAAATCTCCTTGGGGAAGCATGTTCTTCTTCCACATCCAACCCTTTCACCTTTCCCATACAATTACGTCATTGGGAAACAACATATTGATGAAGGCAGTCGAATCACTTCCAAGTAGCTATGAGGATCCCCTCCAGGGCAGAGCTCATTTTCCCTTTTCTAAGCATAAAGATAGTAAAGATTAGGGGAAGGCAACTAGGGTCCTAGAACTGGGCAAGGGCCTGAGCATCATTAACTCCCATCTGGTACTATCTGCAAATACCTGCCAGTCAGTTGACTCTTCAGGGTAGTGCCGTTATTCAAAGTTAGCATGCCACTTGATGCAATCTATTTAAGACTTTATTAGGAGCTTAGAGTTTTTTTTGCACTCCCCTATAATTTAGAAGGCAGAACAGAGATGCAATTTGTTCTTAAAACAATGCAATTGTTACTTCTCACAATGTTAACAGACTAACTTCCCTTCTGTGAAATAACGCCTTTGACGTATGCAAGCCGTCTGCAACCCTAGATTAATGAGCAAGAGTTTTTGTGTTTAGTTCCAGACCTTTAAGAACCGATGAAGTGATTGTCATTGAAGGGATAGAGGAAGGAACATAAAAGGTAAGCAGGAGAGTCAGGTCTGGTTTCCATTTTTCCCTCCTGCTACCCATGCTGGTTTGGCCTTTGGCAGCCGTATTACCGTCTTAGAATGGCAGTGCCCTTTGCTATAAAGTGTTGAAGCTTGACTAGATGGTTGTAAAGATCTCTTTTGAAACCAGAAGTCTACAGCATTTTACATTAGCTTTTTGTTTCCCTTGGGATGCTCGTGTTTTGTTCAATTCTTCCAGCTAAGCTGCTGCCTGAACAATAGTCATAAATCACAGGGCTCACTGACTTGCTAACAACTCTTTTAGAAATCTTTATGCAACAAACCAGTCTAAGAAATATCAAGGGCAACTGCCATAAAGGTCCTGTGGGGAGAAAAGTAGGAATGCATAATTCTTAAAGTACAAAAATAAAACCAAAAGGTACTGAGGTAGAAAAGAGAAAAGGGAGAAAGGGGAAATTTATCGGAATGAACTGTTCAGATAATAGGACTAAAGAATGAATAGGAGAAAACATAGATAAATGTTAAGACAGGATGATGTGAGATTGAGGTGCTTCTGTGCCTATTGGGGTAAAGATGGGATGCAGCAGGGTGTGGAGGACAATCTCAGCACTAGGAAAGAGCAGGCTGAAGTGGCAGCAGTGAACCTGAGTGCACTATTTCGGCAAGCAGGGGCTATGAGCTTTCCCTGATATTCCTGAGGAATGAATAAAGCATTGATTCTCATATACCACTGTTTTCTACTCACAGGTTGTTGAATTATGTGACAAAAAGAAATAGAAAGATAAGGTAATGAATAGGGTAAAGTAATTGGTTTGTGGTTCTTATGATGGGATGGGAGAAGTTAGTCAACTGGAAGTGAGGATGTAGAGGAAATTATGGGGAAGGAGAGCAGTGATGTGTGTTCATCCTTCCTGGGAAGAGTGAGAAACAGCAACGGATGCAAGGATTCTCAGCAGAGTAGCAGAGAACTCTGGGTTTTGAATGCATGAAAGATGGAACTCTCATTTCCACTGACAGAACAAAAAGAATATACAGCTTGGCTGACTTAGATTTAATGGACACCCCCCCAATACACACACACACACACACACACACACACACACACACACACACACACACACACTAGTTATTGAATAGGTAGGTGCCTTCTCAAGCTCTGAGGAGACACAGGCACATTGCGAGCTTCAGTAACAGCTGACAGTATGACAAGGAGAGTCTTCTTGATATGCAAGCATGACCAATGGCCTCATCCACTATTACTACCTAGTAAAAATATTTATCATCTCAGTTTCATTTTTTCTGACCTTAAAACATGGTCAAGAGGAAATGAAATAGATTAAAGTTTAAATTCTTCCCACTTTATAATGTAGACATCTTTGATTCTCTTGGATTTGCATGGCACTTAAAGCTAAGGGTAAGAGGACTTAGACTCAGACAATCTATGTATGACCCTACCTCTCATGGTGCTGGAAAGTATGCATTATGAAGCCTAGGTTCCTTGAAATGTAGCTCTTCTGATAACAATATGTCATAAGGTAATGACTTCCAAAGACCCTCTGTAGCTACTGCATAACATATGAGAATGAACATGAAAGTTTTCTTGGAGAAGATGGTGTAGGAATGAATTTTAAAATTTGTAACTGAACTGGCTACATACGAGAAATATCTGTTCTGTGTAGATTTAGATGGTTACACGCATGCATGTGATTTGTGCTGCCTTGTATGGCCAATAAAGACAGTTGTTTGATACTATGGCTATCTTGAGACTGTTGTAGTGATTATAGTGTCATAATTCTGCCATATTTTGCTTCATGAATTACAGCCTGATCTCATTTTGTTCCTGGTGAACTCAGGAAAATTATAATTTTCTTCATTTGGGATGTATGTATTAGAATAATATCTAAGAATTTCAACTGCATTTTCTCCAACTTTAATCATCTCAAAACCACAAAGCATTGCCACATTTGGGAAAGTATGCATTGCATGTACTAAGAAAAAGGTAATCTGGAAAATAGTTGAATTTCCCTTAAAATCATTTCTAGATGTGCCTAGGCACCTAATGAGGTGCACTTTTTTGTATGTGATGGCACTAGAACCTAGGGATTCCCCCATTGGGATAAAACCATGCTGCATTATCTCCATGGACAGAACATGGACAGGCTTTTTGCAATGACTGCACTCTATACCATTTGCTTTATTTTGGACATGCTTAAGAAACTTGGAAATACATTTGGAATAACAAAGAAGCCAGTATAGCGAAAACTATTCTCAACAATAAAAGAACTTCTGGGGGAATCTCAATCCCTGACCTCAAGCTGTGTTACAGAGCAATGATGATAAAAATTGCATCGTTTTGGTACAGAGACAGGCAGGTAGATCAATGGAATAGAATTGAAGGCCCAGAAATGAACCCACACACCTATGGTCACTTGATCTTTGACAAAGGAGCTAAAATCATCCAGTGAAAAAAAGGACAGCAGTTTCAACAAATGGGGCTGTTTCAGATGGAGGCCAGCATATAGAAGAATGCAAATGGATCCATTCTTATCTCCTTGAACAAAGCTCAAGTCCAAGTGGATCAAGGACCTCCACATAAAACCAGATACACTTAAACTAAGAGAAATGAAAGTGGAGAAAAGCCTCAAATGCAAGGGCACAGGAGAAAATTTCCTGAACAGAACACCAAGGGCTTATACAACGAACTCACCAATTGACAAATGGGACCTCACAAAATGGCAAAGCTTTTGTAATATACAAGACACTGTCAATAGGACAAAATGGCAACCAACAAATTGGGAAAAGATCTTTACCAATCCTACATCTGATAAAGGGCTAATATCCAATATATACAAAGAACATAAGAAGATAGACTCCAGAGAATCAAATAACCCTATTAAAAATGGAGTACAGAGGTAAACAAAGAATTCTCAATTGAGAATATTGAATGACTGAAAAGAACCTAAAGAAATGTTCAACATCCTTAGTAATCAAGGAAATTAAAATCAAAACAACACTGAGATTCCTCCTCACAACAGTCAGAATGGCTAAGACAAAAAACTCAGGTGACAGCAGATGCTGGTGAGAATGTGGAGAAAGAGGAACACTCCTCCATTATTGGTAGGATTGCAAGCTGGTACAACCACTCTGGAAATCAGTCTGGTGGTTCCTCAGAAAATTGGACATAGTACTATCTGTGGACCCAGCTATACCACTCCTGGACATATACCCAAAAGATGTTCTAACATCTAACAAGGACACAAGCTCCACCATGTTCATAGCAGCCTTATTTATAATAGCCAGAAGCTGGAAAGAATCCAGATGCCCTTCAACAGAGGAATGGATACAGGAAATGTGGTACATTTATTTACACAATGGAGTACTACTCAGCTATCAAAAACAATGACTAAATGAAATTCTTAGGCAATTGCATAGAATTAGAAAATATCATGCTGAAGGAGGTAACCCAAAAGAGAACGCACATGGTATGCACATGTTGTACTCTCACTGGTAAGCGTATATTAGCCCAAAAGCTCGGAATACCCAGTATACAATTCACAGACCATATGAAGTTCAAGAACAAGGAAGACCAAAGTGTGGATACTTCAGTCCTTATTAAAAGGGGGAATAAAATACTCACAGGAGGAAATACAGAGACAAACTGTGGAGTAGAGACTGAAGGAAAGGCCATCCATAGACTGCCCCACCTGGGATTCCATCCCGTATACAGACACCAAACCCAGGCACTATTGTAGATGCCAAGAAGTGCTTGCTGACAGAAGCCTGATATAGCTGTCTCCTGAGAGGTTCTGTGAGTGTCTGAGAAACACCAAAGTGAATGCTCACACCAACCATTGGATGGAGTATGGGGTCCCCAGTGGAAGACTTAGAGAAAGGACTAAAGAGCTGAAGGTGTTTGCAACCCATAGAAGAAACAACAATATCAAGCCACCAGACCCCCGAGATCTCTCAGGGACTAAACCACCGACAAAAGAGTACATGGGGAGGGACCCACAGCTCCAACTGAATATGTAGCAGAGGATTACCTCATCAGACATCAATGGGAGTAGAGACCCTTGGTCCTGTGAAGGCCTGATTCCCCAGTGTAGGGAAATGCCAGAGCAGGGAAGCAGAAGTGGGTGGGTGGGTGGGTGGGGGAGTACCCTCACAGAAGCAGGACAAAGGAAAATGGGATAGGGGTTTTCCATAGAGGTAACCAGAAAAGGGGAATAACATTTAAAATGTAAATAAAGAAAATATCCAATAAAAAGGATTTTCATATGATTTTAAATGGTCTATTGCTCACCTTTCTCCAAGGAGCAATGAATGAAGTTCTTCACATTTCAGATAGAGTGCCAGCAACCGAAGAAGCCAGTCCAGCCTAGTCTGTCTTAGTGAGACAGTAAGGGCTGGAGATACAGGAACATAGCTAAGGTGTTACTCAAGGGAACATGGGTGAATGGACAGTGGTAAGTCTCATCCCTACATGGGTAACGGTCATGAAAGGTACATTACTGGCCCTCTGCCCAGCTTGCAGGCAACCCCTCTGATGAGGTTTCTTTCTAGCACCTGTTTTCCATTTATATACATTGGGGAGGAGCCTTATGAATCTAATATCTTGAAATTCCAGAGACTTAGGAATCTGTATTCTCCCTTCAAGAGGAAATTTCAGGCTTTAGTCTGATTTTTCTTTCAGTTGCATGCAAAGAAATGCATTTGACTATGAGTTTTATGCACTCATTGTTCTTATTCCTTCCCTCATCCTTCCCCTCCTCCTCCCCACCTCCCCTTCCCCTATTCCTCCTTTTTTCATCTATTCTTTTGTTCCTCCCTTCTCTCCTTGCTGGTCACATTTTCCCTGTAGATCTCTTCCACTTGATGTCATTTTGGATGAAGTAGGTCCATCCTGACACGTGTGACTTTGTAGCCAAAGAGCAGGCATGGGCAGGAAAATCCTCTTACAATGTTTGCAAAGGTGTCATTTCTGGGAGTTACATTGGAAGGAGGGTAGAATGAGTGAAACAAAGGTTGCTCCATATCAGTTTCAGGAAAGGGCTCTGTATGGCAAATGAAGAGTCTGAGTCAATTCCACTGGCTGGGACAGTCCTACCACTCACTAAGTTGAGCTTACATTGGTCCCTTGGCCATGATGGAGAACTGTCTACAGGAAGCAGGAACTCCACGGGGCCTTGCTAGGATGACTGCTTAATGATGTTCAGCGCAGCAGATAACCTCAGATATGCAATTTCATAAGGCATTACAGTCATGGTATTGCTCATTCCCTGCAAATAATTATCTCTAACATATTTAGCATCTGAATATCATTAATCACTCTCAGCCGTTTTGGCCATGATATTGAAGTGAATGAAGTATTAAGTTTAATGTGCACTTAAAAAAATAAATCAGTTACCATTAAGAAGTTAAGTTTCTCTTTTCTGCTTCTACATCGATGCATAAAGACAAATCTCTATATAATGTAAAATGTACTTTATGGAACAGTAAACACTGTGCATGTGTCTTTTATTGAAATTCAGACATTACGTGAGAAAGTTGTATTGGCAGGTCACATCGACATCTCTATAGTAACAGGACCAATCAGTGACTCTCAGAGGGAAGACTTCTTGAGACCTGGGGCACAGTGATTAAGGTTTCCTGCAGTGTTTATTAAGAGCTTCACAGATGAATCTTAAAAGCAATACTTTCTGTTTATTAAAATTTATTTCTTTCAAGATCATAGAGAATCCTCTGGGTCCTAAGCAAAGAAAGACACATTGTCTCTTAATTAAAGAGACCAAATTTTAAATGGTATCTGGACAATCCAGAAATCTATGTGTAAAACATTGGAAGCTGAGGTTCTTCTTAATGAATGTTCTTAGTGAAAAAAAGTCAATGAACATGGGCCTTAAAAATAGAGAAGATATAAATTATGTGAGCATTCTGCCATGTTATAACAAGTACCATCAAAGGAGTCCTATTAACTGTCCAATGTTCAGTTTCATTATTTAGAAAGAAAGGAATGAATGGCTTGTGTGACTTCTCCATATTGTTTCTAGAGAGGTCTATTGAGCAATGGTATCACAGTGCAGTGAATCTGAGTAGCTATGGAATCATACCAAAAACTAGAAATTGAAATTGCAAAACAAATTATTCATGGAGCTTATTCTTGGTATACTACCATTCCTTCTTCAAAGGAATTGCAGAATCTCAAGAAAATTACTCTGCATTGTCTTCAAGTAAAAATATGTAAAATTATTCCATGTCCACAATTAACTTGTAAGAGAGCTGTCTGCCCTCTTATTCATTTACCTGTTCAAAAAATGTTAATTGAACACCTTCAAGGCATCATTTTAGACTGAAGACACTTAATAACATAAAAGAGTGGATCAATTATATAGTCCCTATCCTCTGAGCTTTAACTTCACCCAAATCTCAGCTTATGTACTATCACGCACTACCAGGAGTACATATTATGCAGTCAAGATTTGTGTACAGGTAAGTTTCTCTAAGCACCAATGAGTCAGAGAAAGGATAAAGTAGGTTTGGTAGGGGGGGAAGGTTAAATTGAGGCTTAACAGCTACAAGATTCTCAGCAAACTCTAGATGTAACTCTGGAGCTGGTCAACCTTTTCATTGCCCAGGTGAAATTAGGTAAGTATTTTCCTTCACTGGAGTAGTTTCCAGTGGAGCGGCATTTACAGCTATGAGCTAAGGGCAGACAACATTGCATGCAGCTCAGAGGATGAATGCCTAGATCTCAAAGTTTATATGAGTGATGTCCTGAGTCATCTAGGATAACAAATGTATATCCACTATGCCTTTTTCAGATGCAATTGAATAAAACCAAACACAACAAGGCATTATGAAACTTTTGTGAAGATTCCAGAAATAAATGAAGACGGGAAGTATACAGAAGGGAGAGAAAAAGATGTACAAAAGCTTTCAGGCAAGAATGCTTAAGTGACATGAACAGAACGAAAATTGACAAGAAGTGGGGTTAGAGATCAGATGGTTCATGTCAGTAATCCTTCAGAACCATACTTCTGTGTACTCTGGAAAAACTCATATTCTATCAGAGGTAAGAGATAGATCAATAAGTAGTAAAATAAATAAAGGATTATTTATTTTAATAGTCATTAGCATTAAAAGCAGCACTTCTAAAAAAACTGTGATAGAAATTCAATGAAGTAAGCAGATAACTTTAGAATGCACGATCAGGAAAGTCTTCTAAAATCATGCAAATGGGCAGAATCATCATTGGTAGAGAGATTTCCTAGTGTGCACAAACCACTGAGACTCATCTCAGAGTCTCATAATCCTGGGTAAACTGACACAATCTTGTCACCTCAGTGCTCAGAAGACAGAGGTGGTACTCATCTTTGTAGGAAATGTGAAGCCAGTCTGGGCTGCCCAAGTCTCCCAATTTCAAAACAGGAAAGGAAAAAGTATAACCTTGATAGCAAAATTGATATCAGAATATGTATAGAAATTACTAAACAATGCATAAAGTACATTCTCCTTATGTGTATAACAGCATGTGATTTGGGGTAACATTTGATCAGAAATTATTAACTATAATTGTGCTTCTCTTGTTATCTGAGTATAAGATACTACCAATCAGACTCTTGTAGAGAGCTGACCCACCAAATATGTGCATTCATTTTATAGGGATTAAATCAGAGTCTTAATCCATCCCAGATCATTATATTACTTGGGCAATGCAAGGCCAATGAATGTCCACAGAACAAGATAGATGAAATGGGTCTAATTGTGCTGCCATTTGTCAATTTTTCATTAGTTTACTTAATTAGAACTTGGTGAATGAGACTCAGGCAATCTTCTATGTGAGTCAATTAACTCCACACAGTTCTACAGACACTAAGGAACTGTGTAATCTCAACTAGGCTTTCAGTGCACCTCAAAATATTCTTTTAAATGAGAAATAATGTACAAACCACAGTGTTGTACATCAAGTATACTAAGATAATCAATATACAGTTCATATTTTCAAGAATATTACAAGAGAATTAGAGGAGAAAATTTAGAGCACCAGGCTCATTCTGGTAAGCTTTGTGGAAATCCATTAGTTGTTCATCAATTTTTAAATATTGCCTTTGAACACAAGGAGGATAAAGCATGTGAATTTAAGGCAATCCATTAATAAGAATTGTTTTAAGTGTTTAAAGTATGCTGATGATCAGTCTTAATGGTGGGTGCAAAGTATCATATTAAATAGTGTGTTTGTGTATTATTTTGCACAAATACCAATTATCATGTGTGGCGGTTTAAATATGCTTGACCCAGAGAGTGGCATTATTATGAGGTGTGGCCTTGTTGGAAGAAATGTGTCACTGTGGAGTGAGTGGGCTTTGAGAGAGCCTCTTCTTAGCTGCCTGAGGATGTCTATTCGTCTTCGGAATAAGGTATAGCACTCTCGGCTGCTCCAGTACCTGGATGCTGTCATTTTTTTCCACTCACATCCCCCCCGCCCCATGATGATAATGGACTGAATCTCACAAACAGTAAGCAAACCCAAATAAAATGTTGCCATTTGCCTTGGTCGTGGTGTCTCTTTACAGCAATGGAAGCTCTAACAATGACATCATGGTTTAAAGTGTACCCCCATAGATCCTAGTTTATATATTGAAGATTTAACACCGAAAACCTCAGAATGTTGAGTTTTTGAAGGTCATGTATTTGCCAACTTCAAAAGAAACATTTAAGATGAAAATTCTTCAATTATGACTGACAAAAGGTACAAAAAGAAGAGATTTGAGGAAAGTATCTACTATAGAAGGAATGGTATGAAAGCATCAGAACGACCACCTCCCTACCCCCTGGAGAGACGCCAATGAGTCATTTTCTCATATCTTGAAAGGAACTAAATCTGCCAGCCTTTATTTTTCCCGGAGCTGAGGACTGAAACCATGGCCTTGGGCTTGCTAGGCAAATGCTTTACCACTGAGCTAAATCCCCAACCTTACTGTCAACCTTTTGCTGTTGGTATTTTATAGTTCTACAGATCTTGAAGCTGTATTTTCCTGGTATTCAGGACACTCAGTTTGTGGGACCATGTCACAGAAGCCATAGCAACGTAATACACTTAGTCTAAATGTACTTTTAGTGTCTTCTGGCACAAATGATTACTAGCTAACACCATGGTTGGTTTACGTTTATGCTGTTATTGAGATCACCTGGAAATGAGAGGTTCAAAAATGTTCATCTCAAAGAAAACTGGAGTTGAGAACCTTAACAAATCACTATTAAATGTGTACATTTTAAGGGAACTTAACATTAACCAACCTCAGAATTATTTGGACAATTGAGGCATAGAAAAAAAGCTTAAAAGGGCTACAAGCTAAGAAAGGCTATGCTTATGACTTGAGGTGGTTCTGCTTCTAGGCTTTCTGGAGTTTTCCTTTTTTTTTTTGGTCATTCTTTTTCAACACCCTAGTTGCCAAGGGTCAACCATCCACTTAGCTATGTGTATGCTTACTTTCAACAATTCTTTAGTTCTTATTAGGTGCAGCTGCCTATGGTTAGAAATTGGATAACAAAGTCTAGAAGGTACTATGAAAAATAAAACAAAATACTCTTCATAATTACCTGATGAATTACTATGAAACATGGTATATGGTCTTTTTATAACATAGAGCTTTGAAGCATGGAAGATAACTCTTTGCTGATCTGTTTTTCTTCCTAAGAATACATCAACTGTCAGGATGGTGCTGAAAGGTTGGCTTTTGACTAAGTAGATTACTATGGCTTTGCCTGAGCCTTAAAACATAAGGTTACATCAATGCACATTTTGAGATTTCCCTGTGTAATGTAATGAATCTTTTAAAATTTTTTTTATAATTTTCTGTGTGTGAGTATTTTGTTTGCATGTATATGTGTGTACTACATGCATGCAGGGCCCTGGAGACCAGAAAAGGGCCCTTGGGACTGAAGTTAGAGATCATTGTAAGCCATCATATTATTGTGAGAGATCCCATCCTAGTCCTGTGCAAGAGAATTCAGTATTTGAAATCAGTCTCAATGGAATAAAGATTTGATTAATAAACACTCAATATTGGGGCAACTTAATGATAAAAGAAAAGTATCCAAATTGGAAGGAGAACAATCTGAAATGCTAGTCAACAGAGTGAAGTCTCTTTTAGGGATCTATATCCTGGTGCACACACTCTTTGAAACTGTGATGGGGCAAAACCAGAATCTCTGACGTGCGTCTTGATCTTAATCAGACCGGAGTCCCAGCTTGCACCTGCTGTGCCCTCCCTGTTTGCCCTGTTGATCTTCCTTCCACTCAGGCTTCCGTTCATTGCTCCTCTCTCTCTGTGCTTTCTCCCTAGGCAGCCTCAGCCTTGCCCACGGCTTCAATTACCACCTAGGAGCAAATGACTCACAAGGTTATATATCTAGCTTAGACCTTTATTTTGAGTTCCAGATCTGTATTTTCAACTGTCTCCTTGTCAGCCCTTCTTGTTTGTCTCAAAGTTCCCTCAGACTCAATGCTTTCAACATTATACCTCCTCCTGAGAGCTTTGTTCTCTTCCAGTGTTTCTGGTTTTCGTGAGGGGCAACACCACTGTAGGATCATCCTTAGAGTCTCTTCTGCCAATCATATCTGTTCTTCATCAGATCTATAAATACTCTCCATCACGTCTTTTGACATTGCCATCTAATCTTTCACCTTCATGCCCATAGTCAAAACCATCTCTATTTATTATTTGACTTTGGCTTTTGCTGTGTTCATGTCTCCCCTTGTTCTTTTGACCTCTTCCCAATCATCCCCTCTGTGGCAGGAATGCAGGTTTTGAAATAGGCTTCATCGCAGTCTTTCATGAACATCACTTGAATCATCCATGAATCCCTACTGCTTTCATTGACTCTCCTCAGCCATGCCTGCCAGACACCCCCTTTCATGAAGATATGAGTCTGCCTACTCTGCGTGGATTATGTTTCCTACTAGCTGTGTTCTCTCTTACCACAGACCATTTGACTGGCCATTCACCTATCTTTTTGTGTTCACCTGATTAATCTCTACTCCTCTGCCCAATGTCAACTCAAACTCCATTCCTTCAGGCAACCTAGTCTTGAGTTTTCAGTCAGATTCAAATACCCTAATTTTGAAATTTTGGTGCAAGCTAATCTTGATTCCATTCTACTGCCATCATTATAATTTTCCAATTAAATTGTCTGGTTATTTACTTTACATTGTAATTTATTTTGCTCAATGTTCTACTTTATTTTTCTAGGATAGGGAATATTATGATTACTCAATAAATTGTTGAAACGTAAGCTGACATGGTATCCTATCATCTTGATGTAAAATTATGAGTACGCTGTGTGGCCGAAGTGGCTCAATGGGGAATGAAATTACTGTGCTTGCTTGAGTCCACAGAATCCAAAATAACACACATGTTGTATCCCAGTGCTTCTATGGAGAGATTGGAGGCAGCCACAGGGCAATTCTCAAATGCTCACAGGCAAGCCGGATGCTTGTTTGCAGTTGTTTGTTGTATAAAGCAAACAACAGAGAAAGTTTGTCTCAAACAAGATGGGATAAAAGGACCAACCACCAAGCATGCCTCTTTATATCCATAGATACTATATGAAAAGCACGTATCCACATTCACATACAAATATGAGCATGCACACCGGTGCATCAACATCATATACATAAACACACACAGATAATAACTTTGATTACAGTAGAAATATGGTGACAAATGACTACATCTAAAAAAATCATTCTAGAGTAAGAAATAATTGAGGATCTGATCTGTATGTCAAGGAAGAGCTCTAGATGCTGGGTTATAACATGTATCATATTTTAAGCCACTATCATATGAAGAAATGGAAGATGTTAGATGAGAAATGGGGATATATACCACTGGCTTTGTCCTGAGCTATGTCTTCATTCAACTTGGGTCACGGTTGCTTGGCACTATCTCGGGCCATGCATGTTGCCAGCCAAGAGCCTTTAACATATGAATTTTTTAACATAAATATTCTCCCACCATAACTTGCCCTTGCTCATTCACTATATCATCTAGTTTTTGCATCCACTTCAGATTCTGGGTACCAAGCTTTCCTGATCATCTTTTTTAAATCAGAAGAGGATAATCTGTAAGAACTATTCTTGGCATAAATATCAAAGTTTATCCCACGTTCTCACTACCTATCCACAGTGGTTAGCAGAAATCACCCAGTGATCGACAGTTGGACTGCTGGCATTCCCAATACTATTGTGAAGTCAGAGGAAAGAAAAGCCTCAAATGTTCTCAAACTGGTAATAATAGTGTCCCGTCAGTACTACCCATGGCTCAGAAAGAGACCCGATCACACGATCCTATCCCTTTGCTCCAATGAGTGAACTATGAATATTTCACAAACAGCATTACAATCAGGTTTGCTAACTTCTTCATCTACTTGTGAATGTTATGTTTGTTGTTATCGTTTGGTTAGTTTCTATCCTTGTTACTTTTTTCAGCTTTACTTTCCAGAAGAGGCCCATGGAAACACACTCTGTCCTGGTTTACCTGTATTTCTATCATATGGGCCATACATGGCATGGGGGAGGCACTGGCAAACAAAATGTTTTAAGTGCAAGAATGAATATCCATGCTGGTGAGTTCAAACTCACCTTCCACTGAGTGAGCTCAGTTTGTGTTTTAAGTCAGCATTATTGTTGGTGTACAAAGACAGGCCATAAGGAAGGATGGCATTATTCAAGGCAACAAGTTGGCAGACAGAGAAACCTGGAAAAGTAGTTCACACTTGAAAAGTTCACAGAAGCTACATGCCATACGCAACTTTAGGTCAAAGATAATTTAGCACCGTGGCTCCTATGGGGTTTAACAAAACCCCCATGAGAGAACTCAATAATGATCAAAGCGCTACTTCACAACAAACGCTTTTTAAAAATATTTCTTTGTCGATGTACAATTGGCAAAATCGCTCCCTCAATCTCTGGGGTCTTAGAAGAGGTGAACACAGAGAGAAAGAAATCCACCCAGTGGACCTTTCGACCCCGATTGTCCTCTATCCAAGGTACTGACCCAAAACTTGAAATAACGTCTGCACTGTCCCTAGTGCTGAATGCTTACTGACAATGAACCACTTTTCCAAAAGTTCGTTGTCCCTCTTAACTCTCCCGGAAGGTTTGCTGTCATTACTATACTTGACTTGGATATTTAAGAACAGTACTTGGCACAGTCATGGCTCCCAGTAAATTAAGGCATCTACCTGCAAACCTTGTTCAGTGATTTTAATATTACTAAATCATTTCGGGGGAATTTTAAATCATGCAAACTTCTGATCTTAAGTTCGTAATTATTAAGTCAGAAATGAGCCTCATGGGGCTAAATTCAGGTTTTCACAATGACTGTTTTTCTACAGGGTTTCGTGAGAACGTTTTCTCTCTTATATTCCCAGCTAGAAGAGTTATAGGCTGTTTTGAGCTGACAGCTTCTTCAAACTATCAGTGACCAGCCTTTCTCACATCACTTCTCTCGAATTCAGATATTAAACTGAATACTTAATTTTAATGACACTGCTGATTACCTTGAACCCATACAAATAATTTATCTGCTTTAAAGTTAACTGGTTCACAGACTTTATTTGCCCTTTAATTTTTTTTTACAGTGCTAGTATGCTAACATAGTCACAGTTTCCAGGGATTAACATGGAGAAGGTCCATGAGGGGGCACTATTCTGCCTACCAGATTTGCTAAGTAGAATCATTTCAGATAATAAAACAATGATGAAACTAGTCACAAGAACATAATAGACAGTTTCTGCCTTTAAAATATGTGTTTATGCTTATCTCAGTGCAGGGATGTAACAAAATATCTCAGTCATCTGAAATCTCTTAGAATACAAAGATGGCCACATTGCCTTATTGTAGATAAGGAAAGTGAAACATTGGATGAATTAAATGGTTTATCTAAGGGCGTGTCCTATGGAAGAATTCAAACTATGATTCAGGCCATTTTCTGTTTATCATAACTAAAGCACTTTATTTTGGAAAATAAATAGACCAAATTAATAAATGTTTAACCCCCTTACTGAATAAAGACTAAACACAAATTTGACACTCTGAAAAAAAAGTTGACACTATAGAATGTGTGCATGGTGGTGTGTGTGTGTGTGTGTGTGTGTGTGTGTGTGTGTTGTGTAAAGTGATCATTACTGTAAGCATGGACTATGTGGAATACTCTGATATGCTGTGTGACCTACAGCATACAAGAAACGGCATCCTAAGATGTGCCTGAGTACATACACTGTTCATACTATTGTAGCAAGAGAATACTATGTGTAAAATTTAGCCTTTGTGTGAGAAGCTGAAGTTCACCATTTAAAGCTCACCTCACATCCCAGATCTGTACACATAACGGGCCTGTTTGAAGAGTTATTTTAAGCGAGCTGAGATGGTCAGTATTGAGGTAACACTTGAGCATTGGTCATGGGCGTTAGATTTAGGAGGTGAACAGTGACTTGATATCTACCCTAAATAGTCGTCTACTCCATGCTGCTCCAGATTGTGCTGAGATGAATTATCTATGTTAGGAAAGCACTTTTGCCTGAGAGCTAAACAAATGCTCTTTATGTTTATATACAGTCACATAGAAGGACTTAAAATATGCTGTCTCCCTGGTAGTGCCAAGCTCTGTGAGACAGGCATGGAAGGTGCTATATACATACATCTTTAATAAAGCACTCGGATTAATTTTTATGGTTCATTGTGAATCCCTTTGGAGAGAAACCGGGCACACTCACTGGTTTATGGTAATAGATTCCGACCCTTATCCTCAGTGACTATCCTGCCAAACATTTCAATTCTCTCCTCTACCCTGCCCCAACACACCCAGACTATTTTGAGTGCATTCTTTTCCTCTGTGCCATCAGGTTTCTAAGGAAGTTGCAGTGCCACTACACAGGGGAGAAGTTGAGCAAAGGGAAGGGAGCAGGCACATTTTCACAGCCATTCTGTTTTTGGTACCTACTTTCCCTAAGAGCTACCTGCAGTGGGCTTCAGAGATGCATTTGAGCAGATTAGAACTTGGGTTAGGATGAGAGCCATGCTGAGTTTTTAGAAGCTTAGCACAGGGGCACAAAACAGAAATGACTCATGTTTTTGCTCAGACTTTCTATGTACTTTGAGGTTAACATAGATGTTTCTCAGTGGTCTTTTATGGGTCATGAGCAGCAGCTCCACTGGGACATCTAATGTTCCTTAGTAGGTGCCCTTTCCGTGACTTCTTCCCAAACATACTATGTATTGTCCATCTATCATCTATTATCTATCTATCTATCTATCTATCTATCTATCTATCTATCTATCTATTATCTATATTTATATTCTCTATCTTTGTGTGTGTCTCTTCTATTCTCTTTCCAGCTGATAAAATGATATAACAATGGCTTAAATTCATTTTTATTTTATTTTTCATCTTTTAATTCAATGCTTTTCTTTTCATTCATAAGTTACATTTACTTTACATAGCTCCAGCTTATAAACAACTATCAATTATAAAGTCTATAAGGAATAAAGAATAATATAAGAAAATTTTTTGACTCTCACATTTTTTTTTCTTTTTTTCTTTTTCTTTTTTTTTTTTTTTTTGGTTCTTTTTTTCGGAGCTGGGGACCGAACCCAGGGCCTTGCACTTCCTAGGCAAGCGCTCTACCACTGAGCTAAATCCCCAACCCGACTCTCACATTTCAAACAGAGCCACAACTATGTAGTCACGGTAAAACAAAAATGTAGCAGCATGACTTTAAAAGAAAATGTTTGTGAATAATCTAGGGCCAGAGAAGTAGCTCTGCAGCTAAGAGCATGTGCTACCCTTCCAGAAGACCTGGGTTCGACTCCCAGCACCCACAAGATACCTATAACTCCAGTTCCAAAAGATCTGATGACCTCTTCTGGCCTCAGGGGCCACTGCATGTACATATTACACAGACATACATGGAGGCAAAGCACAAGTACACGTAAAGTAAAATAAATAAATATTTGAAAACTTTTAAAAAAATTGTATTAGCATATATAGAATTTTGTAGACCCAAATGTTAAACTCATTAACAAGTACCACTTCTAGCCTAGCACAAGTTTTAGAACGCTTCCATGACAAGCATCATGTTTTCTAAAGGGATTTTGAAAACTATCTTCTGCAACTGTCAAGTTTTAAGCAACTAACTATATTACACAGAGTTGAATCTCAATAAGTAAACAGAAAATCTAGCTTGTCCAACGGAAAAAAATAGTCCATTGTGCTTACAGCCTGGGTATAGTTGACTCTACCCCAGATTAGACACAATTATGGTCAAGAAATTGTCCAGTAATAATTTAAGAAGGGGTAATATATCTACCACCAACAAGTATAGTGCCAGAATTTATGGTGGATATCACCTGGTGACAATACAATACCTCCTAGAACCAAAAAGTCAATTGAGTAATTGGGCATGAGTGAATGCTTATTCACCATTAAGGGTTGGAAAACATGTTCAAATTAAGAGATGGGAAAGAAAAACTGGGAACCATAGATTATGGTGCCTTAGTTTATGCAGTTTTAGTATTGGCTGTGTTTTAGACATGGTTCCAGTTATTAAGAAAATGGATATTTCTCATTGTTGATGTTTTTGGGACCCAGAGTCAAGCGATTGTTGATGTACTTTCTGTGACAAGTCAAGGTTGTCCTCTGCTTCAGAATAAGAATTTCATTCTTATTCATTGATGGTCGGTCAAGAATAACAGGTTCTTAGAACCCATGGGTTATACAAGACTGTTAAGTCCATAAAATTAAAGAAAGGGAATGAAATACAGTATTTACTGGCAGGACTTGGGATACAGTATTCCTTTTCTGCCTAAATAGAATGTCCTTGATTCCAGCCACATAGTTCTTGATAGTCACATAATATATCTTATTTTTATTTAGGCAGTAGATAATACCTGAATGGAGAGAGTGGAAATTTGAAAAGAAAAATTGCAGTTTAGCCCTAAAAACCAGTCTACTTCTTACATATTAGTAGTGCTCCTTCCTTACATTCCTCTCCGATATTTTCTAGCAGACGCTGACATCAATGTGATGGCATGGAATTGTCCAGCATCAGAACCTGAGTGGCTGACCTATCGCTCTACCTTCAATTTCTTGTCCTTCTCCATTTTCATTCTGTCATGTATAACTGTTAGTCAACTCTAGGACAAAATGCATAGAATCCATATAGAACATTCTCAGGGATAGTCAAGCAAAGGGAAAGTATGAATCATGATTGAAGATAGACTTCTAGCTTTTTAGTTCATTCTGTGAGAGAGGGCTCCAGTTCTTAGTTACCTTACCCCTATCCCCATGGCCATTACCTAATTAGAACAAACTATAGCAGCTATGCCAAGTGTCTTGTTCAAGAGAAATTACAGAAGTGTCCATGTATGAGAAACACTCATTGCTATATAAGCAGTGTTTACTTCTAAAACACAAACATTTTAAAGTTAATAAGCAAGAAGCATATAGAAGAGATCAGAAATATACCCTAAAAATAGTGCCTCAGGTAGAGAATGTCTATCCCATCCTTGATTTATTCACTAAGTCATAGAGATTAGACCATTGTACTCAATGACTGGTGTTTTACTTGTCCTTTCTCACTGCTATAAAACAAGGGCCTGAGATCTTCCTTCGTGGCCACTGACAATGTCTCTAACTTTGGCTCCTTCACTGGTCACTAATTTGAATATTTAAACAACCTTCATTGTCCATAAGATCATACTTATTTCAAGCTTCCACATTATATGTACAGTATCGACCAGCTAGACATCACCCCTAGAATCAGCTTCCTGATGTACATGTAGCATGGCCTCTTTCTGAAAC
Organism: Rattus rattus; assembly: GCF_011064425.1. NCBI lineage: Eukaryota > Metazoa > Chordata > Mammalia > Rodentia > Muridae > Rattus > Rattus rattus. The sequence goes on along the minus strand of NC_046159.1, from coordinate 103,440,469 downwards.
CTCCATCTGTAGCATCGAATATTTTATCTGTGGTTCTAAAGTAGAAAAGGTTTCTTTTTTCTCTTCAGTTAGATCTAAAAACTCTTCGTAGCTTCCTATGATTGATAGGTAAGAAAATATTGACTGTCATTCAACATTTTGTTGAATTCAATACCAGTACCTTAGATCCAGTTCGTGGCAAGCTTCTGGAGTACACTTTTTCTGGAGATTCCCTCTGACAGTCTTAGGTCCGCTCACTTGCGCTTCACAGCTCTGTTGAAACAAAACATAGCAATGGCAGCTTGTTTACATAAAATTGTTCAATAAGAAATGTTTTCTACCAAGCCGCAGACACTGTGTATCCTGTACCCGGCATCGATAACACAAGAGTACATTGTGTCTGCTATGGAGTTCACGTTGACTCGGTAATCGTTGAAGGCATTCAATGATTACCAATACATGTCTATTCGCCATCCTTTTAAAATTAACTCTCTTCCCAAGGTAAAGTTTGTTAATGGAGGAAGAGCTTGTAGACATGGAGAACACATATCGTACCTAGGGCTAGGCTGCTTTACTCACTTCCCTGGGAATTTATAAAATGCTACCCTTGAGACCCCTTATAAATGAGGTCCTCAATCCATAGACCCAGTCACCTTGTAGATTAAATGAGGAAGAAAGAACATGTTCAGCCTGTATCTTCTTGGCACAGTAAATCAGGGTAGGCATTAGTTCTTGCTTCGTTAGGCACTCTACGAGGAGAGCGTGTTTCTAAGGTGAAAAGACCTGCATGCGGTTATGTTACTGATCATATACGATTGAGTCTTACTTTTGAAAAATGTTCTTTTCTGGCTGAGAGTTATCTCAGTCACCCTGAAATAGAGGGTAAATGAAGTTTAGTGAGGAGAATTGTGGGTGCTGCTATGGTCCCCAAATACACTTCTTCATTGTAGGTTTGCATCTCCAGCTCTCCCTTGATGACCCATGGCTAGCTTAGGAAACTTGTCTGTTATATGAGCTGAGAAAATACATAACTCTCATGGGTAAAAGATTAGTTTGTTCGAAGTTCTACAGAAAGCGGGTTTCCCTATGGACTAAGTTGGTGTTAAGCATTCTTGGAAGGCTCTTTTGTGTACAGAGTCACTGATTCAAATCATCAGGGAATCTTGTTCATAATGCAAGAGCAGGACTCTTTCCTTTGAACTTGCTAGAATCCTAGCTCCACCTGAAATTCCAGCATCCAATTTAGACTTCAGGAAGAGAAATTTAGCTTGTCAAAAGCTATGCTTGGAAATGGATGCATCTGGGACTCCTTGGCCCCTGCCTTAGGGGCTTACCTCTCTAAATGGGTCTTGAGCTTGGCCTCCTGGTGGGAGCATACAGACTAAATGCTCCTCTGAGCAACCAGGAATCTCACCTGTCTGTTTCCGTCTGTGTACTTAACACTGACTTAACAGCAGCTGGGTAACATTTTGTACCATGGGGCCCCTCCTCCCCCACCATTTCCTCCTCTTAATATTCCCTATTTGGAACAGAGAGCTGTATTTTAAATATCTTAGGCTCAGCAGCAGTAAATGTTTTTAGGCTTTGGATGACACTATCAGGGCTGAGACAGGATGAGTTTAAAACATCTGTGATGCCAAACTTCCAGGAAAAGGGGGGTGGGGGGGAATAACAGAACATTGTTTGTCAGACTGTCACTAAACATTGTCACTCAGAATCAGTTCCATTTGTGTATGAAAACTTCAGCTACAGGGTATGCAAAAGAAAGGCTTAGGATTTTTCTATGACAAAAGGACATCATCTTTTCTAGCTAAAGAATAGGCGCTTTTAAATTACCCTCTGGGAGGGTTCTTAGGGAAAATAAATAACTCTAAGAAGAATGGCATGCCTATTGTGGGGGCTGTTACTGAGCTTTTAAAACAACAGAATTACCAAGAAAAGCCCATTTCAAGTGGCTGTCACTGGAAGACCCGCTTTGAACCCAAGAATGTTATATTCCAAACTGAATCATGGAAAAATAAAAGTTCCCTAGGTGTATATTTGAGGAATCAACCTGCTTTTCCCTAAGCCTCTGGCTTCTAAGCCTCCCTTGTGGTTCCCTTCTTTACCTCTAGGAACAGTTCTATGGGTGGGAGACTTGGGGCAAGAAGATCTACTCAGGTTCATTTTCCTCCCAGAAGCCAAGACTTGCCCTGTGTGTTTTCTCAGGTCATTAAAAATAGAAAAAGAGGAAGGGGGGCAAATGTATGGCTGCCAGGCCTGGTGGGAAACCACCAGAGTTCAACTCACCCTAGATCCACTTACAGTGAGAAGGTGCTGATTTGCGCATCTAGTAAGGAGTGAAACCTCGTTATTCTTGAAACTGCACCACTGAAATCACCGTGGTGCAGTAAAATATATGCCACGTCTTCAGGACTGAGACCCAATCAGATCCCTTCTTCTGTTACTGGTGACCTTGTTTCTAGTCTTATTCAGAAGTGAACTATGTTGGAAGATTCAAAGTCATGCCCTCCGGGCATTGGCATTCCTCATTGCATGCCTAGAACTAGGGCGTTATAAGGAGGTAGGTAATGAAGTTTGGCTTCACAAGTGGAAATTACTAATTTATTAGAGTGCTTTGAGGTGGAAAATAGTCATGCAGATAAAGGGAAACCCACAGATGCATTCTACAAAGTCTTTAAAAAAGCACTTTTGAAAATGTTCCACACCAAGAGTTACTAATAAATGCAAATGCTATATTCCTGGGGTGAAGGAGCCCTCTTTTATCTCGGAAAGTGAACTTGTTTAAGAGATGGAAATAAAGTGCTCAGAAAACGCACGATCATTTCCTGTACAGAAAGAAACTGGAAGGGGGAAAGACTGAGGCTTCCTGGGGTCAGTGTGATGATGGATTATGTTTAACATAATGTTTATCACTCTGGTGGACAGCGTCCTTGGTTCTGCCAGCAATGCTGTCTGGTAAACACTTTCAAAGAAGTCACAGGCATGACCTAGGAATCCGAATCCTTAAATCCTAACTGACAACCTGCAGCCATAGCTAAATTGTCCTGTGCCCCCAAAAAAATCTGCTGAGAACTTCACAGGAATTGATTCTACTGTTCTATGTAAATCTATGTAAATCTAGAAGATATCCATTTTATAGACTAAAAAGCTGACATCCAAGTAGTTAAATAGTTTCTTCACTTCAGACAGTGAGTGGCCAAGATACAAGTATACACGGAAAAGCCGTTCTCAGTAATGACTTAAGAAAATGGACAGTATTGATGCTCGCTTACTGAGAGTGTCGCTCTGTTGCTAGCTCCTCACAAAAGCCTGACGTATTTGTGAGCCTTTGCTGGCTATTTACTTACTTCCCCTTTTGGAATAGGTAAATGCTCTCAGGAAGAACAGATTCACATGTGAAGCCAAAACAGAACCAGAGTCCAGGTTAATAAATGCCTGGCTTTATTCTTCATTGCCTGTCAGGAATCTATTATTCTTTTTTTTTTCAGTTTGTGTGTGTGTGTGTGTGTGTGTGTGTGTGTGTGTGTGTGTGTGTGTGTGTGCCAAGCATACACACACGGGCATTCACAAAACCCTCAGGCCTATCATGACAAGGTGGATTTCTGAAGGCTTTTTAGAGCTAATAGCAAGTGGAATGTTTGTGAACTTATTTTCTATAGTACCCAACAGAGGGGGAAAAAATGAAAACAGAAATCAGATGTTTACTGACTGAAACCCAGTTCCGGGGTAGGATGAGGGCAGTGATGTTCAGAACTGCCTTTGTCAAACCAGACTAAAATGCCTGTATGACACAGAGGGCAAAGACATCCCATCGCCAGCCTTTACCCCAGGATAGCTTTCATCAAGCAAAATTAGTTAGTGTCAGTCCTACTTAGGCAAGCTATAGGATTTTCATTCATCAATGAATTTGTATCAGTGCATAATCTATCATCTTGATGGTAAACCCCTGCACAAAAGCTTCGCGTGGGCATTTCTTCTCAAAGATGGGAAACTTAGAAAGAAAAGGAACCGTGGCTTTCGTTATTCTGTTTGCTCCTTAACACCCAGCAAAAGGACAGGGGAACAGGAATTGAGCTGAATTCCATTGGGCATAAGAAATAGCAATTTCTCTGTCTCTGGGGTCCAAAAGGATCAAAAAGGAGATCTTCTTTGCTATTTAATCTAAGGTTTCAATGATTTCTTCTTTAATTCTATTTGGAAATGAAAGGCACCTCCTGTAACATGTACTTATGTCATCAAATACAATATACATCACCAAGAGCAAGTGCTGTCCTCAACTGCACTTTAGAATAGTTTCATCACAATATTATCAAACAAGGCTCAAATAATGGGTGAACATTTGGGAAGAAGTTTCTCATTAAGATAAATAAAACCAAAAAAGTGGCCCATGCTCTAAACCCAGGAAGTTCGCAGCTTTTATTTCCTCAAAGGACAGCAAAATCCCACCTCACCATCTATCACCAAACCAGTATACTCTCTTAACTACGCTTCCCATTGATTGATGGGACACAAAGGCATTGGGACAAAAAAAGCAAAGACAGATAAATAAAAATCTGTTTCTTTCTAATACATTAGTCACCATCAAAGGAATAAACAACCTGAACACTTCTCCAAGACTATATATTTAGTACAAAGTATATTGCATTTATTCTAACATTTCCCCACCTGGAAACACAGGGCTTAGTGTCTTCTGCAAGCAACAAGCCTTCTTCCCAATGTGCCCTGTCACCTTTGTAGCAACCCGGCACTTGCTGGCATGGGACCTAGGGGTGGTGGTGGTGGTGGTGGTGGTGGTGGTGATGGTGGTGGTGGTGGTGATGGTGGTGGTGGTGGTGGTGGTGATGGTGGTTGCAAAGGTTGTGGTGTAGAAATTGCAGATGAAGAGCTGGGCTCTGGGGACGGACATGGAGAGATGCAGAAAAGAGCTGAGAGAGAAAGCTGTCATATTTGCACAGAAGAACCGCCAAATCAGAGCGCAGAGAAGATTTCATTGGCGGAGCCTCCTTCAACGGCAACTAATCCTGTCAGAACGAAAGAAAATTGTAAATGCTCTCTCCAGAAACTGTCCGCCCATTTGCAGCTAATCGAACACAAACGCACAAATAGAGACACCACTCTCTTGCTCTGCTGCTACACACAGCGGGTGAGGGCGAGGAGACCAGTTCCTGGGAGCAGGCACGCGGGGGCACAGACACACTCACTCGCACACACGCACACACGCACACGCCAGCCTGCGGGCTTGGCCAGAACCCTGAAGTCGCAGATCCCACTTGGAAATCGCCAGAGGCGCTGGGAGAAGTGGAGAAGCGCAGCTCCCAGACACTAATTAGTACTTCTCCAGCGCTCGGGTGAAGAAATGAAGCTCGCCCAGCTCTTCACCATATCCAGGTCTCCTTTCTGTTCCGGTGCCCACAGTCATCTCCCTGAAAGCCAGGTTTGAAAGTCTTATTTGCCTATGTTTTGGGGGTGTGATGCTCAGGGCGGCGGACAGATGCAATTTAACTCCAGTCTGAACAGACCACCGGGGTCCCAGATTAGCCAAGTGGCACGACCGATGTGAAATGCCCCGCAGCCTTCTCTGAGCCTTGGGGTCCGCAGTCTCCCCGCCTCCCTTGCCCCACCCGTCTAAGTGCGGCGGCGACAACTAATCTTTCGCTTTTCTCTCGCAAGATCCAGGGAGAAGGCAAGCGGGCAGCCAGCTGAGGACTCTAAGCAGTACCGCTCGCTCCCAAGCCGGTCCAACCTGAGCCCGCCAAAGGCTCCTCGCTCCAGCCAGACTCTACCAGATCGCAGCCCCGGGCGACTAAGTCAACGACAGGTAAAGGCGCTGCTATACCACCCGGTTCTCTGATTGTCCGTACCAAGGGCCCGGTACCTCGCAGCTCCTCCCAATCACCCGACCCTGGCCGCAGAGGGTCTAGGTTTGGAAGAATTGTTTGGTGGTCCCCGACACGTGCAGGTTTTCTAATGGAAACTTTGGCATCCGGGGCTTGCTGGAGAGGATACGTACCTTGGCGGGTCTGAAAGAAGGAGGGGTTTCACAGCTGGGGCGGGGGAAACCATTTGGGGTAGCTAAGTCCAGTGGAATGTGGCAAAAGCAGCCTGTGAGCGCCGATACCCCAGTATGGCTCTTTTTGAGCTTGGCAATCCCCCCCCCCCGCTGTCACAGACTCTGCTCCTCTTCAACCCCCCACTCTAGATGCTGCCGTGGGAAAGGCAAGTAGAGCTCAGTCTCTCCTGCCGCTCACCCTCTCCCCCTTAAGCCACCCTTAAACCCTAGGGTCTGGGCACACTGCATTTAGGGTGGAGGCCCCTCTCGCCGCCACTCCACTCCGTCCTCTGACTCCGCCTTGGGAGAGAACCTTCCGGTGAGGGAAGGGAGACAGGTTTAGTGCTATTGTCCCCGGACCTTGGCCGGGGGAAAAAAGGTTGGGGAAGGTTCCCAGGAGGAGAGAGAAGGGAGTCCTCTGCAAGCCTATTCTCCTCGGCTGGCGCACAAGGTTGATTGTCCACTGTGGCTGAGGAAAGGGGCCCCAGCCCAGAGCTGATGAAGTCTCGGACGCTGCAGGAGCTTGGCCTCCCAACTCATGGTGGGTACTGTACCACTATGCCGGTCTTAGAGGCAGGCTGTGCTGCAAATGACCTTTAATGTTGGCACCTGCGGAGCTAAGCTATCATCTCTAACTTGTGGCTCTGGGAGCGTCTGAGGTGCGGTCCACACCGGGTTGCCGATACAAAATACAGTAATTCCACCTGTGCGCTCCACCCTTTCATGTCCCTGGAGTGTCAGAAGCCTCGCAAGCAGGGAGACTTGCTTTGTAGAGCGCTCCAGGGTTAAGAATTCACCCAAATTGACATCTATGGGGGAGCGGTGTGTGTGTGTGTGTGTGTGTGTGTGTGTGTGTGTGTGTGTGTGTGTGTGTGGGGGGGGATACTCTGCCTCTGTCCTTCTACAGTCTATGCATCCACCTTTCTATCTCTGGTCTTTCTGCGCCCTTAAGGCACTTCTGAGCCACTAAATAGTCCAAGGGAGGGTCGACCAGTCTTTCAGTCCCTTTATGTGATGCAGACACTGGAGCTTGTGTGCAAATGCCCACGGAGAGAAGTCCTCGCTGCCAAGAGCTGGGAGGAGGGCAGAGAAATGGAAGGGAACGCTGAAGGCAAGTAAAATTGCCCGCTGACACATCACCCAAGCTGCCCTGTCGTGTTCTTGTGTCACTTCAGGGTCCCCGCGACTCTGTTCCTGCAACCCCACTGCTCCAGAGCTTCCCACCGCAGGAATCCCCATGCCTCTGTGCTTCAGGTCCAGACTCTCCCACGCTGACCTTCCATTACTCTCTACTCCGTTTCTTTTTCTTTTTGTCTGGTTTTGCTTCCCTCCTTCTTTCTTTTACGCTGGGTGGCAGTTGGTATATGGAAATCTTAGGATGTTCAGTCCCTCCAGCATAAGCAGCCAGCAACACAAACACACACCCCAAAGCTCTCCCGTACACACACGCATTAGCGTTCCAGCGCCTGGTCACCTTTGGGCATTCCCTCAGCATCTGCAGCCTCTGTCATCATTGCTGGGGCTTCTGCCTCAGCCCAGCTGAATGGAGAGAGGGAGCTGATCCTACTACCCGGAGAAACCTCAGGACAATCAGGCAGACCTTGGGAATTTGAGGTAGAAGTGCAGTGGTGAGATTGTGCTGGGGCAGTTCAAAGAGGTGAGCATTCCTGTGGGAAGCAATTTTCCCATCCCGGTACAGGCTGTCTTGCCGGAGTCCAACTAGTTGTAGTTGCTTTTTTTCCAACACTCTGATGGCTGAGTATCGGAGTGGGCCTGAACCTTCTTTCTCTTTCTTGCAATCGGCACATTTCTGGAGTCAGCGTTCTTTGCTCAAAAAAAAAAATCAGCTGGGCTTATAAACTCCATGTTAACTAACTCTGGATTGTGGGACAAAGGATTTTACGATGTTTTCAGCAGACAATTAAATGCATGAGGATAAGCTGTCTTGATAAGCATGAGGTGGTTATGTTCTTTTCACTGCTAGCAATAACAGGAATCTTTATACCCGTACATAGAAGCTTCTCGTGAACAGGCGTCCCTGGGTCATCGTGAAGAATTTTGCAAAGACACCTATGACTGTAGAGATAAAACCAGTCGATTTAGCCAAGACACAGTTTTGTGCTGAGAATTATACTGGGCTATAATTGAGAATGGACATCTTTGAGATTGTTGTAAAGGTGGAAGACCTTTGTGCCAATGCTGTAACAGCCTTCCCTTAGGAAAGGGACTAAAGAGTCCCTTTAAAACCAGATCGTCACCCCGTTACTGAAAAATGCGTTGAAGTTTTGGCAATATAATTGATAAACAACTCCTCATCAACTCCATGGACTTCCGAGGTGAAATAATATCCACAAATGAGTTTCAAAATCCAAGACTCTTAAAGGCCTGGAATATCTCCCCAGGTTTGTCTCTGGCCTGAAAGTTGCATGTGTATAATGGAGTGGACATAGGGGACAGTTGAGTTGTAGGACCGGGAAGTAAGAGGAGGCTTCCTGACAGATGTTTGGTCAGCCTGTGAAAGGAGAAATGATGTGTGCTTATGTAAGTGTGCCTGAGGGTGCCTGGAGGGGAACTGGAGGAAGAAACTAGGTGGATGGCAATATCCCTATCATAGTTCAAGTGCATGGGAACCCAGAAAACATGCTTGGAGCTCTTCAGTGACTTCAGAGGCAGCTGTGGAGGAGATTAACAGTTAAAATATAGAAACTCTTCCTGCAGTGAGCTCCCACAGGCAACCATTGGTGTGGGGGGGGTAAACTGTCTTTAAAAATAAAACTAACGAATTACTCTAAAAGTGAATTTATCTCTCTTTTTTTTGTCCAGACAGTCACCCCTAATCCCCAAGACAGGGAACTGGACACAACCTTAGAGGACAATTGCCAAATTCCAATCCAGAACAGCCCACTTCTAGGGCCAAGGGTTAGGGTATCTTCAAAGGTGTCTAGCTTGCTGGCTGGCAAGTAGAGAATTGAAGGTGTGAGTGTCCAGCGGTCACTCCAGAGTGAGCTGGCTGATGAGAAAGCAATGTGTCACCAGGACCCACCACAGTGGGTCGAGTAGAAGGGGGTGAAGAAAAAGGGAATTTAGAGAGCCCAAGGTAGGAGAGGTGAAGAGAACATGGGAGAAAGAAGGGAATGTAAGGGCAGGATCCTGTGGAAATGACCTTAATAAAGTGTGGTTCAGCCTCAACAACTCACACTGATCTTAAGATGTCACTACGTGAAACAATGCTCCTAAGTATCTTTCCATATAACCACCCAGAGAGCCTTCTTCACCCGATCTTAACACTTCTTTCTTTCAGGTAGAGACTGACAAACATGTCAGAGTTCCCTTGAAAGATCGTTTTTATTCATAAAAATTGCATCTGCACTGGTATGTTACTCTTGAGGTCCATGCTGTGTCCCTGCAAGGTCTCAAATGTATTAGACCCTGGTAAAATCCTCCTTGTGGCTATTTACAACTGCCCATCATCCTTACCATTTGTTTGCCCTCTGTTTGTCTTGGTTCACTGAGCAGACGTTCCAGTCCTTTTCATTAGGGGTCAGCAATGCAAGTGGACTGCATATCCTAGGTTCTTCTGTGTTGTCTTGTGGTATAATAATATGTACATCTGTGTATGAATATCTCACCCCACGGTGTGTGTGTGTGTGTGTGTGTGTGTGTGTCTGTGTGTGTGTGTGTGAAGAGAGGACGTGGGGGTGGATCCTGGGAAGCAGGTCATCTTCCCTTAGGCATTTTGAAACTTTATGATAAATTCCTGCTACTTTCTTAAGCAGCTTACCCACATTACATTATCTGTTTTGCCACAAATCCTTATGATTTTAAAGAGTGTCAAACACATCCTGGGAACTTAATAAATCTTCGTTGAACAAGTAAATAGGTGAATCCATTTTCTCATGGCCACCCTCCTAGGTCATAGATGCCATTTTCTTGATTTACAGGAAAGGCAATCTACACTCACAGAAATGCAGTGATGGCCCCAAATCACATAAACAGGATGTTGCAGCCCCAAGATGCAAACACAGCCTGTTGGACTCCTGGAGGCTTCACTCTGATACTGTGCTAATTGACTATATGCAGAGGCATAACCTGTATTTTTCCTGTGTTTGGGGAAAGTGACCCTGTGATATTCAGTTTTCAATCGTGTTCTCTCCATCCCTTCAATTCAACTCTGGCTTTTCTGCTTAGACCCCCTACATCCAGGCAAAGAAACCAAGAAAAGTCGGTGCCAACTACATTCTTAGTTGGCACCACTTCCTTATTTTACGTAGTCAGCTACTATTTCTGGTGGAAGAAATCAAAGGCATTAAGAGTACCAGGCACTCTGCCAGGTGTCACATCCACCTCTCAGCTAAGGCAAGGGAACCAAGTGGAAGTCAGATGCCCTCCAGTTGAACACATGGTAACTAGATAAATAATTTTCCCAAAATGAAACATGTAAGTACTTCATGAGAAAGTTCACAAGTCAACATTCGTGCTAGCTTCTCTCCATTGTGTTGTGGTGAGTGGCTTCTGAGTTTCAATGACTCCTTTTAATTTTAATCAGAATTTATAGTCAACCTCTTTTCTGCAAGGCAAACGTGACTTTGTGAACTGCTATCCGCTGAGGAGGAGGAGGAGGAAGAGAAGTTAGAGCTTCTATGCTCTCATCTATTCCTGTCTTATTCATTTCGTTTTCTTCTTTCTTCTCACATGCTGAAGTTCCTTTTATACTATGACCTAAATATACAATCATCTTAGCTGCTACTGTTACCATGGTAATGTTTCATGGTAGATAAGGGTATACTATAAGAATCAGTTTCTGTCATTAGTAATGGAATTCTTTCCCTCTCAACCCTTCTCCCTCTAGCCTAGCTTACACCTAATGATGCCCTCTGGTGTTCAAAGGCAGAAAGCGCACTGGTTTGTTTCAGAGGAGCTCATTGTTTAAAGCTAAAGAGACACTTTCGTTTCAATTTGAAAATAAAAATAACTCAGATAAGGTTTAATTGATATAGTTTAAACAATGGTGTTATAAGGAGATTTTCTGTTTTTATTAAAAGTTGTCTACTATTAAGAGATCTAAAGAGTTCTTTATGTGTATGTCAGTATTTAGTAGACCTATACACTCCCCCCTTTTTTAAAACTTAATATGGTTGTGAAATGTTCTTATGATAGACAGAGAGACTTCCAAGAGGAGAATCTAGTAGAATATTCTGCATGCTTTGATCTGCAGACTTAAAAAAATTGAAGTCTTCTGACTTAATGGGGAGACTTCATTGCTGGAAATGTCTAGACATTTTACTCTTCGTCTGCATTAATGAGCACATTTTAATTAGTCACTCATAACCCAACAAACTGACACGAAACTGATGTGCTAAGAACACCATATCTTTCTTTTCCAGCTCTTTCCATTTCCGTGGCAAAGCAAACCAGGGCTTTTTTGGGGGCTTCTCCGGAACCTCTCACCCAACCTCCCTTGTTGGGAGTGGTTCTCAGATCTTTATCATGATGTTTTGAACTGGCCCACCACTCTTCAGCTTTCTGCACTGAACCCCCTTCTCTCATTACCAGAGACTACCTTCTCTATAATGCAAGTCTGAGCCTGTCATACTCTCTTTAAAAATTCTTCAGTGTTTCTCAATTGGCTGTGATCAACTCTCCCATCACTGATGCAGTGAGAATGTCCAACACGGATGCAGTGAGGCCATGCAGCACAGTTGCAGTGATGCTGTCCAACACTGATAAAGTCTCTTTCCCCAGCTGCGTCTTTACTCGCCATTTCTTCCTGTTGGGTCTGCAGAGACAGAACTCATAGTAGGTTACTATTCTGACCAATCACAGTAAAAGCTAAAAATTTTAGCCAATGTCTTCTTTCTCATCTTCTTCCTCCTCTCCTTTCCTTTCATTTAATTCATCGGTGTTGTTGTTATTTTTACAATAACCAATGACAAGTAACCAGATTTGTATATAGATTTGCAATCAATATAATAACAAGGAATTTTTGGTGTTGAATAGTCATGATATTGTGTTTTGGAAGGAAAGACATGAAATATTATTTTAAAGTATTCCATGACTTTGGACAATTTTTCCCCTGGATATTAAACTAAATTATTTAAAAGTGAAAGTACTTGTAAAGTTTAGCTGATTTAATCTGGTCTTGGCCATAAGATAGCAACTAGAACTTAACATTTAAACGTAAGAAAATTAGAAGAACAGTGGATATATTTTCATTAGTGATAAAAATCATGCATTTATAATACATTGCTAATAAGATTTGATTTTTATTTCAATCTTAGGCTAAAGGCTGAGAAGTGATGAGATACATTTTTTAAGTAGCTGACTTTCTAACAAATTTTTTGCATAGATGTTTATAACTCCATAAATATTCATATTGACTTTCTATTTTCTTGTATAAAAACTCTTCCTAGACTACATACTAGCTTTGGTTCAGATGTCTAGTGCATGGGGCAATGGATAAACAAAGCTGTACATCTGTATTTTCAAGATAAATCGAAGTGAATAATTGAAGTATGGTAGGGTTGATGCTATATTTTCATTTGGCTCAGGAAGGCAGGACATCTGTTCTGGAGGCTAAGTATTCATTCACTCTTGTGTGCTGACCTCTAGGCACACAAAAACACAGGTCTTCAATCATTGGCATACATAGCCAGTGCTTTGAATGACAGGATTCTGAGAACTGGCTAAATGAACTACCTTTTCCTGCTTTATAAAGAGAGTAATCCATAGGCTGAATGTCTAGAATACTCTGTTCCTCATGACGAGATCATGAGTCAGCAAGAAGTCTCCCAGGAATCTAGATTTTTTTTTTAGCAGGTACATGATATAATCGCAAAGTGGGCAATAGTGGAGCACATTTTAAGTGATAGTAGAAAGGAATATCAATAGTAAACTTTAGAACTTACCAGACATTGAACAAGGAGATAAAGGCAGAATGCTCAACCCTGAAATGTTTCTATAGGACTGCACACGAAAGCTTTGTCTCCCTTTATAGACGGTCAAGATCCAGAGACAGTGATGGGCACAGTCAGAAACCTTTCAGTTTCCTGGACAGATTCCAGGGTAAGCAATCAATAACAATTCAGCATACCTGGTGCCTGTCCTCTGCATACCAATTGGTTTACATGAAGCTCAGCTACAACTCCATATCTACATTCTTAGAGCTAGCCTGGGCTGGGAAGTGTTGAGTACATGGTTCGCTTTGTAAGCCTTACTTCAGTTTCTACTCCTTCTGTGGTCCGTCATGGTCTTTCTCACTGATGTCTTCGCAGGACACAACATTCCTTTGATTTTAATGCTCTTCTGTGCTGCCCTCTGTGCAGTGCCCTCTCTGGGAAGGAAATGGACATGTGTCTGCTCCTCTTCCTCTTCCTCTTCCTTTTCCCAGCTGCTCAGGGAGGGATTTAGTAGAGTGCTGGAACTGTCTTCAGCTCTAACAGGGTACACTTGGCAATAGCTGCTGTAAATCCTCATACACTATGATGATTCCCCAGGGACGGACTTATCCAGTAAGCACTAGAAGTAGGAATGCTTTGCTGAGCGTCGCTGATGCTGTCGTCCAAACCTCTCACTTGAGACGATTCCTGTTTTAACGAAGCAGATACGCTTTTCCTTACCAAACCAACTAGGGGGAGATGGGCCCTTAGCTCTTGATTAATAAACTACTCCATGGCTCTTGACTAGGGGTGAGTTAGATATCTAAAGAATTACCCGGAGACCACTTTTTTCTACATTTCATAAATGCTAAGCACAGAATAATTTGATTAGTAGTGGTGATAAAATACATGGCACACATAAATTTGTATTGTTTCTGCGCCTTCCTTGAAATTGTTTCAAAGGGAAGAGGTTTCTACGTCAACATGTGAAATGTGTAGAATTTCTTCCCTTTCCTAGTTGAATTTTTTGGACTGAAATATTTGGCTTCATTTCATGAAGGAAGGAAGGAAGTATGTATTGAAGATAGCTCTTTTGTTTTCTTGTTTTATCCTCAAAAATACTTTTCCTTCCAATTTTGTCAACAAAGGGTGCAGCTATATGTTTCTATGTAGGCTTAGACAGAACAAATCTCTTTTCCTATGTACTGAGTCATGAGAGTATGAAGGAGGGATACCATGGATGACAAAAGCTTAGATCCTGTTGTCTTTTTTTATTTTTTAGGTTTAAAAAATTCTTTATTACAATATCACAAACTACTCAATTTATAATTAGAAAATATCTCAGTGTTTTAGTTTTTCATATAACTAATTTTCTGTATAGTAATAATGTAGCAAAAATACTTTTTTCCCATCTTTATTAAATTGGGTATTTCTTATTTACATTTCAAATGTTATTCCCTTTCCTGGTTTCCAGGTCAAAATCCCCCTAGCCCCTCCTCCTTCCCTTCTGTATGGGTGTTCCCCTCCCCATTCTCCCCCCATTACCACCCTTCCCCCAACAATCCCGTTCACTGGGGCTCCAGCCTTGGCAGGACCAAGGGCTTCCCCTTCCACTGGTGCTCTTACTAGGCTATTCATTGCTACCTATGAGGTTGGAGCTCAGGGTCAGTCCATGTAGAGTCTTTGGGTAGTGGCTTAGTCCCTGGAAGCTCTGGTTGGTTGGCATTGTTGTTCATATGGGGTCTCGAGCCTCTTCAAGCTCTTCCAGTCCTTTCTCTGATTCCTTCAATGGGGGTCCCGTTCTCAGTTCAGTGGTTTGTTGCTGGCATTCACCTATGTATTTGCTGTATTCTGGCTGTGTCTCTCAGGTGAGATCTACATCTCCTGCAGTTCCTGTCGGCCTGCACTTCTTTGCTTCATCCATCTTATCTAGTTTGGTGGCTATATATGTATGGGCCACATGTGGGGCAGGCTCTGAATGGGCGTTCCTTCAGCCTCTGTTCTAAACTTTGCCTCTCTATCCCCTCTTAAGTGTGTTCTTGTTCCCCTTTTAAAGGAGGAGTGAAGCATCTGCATTTTGGTCATCCTTCTTGAGTTTCATGTGTTCTGTGCATCTTGGGTAATTCGAGCATTTGCACTAATATCCACTTATCAATGAGTGCATATCATGTGTGTTTTTCTGTGATTGGGTTACCTCACTCAGGATGATATTTTCCAGTTTCATCCATTTGCCTATGAATTTCACAAAGTCGTTGTCTTTGATAGCTGAGTAGTATTCCATTGTGAAGATGTACCACATTTTCTGTATCCATTCCTCTGTTGAAGGGCATCTGCATTCTTTCCAGCTTCTGGCTATTATTAATAAGGCTGCTATAAACATAGTGGTGCATGTGTCTTTATTATATGTTGGAGCATCTTTTGGGTATATGCCCAAGAGAGATATAGCTGGATCCTCAGGTAGTGCAATGTCCAATTTTCTGAGGAACCTCCAGACTGATTTCCAGAATGGTTATACCAGTCTGCAATCCCACCAACAGTGGAGGAGTGTTCCTCTTTCTCCACATTCTCACCAGCTTCTGTTGTCGCCGGAGTTTTTGATCTAAGCCATTCTGACTGGTGTGAGGTGGAATCTCAGGGTTGTTTTGATTTGCATTTCCCTTATGACTAAAGATGTTGAACATTTCTTACATACTTCTCAGCCATTGGACATTTCTCAGCTGTGAATTCTTTGTTTACCTCTGAACCCCATTTTTAATAGGGTTATTTGTCTCCCTGCAGTCTAACTTCGTTAGTTCTTATATTTTGGATATAAGCCCTCTATCAGTTGTAGGATTGGTAAGGATCTTTTCCCAATCTGTTGGTTGCCGTTTTGTCTTACTGAGCCACCAACCAGGCAGCATACACCAGCTGATATGAGGCTCAACACATATACAGCAGAGTTATGCCTGGCCTGGTCTCACTGAGAGAGATGCACAGGAGAGATCGAGACACAGAAGGAGGAGGCCTGCCAGGGTGGGGTGAGGTTGAGGGTATGAGGACACTCTCTTGGACATGGGGTGGGGGGAGAAGAAATGGGATGAGGAACTGTCAGAAAGTGGACCAGGAGTAGGGACTGTAAAAAAATAGATTAAAGATAACAAAACACCTGTTGTCTTTAACAAGTGGATAGATAAGTCTCAGTCTGATTTTTTTCTTAAAGGACCATGATAGGATGTTTTCTGTGGCTAAACACTTATATATTAGTGGTCATTTCTGATTTGTGAATGCGACATTCCTCTGTGACAATAGTGACTAGCTCCCCCCACAGCAAAGCAAAACAAATGAAGCAAGCAGTAAAACTTTACAACTTTTGTTAATTCTTTGGATATATTATTTCTATGCCTCAGGTCTACCCTTTTTACATTTTCTTCCTAAACTCAATAGAAGTTGGTTTTTATTTGTTTATTACTGACGTGGAATAACTTGTTCTAAGCCGGTTCTGAGGTTATTTGCATCAGGGCCACATCTCTTGTGAAACATTAGTTCTGAAACCTTGTTTTCTTTGCTATACAACAGGAACAAATTTTTCTTAGTTAATTTATTTATTCACTTTACATTCCGTCACAGCCCCCTTCCTCCTATCTTCCCAGTCTCATCCTTACAAATCCCTTTACCCATTACTCCTCAGATAAGGAAAAGCCCCCCGCCCACCTGCCCCAGGTACCCTGGGACATCCAGTTGCAGCAAGACTAGACACATCTACTCCCACTGAGATCCAACTAGGTAGTCCAACTAGGAGAAGGGAATCCAATAGCAGGCAACAGAATCAGGGACAGTCCCTGCTTCAATTGTTAGGGAACCCACATGAAGATCAAGCTGGACAGCTGCTACATATGTGTTCAGGGCCTGGGTTCAGCCCATGCCTGTACTTTGGTTGATGGTTCAGTCTCTGTGAGCCCTCATGGACTCAAGTTAGTTGACTCTGTAGGTTTTCTTGAGATGTGCTTGACCATTCTGGCTCACTCAATCCTATCTCCCACTCTTCCACAAGACTCCCCGATCTCTGCCTGATATTTGGTTGTGGGTCTCTGCATCTGTTTCGATCCGCTGCTGAATGAGGTTTCTCAGGGGACAGTTATGCTAGGCTCCTGTCTGCAAGCATAGAAAAGTATCTTTAATAGTGTCAGGGGTTGGCTCTGTCCCATGAGATGGGTCTCAAATTGGGCCAGTTATTGGTTGGCTATTCCCTCAATCCCTGATCCATCTTTATCACTGAGGAGGGAACAACAGGCACATTTTAAAGAGAGCATCCCATTGAGAATTTAGCTCCAGATTCTAATAAAGACAAGGACCTAGAACAAGTGAAGAATAATACAGAGGTAAGTCTCACTTGCAATCGTCGTTCAGAAATTTAAATTATGGAGAAGACAAGAGATGGATTTCTCTTTAAAGAGTTGAGTCTAAGGTGAGGCTCAGAACCACCATGTTGGCCAGTAGCCGGGCAGAAGCCAGTTTGCCTACTTCCCATCTGTAAGTGGTAGAACATGAAATGTCCATTAGGAGCTATGTTGAGGCACAGAGGTAAAGGGTACTTCAGCAGAGACTTCTGAATTCCCTAGATATAAAATGTTACAGGTACTTATCAAAGGTGTGTAACATTTCTTTTGATTAGGGAAAAACCAAGTGTTGAGCTGATGTAATTATTTAGTCCTTGTCTTTTTATGCAATTACTCCCATAGTCTTTCACTATAAAGCAATTGCTCTTACTTAATGTAAACACTCGAATAAAGACCTAGTTGTTGGGGAGGGTAAAACATCAGTAGAGCAATTCTCTCCTTGTTTGTGTAGCCATTGTCAATTCTTAACTGTTCATACACTTGAAGACTCCAGAGAATCATCACTGTCTGCTGGTAAATGTTAATACTAGCTAGTTTTTGCTACAATTAATTGAAATTTCACACTCCCGAGTTTCCATATCAGTCAATATTTTTACATACCGACACCTTTAATCAAGGATTATCTTTCACGAGGGACTGGCAACAGGGCCCTAATTAATTAAGGTGATAATTGCTCCCCTCTCTCTTGCAGTTTTTGGTTACATAACACCTTCTGCAGGAAATTCACAACCTCAGCACTCCTCTTTAAATGCTCCCACTTACATGAAGACTCCTCGGCTTCCATCTCGGCAAGGGCTTTCCAAACTTTTTTAATTAATTGTATTTTTTTAGCAGTAAAGGAGGTCATATTTATTCTCCAGTGAGTTTTCTTCTTTAAACAAATAAAATGGCATCTTTCCATTATTGAAGCATCTAAATGAATCCCAGGGATTGTTTCCATAAAAGAGCGAGAGAGAAATTTTTGTCAGACGTCTCCCCTTTGATGTTCACTCGCTTGGCTTACTAAGTTCCTGTTTTGCAATGCGTGTCCCATGGTCCTTTGCTCTTGGATCTACTTTCTTTTCACCCAAGCCTCAGCCAGTAAGTTGCTGTGCAGCACTGTGTAAGGTTTGTTAAGTTCTCTGGGCTGGTGTGGTACCATTATTTCCGTAGGCATGAGATCTAGATTATACTTCATAATTGGCAGCTTTTTTATCCTATCCCATAATAGATATGACTCCCCTCCTTTGTGTTGGCACTTCTTGGTATCTAGGATACTATTTCAGAAATAATTGATGATTATTCTAAATCCATGATGCAGCTTTCCTAAGTCCTCAGAAACCATGAAATTCTTGTACCATTTATTGGTCAGATTTTCTAAAGTGATATGATTTTATTTGCTTCTTTTAATTAAGTAATTGTGATTTATTTACTTCACTTGCAGCAATCCCTTACTTGACCACATTCCTGAATTACTATTTATCTCAAACCCATGTGGTCTCACTTGATATTTCTAATATAACTGAAATGAGACTGACTATCAACAGGTCAGTCATCTAAAACTCAAATTGCTTTTCTTCCCATACGATGTATAATTTTTCTTGCCACATTAGTATTTTAAAATAGTCGTTATGCTTTGGAACAGTTTGAATTCACAAAACCAGTGTGAAAGATATGCAGTATTCTCACGGATTGCGTGTCCCTCTACACCCAAGGGTTCTTTGCAAAGCAAACATCCTCTAGAGAGTGACAGCATTATCATATGAGCTTATCACTTACATTAGACATCCTTCTTGGTGTTATTACTTATAGATACTTGAACAAGAAGTTAATGGTGCACCTAAATTGGGATAATACAACGCAGTATGCTTCCATTCCTGTGAAAATCTATGTCCCACCTATGTCCTGCTGTCCTGTTGACCATCAGTTCTCTGTCCTTCTGTCTCCAGCTTTACCTTTTCTAGAGCACTGTATCAGCAGGGTCATTTAACATCCTACTTTTCCTAGCACTAGGCATTCACCTTCCTTTCCACTACTTTTCACTAGTAGGTAGTCATTTCTTTTCAGATCTGAATAATATTCTCTTGGGTCAGTTGTTTTGTCCCTAGAGTGTAAAACCTCTCACCATATGTAACACTGTTATTCTTATACTAGATTTTCTCTAATCTCTCATTATATTCTTAAATTCTATAATATTTCAGTGATAACCAGAGATTTCATGTTCTAAATATTTCAATTCTCTCTGTGTTATTATTTTTGTAAGTAAATTACCCTGGTTACAGTGTTTAAAAGGAATATGGCACTGCTACTTGCCATTATGGGGATCTTGTTAACTATTTTCCCACTATTATATTTTGCAGGAGATTTTTTAAAAAATAATTCAAACAAAATATTGTTTACCTAGTTATGGTGACTCTTCTGCTCCCCGTTGTCTAGCTGAGTGAGGTGCCTTTTCCAATTCTCTTTATCACCCGATTTCCCAAGACTTGGCAGTCATAATATAATGCCACAGCTCAATGAAAAGGCTTCAGTGAAAGTTTCAACTATGAAAGACATATGACCTCTGGATGAAAGGCCACAAGTCTGAATTCAGCTTACCAGTATAGCCATTTCTGTTCAAAAGCAAGATGAGTCCTGAGGGGTCATTTAGCATTTCCCTGTACTGTGACCTTTTCTTTCTTCTCAGTCTTCAGTCAGATCGATGCAGCTTGATATCTTGATGTAGCCATTCTGGCCATTTGACATGGGATTTGCATTTGATAGCTAATGGTATCCACTAACTTTTAGCACCTCACTGGGTCCTGTGCTTATCTTACTTGGGTTTATATTCAAATCCAGGATACATGCAGCTAAATTTTCACTGATATTGTCTGTTTTCATTAGAAGTAACTTACTGTATAAGGGTAGGAATAATAGGTTTCCTCTCCTTTAAAAATTATTTTAATTTTCCTTTTTCTCAGCATTTAATCTAGTATCAATTTCCAATCTTAGCACAAAGATAAACTCAATAAATATTACCTAATGGTGATTTTTATGCCTTAGTCTGCCTAAAGTTCCAAGATTCCTCCTACCCCAGTATACGTCTGTTGCTTCTATAGCATTAAGTTAATCATCTTCTGAAATGATGTGAGACTCTATAAAATTTCCCTTTGGGTAAAAGTATTCCTGTAGGATACATTTTTCCACATTGAAAACCAGCACTCCATTAAGTTTCAGCAAAAAATTTCCTAGGCTGCCCTTGTAGGTATATGGTGGTATCATTTGTTTAAGCTCAATCTATTCTGTCTCAAGCAGATGAACTTGCAACAGAACAATGCTCCCGTGTATGTGTATTGCACTGGGTGATCACATGTGTCGATATAGCACACATTTCCGCTAGTACTAGGGATAGATTCATATCATTTCTTTCTTTTCACTTGACTGAAAGGTAAAGGAGCAAAGAAAGGCAAACAGCAGTTTTGATCATGAAACTGTGCATTTATGCTGGGTAATGATACAATTGGAGCATCCCTTTGCTTATCCTTGTATTCATTGATTTAATAAATAATTACTAATTATCTACTTTTTAAATAAAACTGCATTCATTCCTCAGCTCCCCTAACCTCCACTCTGTCATGCATCAACAAAGGAAGAAAAACTAGTTGATTAAGTCCCCTCTTCCACAGCTCTCTGTGATGGGGAAGCTTTATGTCTATTCCTATCAGCCTTGCCATGACCTTCCATAGCTACAGAAGGATTTTACTGTCTGAGAGAAGCCTTCAGTATGTGCTAGGAGCTTAGAAACAGAGGATCCAGACAGCTCTCTTTTGATCTAGATATGCCTCAAGCAGAATAAATTAGTGGTAAATTATACCAATTTAAGCTATACCAATTTTATATGTTTTATTGAAACTTTACCTTTTCCCTCCATCTACATACATTCAGGAAATCTGTGGACTGCTCATTATGACCCAATCTGAATCCGTTATTTCACAGTTAAATCTATTATGACCGAAGGGCAGTAGTGGGTTTAAAACTCATGTTCACAATATTGGAACCCAGCTTGAGGTATAAGAATCCCGGCATTTAACCCAAACTCAACGTCATCATCAAACTGCCTCTGTGGAAAACATTGCTCACTGACTTTAAATTTTAGACATCAGTTCCTTCTAAGAAAACTCTGGTTCTATAAAACCCCCTTCTTCTATTTCCTTGTTTGTATAGACCTTATTATTCTTTTTCTAATTACTGTCCCTTTTTTGCTAATGGCTTAGGAAACCATCCTATGATTTAAAAGGGCTATATTTATTGGCAATGCATGACTTAATGATTTCAGAACTTTAACGACAGGTAAGGAACTCAGCCGGTCTATCAGTAACTGTATGGGTTGTTATATCACTGATCTCAATGCTACTGATAATCAAACCTGGGTCAATGAGATATTCTAATCTGATATTCATGTAAATTAATACTAACTAATGCTTTGTGTTCGTTAATGTTTATACAAAAGATAAACAACCTTTTAACACTACAAAATAAAAAAGATGAAAATGAGTCAGACATTGTATTGATGCTTGTTTCTGAAAAACATATGAGAACTTCGAAAAGTAGGTGGTAGTATGATGAGTGAACGAATTTGTTTTACACAGGGTTTCTTTGTGTAGCTAGGGCTATCCTGGAACTCAATTTGTAGACTAGGTTGCCCTTGAACCCAGAGATTCATCTGCCTCTGCCTCATTATTGTTGGGATTACAGGTGTGTGTAGTGAGCCTTTAAAGGCTAGGCTCACAACCGAAAGGATAAATGAACTTTTAAATTAACCTACATCAAATTCTACTTTTTTTCATTTGCTTTCTCATTTTATAAGGTCACCAGAAGGCTCTGTTCTCATATCTATTGCCAGATTTTCAAAACTTGTCCATGCAGGATCTTTAGAGTGAAGAAGAGATGAATCAGGAAGCCACATTTTGATGTCATCTCTCCTAATTATGCCAATGGATTTTCCTTCCAAATTACCATTACTTCATCCTGAAGCCCCAATAGCTATAAGTGTAGTCAGTCTTTGTGAGATGAAATATCAGGCTTTTATTATTTTTGTTTTGTTTTTGTTCTGTTGGTATTTTCTTACCTCTGTTTTTATCAGGAGAAGGAGAGAGGAGACATAATTGGTGGTGAGTTGTGGAGCTGCTGTTGTCTGGGACACTGAATATCTCATGGACCTGAGAAATTCAAGGGGAGCTGCCAGAATGCAGTAGCCCAGACCACTGTCTCACTAGGAATGTGATGTGCTCCTGGAGAATGCTGGGAAGGCACTTGCAAAGCTATTTTAAGAGGTGTTTGGAACAGTCAGAGGACAGGGGAGGATAGGCAAACATGTCAGAAGTCTAGTTTGTAGGTACTGTATTCTCTTCAGGGGTTACTCAGTGGCAAAATCAAAGAGGATGTCTTGCCAAGGAACAAAGCTGCTTATCTCTACCTGATGGAAATTCCACCCTAAATAGAGTGTGAAAATTAAAATTGAAATGTTTCACCGAATGATGGGAAGTCTGCTCTTGTCCATTTGCTCTGTGTCTTTTTTATGTGACTTCTCCCAACTTGGACGCTGGTGCCATTAGTGGATACCAGGAATCCACTAGAGAACAGATAAGATTTTATGTTCAGAGAACCTGAATTTGAAGAGGCCAAAAGCTAGTTTGCCTCCAACTCTTTAAGGATTGTTTCATTCATCTTCCTGTGGGCCCAGAGGGAAAGGGATTTGGACAGGAATGGCCATTTTTCCTTGGCAAGTGATGTGTCCATGACAATGGATCAGAGGTGAGACACACAAGGCCCGAGTTCTCTGAATTCCTGGTTAGTGAAAACTCAAGGCTTCTAGAAAATTGGGACAGGCTGCTGACAAAGACAAGTAGGTCTTAGAAGCTCTCATCAATTCTCCCGTACCTCAAAAATAGACTAAATTTCAGAGGCAGAGAATATATCCACATACAAAGAAGATGCCCCATTCACCCATACCCTGAAAAAAAAATACCCATCTCTCATATCGGTTTTACCTTCCTTTTTTGATCCCACATTTGAAAGTCTCCCTCCGTTATTTATCTATCTATTATACAGAAGACAGACACAGGTCTCTGTAAGGGAGAGCTATTCTTACACCAGAAATACTGGTGACTCATTTGCTCTTCAACATGTAGTGCTCAAAAATTATGTGCGTCTAGATTTGCAGCTAGACATCTAGCATGCACACAGAGTTGATTATAATTCTAATCCTTGTAGTCTGCCATAGGAGATAAGGTAAGAAAACTCCTGAAATTGCAAAGGATTCAGAGTGATTAATGAAGTTGCTTGTGGTTTAATGAAAGTACTAACAGGTCAGTTGGGGTTCAGTGGATTGAAAGGGAGAAATAAGAACCCCTCAAAGAATGTAGAGCATGTGCCAAATTAAAACAATAAATGGAACTTGCCAAGTTCTACAGAAAGAGAGAGAGAGGGAGAGACCTTAAATATAAAATGTAAAGGAAGGAGATATAAAGGAAGGTCTTCATGTTAGACTGAATTGTGGAGAGTCAGTGAGCCATTCCCACATTTATCTTATGCGTTGCCCATGTGCAAAATCTATAACCAATTGAAAGCATTTAATATGAGTCTCATCACTCACTTATTCTATTTTACTTGAAAGTTACTGAGTTGAATCATAAGAAAAGTGCGTGAAACCATTGTGGAGTAGGTTAGATTAGTCAAATGGCATCATCGAGCTCATACCTATCACAGTGTGCTGAGAAAGAGTGGACCCACGTAACCATGAAATAACAGTTCTCTATTTGTCTTGAATTCCCCCCTTCACACTCTCTAATGGTCTGGGTTCAGATAGAACAGTAAGACTATTTCATTGTGTATCTCCAACAAGTCTCTGAAGAAAACAGAAAACTACCTCACTCTTTCTGTTTTGCCTTTGTAGGCCCACAGAGGCATTTCACTTCATGAGAATTTCTTATTAAGTAAAACAAAGTGAGGAAAACACAATGAACCAAATCACATTGCTCTAATGGATGAATCTGCATCTCTTCTGCTCTCAAATAGCTGCAGAATTGGTAGCACATGTTGGTGATAACAAGTATACCATTTTCTTTTGTGCTGGATCCATTCTTTTTAAATATTCTATTTGTGGACTATGACTTAAATACGTCTCCTAAAAGAACCATTTACAATAGATTAATCTATCCACCATCTTAGCTTGACTTTGCTTATTTTAAGGGTGGTTATACCAAATTGAGGAAATATAAAATTACTAACATTGGGTTATTTGTCCCAGCTGGGATGGCTTGATTAAGAGTGAAGTGCATTCAGCTCCCATCCCATGCTGTTTTCATCTAGAAAGTGCACCAAGTCATTGCCAGAATCGTCCTGAGCTAACTCTTCTGCAGTAAATCATCTAAGTGAGTTATGGAGAAGTAAATTAGTAGGATCAGTTTAAACTCTTGTCTTTACTAACCTAAACTTCAGAAAGGGTAAAATTATATTGGTAACTTCAAAATCTCATGGACCGTGTCTCCTCCTCATTATTTTGCTCCTCCTAAGGAAACCAAATGTCCACTTGGTAGAAGAGACCTAATTTTTGCTGTTTGATCTCGGAAAAGTAATTCTCCTCCTGGGTGTACTTAAAACTTTTGCTATCATTTATTATTACTGTTATTTATTATCAATATTAATTATTTTATTTGGAAATACCTTGAATTAAAATGTTTGTTTGGAAAAGAAGCTTGAAGAAGAAAGTTTCCCTGTGTAGAAGGTGTTTGATGACCATCCTTCATTGAATGAAGTAAAACCCACTTGTGTATCTTTATGAAGGTAAAACTGAAGGGGGGCTTACCTATATAACTTCAATTAACTTTTTGACAGTGCAACAAATGTCTCCTATCAGCCATAAGAGGATCTCTCTGGAACGCCAAGTCAGTTCGCCTTAGCTCAAGGCCATTCTCTTTTTATTCTTGGTCTACTGTGTTTAGCCAATGGGTCTCTAGTACGAAGCCAAAGATGCCTAAAAATAGAAGGAGCTCAATTACCTCCTTCTCCATGTCTGCTACACATCCCTTCCCACGTCTGCATGTGATAGAGGCGTAACTCTCAACGTCTTCCTGACTAACCATCCCTTCTGCCTGAAATGGGGCAGTTGATATTTGATACGTGGTGTTAGAAGCTGTGAGAATTTGGCGAGAAATATTTAAGCAAGGAATCACATCGTTGAGTAGAATTAATGTTTTTCTAGTCGCACTAATCATCAGCTTTCCATATTCTAGGGAGAGGTCTCTGTAGTCAGGGAAGACTGCTGAGAAATGAGATATTACCGTTTCCTGCTAAGACTCTGCAAAATCTGTGCTTCAGCTGTTCTTTTTTTTTTTATTAATGTGAGATATGACTCGTTTTATTTTATAGTCATATCTTGTTAATAAAATGAATCAGCATCTTCCAAATAAATATTGATGCAATGATATTAATTGAAAGTAATTATGTTCTACTTAGCAAGCTTTATTTTGTTACAGTCCAGGGCTCAAGTCCAGAGAATGGTGCCATCTATTTTCATGCTAGGTCTGAGCATGTCGATTAAGAGAGTCAAAAAACTTCCTAGAGACATGTCAGTGGGCCAACCTTATGTAGCTAGTCCCCATTGAGACTCTCTTCATAGGTAAGTCTAAGCTATGTCAAGTTGGCAATTTGAACTAACCATCACATAAGGTGACTCATGATCAGAATCATGGCATTTTGGAACTGGTTCATAAGCACTGTGATGCTATACAAATGGAGTGTCCTGGAATTGCAACCACTGTTCACAATGACTTAGATTGAGGTGAAGCCTCTTAATGCATTCATCTGATTTATTTGGCTATGTTAGTTATTACAAAGATGTAATTTTCTTACACACTTAAAATTATGTGCTGGTTGGATTTCTTTTTTTTTTTTTCTTTTTTTTCGGAGCTGGGGACCGAACCCAGGGCCTTGCATTTGCTAGGCAACCACTCTACCACTGAGCTAAATCCCCAACCCCTGGATAACTTATAGCTGAGAAATTTTCTAGTTTGGGACTGGACATCTAGGGTACTGGGAAGATAAGTTAGCTAGGATTCCCCCATGTAGAATAAAATCTGTGCAGCATAGATGACTATTTTTTCTGTATTTCTTTTTTCTAACCTGGGGATATTGGTTGAAGTTATTACTAAATTATCAAGGGAATATCTTTAAAACTAAAAAATATGTCCTTTTTTAATACATCTAAGAGATCTAGGATAAAATTTTATGTCTTAGGTTGAGAAGGAGCTACACTGAAATACACTGTAAGGGAAGTGGTGGGCACATGTAATAAGAAGAATCATGTGACATTGACATACTTTTCTATTCTGGGTGTAACTGTGTGTGTGTGTGTGTGTGTGTGTGTAAATAACTGATATTTCAAGCATTTTTTTGGGGGGGAAGTATTTGAACAGAGTATTATGTGGCCATTGGATACCTTTCAAATTAAGTACTTTTCCTTTGCAAAATCCCCGAAGAATGTCAGTACGCAAAAGAAAATCACCATGTTCTGCAATAGTGAGAACCTCTGACTCAGAGGCAGCAAGAGCATGAATAGAAACAGTCTGTTTACCAGGGGTATTCTAGGGAGAAGCCCCGGAAGACTGCCTTCATTCCAGTGGCCAAAAACTGTGAGCTGTGCTTGAGCGAGTAATAAAATGGCCTTCTTGAGAGAAGAGGAGGCAGGTCTGCCTTCCTAGGCTTGACTCAGGACTGACGGTTCAATGCAAAGGCATAGTCTATAGGAATTAAACTCCTCTTTATCAGGTATACATTGAATTGTGTACACACACACACACACACACACACACACACACACACACACACACACACACTTTGCTGAGAATTGTCTTTCCTTTCACATTGACCCCTACTCTGTCCTTGTAATTCTTTCTTAGGTAGTGGCACTGTCATCTACTAACTAGCTAAGCTCAGTAACGTACCGCTCACTTTTCATAAAATGACTTTTTTCATTTCAGGATTATCTTAGAAATCTTAGAAATACAGAAAAGGCTACATGGAATGTTACCATGCACCATCACAGACTTCTTCCTCTGAAGACTGCTGTGGTGCACTGGGCACTAATGAACCACCATTGAAACATTATAAACTGAAGTCTTGCTCCATTGGACTCATAGAGTTGTTTCTCAATGTCCCCTTTCTGATTAGGAGTCACATTCAGGTACCAAAACAAATGTAGTTGTCATTTCTCTCTCCCGGACTCTGTGGTAGTTTGCTATGAGAGATGTTTTAGATTCAATTGACAGCTTTGAGGGTCAGACATGCCACAGGATGCCTTTCAGTTCCTGTTGGTCTCCTGATTTATCTATGATTAGTGAGTGGTTAGAGAGGATGACTCAGGACAGTGCTACCCAATTGGATGATCACAAATGGTGTTGAACTGATCACCTGTCTGAGGGTGTGAACGCCATGACTCATACTGGGGCTTTTCACTGCCTTCTCTCAACACATTCTGTACCATAGTCCTCTGGAAATGACAGAGAATTGCTCACATCTCATGATGGCCATCTTGAGTTGGTGCTGCTTCAATGTGGTTTTAGCCACACATCTTTGACTTAAACGTTCTTGGACATGATAAGCCTTTCTTGCTGTCTTCTGTTTAGAGGTTTCCATGATGTGGGTTTTGCATTCTCTTTCATGCAGAACAGTGGTTCATCTTTCCTAATGCGTGATCCTTAAATATAGTTCATGTTGTGGTGACTCCCAGCTGTGTTATTTTTGTTGCGAGTTCATAACTTTAATTTTGTGACTGCTATGAATATTAATGTAAATAGTTACGTTTTCTGATGGTATTAGGTGATCCCTGTGAGAAGGTCTTTGGACCTCCACAAGGATCATGAATCATGGATTGAAAACTGCTGATGTGGGGCATTCCACAATGAAAGCCCTCTTCTCATTAAGGTAGATTATCTGCCACTTGTCAAAATGCCTCCATATGACTCCAAAGGAAAATGGGGTCGGAGTAGTCATCAGTCTAGTATACAGTAGGATGGGAATCATGAGTTCCCAGTCCAAACCTAAGAGCTGATAGTAGCTTTGGGGGGAGGAAGAACCAATTCTAAGAGTGTGGCTTTGGTTAGTTTGACCACTCCAGTGAATGGCCCCATATCCAGTAGCATATGGACAACAAAACCTGGGGTTATAAAAGAAAATAAAGATTAAATGAAGTTGGGTGGTGAGTAAAGTAGGGGTTGATCTAGAAGAAGTTAGGAGATGAATACGGTCCAAACATAATTATAAAATCTCAAAACTAATGAACATTTACCTTTTAATGGGACTGGCTTATGTCTTGGCCCTTTGCTTACTTCCTAGAATTTTTGAAATCCTTTCATTGATTATCAGTTTATGTTTTGTTAACTAGGGAGAAGGTAGAAACAAGTAACTTACCAATGAGGATTGATATCTGGTACATGATAGATAATAGTATTGGTTACAGGAATGAACTAGTAGAAGAAAATAAGAATTGAAAGTTAAATGGAAAGTCATGTACTCTGGGTATTTCTGATAATCATTTCTATTTATTCATCCTTTGCCTAAATCATGTGGAGTACAAAACTTTAATTTAATTTAATTTATTTAATATAATTTAATCTTCTTTGCTTTGTTAGATATGTGGATTGAGAATGAATGTTAAGAAGGAAAGTAAGATTAATTTTCTGTAAGAAGCACAAGAGTAAGTCTACAATCAGATTACATTTCTGATAAAAGGTATTCTTATGTATGCATGTGTTCGTAATATTTACCACGCATTCTCTCATCTATCTATCTATCTATCTATCTATCTATCTATCTATCTATCTATCTATCTATAGACATGTAGTTTAAGTCCAAAAACAGCATTCAGGCAGTCAATGTCAAAAGTATTTATTTTTACCCCTGTGCGATAGCAAGCTACAACCTAAGGGGAGAGAAAGGAACTATTTGAAGATAGTTAAGGACGACACTGACAAAGGGAGAATACGAAGGTGCTCTTACTGTAGTTATTACAGTGAAGTAAGGTTAAAATTGCCTGTCACCTTTGCTCTGCTTCCTACAAAACACCAATGTCTATCTCTTTTGCTATCCCAGTACTGAAGTGTTCATCTCCTCCCATGGATCTCTCTTCTTTTCTACTCTACCAGTAGTGATGCCAAGCAGTGTTCATTGTCGGGCTGCTTCCTTTTAGATTAAGGGAAGAATGGAAAAGCAGGAAGTGAGTGTTATCTTTTCATAGGTCCTGCCATACCTGAAGATCTTTTCTCCCCTGTATTAACAACAACCATATCTTCTCATTGGTGGATGATAATGGTGTTGACATGAAATAATAGGACATCTCATTATACCCTTACTTGGTCATATAGGTAACATAAGATGCAGATTCGATAGTTACCCAAATCAACTTCTCCTTATTAACTTGCCTTACAGAACAGTTGCCACTTTGCCAATGTAAGGAGGACTTTCTGACCACAGAATTTCTATGTGTTTGCTTGTTTCTCAAACATAATTCTACCTCTAACAATCAAAATAACAGGAAGCAACAATCACTTTTCCTTAATATCTCTTATCATCAATGGACTCAATTCCCCAATAAAAAGACATAGACTAACTGACTGGATATGTAAACAGGACCCAGCATTTTGCTGCATAGAGGAAATGCACGTCAGTGACAAAGACAGACACACTACCTCAGAGAAAAAGACTGCAAATTTTTTCCAAACAATGATCCTAAGAAACAAGCTGGAGTAGTCATTCTAATATCAAATAAAATCAACTTTCAATCGAAAGTTATCAAAAAAGACAAGGAAAGACAACGTATTTAAATTGGCATGAATGTTCCCATCTGAACAGTAAAAAGCTATAGTAGAAAACCTTTAAAAGACATATGATATATCCATTGGAGCCTCTTGAAAACTCATGTCAGTACTCTATTGCAGAGAAAAGATTGATTCCACAAGTCCTTGACACGTAGAACACAACTCGCCGTCAGCTGTGAAGGTTAGAATAAGTGTCATTTTCATGGTTTGACATGAGTCTAGGACAGGGTCTTAATGAATTTCTCCAATATGTCTTCAAGTTTCCTTCAACAGTTTCCTTATTCTTGAGGATGAGTATTCTAGGAGGAGTGCAGTGCTGCCCTGGCTATGATTCTTCACTAAAATGTGAGCCCTTCAAATCAAAATGAAATAAAGTCCCATTACTTTCAAGGACTACCTTGCATGGTGTGTATGTGTTCACATGTGTAATTGTAGTTTAACAGTCTTAGTTAATCGTTGGTAAAAGTAAAAGTACACAAGAATAACATTAAGGACATGCAAGCTCACGAGAGAATCATTGATGTTATTTTCAGATTTAATGTGGTGACTCTGATTATACCAGAGGATGATAGGTTGCAGGGTGCAGAAGTGACATGCCTGCATATGTTGGCAATGACAAGCTATCTAGAGTCTCAAAACCTCAACAAGATTGAGTTTGGGTTAGTGGAATATCACTAAGTGGTAATCAAGATAAAAATATGACTGGGTTATGATTATGCAAAATGACCCTGGCTTATGACTGCTACAAAATTTGGATAGTTGAAAGACTAAAAATGGTATTCCAGATAAGCAGCTGTATAGACGTTGTGGTTGTTTAGCTTGGGGTTTTTGTGGGAATCCTACAGTAGGAGTATCTATGATTCTTTTTCCTTCTATTAGGACCTTTATTTTACTTTCTAAGTTACCTCATTCAGGCCTGATATGAGCATTTGTGTCTAGTCTTATGACATTATGTTATGCCGTATTTAGTTGCTGGGAGGTCTTGCCTTTTCTGAAGAAAAATGGAGGAACAATGGATCTCAGGGATAGGGCAGGTAGAGGGATGTTGGAAGGTTGGGAGGTGAGGCTGTGGTTGGGATGTATTGTATGAGAGAAGAACAAAAAGAAAGAAAGTAACTGCTGTTATACAGGCTGATGGCTTCCAAACCAAGTTAATTTCAGTGGATGTGATAAGCAGACAGAAAAGGTAGAGAAATAATAAAGAGCAGAATAGACTGGCTTACATGATTGGGTGTGTTGGTAGTTAGTGCTAATAAATTGGAGACGTTAGGTTTACATATGAAGAATAACTACTTCAATGATGAATAGGTGATTTTGATGGTATCAGTGAGTATCTAAGAGGAGAATTCCAGTCAAGTTTTACATCTTTCAGTGTCTACAGATGATGAATTTGGGTACCCAAAAATTCAGATGCTAAAGCCCTTTCTATAGAACACTTTAATGTTGGAATATAACTATACATCTCACTACATACTTTAAATCATTTCTAGATCATTCATAACACATAATACCATGTAAGGAGTGTGAAAATACATATCATATTATTCAGTGGCTACTAACAAAAACAAATATCTGTGTTCAGCATAGACGTGGATTTTTCTTTGTAATACTCAACTGAAGTTAGTAAAAAATCCATGGATTTTAGTCTATTGGTCTATTGTGGAAAACTGTGACTGATACTCATATATGCACAATTCATTTCCAACACATGCTTATTCTCAATAGTTCTCATGCTGGATCCCTTTAAGCAGGACAATTGCCAGGCAGGAGCAAACAAAGGCAGATTTGTAATAAATGAGCTCCTCAAGTGAAGAGCAATATTGGGTCTCTTTTCTTAATTGAAAACAGTTTATCTTTTGTTCGTTTCTCTGCTCCTTGCTTTCAGCCTTTGCCTTTTCAATACTGCAGGTAGAATTCAAAGCATAATTAAACAGGATAATGGTTGGTTGTGCCATTATTAGAACCATTTTCAGCCTGCATTAAAAAGAATCATGAGAAACAAAACTGACATGGCTCCTGCTACCTAGGAGAGAGCACATGTGCATATCCATGTGGCGTCCTGGTCCTGACTGTGTAAGTTTCACCGATGTGTTTCCTCACCTTTGCTCCTTCATTTATATCTCCCATTGTGATCTTACAGATGTTTTATATATTTTAAAATAAGAATCGTTGCCAAAAGAAATTTTGAATGCCACAACTTTGTGTTTATGTTCATCTCAGTAGTGGTACAGCCATGACTAGCATATGTAAAGGTATATGGTCCTCTAAATCCCTTGGTACAAGTACTGATGTCCTTGAGGACTACAGTGTAATAGAAGTAACAAATTTCAGCCATCATACCATGGTGATTCTATACTTTAGCAGAAGGTCTGAAAGGCAAATGAATAGAAATACAGAAATATAAAAATGAATAGAAATACTTGAAATTAATATTAAAGGTTATGAAATGATTTTCTTGAGGTTTATGTGTTTATCATAGTCCATACCCTTGGTTTATGGGATACTGACCTATCAAGTTCATGTTAGTACCATGTGTATTTTAAGTTGCAAGCGAAGATAGCCTTCATTTGCCTCTTATTGAAGTGTCAAATCTAGAAAATATGTTTAAATTAATAATAAATTAGTCCTAATATCAATGAATAGATACAGATAACAGAGATTGTACAAGCTAAATCAATAACTTATTTGTGGTAGACTGATTTTATTGATAAAGTTAATTACTTCCTATTAAGTTATTATAAGTTCATATTAACTTCATATAAGTCTCTCTCTGTGTGTATATGTGTGTAAGAGAGATAGGATATAGATACACACACACACACACACACATATATATATATATATTAGAGAGAGAGAGAGAGAGTGATCAGTATTTGACTAATTAAAAGAAAACATGACACACACACACACACACACACCAGGCATAAATTGCTACAGATCAGACATATAAATAATATAAATAATAAATAATATAATTAATATACACATGGTAGCTTAGCTTTGTTTCTAATGCTCTTCTAAAAAGACCATGACAAAATAATATGACAAAGACAAGCACAACTTATAAAAGAGTTTATTGGGGCTTATTCCAGAGAGTGAGTACATAGACATCATTGTGGAGATCATGGCCACAGGCAGGTAGGAATGGGTATAGATCAGTAGCTGACTACTTATATCTGACCTACAAGCAAGAGGCAGATACACACACACACACACACACACACACACACACACACACACAGGCACACACACACAGGCACACACACACACATATACACATATGCATGCATGCACAGAGAGAGAGAGACAGAGAGACAGAGAGACAGAGACAGACAGAGAGACAGAGAACTTTCACTCTGATGGAAATGAACATGCCAAAGCCAGAGATACACCTCTTCCATCAAGGCCACATCTCCTAATTCTTTCCAAGAAATTTCACTGACTTGGGATCAAGTATTCAAATATTGAGCTTATAAAGAAATTATCACCCAAACCCCTAAAAATGGAAAAGTAGTATGGAAAGTTTATTCAATATCTATTAAATGAAGTAGATTTAGAAAGTAAAGAAGTGATCATGACAACTGCTTAGGGTAATACGTTAAAAGCTAAAATAATCATTTTCATAAAGAAACCATCAAGATGGAGACATTTGCAAAAGATCTAAAAGAACTTCAAATCTGTTTCTTAGTCTGAGATTATATGTTTATAATTATGCCAGAACAGATCTGAAAGATTTAATAAAGTTAAAAGCTTTATATGTATTTTAAGTACTACAAGTTGAGCTGATTGTTGTATGGCTACACAAATTCAACTAATCTCAGGAAACTTATTCCTAATGAATATTATTCAATTGTGATATTTATTGTTTTGATCCTGTTACATGAATTCTCTGGCTTATACACATAATGTCGACAACATTGCAATAGGCACAGTTCATTTGTTTCTTTAGAAAGGAACAAATTCAATTTGAAGAGTTTCTTAGTTATATGTTACTTTTGTAAGTTGTTTATAAGAAAACAACTGATTATACTTTGAAATTTCCTCCTTTGGCAATCTAAAAATGTTCCTGCAGCAGGAACCCCAAGAGGTGTTAAACCACAGAATCAATATAACAATGAAACACACACACACACACACACACACACACACACACACACACACACACACACACACACACACCAGGCATCATCCAGAAGAATTTCAGCCTATGCCTATGAGGAAGTACTCCAAGAGTCTGTATGCATTTCCTTCACGCCTCTACCATCCAAATGAAATGTGCAACATGAAAACCTTTCTAAACTATGTCCTATCTTCTTATGTTTGTTGTTGAACAAGCACGATGATATGCTATTGAAGTGTCTATCTCATTTCACATTGAATCACAACACAAGTCATTCATTCAAAGAAGAAATTAATGGGACATTAATACAGATTTCATTTATCAGTGTAGAAACCATTCATCAACACATAGATAAAATATTATCTGTCTTACCACCATGCTTCATTGCACTGTAAAATAGGGAAAACTCTATCTGCCATGTGTTTCTCGGAACTCCTTCCTTTGAATCAACAGCCTGCTTTTAAGAAAGTAGAGATTTTTCTGTACATTTATAGAGTTTCTTTAGAGTATATGAGAAGAAAAATGTAAAACATCGTGGATTAGGAAATGAGTGTTAGACGTGGGTGTGCTTTGTAGCTGAGCTCGTGTGCATACAAATATCTCTGGCACATTCTTACAGCAAAATAAATACTGAAAGGTTATCTGATGAAGAATAATCTTCTCGAACTGGTGCTTACTTGGTATTATTGCCATTATTTTTCATTAGAGTTTCCCAGAAGTCTGTGAGGACTTTTGAAATAAAGAAAAGCAAGCCTAGACTCCCACTGAGCATCCTTGTTCCTACATGAGCTAACAGAACAGAACGTCGGTCGCACCAAAACGCAATGCTGGATTTATTCCAGCAGGATTTTGCTTGCCCCTGACTAGAACCAGACAGTGGTCCAGCATAGGTAATGGAGATGCTATGGAAAGAAACAAGGATGCTTAAACAACTACTAGTACACTGGTGTCCTGCTATTGGCCCACAATGTAGCCACAATAAGCCACAAGGAAGAATAAGACTGGACGGAGGTTTATTGAGTTATTATGAGCAAGATGTCCCGAAAAGCAATAAAAGCTGGGTGACATTTGAGGCAGCGACATCTGGATGACTTTTGTTTCACACCTCTGCGTTGGCTTTCCTAGAAGCAGGATCATTTGGGAAGTGTTAGGAGGCATGTAAGGAAGAGAACAGAAAACAGGAAAAGCAAGGCAGCCAGAAAGGGGGTTGGCATAAAAGCTGGGTACCTAAGAGGGTGACAGAACTTACGCACAGGAGAAATTCTAATAAATGGTTTAAAACTCTCTAGCTTCATAATTATCTTACCAAAAGAAGAAATAATTACTATTTGAAAGAATCTGCTCCCAGGGCTTTAAGTTCCTCCATTTCTTGTTTTCCTTAGGGGCGGGAACAGTGTCCCTCCTAGATTGTATGAAATATACTGAGCTCTGAGCAGTAGCAGCCGCCATATGGCGTCATTAGGAAATCATGAACAACCTGAATGATACTGGCTGAAAGATCTGGAGAGCTTGTCAGCCGCAGACCATCTCAGAGCAGCAATATTTTATTTTGTATCTTTTTCTTTTGTTCTGTCACCCTGGGGATTAACCCCAGGGCCTCATGCATGCCAGGAAAGCAAACTACTGCTCATCACAACATCTTGAACTTTCATTAGTGGATGGATAACAATTAACAAGTTATATAAGCAGTTATAATATTCCTGTTTTATGTATAATATATGCAACTTCCAAAAACCAAGAAGAACAATGTTTTTAATTGTTTCTTGCCCAAACTGTGTACATTGGGCCTCAGTAACCCGGTGCCCTTGGAAAGAGAAAAACTAAAAATCCCTCTTTGAAGATCTAGACTTGGCTGAAAATCGTGCCACATATCTCTTATCTTAGTACTGAGGCAGAAAAAAAATCATGATTTTGAATGTATTCTGGACTAGATAAGGAGACCTTGTCTCATTTTTTTCTTTGAATGCATGAGGATTTGAGTAAATTTAACAACAGTTTCTCTCTTGTCCTATGGGCTCGTACAACAGAGATGATACCGTGGGTTTTGCATCTGCATCCAGATGTAAGTGGGCTGAAGCAATTCAGAATCACAGATTCTCAAGGACAGGTTTCCAATGTCACTGTGGCTTTGCTTTCCAAACTGATTTGAACACAGACCCACTAAATAGTACCCAAAAGAGAAGCAAAGAGTACCTTTGTGCAGGATGCACACAGGTATTTAGCACTTAACATGTGTGGTCTGTTCTACAGTGAATCCAGACCAGCTGCTGCTCAAACCGGCTGTGACAGTGTGACGCAGGGATCAATGGCCTTCAGATCTCCTCTGCCCTGTCACCCTGTCCCTGATGTCATATCTCCTTTATCTTTTACTTGCTATCTTTAGCAGCATCCAAGTCCTTTTTCCCTGTTAATCTACTCCTTTAGCTTTTAGTTAGCTGCATTCATTGAAACAGTTTTACTAATAATTTTCCCACCATGCCGTTTTACATGTTTACAAAGAACTTGCGCACGCTGTACACCCTGTGTGCTAAATGGAAAACCCTTTTCTTTTCTCCACTTAATACCTGAAGAATTATCGTCTTGGAGACAAAAATAACTTGCTGAGCTGCAGCTAGCGTTGATTGCTAGGGAATCAATATGTAACTTATGTCCACATACCCAGAGACAGGAGTGTCCTAATCCATTATGCAGTCATTCAGGGAGAAGTGCGGGTGGCTCTGATCATCCCACAAATAGAGTTGTCTTCGGCTCTTCAGCCTCCCTTTCATGGATCATTGTGTGCAGCACATATGTACTACATGTCTGTCTGTCTGTCCATCTGTCTGTCTCCTATTCCATGGAAACCTACTCTCAGATCCAAATAGGAAAACAAGCATTCATCACTTTATATTCATACTATAATCTGTGTGTCATTCTTTAAAACTTATCCATCTGCATTAACCACCTATACTCTACCTATACATCTGTCTGTCTACTCGGTCAGTTGCAATTCCTAAAATCATCGGAATCATTGCCACAGTTAATACTCGATGTAAGGTTCCAGAAGAGTTTGGATTTAGAGAGTGAGTTTGGCATCAGTCAAAATTTAATTTGTAGTGCTTCTGAAGAATATGCACATTTCACATTTGTCTCGGTTCTTAACTGAAAACTGATGTTCATCTGCGGCCGTAGGCATTTAAACACCAGGTACAGAAGGTATGTAGACAGCATAACCTTCTCTAGGTCATACTAACCCCAAACAAAGACCCTTCCCCCAGCCTTATCTAGCCTAGGGACTTTGGCCATATTTTGAGAAAATACGAATGCAGGGCACCAGAGACACCGCCCCACCCTCCTGTGTGTAGTAAACAAAGGTAGTTGAAGGACACAGCAGAAGACCCCAAAGCCCCATCAAATGTGTCACCTCGTAGCACTAGTTGAAAGCCTAAGAATTGAATTGCTTATTTGGGGGTACCGTTTAGGACAACCTGGAAAGGGGACAGGTCACCATCAATAAGGTGCTTACAAGATGGCGCGACCACAAGTCTACGTCAGCTTTTCATTTGAATGCTAAGACGCCCATGCTCGATTGCTCAGGTACAGCCAACTACAATCAGAAGAGTAAACAGGGAAATATGAAATTAAACCACAACTTGGAACTACGTGTAAGAAGTTTGATAAGTTTGTTGCACAGCAGCTATACAAAATAAAATTTGGTACCCTCCAGGGTTTTAGGATATGGCTGACACTAGCAAATGTTTACTGACTCTCTTGATTACTTTGTTAAAGCAAAAAATGTGCATGCCTGGGGTTGTTATTCTGGAATATTGAAAATATAAATAATGGCCAGAAGATTAGACAACATTCTAGAAATGGAGGATGATGATAAAAGAGGCAGCAATGGGAACTGCTCGGGGCTGGGTAGGTGCGGACTGCAGATTCGTCAAGCACCGCTGGGGCTCAGTAGGTGCGGGTTGCGGGTTCTTCAGTCATCGCTGGTGAAGAGGAACGCCCCACACACTTTCTGAAGGAAGGCTGGCTGATTTGGAAAGTTCATTGTTCGACACCATGGATCTCCAGGTGGGTCACGTTTAGATATACACCAACCTGGAGGACTCCATGCTGTTGAGCTGTTCACGAGCAGCGGAACTTCTAAGCCCATCTCCCAGGAAGTAAGCTGGAGTCTTTTGTAGTGTTACGCAAATCTCCTTCATCCGGGAACCCTACTATTCATTTTTCAGAAATGGAGACAGGGCTCACACTTCTGCATTAAAACATATGTTATTTTGTGGAATTGGTTAACCTACTGTCACAAGATACTCTATTAGAACGGAAGTGTAAAATGGAGATCTGTTCAAAAGTCAGTTAATCTGAGAAAAGTATAATTACGATCTCAATTGGGAATTTTGATTATGTCTAAAATGAATTCTAGTAATGGTGAGCCTGATACCTAAAGAAGCTAATTTCTAAATCTTGAAGTTATTAAATATCTGAAGATACCTTAGCAGCATGCTACACTCTACTAACGAAAAATGTATTTTGTTTTGCAATGAATACATATCAATTTTATATTTCATCATATTTTGGAATGCTTTATCTGGATGCTTTATAATACAGTAATTCCCTCCTCTTTTTATTAAACACAGTCTAAGACAATCTAAAGATACCTAAAAATCAGAGATAATACCAAACACGTCTTTCCTATTTCTGAATATCAACGACGAAGTGCAGTCTATATACAATAGATCCAAAACAAAGACTAATAATAAAATAGAATACGTATAGCACAGAGCCAGACAAAAATAAAAAACAATCCCTTGCTTTAAAATAGCAAATTATTTCTTGAATTTTCCATGTAATATTTTCCAAACATGGTTATCTGCAAAGACTTGCAGGCTTTGAAAATGAAACTCTGAATGAGGGGGAAATACTGTATTATTCAGTTAGATTAAAATGGTCATCCTGATGGAGTTACAGAAGAATTGCACTTTTCTCTCAATAGCAGCATGGTATTGGGGTTGGGGTAAGGCAGGTGTTATATATAATCATAAGCAATGAAATGTTTTATTCTCTCTGCATTCAGATATATCATGTCTATGTCTGTTTAGTTGGGACTGATATGTTGCTGTCATATTGCTAAAATGCTGTAGCTGTAATTGTTGTGATGTTACTTTTAAAATATTGTTAAATTCTATTTGCTGCCATTTTACTAAAGCTTCACATGCAAATTAAGTTGAAGTTATTTTTATAATAAATTTTGAGGAATATTAGCCTATACTTCTGTACAAGTCTCATTGAGTACATGAAATAAATCACTGCCTCCCCTCCTAATAGCTTTAGAGAGTTTATACACAGTGTAAATGAACACTGCATTAATGTTTCAATGGTTCCACCTGTAAATACTTTCTTTTTTATAAACAAGCAGCAACTACTACCTATTAAAATGTAAATATTGTGCTGGGAAGATTGCTTAGTGATTAAAGAACTTGTTATCCACACATGAGAACATGAGTTTGGGGCCCCAGGACCCACATAAGAGCCAGGTGAATGTAATGAGTCCTCTTGATTTCAGACTGCGAAGGCAGACACAGAGATCTCTAGAGCAAACTGGCTGGTGAGACAAGTCCTAACAGCAAGCCTTTTGTTTGAGAAGCCCCGTCTCAAAGAATAAGGTTGAAAAAATATCAAGGAGGATTAGTGATATCACTCTTTGGCTTGTACACTCACGCTTAGGTTCACATCCCTGGACACATGTGTATGCCTACATAAATGTATCTGTATGCATGTACATGAAAAGAAAAATTTAAATCTTTCTAGTAGTATCTTCCGAAATAATTTGAATATTCCTATATTCAAATATAGGAGGAGAGGAGAAGAGAGAAGAGAGAGAGAGAGAGAGAGAATGAATTATACAAATGCATTTCTTTTGCATTTGCGTTTATAACTCTCCAGAGATTTTCATTTCTTTTCTTAATGTAATTTTATTAGTTGGTGATGTCTCTCTCTCTCTCTCTCTCTCTCTCCCCCTCTCTCCTTACCCTCTTTTTGTTCTTCCTTCTTCGGGCTATTCTCTTCCTTCTGTTTTTCTTTGTTTTCAATTCTTCTTTCATGGTATTTAAAACACTAGAGCTATGATTTAATTTTTGGTAGTCTCTGGTCTTATTTAAAATACAGAGTAGTTAATTAACCCATTTGATTGCAGTTAAACAGATGATAGTCATGAGACTCTACCTCACTACAATTCTTCACTTGCAATTTAGAGTGAAATATTTGCCTTACAGTTATTTGTGGAGGTAATGAGATAATATACTTGTAATTGCGTGGTATAAAAACAACAAAGTCAAACATTCAACACAGGTAAACTGCTTTTGTAAATTATAAAAGGTCTTTTGTTTTTGGATAATATTTGAACTTTAAAATCGGAAGTTCTTGGATTTTATTACTTTAAATATTCTGTTAAATTTTTTTTCTCATGCAAATGCATATATTTTTAATGCATTTTGCATTTCTTAACAGAGAATGTAGCTTTAAAATGTCTTTCTATTGGAAATTTTCCAATTTTTCAGGGCACGGACCATTGAAAATTGCTTTCTTTGTTGCATGGTACAAAGTTGTGTCCATGCAGGCAGAGATGTGGGAAGGCAGACAAATGACCATACTGTAGTCTCATTCCGAAATCATTATAGCACTCATTTCTCTTTCCATTTGCCTCATGAAAGCCTCTTGATTCCTAGTTGTATTATCCTTTCAAATGCCTATTTTATTGCCAAAGTATCATCAAATTCTATCTGTTTAATATGTTTTGAATTTGCACAAAATTGATTGTCACTACTGCTCTCGGTCTCATCTAGTCCACATCCCCACAGTGACAACTTACCCACAGTCATCTTATGGTCTGTTATGTCTCTTCTTTCAATGACTCAGATTAATGTGTAAAATACTTTTAAAATTTTATATATGATATATTTTCACTATATTTCTTTCTCTTACTTTTAATTTTGAATTTCCTGGGCATTCCCTTCCTCCTTGAGTTTTTTGTGTATTTCTCATTTCATTTCATACTTCCATTTTGAATGTGTCTTACAATCTATTTCTTCTCCAGTATCTTCTGCCCCTCTGTCTCAAATCAGTGCAAGGCATTTACCATTTAAAAACTCAGTTTCTAATTTTACAGCAAAGATCTCTATTTCCTCATTTTATTTTCTGACGGTTATGAAAATAATCATGGCATGAGATTTTTTTATTTAGTTTTTATTTCACACCTAATTTCAGATCTCTGCTTGTGTAATATGGTGATTTTGTCAATTTTTTTTTTACTGTAAGCATTTCATTTTGTCATTCTTGTGTGTACACACTTCCTTTGACTAGTGTATTTTCAGTTAGTCGCGTTGTAGGGCAACACCACATACCACTCCCTGTCTCACTACTTCTGTGATTACAAGTCTTCCATAAAAGGATCTATTTCTAAGTTCTTTCACTGTGCCTCAACTTCTGGTACGTGGTTTTAATACTTAGTTTTATTGAATTTGTCACTTCCCGAGCCAATGCACACTTTTGTCTTTATCTGCCCTTCATATAATAATACGTTACATGGCTATGACAACTTTGAGTTCTGTCTCTACCATTGTGCCTATAAATATTCTCTGTGTAACAGAGGGATGCAGGTTCAGAAGCATTAGCTCTTTGATGGTCTGACTTGGTTCACCCTGATAAAGCACAAGAAGGTGTCAATCATCCTACAGGTGCCCGTTTTAAATCTCCTTAGCTTTTCACTTGTGCTGATGCCTTGGGCACCAAGGAAAAACAGTTTGAGGTACTCTGTATTCATGCAGTATGTTTCGTTTCTGTGGGTCACCCTAACTCTGTATTCTTGTATCTAGGAGACGATCATTTTTAACATGAAACTGCAAGCACCTTAATTTACCTCTCCCAGAAGTTTCATTTCTCCTGACTTTAAAAGTATTGTCAAGACCTGTGAAAAGAGATACAGACCTCTTCAGTCTCGGCCCAGCACTGGGCCACTCTATCTCTTCCCAATTGTCACTGTTCTTTCTTTGGTGCTTCTCCATCCCTTCTTCAGAATTATTTGTCTGATATTTTTGGCAATGTAAGAAAGGCTTTACCAAGAATCATTTGAGTTCACATTAGGTTACTAGCGAGAACACAGGGAAAGAGCATTGCAGATGTAGTGTAATGAGCGTCCAGTTCTTATTACATGTGTACATTATTTGCATTTACTGTTTTACTTAAATCTAAAACCAAAACTGTGTGACGACACTTTAAGTCACCTGTCTTTTGAGAGACGCGTGAGCGGAGTCTTGCTAACCTCCAAACAAGCCACATAGGAGAAGGACTATGCATAGCCCATACAGAGGTAGGAACTCATCAGAGTAGGGCACACACGGCAAAGGGAGCTGCTCACATTTGGAAGGAGAGAAAGGAGAAGTTGCTCTTTTGTATGCACATGAATATCTCCATACACACAAAGCTATTTAACAATAGCTAACTAAAGCAATTGCTTTTCAGCCCAGTAAAGAGATTGGCTTGCAGCTAGGACTAGCAAATGTATCTAAGTAGGAGGAAAAGAAAGAGGACAAGCTATTTAAGCAATTCGATCAAAGCACAAAGATGCCCTGGTGATTACTTCACTCTAATATCTAAAGTATTGTCCAGTCCCTTGCACACAGTGATGTGATTTGCGAGGTACTGAGCAGCTGTTAATCACCTATGGTTTTGATTTGCATAGTAAATTAGCAGCATCCCATTGTGTACCTGACCTCGCTGTTTCCCTCTCATGTGAGCATTTGAATAGACTCCATGTAATTATTGCTGTAATAGGATGAATTCTTTGATGGGATTTTAGATCATCCTTCAGAACTTTAAGGTCCTGATATGAAAGCCTCAGGGCTTTATTGGCTCTGTTACTACACCTGTCGCCATTTTAAGATGTGAAGACTGCGAGACTCTTTTCATCATGGAGAATCTTAGAATAAAGCCGCTCTTATGTGCAACGGTAGGACATGAAAAGAAACATAATTGGAGGTGTGCAAGATACTTGCAGTCTTCACATAGAGCTCAGACGTCATTGCTCTGAACCTCAGCGGCATGCTCAGATCTGGCGGCCTTATTAGTGTTTCTCATTTCTGGGCTATTAATGTGCTCTTGA
This sequence comes from Rattus rattus, assembly GCF_011064425.1. Classification (NCBI taxonomy): domain Eukaryota; kingdom Metazoa; phylum Chordata; class Mammalia; order Rodentia; family Muridae; genus Rattus; species Rattus rattus. The sequence continues at coordinate 103,397,089 of NC_046159.1, read as the reverse complement.
TGATGAGTATTAGCTAACTCCTGATTGCAACATTCCTAGGCTCGGTGGGTCAGTCAAAACTAAGGTAGGTGTGTGTGTGTGTGTGTGTGTGTGTGTGTGTGTGTGTGTGTGTGTGTGTGTGTGTGTGTGTGTGTGTGTGTGTGTGTGTGTGTGTGTGTGTGTGAGAGAGAGAGAGAGAGAGAGAGAGAGAGAGAGAGAGAATATGGTGGGAAATAAATTTGTTTCCAAATTAAGTCATCCAGAAAGCCACTCAGTTTTCATTCAAAATTATGTGTTTTGATTTTACTTAGGACTCCGTAATCTAGTTGTCACAATATTCTCATTCTGTCCCTGCACAGTATTACAGAGTCTGAACAGATTCTATGTGGTTTTTGTCACTTCTAGGGAAACCTGTATCTATTTCTAGTCATTTACATTCCAATAGCCTTTATGCATGAGAAGAAAGAAAAACCAGAGTCTAACAATGAAGCGATCCTAAGTTGCACATTAATGCTATTGATAAAAATTACTATCCCATCCCTTAATATATCTATGGCTATTTATAAATATAGCTAATATATGTGATATAATAATATGATATATTTATAACTAAAAACATCTTACACATACATGAAAATCCACAAAACACCCACACAAACACACACTCCATAAATATAACATACGTCACTTGCTGCACATTTAGAACTTGTCTAAGTATTCTGTGGGTTTATCACTCTTTAAATATGGTGCCATTGTTCTTGATTTATATGTGAGGATATAGGTTTGGAAAGTGTGGTAAGTACTTCATTTAAAACGGTGCAACTGTTTCCCCTTGGGACAGGGACTCACCGTCACATTCTTCAGCTTTGTGCTGAATGGACTCAGATTTGTGCATATCCTCAGGCAATATCTTCCTGTACACAGCGGTTTACAGGAAGAAACAAGTGAGTGCAATCATTCTATTTGGTTGCAAAAATACTTGGCAGCTAACTATATAACTCAATGGTTTCAAAATACCTTTGTTTATTACATTGTCCCCCATTCAATGTCATTATGATTTAATTTTTTTTCTTTTTTTTTTTTTAGTTTTCTTTCTTTTTTTTTTTTTTTTTTTTTTTTATTAACTTGAGTATTTCTTATATACATTTCGAGTGTTATTCCCTTTCCCGGTTTCGACAAACATCCCCTCCCCTTCCCCTTCCTTATGGGTGTTCCCCTCCCCCCCCCCCCATTGCCCTCCCCCCAACAGTCTAGTTCACTGGGGTTCAGTCTTAGCAGGACCCAGGGTTTCCCCTTCCACTGGTGCTCTTACTAGGATATTCATTGCTACCTATGAGGTCAGAGTCCAGGGTCAGTCCATGTATAGTCTTTAGGTAGTGGCTTAGTCCCTGGAAGCTCTGGTTGCTTGGCATTGTTGTACATATGGGGTCTCGAGCCCCTTCAAGCTCTTCCAGTTCATTCTCTGATTCCTTCAATGGGGGTCCCGTTCTCAGTTCAGTGGTTTGCTGCTGGCATTCGCCTCTGTATTTGCTGTATTCTGGCTGTGTCTCTCAGGATCGATCTACATCCGGCTCCTGTCGGTCTGCACTTCTTTGCTTCATCCATCTTGTCTAATTGGGTGGCTGTATATGTATGGGCCACATGTGGGGCAGGCTCTGAATGGGTGTTCCTTCAGTCTCTGTTTTAATCTTTGCCTCTCTCTTCCCTGCCAAGGGTATTCTTGTTCCCCTTTTAAAGAAGGAGTGAAGTATTTACATTTTTTTTTTTTTTTTTTTTGATCATCCGTCTTGAGTTTCATTTGTTCTAGGCATCTAGGGTAATTCAAGCATTTGGGCTAATAGCCACTTATCAATGAGTGCATACCATGTATGTCTTTCTGTGATTAGGTTAGCTCACTCAGGATGATATTTTCCAGTTCCAACCATTTGCCTACGAATTTCATAAAGTCATTGTTTTTGATAGCTGAGTAATATTCCATTGTGTAGATGTACCACATTTTCTGTATCCATTCCTCTGTTGAAGGGCATCTGGGTTCTTTCCAGCTTCTGGCTATTATAAATAAGGCTGCGATGAACATAGTGGAGCACGTGTCTTTTTTATATATTGGGGCATCTTTTGGGTATATGCCCAAGAGAGGTATAGCTGGATCCTCAGGTTATCACACAATCATTTGTCCTCTGCCGTTTAATTAGTGATCATTTTCTATAACTTTAATTTCAGTTATTAGTAATTTAATATAATAATTAGTAATTAATATAATAATTAAGTACAAGCATTTTTCACTAATTTTCAACTACACCCAAGAATGTGTGTCATAGTAGAACAAAATAAGATTTTGAGATGAATATAGGTTACAAATTTGCTCCCCATCCTGTGCAAACTCTGACCCTCTTCCTTAGTCCATTCTTTCATAGCACTACAGCCTTATTACACCTATCACTCTCCTCCTGTTTATGCATGGAAAAGATCACTTCATGTCCAGTGGATGGACAAGAGTTACCATTGGGCACAGAATTACTGATTCTTGTACAGCTTATTGGTGTATTGGTAATATTATTAATATTTAATGATGGTAATATTTTTGCTACACTATGGAAACGTATTATGAGATAGAAACTAAAGCCCATAGTTAATCATCAATACTGCTACATAAGCAGCTACATGGCTTTAAAAATTGCAATGCTACTTAAAAAATTAAATTAGTAATGTTTTAGTATCATCTTGAAGTGAGGCGGTAATATCACCTCTCCTAGAGAGATGTACACTGAGATAATCTTGATAGTTTACTGTCAGACTTACAACACATCACAATAAAAGTTGATATGCTAATAGAGTTATTTAGTTCCTTACATAGATGAGAAATGATGGAGAAACCCCCAAGCTTCCAGTGAAATATACCTTTAATATCTGTTACACAGAAAATAAATTCTTAAGTCATGTATTTATGTTAAATACCTGGTTCAATGAGCATTTAGCATCTACCTAAATGTGTCTATAATGCAAAGCAGATTAGTCTATTAATTTTTATAACAAAGTCTTTGAACATGTTCTTTGTAGCTGGCATCTTTCTGATGGAAAAGCATTTAAGATAATAAAATAAATTATGAGTTAGCGTCTTTGTCATTCAGGGGAGTGGAATCCCAGCATTCTATCAGAATAAGTGATTCAAGGGAAGGTACTTTTTGAAGCAAAAGCACTTTGGAGACCTCGCCAAAACAAGCTCTGTTTTTCAGAGTCTTGAAAGCACACGTCTATGGTTGTTATGGAGATACACCTTCTCAGCAGATTCCCTGGGCACATGCATCTGAACTCTCTCTCCCTCCAAAGATATGGGATCTACAAGGTCATTTACCTGAATGTGTGCTCATGCTTCTCGGCTTTGTAACATTTCCTTGACACACGGTGTTGTGTGGTGGGTGTTCTCTTTTCAGGACATCAAAGTTGAAGTGTAGAGAAAGGATAAATATGTAGGTAGCAGAGCTTTCGATTCCGACTCTAAATGCCTTTCTTTGCCATTACAATGAAGTGCTTTTCTGGTTCCATGTAGGAAATGTACCTGATTTCCCCACACATCAAGGATGTTTCCCAAAGATCCTTTCCAAATGCCAGAATGATACTGGTTGGCACTGGCAATTCATTGTGCTATTGTTGGTCACGTATCAAAGATTAATTTCAAACTCTGAATTAAATGTCTGACTTATTTTGAAAGATCCACAAACAAGACAAAATCCGGCAAAATCCAACTTTACCTCCTCTCCTCGCCTGCTTCACTCAATCTCCTGCTTTGCATCGGGAATCTAAAAATATGCACACAGTCGCTTATCTCTGTTTCCTTTTATTTCTTCTCATTATTGTTCCAATCGTTAGCTTCCTTTCCTGGTTCATGCGATGTTTCTCAATTGATTATACAATCATTGAAGTGGCAAACTTCAGACTTGCCCACTTTCCAGTTGATTGCAAAGATTCATAAAACAGCATCTGAAGGAAGAAAATACCTGAAAGTAAAACGATTATGGTTTTCCTTCGTTGTTGAGTATTATAGGGACAGAAACTTCAGTCTGCTTATTTCAGAATAGAGAAGCTAGGGTCACCATGGGTTGCCATGGTTCATTCACATCACCTGCTGTCTAAAATATATCTCACCCCTCTCACTTTGGAGAAATATATAGAATAATCATGACCCATGGAGAACATTAGAAAGAGCCCCTTTAATATAAAATAAAATAAAATCATGCGGCAGAAAAGGAATGTAAGAGAAAAGGATACAATTGTCAATATTTTGAGTAGTTCAGAACACAGTAGGGTTTTTAAGTCATGACTTCCTCATTTACAAAAGAAAGTTACTGATCCAATATGGGGGAAAGAGGAGACCTTGTAAGTTACATACAAATGTGTGTATTACAATGAAGGGGTGTTTCTGAGTGAATGACAAGTGAGTCTTTAGGTGATCTTATTTTTTTAAGTAGGGGCGTTGGTTCCTTTTCATAACAGTGATTTCTTTTGGGCACAGAAAGAATCATGATCTGACATTCTCAGAGGACCATAGAGAAGTAGTAACACTCTCACCAAGAGCCTCACATATGTAGATTTTGATTTACAGACTTTTAAGAATTTGTAACAGCATTCATTAGTAAACACTCTTCTACTATCATGATGATATCCCTCATGAAAAAATTGTACTTTTGAAGACAAGCTATAGATTTAGCAAAAGAGAGGTACAGCTATGGCGTGGCTCATTTTGAAGTTTAAGGGAAGAAATGGTAAAGTCAAGTAAGGAGCTTAAAGTCATAAGTCAGTCATGAGCCATCAATCTCATCATGAGAGTAGATTGTTTACTCATCAATGCTGTTACAAATCCCTAAAAGTCTGTAAGTCAAAATCTACACGTGTGAGAATCTGTGTCCAAAAGAACCAATGCCCTACTTAAAAAATAAAATCACCCAAAGATTCACTTGTTATTCACTCATCAACACCATTTTCATTGTAATATACATATGTATATATAACTTAAAAAATCTCTCTAAGTTTGATAAATGCGTGGACATTATCATTAGCATTGGGTCTCTCACCTCAGAGATCAGGGAACCTGCTAAAGAAGGGGAGGAAAGATTGTAGACGTCAGAGGGAACTTGTATGACTCTGCATCAGGTCCTCTGCCTACATGTTATGACTGTCAGCTTGGTGTTTTTGTGGGAGCGAGTGTACCTCTGCTACTTTTGTCAGCTCTTTGGACTCTTCTACTCCTATTGAGAAGCCATGTTCCTCCTCTTTATGAGGGTGTTTGTCTTGTCTTATTGTATCTTTTTTTTGGTCCAGTTAGGTTCTTGTCTCTTGGGTACCTGCTTTTTTCTGAAGAGGAGAATGGATCTGGGGGAGAGAGGAAAGTGAGTAGGACCTGGAAAGAATGGAAGGAGGGAAAACTCTGGTTAGGATGTTTTTATAAGTAAAAAAAACCTTTTTCTGTAGAAAGAAAGGAAGGAAGGAAGGAAGAGAGAGAGAGAATGAGATCAGATTCCCTCTTCCGGTGTGTCTAAAGACAGCTACAGTGTACTTGCATATATTAAATAAATAAACCTTTAAAAAATAAAAAAGAAAGAAAGAAATAGGAGCCAACATATTTATCTCTCATATATTATTTTTTATTCCTTCCCAGGCCTTCTTTCTGTACATACTTGTTCACTGATCTTGAATTATCAGGCTAATGGATGATGCAGCCCACTGGTATGGTCCCTGCTTTCCGACCTCATGGCTGCATCCTGCTCACTGCTTCAGCAGGATGTGCATACATATACATCCTGTGTTTGTATGTGAATCCACACAAATGGTTATCTCGTATAATGGTTAAAGTTACTATTTTGACTCCCACATCAGGACCTTGATAAATTGTAGCTCATATAAATAAAATGTGGTCTTACTTTGTCAGTTCCTCAGTTGTGGAAAGAGATGCACAATTTGAAGTCAAATTTCATTTTTGGGAAAATAAAGACAAAAATGAACACATTTGATCCTTGTTTCATGGACCATACTATGAGCATAGAGGAGGGAGGACCTTGGTGGCTTTGGAGTTCTTGTCTAATGAATCCCAAGAATGAAATTCATGAACTATAGATGAGTATTTAAGAAAGAAGTTTACTATAGATTGATATGTAGAAATTTAAGAGGGGGTGGCAAAAACGCAAAGTTCCTGTGTAGCAGATGGGGGTCCCAAGGAAAAGGAGACCATTGAGCTCTTAGTCTGAGACCTTTATTCAGGACTTATGCCTGTATAAAGTGAGGTGTGGGGGACAGGAGAGACTGTCCAGTACAGTTTGCTCACTCAGGTGTCCATGTGCCCTCTCTCTCTCTCAGTCCTGTGGACACAGACAGCCTTTATGGCAAAGGTGTTCATTTATCAAACAAATAAATGTGGCCAGAGCTCTCTCTAGCATTTCTGGCCTCTCTCAAGGACATCCTCTAATCTGCCGCTTTGGGATCCTGGCCCTGATGAGCAGTTTCTAGCTCTTGTTCTCGTGGTTACTTTCTCTCCACAGAAGCTTTCAGTCTTCATGGAATGAGCTTGGGCTTCTTTAAAGAGGTTATTTCTCTTTATTCTATTCAAGGATCTCATCTTATCTATAAGATGACCTCATGATATAGACTCTGGGGATATATTGCTTACCAGTTTAGTTAAAGATTTACTTTTATTTTTTTTCCTACTCTGGTTTTGCTATATGTTGTGTCCTCACAATATTTTTCTGTTTTTATTTTAAAGCTCAACATTCTGCTTTAAAGTGTATTCATGACAGTTTTACTTAATTAGCTTATTTTTCCTTAAGAGAGAGAGAGTGTGTGTGTGTGTGTGTGTGTGTGTTTATATGTAGTCACTGAAAGTGGTATTTACTATGTGATGTGGTGTGCGTGTTCACTAGTGTGCATGCATGTGTGCCTGCCTGCCTGCCTGCGTGTCTGTCTGTCTGAGAGTGGGTGATATGATATTCATATAAAGATACAAAAATGTTAATTTATTTTACAATTCAGGATCAGAAGAGACTGTCTTCTCTCTCTCTCTCTCTCTCTCTCTCTCTCTCTCTCTCTCTCTCTCTCTCCCACCTCTCTCATTCCTTCACCCTCCCTCATTCAATCCCTCTTCTTTCCCCTTTCTTCCCTAACTCCTCTCCCACATTAGTCATTACTCTTATCAAGTCCAGATTCATCCTAGTTTTGACTTTACTTTCAAAAGGTTTCTGAAACAATTACTTTGTCCAATGTTTTGTTTTGTTTTTTGTTTGTTTTTGGTTGTTGATTATTTGTTTCATTTGCTTTGTTTGCGGCACTCCTGCTATCCTGGGCCATCTGGTGATGTCCTAGCATATGCTCTTACTTTTGTCTTGTTGTAATCTTTATTTTCGTAGCTCAGTCTGCTCTCAAGCTTTGCTGTATCGCTGAGGAGGATGGACTTCAGATCCTTCTGCCAAGTGCTGGGATTCCAGGCATGGGCCACCATGACCGATTTACTGATTTACCAAGTCTTTTTGGAAAGAGATATATTACAAGCTGAACAAGAAAATGTGGTAGCGTCTACATGCAGCCCAATCTTGTTCACCTCTGCTAATTTTCCTTGTTTTTTCCCTGCCCTGTTCCTCTTCGATGGATACAGCTGTTACCTCTTTGCTTTCCAATCCTCATATATCCTTCTCCCCTGTGCTCCTCCTCTTTAAATGTCAGAGTGCTGTTCTGCTCATTCTTAGTCATTATAGCCTCAGTTTGCTTATCTTTCCCTATGGTCTAATGTGAGGAAATCACATAAGAAGAACAAATACTATGTTCCCTCGTTTCTCATCAGTTTACAACATTATGGATGCATGTCTTTGGCCTCTGAAAAGAGAGAATAGTTGCTGGGGGGTTGCAAGGTCAGAAGCATAAAAGGGTCCTGAGAAACTAACTGCTAATCTTTCCTCTGGGTTACTAAACCATTAGAGCTATAGACTCCTCTTAGTTGGTAGAACAGAGAGCATGGTGGAAGATTGTGAATTTTCAGTCAGTCTAATGCTCTGTTGGAAGCGTTAAATGACAGTTGTGAATCAGAATGGGGATGTTTACTAAAATTCAAGACTATCTCAGGAAAGGATATAATTTAGGCCTTAATTGGTTAATTAATTAATGTGTGATGAGTGGGTGTGCCTGTTAATGGTGGTACATGTGAACACATTTAACAAATGTCCAGACATTTGTAAAGACCAGAAATTAATGTTAGAATGTCTTAGTTGCTTCTCTACTTCTTCTTTGAGACAGAGTCCTTTATTGAACCTGATGCTTGCCATTTTGGATAAGCTACCTAGGCAGAGGAGTTAAGAAACATCTTGTCTATACCCCACAGTTTTGAGATTGCAGGTGTGCCCTCTCAAGTCTGGCTTTTGAATGGTTGCTGAGGATCCAAATTCAGATCCTCATGCTTGTGCAGCAAGTATCCATCTTCTAGGCCCATTAGTTTTGCTTGTTTCTTTGTTTTTGAATCCTCTTGCATTACTCTATTCAGAACCTTTCTTCCTTCGCAAGAACTTCTGACCAACAGGGTAACTTCTAACATGTGCGTACGTGGTGTCCAATCTAATAAGGTTGGCAGAGCCAGCTAACAGACAATTCTGCATGAGTTGCAGCTCACATGTGATAAACTTGGGGATTCAGTGGATTGTCTTTGCCCTTTCATCCCCATGTGGCCTATATCAACCAGCAGACTGTCTACTAGTCAAAATTCCTACATTAATCAGTTTCTCAATAACTGAAATTTATATTGTCTCCTAGGTGCTGCCAGCCTAGTGCTGAAGTTCTCAGCGGACAGAGACAGCGTATTGTCAGTGACTCCCATAGTTCTTTATTTTCACGCTTAGTTTTTTTTGTGCTTTCCCCTTCGTCGCTTCTTTCTGTCAGGTTCTCATCAGATTTCACTAACAAGCCACTGCACATCCTTTCTGTTAAGATAAGGGCACCTTCCACTCACAGATACTTCACTTTGCAGGCATCAGGGACACGAGGATCACAGTACAGTGGCTGGAGACTTGCCTACTCATGTTTCACATTGCTCAGATCTAAAGGGAGAGCTCATTCATTTGCTGAGATTGAAGACGTACTGTGTTCCTTGTTGCCATGATGAGTGGAGCTCGTATGCTGTCATTTTATGTGTGTCCTGACCACATGGCAAATCCTCAGTGGCATTTAGAAACTGTCTTCAAACAGCTGTGGGAGAAGGGAGGCACTGCTCTAAATTCTGTTGTTACTCCTGTCAGTATCCAAGCTAGGTTTGCATACTAATTATTTGGGGGGAAGTGGTTATACCCATTCTAAATCATTTACCCCTTAGATTCTAAGATTCTATCATTTAAAGTCAACTCTAGAAAAGACTGAATTGATTCGGTGTAGTTTGTATTCGGCAGTCCCTGAAGCTCAGTGTCTCCTCTTTAAATTCTTCACCAACACATTTATGTCTAGACTTCCAACTAACATTCATCACGTTTAGTTTCCGCCAGCAGTATATTTTCATTCGCAAGGGTAAGGGAGTTCAGCTCTTCACCTGGGTCTTCCTCTACTGCTCAATCTTAACTATCTCCTCACTTTATCCTGGGTACCACTTTCCACACAGTGATCTCAAGTGAAAGCTGCCCAGGAACCTCCAGTTTGAGAAACAGGTGTTAGAATTCTGCACCTTCCCCGATGAGGCTTCTTGGTGAAGAGCCTCTGTGCTCTCACCTGCCAGGCTCCATGGCATCCTGCGCCCTCCATTGAATTCTGTGTCTGCTGTTCCCTCCAAATCTGTATCGTGAGTTTTTCCAGCGTCTTAGATGGTTTTAATGTCCTCTGTCCTTTCACTCAGTTTCTGCTCCTCTTTGTCTACAATAAAGTCTGTCTTTGTTTCACTCTAGACTTCCAAATCTAGGTGAATGTTATCACCAGGAATAGCTCCAAGGCTTCTTGAAAGCCTGAATTAAGATGTCCCTCCTGTTTGTACTCCCCTCACTCTTACGCCTCTCTGGTCCAATCGTCTGTATCCTTAATTAGTGCATGGACCTTCACTGCCACCACCACCCCATCATTGGCTAAGCAGCTTCTTTCCTCTTTGCTCCCTTCTTTTCTGGGTTTCAATGCTAGAACTCAATAAACCATTCTCTTCATTACTTCAGATCAGTTTCCCAACTCCTTCTAATGACTGCAAGGAGACAGCTTTGCCTAGACCACGCAAGCGGTGCTGGAGAAATGTCTCAACCATGGAAAGCACACTCATTCCAAGTCACGGTATCCAGCCTCAAGCACACCCTGGGAAACTCTCCTTAGTCAGCACTATGATTTGTTCTCTCCCAAAGCTCACTTGCTGAAGCAGCAACCTTGCCCCCACCCACACCACCACCTACACTCTGCTTCCTTCATATAACCCAGAAATCCTGTCGAGCCTACCTCATTAACATTTCTCAAATCCCTCCGCATTTGCACAGCTACTGCTTTAGAGGAGTTACACACCTCTTTTCCCTCTATCCCTCTATTCACAACACACACACACACACACACACACACACACACACACACACACACACACACACACCAGGTTGCATCCCTCTGGACCTGTTCATTACTACACAGTACAGAATGAAATCTTAGAAGTGAAAATCTGTGCACTAGCTAAAGATATTCTTCTTGTGCTTTTTAGGGAGAAAAAAGAAAGCCAAACTCTTATATAATACTCTCTGCCACAAATCATTACCCTAGTTTCTCTCTTTCCTCACTCTGGACATCTGCATATGCTTTCCATCTACAGCTTTCTGTTCCCTGCCTTCTCTAAACTCTACCCGCACCACGGCCTTTCTTCTGTATGGGGGTTCTCCTGCTCCTCCCAACCAGCCTGGATAAGAACAGTCAGTTTTGCAATGGTTGAATTGGAAGGATTCCCCCAGGAAGCAACTCCTGCTGACTCCTTCCTCACAAACAGGCAGCAATTAGAAAGTTTTACTGACACTTTTGATCTCATTACCAAAGTTTCTACATGGTAAACTGTTCCTTCGTTTTTTTTTTTTTTTTTTTTTTTTTGTACTGTCAGATAAACTGAAACAAGACTTGCATTTTCATAGAGGTAAATAATCTTTACAAAAGGCTAAGAGAAAGTAACTCTACCATACACACTTAGATTCCTTTAAGCCTCACGGTGTTTACCTATTGAATAGGAGTTTTAAGAACATCTGCTCGGAGCACAGCTGCTCTCATTAGATGAGGTATCATTGCCAACTGCCAACAAACTATCAACTAACTCTTGAAGGAATGCTATTACAATGCAATACGATGGATCAGGTAAAGCAGAAAGTTCTCAGATCATTATTGCACAAACGATGGTAGCTTTTATGAGATGAGCTTTCTCGAAGTGATACTTCCAATGTGGTTGTCAGATATATAGCTGAAAGTAGGTGTACTATTGCTTCTTATAAGTGCTGAAGTCTTAGATGATACATAAATGATTATTTCCTATAATGAACACTAAATGTAAAAGCTCTGAGCCAGCTTTTGAGTTCTTGTGACCAAAAGAGCATCACATGAAACTCTTTCCCTCTTCAAGGAATACATCTCCCTTCTTACTCTCTATGCATTTGTGGGGTGGCTCAACTGTGAAACAGTATGTTCATCAAGCAACTGGGAAATTGTTGCAGACTAAGCAGCTGGTTAGAGAAGAGTGAATTCTTAGACATGGTCATGGGTATGGAGCTAACATAAAAAGACAGGCTTTGTGCGTTGTGATAGGGATGGGAAGATACCAAGCAGAATTTGGCACCTGTGTTTCAGTGAGCTTTTGTATCCTGAATCCCGGTTAAAGTTCATCACTGCTTAAATTTACCTTTTTTATTTTTACCCCAAAATGCATTATTTATTGCAAGAAACTACACTGTTTAATTCTCATCTGACAATGATCACATAGCAAGAAACTTCCTATCTGTTCACCTAAATACAAGATTCCTAGAGAAAAAATTCCCGCCTCCCTGTTTGTGTGTGTGTGTGTGTGTGTGTGTGTGTGTGTGTGTGTGTGTGTTTTACATATGTTACTTCTAAGATCCTATGGAATTCCATGCCATTGGTAGTTTAGCATAAGGTTTTAGGTTACTTTCACACTTTAGGATCAATTATCATAACATCATAGATTATTCAGACAGGGAATGACAAATATTTATTTGTTGCCAACTCCCATATAACATGTCAATTCCAGTCCCTTCTGCCATCTCTAACTAGCAGGCTTTCACCTTGGGCCAAACATATTCCTATGTAGCTTCATTATAATCTACACTCTGCCCCATAACAACTGTTATGGCAATCTTTGACGGTGAGATTAATTTTAGTTGTCACAATGTCCATCTCATTTGGGGCCATCAAAATGACTCAGAAGACAAAGTCACCGAGGCCAATGACCAGCATTCCATCCTCAAGGCCCACATAGTGAAAGGAGAGAGTGAGATTTCACAAATTGTCCTCTGGTTTCTGCAGGCATTCCATGACACACCACACACACACACACACACACACACACACACACACACACTAAACTTCTACCAATTTCTCATGGCCATGGCTCGTACACAGATGATTTTAGAAAACAAAATGTTTCACTTATTATTTCCGAAACTTTTGCTTACTGCTCCATCGGATTATCACTGCTCCTTCAGTGCTTCATTCTGAAAGCCTTTATTATGTGTAGACCATGTGTGCTGTCAGAGATAAAGATATGTAAAACAGGATTTCTTCTTTCAAGTAGCAAACCAGTTTGTTAATATCCTTTTTCTAGAAAATGATTTGAAACAGTTTGAATGGAAAAAAAAAACACTCAGGATGTGATCTACCCATCCCCAACTGTGATAAAAATGCCAGATCTTCCTACTTGATCTCATTTCTACTGATGAAGGCTGGATCTGGGTCGGTTCTATTGCATTAGATAGCTGGTTGCTGGTCAAGTGAAAACCCTCACGCCAGTTGAATTAGATATGGCTCTCTGCCTTTCTCCCTGGTCACCCGGGTGTTATCAACACCGTGCTAACATGGAGACAGGAGACTTAGAAAAGCTGGATAGGGGACGCAAGCTCCTAGAACGATTAGTTACTATTAGCCGAGGTATAAATTTTCAGCAAGTATAGCAATTGTTGACTCATTTTCTTCAAAATTATGGGAAAATGTAAAAATAGAAACTTCACAATAGATGGTAAATGAAAAAATATAGGTGTTGACATATCAGCACTTGTGATTCTTCGTAACTCCTGAGAATGTCAGAGTCGTCCTCAGTGTACTAGGTACTTGGTACTTGGGAGCTCATAATTGACATCTCTTGTATCTGCAAATGTGTTCATGGCTTTTTATTTGGGACGGTTTTAGATTTTCTTTCAATTCCTTTTGTCTCTGACTCCTTGTACCTTTTCATTTTCCATTTCTTTCATACTGGACTTGTCTTAACTAAAACCTTCTGGGTATTTGCTACAGAAATTATCTTCTCTTTACCTACTGTGGAGATGGTATGCTTCAGTCATTTAGTTCTAGTTCCTGGCTTTGTTCTGATTCCCTTGACTCCAGTTATAATTGAACTCACATAACATTATTTAACTATTTATTTATAATGGGCCTGGAAATACGAGACCACTGCTTTTGAACAGAGAAAGTCATTCGATACATCAGTGCCAGTTTGTGGGGTAAAATACCAATGCCTGACCCATTTTTAAAAACCATGCATCCCACCCCATCACAGAAATCCATTGCTCTAACTTCAGAGCTTGGATTTGGCATGGTTGAGCTCTTCTGCTTATATGTTAAGGTAAATGATCAAATAAATACTTTCATTTTTCTGTATCTCATAATGGAGGCAGAGGGGTCCAAAATCCTTACAACAGTCACAGCATACAACATTGTAGAGGAGGAGGTGATAGAAACAAGTTACATGAAGGAAACGACACATTTGTGGAAGAGGCATGAGCACCAGGAGTCTGTGGAATCTGCCTGCGTTTCTCTGCATCCTTTAGTTTGTACTGTGCTGTGAGCATCCAGGAGGACAGTCACTGTGCTTGCAAAGCCTTCTCATGGTGCCTCTGCTGCAGCTGTCAGATGGAGGAGACTTAATTGATGAAATTCTATTTATACCCAAGGATAAACTTAGAAAACCAAGCTCTGCTGTCAAAACTCACATATTCAGTGGATCCCCTTCTTCAAGTCTCTAGCATCTCAGAGACAACATCTACAATTTACCTCGTAGGCTACTTTTGAAGTAACCAATAACTTGGAATATAGTTAGATGTGCCAGATTGGAAGGCAGCCTATGATGTTGCCCAATCTGGGTTCAAATTGTATTAAAAAGCTGTTCATAAGTCTATCAACAACTTCATCAGTAACATAAAGCTAGTAGTCTCTACCATTCAGGGTTTTCATGGAATGATTAGGTTACACCATATAAAACACTTTTCATGATGGCTACATGCATGGTTAGCCCTCCATACAAATTATTGGTACTTTTGATTCCTTATTACTAATCGACCTTTACTTCTGAGGGGAAAATGGAATATAGAACAACAAGTTTCCTGAGTACCTGGATTACAAGACCAAGATGCACAAAACTATGTGACGGTATAATGACGTGGCCATGGATGGAGTGTTTCTTTGGCATGTTTCTTTGTGTGTAAAATATAAAGTATGTGTGAGTCAATGTTTTGCACTGCCACGGATTTTTTTAAATCACTGGAAGTGATCCTCAATATGACCAGCTGATGAGTCCTCACAAAATACACCTACAAAAATACACTTAAAAAATTAAATAGTACTAAAGAATATAGTATAATTAAGAAATCATATTCTTAACGTGTCCTTAAAGGAGTGCTGTGGGAGCACTCATATCAAATTTACAAATCACAGCTACACATTAACTCCTAAATAACTTTATAAAGGAAGGCCTGTGTCTTGAATTTCCAGAATAATATTGGAGTGAGAATTCTTCAATCGCGTAAAGAGAATTTCATCATGTCAAAACCAGGACAGACACTGCACGAGAAGGAGAAATTCCCCATACAACTGTGACTCGGGGCCACCACCCTTAAAGAGCAGGCTCATGAAATGGGCCCTGCGATCACAATTAGTAAAGTTAAAATGATGTCTTCGCATTTGATGATGTTTATGATTCCTGCAATTTCTGATCTTCTAAGGTGGAAATCTGGGTGTATATATGTATTTGTATATTGTTTGTTTGAGACGGGGTTTCTCTGTGTAGTGGTGCCTGTCCTGGAACTCTCATTGTAGACTAGGTTGGCCTTGAACTCACAGGAATCCACCTGTCTCTGCCTCCCAAGTACTGGGATTAAAGTAATATGCCACCATACCCGGTAGGTTTATATTTTTTATCTCAGTTCCTAGCAGAGAATCATTTTCTTTTGCATTTTTGATGTTGTACATGAAATATTACTTGAATCGCATAGATCAGAAACATGAACCCATAAAAATGAGGAAACACAAACCAGAGAAAGAAGCAGAGGAGAATTCAGGGAAGAAAGGAAATTCAATGATGGTTGAACCCTGGGTCAAAGCTCAGCTTTCTGCCTGTGTGACCTTGCACTGATTATTAATCTTCTGTGAATCTCAAGGTTCCCATGAGCAGGTTGAAATAAACAGCACTGTGCTTATTGGATTGTAAAGTGAATGAAATATTGAAAGTTTCTAGTGTAGAGACTGGAGAGCAGTGGATGCTCAGTAATTTGTAGTGACTATTTTCTGAACGTTGAGGGGGAAAGTTTGTTCGACTTATACTGTGTTGATCCTAGATCATGGGCATGTGGTGTGTAACTTTTCAAACTGGCAGAGGAAACAATGATTCTAATATCCATCCACTTTGCTTGCATTCACTGTAAATAATGAGACTGATTTTGTTAGCAGTGCAGCTATTCCAGTTGCTTTTTTTTTTTCTGAGTGGGATTATTTAGTAAATATTCTTTGGAGAAGAATTCGCTCGTGATTTTAGCACCGCTGCCGCTGCTCTGCCATTCTTGCTGGCGTGATCCGTTGGAAAGAGTCCATGATTTTGAATCAGATATCTTGTTTGAATGCTAACTGAACCACTTACTGGCTTCTGTTTCAGGGCTAAAGCATTTAACCTTTGAGAATATGTAAATTGAGATGGAACTAGAAATAAACAGCACTGCTCCAAAGCGTGAGATAGTAAGACATTTGTGTGTGCATTTCTAAGGGGGCAAAGCACCGTAAATGCGGATGCTGATCATTGCTGTGGACCCAGGACCGCAAGTAAATGGCTTCCTTACCTCTTAGGTACTGCGGCATCCCTGAGATGTGAGACGTGAAGAATGTCTCTGTGTCCCCACCCCCAATGACCTGACGAGTTTTTAAAACAGCTCCAAATATTCCAATTGGATTACCCAGATGTCTTCATTTCAGACCTCATTAAAATTTTTTAATTACTCTTTTTTTACTTCCTCCATATTTCAAACTATTTCATTTTAAATATAGTAAGGGAAAATAATTATTTTGTTACAACTCTAGTGGAAAATTCCATAATACATCAGGAATGAAGGTTGAGCATCCTGCCCCGGAGCCCCTGAAGGTTTGCTGACATCCTGGAGGCGCTAGAGGAGATAAAGACTACACTCACTACTTCCTCTCCCTCCTCTGAGGTGCAGCATCACCTCCTTCAGAAGTTCGAGGACCAGCAAGGAAGAGGCACTCCCCTCAGACTGCTCTTACTCTTCGTAGTAGCATTATTTCTTAGCTTCTTGTCTCTGAGACTTATTATTCTCAGATCAACGCTGCCAATCAACAGCTATCAGAATGGCATAAAATAGCTTTGAGGAGTGTAAATGATAATCTGTGTTAAATGAACACAGAAATACCAATCACACAGGGGACAGTCTGAAAAACACAAGCGATTGTAGAATAGAGGAGGGGAACATACAGAATAAAAGAATGGAGTGTTTGGCATTTTGTTTCCAGGTAACAGAAAGTGTATGCCCATTTATCAGGGAGGAAAGATCCTCAAAACTCAAAAGTAAAAAAGTAAAAGAACCTTTGGTCATGTCAGAAAAATAAAAACTCACAAGAATGAATAAATAAAAAAAATTAAAAAAATAAATTGACTCACAGTAACTTTTTTAGTCATTACACTAAACGTGAATGAACTGCATGATTCAAAAATGACAGAGATTGTCAGATGGTGCCTAAGAATAGGCTAATACATCCATGTATGGAAAATAATTAGAAGAAATATAGGAGGTTTCATAGCAAAGAAGAGAGATCAGTGTCGTATGAAATTTTAGATGATTTGCAATGTATTCAAAATTCATTCTGCTCGAATAATCTGGATTAGAAAAAATATGACCTTTGACTTGGACAAAACTGCTCTAAACTTCATACTTTTCATGATGCATTTATAGTTTTATTAAGGACATAGAGGACTTCCACTTTTTAGTGTATATTGTGACTAGTAGCTTTACTTTTCTAACGATCAGTACATGTTTAGAGTAACTTATGCCACAATGGTCTTCACTACATAGTTCTCTGGCTGACTGCAGGAGAGGAGAATGAAAATAGCATTTTGTTTGAACTAGTAATTTTTAAAACACATTTATACTAACTATTATCTTTTGAACTATTCTTACTATGGAAATTAAATTTCATTTTTGGGGGTGTCCTCAACCTCATTGTTAAAATAATTTAAAAATATATAGAAGGAAATTCAAAAACAGTTTTATGAGATTTTGAGAGAAAAACTACAGTACAGGCAAGCTTAACATCTGAGCAGTGGCCGGCAGGAATTAGATGTAGATAAAGTCTTACTTTCTTCATTAGTCATGGAGGTCAGAGAAATAGCAAGACATACCATCATATTGAGGGAACAAGCTTAAGAGATCTAGTCCACAGATCTAAAGTCATGGTCATTCAATCTCAGCCTCTGTGTCCTGGGGGTGAAGGGGTTATCAAGAACCCATGATTAGAAATAGAAATAGGGAGAAGTTATGAAGAACAGAAAAACAACCCCATAGTGGGAACAAGGTAGAAAGCTGAGGAGAGAGCTTAAAGGGCATCCAGCTACATGGTGAGCTGCCTGTTGTCCTCTATAGAACATTATTTGTATTTCAGGATTGTTTTCCTCAGCACATGCTGTGTTACTCAGATTAAACAAAGGTTAGAAGAAGCGTCTAGAATTCGTCTTAGAACTGGCTCTTTTCCTGGGCAGAATTTTAACATTTCTGTTGAGTCCCTCTTCTACCAAAATAGTAATACTTGAATATCTTATGTTAAATTTCATTAAGGCCTTGAAGGAGATCTGATTGAAAGGGAGTATTATGAAAAGAATAATTAAAATTCTAGACAATTTCCTACTTTCTTTTTATCATCTTCAACTTTGAAACTATAATTTTAAATTCTTTCTTTTGGTATTTAATAAGAAAACAAATTTTGCAATTGTGTGTTTCCAAGTTGCCATATGGCTATCATAAGCTTGGGCCCTAGGAATCTCTCACTGTTTCAATGTGGTGTAGAATTTAGTTGGAAACATAAGAGCTTGAGTCCCAGGCTCTCTGAGTCATAGTATAATGTGATCCTAGACTGACTTGTTTGCACATTTAAACTTGAGGAACTCTTCTTTGAGAGATTTTTATTTTAGCTGATATATTAATTCTGTAATTAAAATCGTAACTGTTTTTTCATAGTCAAAATATTAAATGTTCAGAATGATTTTTATTCCACATTCCCCTTTTGCTTTTTTAATAGAATTTTTGAATCAAAGACTAAATGTGGAAATTCGAGTTCCCTCAAACCCAGAGCAATATGTGAGACTATTTTGAATTGGCTAATTGTTTCCCAAAGAAGATTTATAGATAAATAATTTCTAAACAATCAAATACACTGTAGCTTCTGTCTGCAATGCATAAGAACTGGTCACAGAACACCAGATGCTGGGGCTGATAAGTAAGTAGTCCTGATGCTGAAACATTTGCCCACTATTTACAGATCTTCTATCTCCTGTTGTTGACAGACAAGTATTCATATATCATGAGCACCAGTTCCACATTTTCACTCACACCAAGTAACTCCAAATTCTCAGTTCAAAACAGAACATAAAAATCCAAAAAAATAAAATGCCTCCTTCCAAAATTAATAATTCAGTAACAATTGACCCAGTGAGAATGACTTCAATTACCCTCTCGGAAATCCTTTACAAAACAGCTTATAACTGTATTTGAACAATTCAACAATATTTAAAACAAAGAGGTAAGTGAAATAGGAACATCAACACAAGCTATGACAGTATAATTCAGTGAAGGGATATAAACACAGAAGAAATACCAAATTAAAATTATGCTAGAAGTCAAAATTTAATAAGGTCAATTAAACTCTCAAAGACAATCTTCACCAATAGAATAAATCATTTGCAAAAAAAAGTATGAAACAAAGTAGTGGAATTGTAACACTCAGTAAGAGTTCATTATTATTTGCATAAATCTATGAAAGAAACTCAGAAAAACATTAGGACACCATGTGAAGACCTAAGTTTCAGATTATAGAAACTTAGCAAAGAAGAATAACATATAAGAAGAGTACCATTCCAAAGACAGAAAATATGTTCCAGTGAAATCATAGAAGAAAAATTTCTACACCTATATAGAGTGATGCCTGTCTGGGTACAACAATCCTATGGAGTTCTAAATGGATTGAGAGAAAATTATCTCTCCATGGACATATGCTATTTAAACTATTAAAAACAAAGAATAAAGAAAGCTTTTAACTGTGCCATTTTCTGCCTCTGGAGAACATGTGGATATCTATGATCTATGCAGTTGCTTGCTATTATGGGCAAGGAAGCATCTATAGCAGTGGAAATAATGACTCCAGACCTGTAACTGAGGGTAAAAGACATTGAAGCCTTCTTCATCAACCTACCCCTGTCCCCAAGTCTAGACAGGAAGCTACTGAGGAAAGCCCTTAAAATTGTGACAAAGATGCTGAAGTATAACCGTTTACAGTTGATGGCATCTGGTGGGGCAGGGAGATGGGAAAGGACTCAATTATCTTTAAAAGGCTGGCCACTGGAAGTTTGACCGTGCTTCAATGACTATATGGGCAAAGCAAATTAATTGCTTATTTGGAGGAAGGGTACAGGATAAGAGGGTGGCCCTGGAAAGAATGGGAAGAGAGTATGATTGGAATGCATTGTATACAATCCACAAGTAATCAATAAAACATTAGGTTGGGAAAATAAAGAAAAGATATTAAAAGCTAAAAGGGAGAAAGAAATACCTATTTAACAGAAAAGATTTAAAGTCAGAAGCACCTGGAAAAGTATATTTCAAGTTTTGAAAAATTATAACTGTCATCTCACATTATTATACCCAGTAAAAATTTTTATTAAAATTGATGGAAACTTCCCATGATGAAAACAGATTAAAGGACTTTATGACTTATAAGCCAGCACCATAGAGAATATCAGAAGGAAAAAAATTAACTTTAGTCTGAGGAATATAAATGGCCCTCAAATTATTCTGCACACTAAAAAGGAAAGAAACACTTCCAAATTATTTTTAGGAAGCCATTAATACTCTGATACCAAACCTAGTAAAATACCAAACAAAAAGAGGGAAATTATAGGTCAGATTCCTTAATGAAAATAAATACATGTGAAAGATATCAACACCATATTTGCAAACCAAATTCAAGAACATATAAAAAAGATCATCACCTAAAATCAAATTGAATTTATGCCAAAGATTCTGGATAGTTCAACATATATAAACTGTAGTATTTTGAATATGCTTGACCCTTGGGTAGTGACTCTATTTGGAGGTGTGGCCTTGTTGGAGTAGGTGTAGTCTTGTTGGAGGAAGTTCATCAATTATGGTTGGGCTTTGAAGTCCCATGCTCAATCTCTGCCCAGTGAGGAACAGAATCTCCTTCTGGCTGCCTGCAGAAGACAGTCTTATCCTTGCTGCCTTTTGATCAAGATGTAGACCTCTTGGCTCTTTCAGCACCATGTCTGCCTGCACACTGCCATGCTTCCCACCCTGATGATAATGGACTGAACCTCTGAAACTGTAAGCCAGTCTCAATTAAATGTTGTCATGTGGAAGAGTTGCTTTGGCTATGGTGTCTCTTCATAGCAGTGGAAACCCACTAAGACATGAGCCAATAATAAATCTAATTTACCACATATAAAACAGAAGAATATAACTATGTCATCATCTCATTAGATGCAAAAAATGCCTGTCTCAAAATGCAGCATCTATTCATGTTAAAAATCCTAAAATTTATGAACACAGGGGACACATCTCAATATAAAAAGCAATAAATGGAAACCATGCAGCCAACATCACACTAAATTGAGAAAACTCAATGGATTTCCACTCAATTCAGAAATAAGACAGGGATATCCATTCTCCCATACCTCTTCTGCATAGTTCTTGAAGTTTTAACTAAAGTAATAAGACAACTGACAGAGATAAAGTGACACAAATATGGAAAGGAGATAATGTCTCTACATTGGCAGTTGATATTATTCTATATTTCCATATGCAGATGATTTTATATATTTGCATATGCAGATGATATGGTGCAGTGTCTGCATTTGAAGATGATATGATAGTATATATAAAAGATCCTAAGGACTCCATCAGAAAACTCCACTAGCTGAAAAATACATTTGGCAATGTGGTGTGATACAAAATTATATGAAAATATCAGTACTCTTCCTATATACCCAATACCACAGAGCTGTAGTAATAAAAGCAGCATGGTATTATCTGTTTTTTTTTTTAAAAAGACAGATTTATCAATTAACTAAAATAGAAGATAGAAAGTCTACAGCCATGTGATTTTTGACAAAGAGACTAAAAATGCACATTGGAGGAAATACAGATGTACTGGTCAAATAAGATAGCCATATGCAAAAGAATAAAGCAAGATCTTTTAAAAATTTTATTATTTCCTCATATGATACATCTCAACTGCAGCCTCCTCTTCCTCCACACCTTCCAGATTTCCCCACCTCCTTTTCTGACCAGATCCACTGTTCCTCCATTTCCCTTCAGAAAAGAGCAGACCTCCCAGGAATATAAATAAACACAGCATAACAAGATGCACAAACTAAGGCTAGGCACAAACCCTCATATGAAGGATGTTTAAGGCAACCCAGAAGGATGGAAAGGGTTTTAAGAGCAGACAGATGAGTCATAGATACCCCCACTTCCCCTGTTAGGAGACCCAGAAATACCCCCAAGATAGACAACCACAATATATATGCAGAGAACCTTGCTCAGACTCAAGCAGGCTCCTTGATTTCGACTTAGTCTCTGTGAGCCCCTATGAGCTCTGCTCAGTTGATTCTCTGGGCAGTGTTCTCCTGGTCTTCTCAACCTTACTGGCTCCTACAATGCTTTCTCCCCTTCTTCCACCTGTTCCCCAAGCTCTGCCTAATGTTTAGTCATGGATCCCTGCCTCTCTTCCCATTAAGCACTGGAGGAAGCCTCTCCAGTGATGACTCAGCCAGGCACAGGTCTATGAGTAAAGCAGATCACTGGGAATCATTTCATTGAGCTGCTGTTTCCTTTTGTTGCTGGCTGTGTTCTGCCCTGTACAAAACTCAATTCCAAACAGATGAGGGGCCTTGACATAAAACCTGGTTCTCTCAAACTGAAGGAGATCATAGGAACTGTGCTTCAACTTATGTGCACAGGGAAGGAACTTCCGACGAACACCCTGGCAGTGCTATCCATAAGCCCAACGAAATTTCAATTGTCAAAAGGACATTATTTAATATATTCTCAAATGTTAACCATAAACTAGAAATGAATATAAAACTGATAAACATGAACAGGAATAGTTATAAAACTGTGAGAGATGTTAATGACAACATAAACATACTTTTACTTATCAGGTTTCAGTCAAAGGTAGGGAGACTGTGTTTTAAAGACACAATTTATCCCTCGGCTACACTTTACATGGGCTATAATTCTAGCAAAAATATCTTAAAAAAAAACAAATCATCTCACACAAAGCCATATCTTGGGAGACTAAAAACAAAACAAAGACTAGGATTAGGATACATAGGCTATGATTTATTGGGAGCTGGTATACATGCATACATCTTGTATGCAGCAAGAGAGGTGTATGTTCATGCTTTTGGTCAGAGGGAAGCAGAGCTTGCTTGTATAATGCTGTGGTTAAAAATGATTTTTTTTAAGTTCCGGGCTTATCTAAAACTAGTGCCAATGGTATCAGGCACACTCCTAGGGACCGCTGCTGTCAACATCTGGTCATTAATCTCCACACACTCCTCCAGTGATTTTACTTATTTATAGTTTGCTAGAAAATTATGCAGGGAACTTGCCCAGGCTCACTCAGGGCAGTCAATCATTAGACTTTAAAATGGTGGCTGCCAGGTCAGTATGGAACCTTATGACCTCTAGTGGGAGTTTCATGGAGCTCCCAGCAAGTTCTAACATTTTGTATAATACTAACAGGCAAGGAAAACTAGGACTTTCTTTTCTCCCAGAAATCAAGACAATTAAGACGTTTGAACAAGTGAAGCATTATTATTTTTATTCAGGAATGGGAAAATTGGTGACAATTCAGAATTTAGAAACAGTTTTGTGCTTAGTCTGAAAGCTATTTCCTTCTAAACAGTGAGAAGTGTGGACTATGGAAGATGGTGAATGATGTAAGGTCTAGAGAAGGCACTAGAATTGTCACAAACCAATTCAGTAGATTTAATGATGACTTAAACTTGAACCACGTTTTGTTAATTAGCAGAAATTAATGGCAATTGACTGGTGAAGCTTAAAGGATAAAGAGAACACTTTCAACTACTGCTTCTGAAGTATACAGATTTATTTGCTGAGCTCTGGATTCTCCTCCCAGGAAGGAGGTTGAAGCTGTTTCAGACTGCATCTTGCTGCCTGCATACTAAGAAAACCATGTTCTGCACTATTCGCCTTAGTGACCACATTCTGAAATTCTATTTAGCTCTGTTGAGGGCAGGAAGGTGCCTTCGAACTTATTACCTCTATTATTACTTTCATTAAAAAGGGAAAGTTTAGACTTCACATAACTGCTTCTCTGCTCTGGGACTTTAAACACTCAACGTCAATTGTTAAGTGCATCAGCCCACATTCTGCTTATATGAACATCAGCTCCCTGGAGCTGATAAGGAAAGATGGACTTAGGCCCAAATCAGAGCCTCCACGATCTCCCTTCAGTGACATTTATAGAGATTCATACACAGAGCCTCTTCCAATCGTTACTCCCTTGACAGTGATATCACCGTTTCTATCTTTGAGAAAGTGGTACTTGAAGAGTATACAATCTTTCACACAGACAACTCACATGGAGCAAAACATGAAAATTACATTTAATAGACACATTTGTGATTGGGCGAGTTGAAGTTCTTTTTTTTTTTTGTTGATTTAGCCACATCATACAACCTGGCTGCCTAATGCTGCAACATATATGAAGTGATATATTTTTCCAGTAGTGTGTTTTCTCCAAACAAGTAAGTAGTTAGTGACAACTACTATCAGAGGGTCCAAATGGTGTTCTTTGCCTTTTAAACACCTCAGATTAAAATAAGTATCTCTTCATGTTGACATGAGGAGAGTAAAAGGATTGATATGGAATGTCTCCAAGTCTCTGCATCTCCATGCTCAGGAAGAGACATCACAATGTCATTAACATTTTGTTCTACAGTGAATGGGTGCCTGATAGCCATCTACTTACCAGATTACTAGCTGGTTTTAGAAATTACTTACCATGAGTAATAATTCCAGCTACCAAGTAGGTAGGAGAAGATTGTTATGACATGGCAGATAAGTTATACAGAAATCACTCAGGATTGCCCTTTCTATGAGTATGGTGTGTTTCTTTACAACTGAGTTCTATACAAGAGAGGGACCTGGGTAATAATAAAGGTCATGAATAAAAGCATAATTTTCATTCTGTGCTTTTGCTGTTGTTTTTGGTTTTCATTCCCATTTTTCCCCTCTGAATTGGCTACAAATATTTTGGCACTACCTAGGAGTCAGAAGCAAAAGGAAATAAATTATAGTTTTTCAACCCTTTAGTATAGGTTATAAGGGTATGGGTAACATTTCTTCCATATTAGCCCTCTTTCTCTGTTTGATTTATCTACAAGTCCAGGGTATCTGTTTGTAGCTGTAGACTTTGGGTTGCTGCTCTCCTATAATCAGCTTGATTTCAAATAGATCAAGGTCACACATGCCTTCAAGTCTCAAGATAAATCATTTCTATCAACCACTCCACATGAATAGAGTTTCTTATAAGCACTGTGATTTAAACCAGGAGTGCATTGTGCCCTTTTGCATCCTGAATACTGATGCACTTTGTGTCTTAGTTACTTTTCTATCATTTGATAAAACACCGTGAACATGGCAACTTAGAGAAGAAAGTTTATTTGGGGCTGACAGTTTCAGAGGATTAGAGTCTTTGCCAGCATAGTGTGGGGGTAGAGCATGGTAGAAGGTATACAAGCGGGTATAATGCCAGAGTTGTTGCTAAGAGGTTACATCTTTATTTTTATTGGATATATTTTATTTACATTTCAAATGTTATTCCCTTTCCCGGTTTCCCATCCATAAGCCCTCTATCTCATCTCGCTCTCCTTCTCTGAGGGTGTTCCCCTTCCCCAACCATAGGTCCCCTTCCTGCCTCACCATCCTGGCATTCCCCTACACTGGGTGTCCAGCCTTGGCAGAAATAAGGGCTTCTCCTCCCACTGGTGCCCCAAAAGGCCATTCTCTGCTACATATGTAACTGGAGTCATAGGTCTGTCCATGTGTAGTCTTTGGGTAGTGGTTTAGTACCTGGGAGCTCTGGTTGGTTGGTTTTGTTGTTCTTTTGGGGTTGTAAGCCCCTTCATCTCCTTCAATCCTTCCTCTAATTCCTCCAACGGGGACCCTATTCTCAGTTCAGTGGTTTGCTGCTAGCATTTGCCTCTGTATTTGTCACATTCCAGCTGAACCTCTCAGGAGACAGCTATATCAGGCTCCTGTCAGCATGCACTTCTTAGCTTCATCAATATTGTCTAGTTTGGTGGCTGTATATATATATATATATATATATATATATATATATATATATATATATATATATATATGGACTGGATCCCCAGGTGGAACAGGCTATGAATGGTCATTCTTTCAGTCTCTGCTCCTAATGTTGTCTCTCCATAGTCCTTCCTTTGAATATTTTTGTTCCCCTTTTAAGAAGGACTGAAGCATCCGCACTTTGTTCATCCTTCTTGAGCTTCATGTGGTCTGTGGATTGTATCTTGTGTAATTCGAGCTTTTGGGCTAATATCCACTTATCAGTGAGTACATGCCATGTGGGGATTTTTTTGGTTTTTTGTTTTGTTTTGTTTTTTTGTTTGTTTTTTGTGATTAGGTTATCTCACTCAGCATGGTATTTTCTAGTTCTATTCATTTGTCTATGAATTTCATGAAGTCATTGTTTTTGATAGCTGAATAGTACTCAATTGTGTAGATGTACCACATTTTCTGTATCCACTCATGTAATGAAGGGCATCTGGGTTCTTTCCAGCTTCTGGATATTATAAATAAGGCTGTTATGAATATAGTGGAACATGTGTCTTTGTTGTGTGTTGGAGAATCTTTTGGTATAGCTGGGTCCTTAGGTAGTGCAATGTCCAATTTTCTGAAGAACCTCAAGACTGATTTCCAGAATGGTTGTACCAGTCTGCAATCCTGCCAACAATGGAAGAGTGTTCTTATTTCCTCACATTCTGCCAGCATCTGCTGTCGCCTGAGGTTTTATCTTAGCCATTCTGTCTGGTATGAGGTGGAATCTCAGGGTTGTTTGCATTTCCCTGCTGACTAAGGATGTTGAACATTTCTTTAGGGACTTCTCAGCCATTCGATATTCCTCAGCTGAGAATTCTTTGTTTAGCTCTGCACCCCATTTTTAATAGGGTTATTTGGCTCTCTGTAGTCTAACTTCTTGTGTTCTTTGTATATATTGGATATCAGTCCTCTATCAGATGCAGGATTGGTAAAGATCTTTTCACAATCTGTTGGTTGCCATTTTGTCCCAATGATAGTGTCCCTTGCCTTATGGAAGCTTTGCAATTTTATGAAGTCCCAGTTGTTGATTCTTGATCTTAGAGCATAAGCCATTGGTGTTCTGTTCAGGAAATTTTCCCCAGTGCCCATGTGTTTGAGGCTTTTCCCTACTTTTTCTTCTCTTAGTTTGAGTGTATCTGGTTTTATGTGGAGGTCTAGATCCACTTGTACTTAAGCTTTGTACACAGTGATAAGAATGGATCGATTTGCAATCTTCTACATGCTCACCTCCAGCTGAACCAGTACCATTTGTTAAAAATGCTATCTTTTTTCCACTGTATGGTTTTAGCTCCTTTGTTGAAGATCAAGTAACCATAGGTGTGTGGGTTCATTTCTGGGTCTTCAATTCTATTCCATTGATCTACCTGCCTAATACCATACAGTTTTTATCATTATTGCTCTGTAATACAGCTTGAAGTCAGGGATGGTGATTCCGCCAGGAGTTCTTTTATTGTTGAGAGTTTTTGCTATCCTGGGTTTTCTTGCTATTCCAAATGAATTTGCAAATTGCTCTTTCTAACTCTATGAAGAATTGAGTTGGAATGTTGATTGGAATTGCATTGAATCTGTTGATTGCTTTTGGCAAAAGAGGTTACATCTAGAAACACAACCAGAGAGAGAGAGAGAGAGAGAGAGAGAGAGAGAGAGAGAGAGAGAGAGAGAGAGAGAGAGAGAGAGAGAGAGCAGTGGGGATGGCTCAAGTCTTTGAAGCCTCAAAGTCTAGTTCTACCAACTCGGGTTTAAGGTTATAGGGCCATCCTCATTCAAATCAGCACACCTGGGTCTTCCCAGCTAGCTCTAGGCCTAATGAGATTTTGACTGAAAAATTTTCAGTATTTTCTCTTTCTTTCCTTTAAGCTGATTCACGCTAAGATAAAGAAGATGACCACAGCTTTCAGTGGTTGCATGAAATTTGGTAATGTGGTGGCTTAAACATCAAGTTTCAGAGTTAGGGAGAATTCAATCTCCTGTAATACTTTTCTCTTTTTGACCTTATGTGTGTAGAAACCGAATTGAAGGTTAAGAGTTAATTTGATCTCCAGGAATTCTAATATGCAGACTCCTTTTTATGAGTTTTGGTTTTTGAAATATCAACATGTTTTGCACATTGCATATTGCAAAGAGCACGTAGGTTCACAGTGCTGATATTAGAGTGAATTTGTCATTTGGTTGTCCGTGTTATCTAATAAGCTAAAAATAATAAAGGAGGCAGTGGCTATGATTACATTGGAATTCAGCTCCCGGGAACGGTGTGAGGACCATAAATTTATATTATGTCATTGTCAAAAAACAACTGCTTGTCACATCAATTGGTGTTAAACACAGCATCTGGTTCAGTGTAATTAGGTTTTTTATAAGTTGATGAGAAAGCAAGCTCCACACACTTACCCAAATGGAGAAGTGTAAAGAATTTCCTTTTGATTGGCATAAATATATGCAATAAGCTTGAAAATTTCACAATCAGATCTTGAAAGATTTCCATGCTTTGGACAGCAAACATGATGGTTAATTTCACCTAGGAGGGGAATGTGGGGCTGGAATCTTCTCTTGTCTCTCAACCCATGTGATGGAACTTGCTCTTAATCTGAGTGTCCTGAGAATTTGTCCCAGATATAAAACAGACTTGAGATGGCTGGCTTCCAATAGAAGTACACCAAAGCTGTCACTAGACCTAGCAGAGCTGTGAATGCCACTGTATCCTTGGATTTCATGGGAGGCATGGGAGGCAGTTCCAGAGTTTAGAATGGGAAGGCTAGGTAGAAAGGAAATAGATGGTCTGCACCTCATCCCTTCATTTTGTCAGGCTCCAAACATTCTGATTCCAGTCTAGACCTAGCCATTGCATAAAAAAGCACGAATGATGCAGTCACCATTTAAACTGTTCCTATTTTATCAAGATAATTAGATTTGATAACTCTCTGACTTTTGCTTAGGAAACTGTCTCCTTTTCCAATTGCATTTACAAGTCCTTTGCTAATTTCAGTCCCACTTGGCCATCCCAGCCACCAACCAGCTTGTCCCCATGAGACACAACACAGACAGAAACTGTCAGTGGGGTCCCCTTGGAAGGCAAGGGAAATCTATTGATGCTTTTCCTCAAAGGGTGGTTTTGCTTGGCTACAGAAGGAATTGCTATTTTGCAGTGCCTTTTATGGAGTCATGCAAGTGTTGAGAAACTTTGCTTGCAGTTTCCTTCACATCTTTATTGGGCTTAATAATAGTAACATGGTCTTGAGTTAAGCACATCTGGATCAAGCTCTAGATATCATGAGTTCTTTAAATTAGTTGAGTGGGGGAGGGGAAAACTTCTTCAGTCTCACTAACCCTGCATTTATTCAAGCAATAAGCTGTCAATATCAAATGAAGAAAGAACACACACAAAGGGTTGTCGTGTTAGCATCCTGTGAGGATGTTATTGATTTTCTCCTTGCAACAGGATTAGGAGGTGGAAATAGCAAGTGAATAATTTTAGTTCAATAATTAGACTCTAAGAAAGCTAATTAAAATAAGAATAGCAGATCTTACTATCTGTTTTCCCAGCAAAGAAGAAAGAGCTTAATAGAAATTAAATAATTAAGAAAGGCTATACTACTGGTGCAGTGGGAGGAATGAAGCCCAAATTTTAGACTGTTTTAAATGATCAGGGGGGCCAGTGAGATGACTTAATTGGTAAAAACATCTTGTACTCAAGTCTGGAACCCTGAGTTCCATTTCTACATAAAGGTAAAAGACTTTTGTTTTATTTTGTTTTGATTTTTGTTTTTTGCTTTTGGTTTTTCATTTTGTTTGTTTGTTTGTTTTTGGCTCTACAGAAGCGTCCTCTGACTTCCACATGTCCAATGTGACACACACACACACACACACACACACACACACACACACACACACACCACATACACTAAATAAAAAAAATTAAATGATTGTTAGATGAGATTTCATAGGAGAAAGACTGATTGTGATAAGAATTAAATAACAGAATGGAACTTATGTGAACAAATTTACATCCTGTTTAAAAATTATCTCGAGGGGTTGGGGATTTAGCTCAGTGGTAGAGCGCTTGCCTAGGAAGCGCAAGGCCCTGGGTTCGGTCCCCAGCTCCGAAAAAAAGAACCAAAAAAAAAAAATTATCTCGAAGTAAATATTGATAGTACATTAACGCTGGTCTTGGGTTCATTACTAACTGATTTATTTTATCATTGGCTTAATGACTCAGACAAAATCGATAAAATAATAAGAAAAACTTAAAGATAATAATGGCTAGGTAAGTAGGACTGTAAAATTAGAAGTGTGGATAACAGTATTAGGTTTAAATAATAAGCAAAATATAACTAGGCAATATTTACATTAATAAGTACAATATAGTACATGGTTAAAAAAAAACAGAAACCATATAGAAACAAAAATAAGTTTATATTACACACATGAACTTTTGTGGTCTGTTACATTGACCTTGCCTGCTGGAGACTATGGGCCAGATCCTTCTCTACTGGCACCCTGACCTAGCAAGGAGACCTAGGGTGAAGGCTGAAGTGCACCCCCTAACCTCTGGAGACTCAGTGTTCAATCCTTGGGGGATAAGACTTGGACCAGGCTGAGACTCATAACTCGCCAAAGCGCTCAGAGCAAGTGATATGGAGAGCTGAACCCTAAATAGGACAATTACATCACTTCCTGCAAAACTTAAGGGACATTACAGAAGAGGAATTAGAAAGATTTTAAGAGGGAGAGGATGAGGAGACGTGAAGAAAAATTGCCTTCTGGATATGACATGGTAGTGTTGCACTCATGAACTCACTCTAGCTGAAGACCTGTACAGCTAGCTACTCAGGACCAGGACCAGTCTGGGCCTTTCAGTATTCCATCTTGGTGAAGGAGGGGCCCATGAGGTCCATCACTCCCAGAAGTGCTATTGCAATTAAAAGTTAGGGCGAGAGCACCAGGCTATTCAATGGTGTAACCACTGAAAAATTATCGCCCACACATACTCACTCATGAAATGACATTTAAACTTGATGGGCTACATACTTTTGACATGAAAAGAGGAGGAAAAGTTGTTAAGAAGGAGAGAGACAGGAATGAGGAAGGAAATGGAGAGTTTAAAAATCTAAAACTCATAAAATGATTAATTAAAAATATTGGAGTTAAAAAAGCCTAAAACTCATCATACAGATGTAAAGAATTGTTTAACCGTAAAAAAATTAAAATGAAGGTTATATCAAAGTTATTTACATTTAAAACAGAATTAATGAATCAAAGGTATAATTCTGATGATGGTGATGGTGATATGATGGCGGTGTTGGTGGTGATGGTGGTGGTGGTGGTGGCAGCAGTGGTGGTGGCGATGATCATGACGATGACAATAATGACGATGACAATGATGACGATGACAATGATGATGAAGTAAAGCAGATATGCCATTACAAGCAGTGCCCTGTCTAGGAAATAGTAAGTATCCTTTCTGTGTCACAAATTGTTCCCACAAATGAAACCTTACCTGACCAGCACTATAGAATTAATGGCCTGGTTAAGTAGGGTCTTTGTAATTGTCTTCTCATTGTGTGCTTTTAGGGAAATTATCTTGATCATCGAGTATTATACTTATCAAAGTGGAGTTAGCAGCAGCATATGGGTTACAGAGTTGGTAAGAGATTTACAGTCCTAGCTAGATGCTCACAATGCTGCCTGGTCCAAAGCCAGTTTGCTGCCCCAGTTGTCATGTGGTTATCACTGTTGGTATTACTAACTCCCCACAAACTGAGGAAAACACAGCTAAGCTAGAAGATTTCCAGAGGAGGCAGATAGGATGGCATTGAGCATTGATACACAGCTCTTTATAGAGCACATATGGAGCGCCACCTCATTTGATAGTGTCTCTACTTCCTCTGTTCAACAGCTCTGGGCATTAGGTACTGTGACTTTGATGTCTTCTGTGAAGAGCCTGAATGAGAGCAAGCCAACTACCTGAGAGAATTGAGCTAGTTTTTAAGTTACCATTTCCTATGAAGAAGCACTTTTTAAGGGCCAGTTGACAAAAACCTAAGGTTTAACTTACAATCACTGACCAAGAGCAAGTGTAACGTTTCCTGCTGTTTGAAGGACTGTCAAGTACACCAGGGCTTGACCCTGTCCAGCTAATAGTGCAGTCCTATATAAAGTTAGCAGTGCAGGGCGCCAGTTCCTCTCCTTATCTGCTCAGGCCTGAGTTTACTGCATTAACCTCTTATCTGAACTTCTTACCATTAAGCTTTTCTTAGTGCCAGTCATCCTGCATCCTGTGACGAGATTAATGCCCTAAAAGTACCACTGCTGCTACGTCAGCCTCCGTCCTAAATCTTCTCACTGTGTCCTCTGTGTTTTTCAGGTTGCATTCCAGCTCCTTCAGATTTTCATGGCTTAGTTACAGCCAACACTGGGGATCCTTCCTTGTACGATCAAAAGATATCTAGGCCATAATGTAGTCCTGTATAATGAACCATTATAGTAAGAGAAGGCTTGGAAAAATCCCATAATTGAACAACAAACATCAACTGGTCCCAAGGGGGGCATGAGTGAATGTTCTGGTCTCTCTATCACTGCCACAGACAGAGTTCCAATCAGGACCAGTGGCTGAAACAAGGCCAAGTGTGTGGTCCTGGGTTACTTAATAAGCTATGTGTTTCTCCCAACCCCAAGGGAGCTGTATAATTTTATACTCCATAATTAGTAGTTTTCCTTTGAAAGTGTAATTATATCTGGACCAACTCACTGAAAAAATATACATAATAACAGCAAAGATAATAGATATGCTACTATTGTGAATATCACATGCTGTAGAGCTTGCCACAACTTTGATCACACCCATCAGAGGGATATCCTTTATCAGAAAGCCTACAGGACTCCCTATGGTAGGAAGTGTATTTCTCAAATGCGAGATAGAATATGTTTGTGTTTCACTGTTCAGAGGGATAAGGACACGGTCTGGGTTTAGCAGTCCGATATTAACTCTTCAGTTCTAATCATGTCTCACTCTGTAGCCTCAGTTCCCTAAGAACTAACCATGGCCATTTCTACCTTACATTTTGACAAGTAGGAGATTTTATGGAAACATTAGTACATCCTTTTTAAAGAAAAGTTTGGGTTATATTAAGGTCTCAGAAGAAGTAAGCTATTATTAGCAGTAGTCATATTTTGAAGTCCAATGCAGAACTTTGAACACAAACATTATAAGATACATACGGAAAATAAAACCCTACAGTACATAGAGTATGTGGTGTATTTTCTCTCTCTCTCTCTCTCTCTCTCTCTCTCTCTCTCTCTCTCTCTCTCTCTCTCTCCTCTCCTCTCTCTCTGTCTCTGTCTCTCTGTCTGTCTCTTGTCTCTGTCTGTCTGTCTCTCTGTTTCCCTCTCTCTGTCTCTCTCTGTCTCTCTGTCTCTCTGTTTCTCTCTCTCTCTCTCTCTCTCTCTCTCTCCCCACTATCTTCCTTAAAGTACTGTATCTCTACAGCAAAGGCACCATAAGGAGGCTCCTATCTAAGCATATCATAGCAAGCCTTTTCCAAACTCTAGTTCCGTGTATGTATGTACAGGAGACCTCAGGATTTGGGGGTCTTGGAAGCTTCCTGAAATATATTGTCTCTCACTTAGAAAGTATACTCTTGGCCTCTTATTCCAAGGACCTCTATTAATCCTATTATTAAAATGCAATAACAGAGTACCCCTGTAGGATTCAATTTTAGCATGCCCTTTCAGAAAGATAAAACACATTCTTGTGTGTGTCAGAAAGCCCAGAGTCTGTTCTCTCATTCTTTCAGAACTCGTCCCCTTTCTCTGTGATGTCTGGCGTCCTCTTGTCCCTTTGTCCTTTCATTTATCACATCACTCCTTGACAGTGGCTCACCTTCACGGCCGGGGAAGAATCGCCCCAGGACAGGCCATTTTCTCATCAGCCTCTGTGGAGCAGAGAAATATTTTTTCTCACCAAGTGTCTTTATGCTCTGTTTTTCACTTGTGCTCTCCCAGTTTGGGAGGCACTTGCTGGGGTAGGTACAGACAGTGAACCAGAGAACCTTACTCTTCTTTCCACCCTTCCAAATGCATGGCCTTCCTCTGTGCCTTCATCCATTTTCTAACATTTGACTTTAGGAATCTTTATCCCAGGCTGGGAGTTACTTATAGGTTCAGATTATCACTCTCCCCTGGCCCCTGAGGAACAGAAGGGAAAGTGACATCATGAAGCCCTGATCACATGCAACCTGTCTTCATCACACGTAAGAGGCAGCCATTTTGATAGTTCTTTTGCTGCTTCCAATGTTGACGAACTCCATGAACACAGCCCATCTCTCTGTCCTCACCATCTGGGTTTTGTTCTGTAATTTGTTTCTTTGTGATGTCTAACCAGTCCTGATTCTGATGGATATATCTATGATCTCACAGATATGCTACAACGTTGTTTGTGGACTCCTCTTAGGTTACAACATTAGGTGTACCTAACTTCCTGTTTCTTTAATTCCTGGTTGACCCCTAGCTTGCAACTATTTTTCCCCAGGATTAAAGACCAACAGAAACATATGTTTGAGTCACTTGAGTAGGAGTTTGTTTCTTTTGCTAGTGTAACTTAAGATCTGTATATTTTAATATGAATTCTTTAACTATTTTAAATTTTGTCTTTATGATACAGTGCATTCTGATCAGGCTCAGTGTAGTTTCGTGTTTTACTTATTATCTTCAGAAAATACTTTAAGACAAAAGTAGAAGAGTTAATGGGTTAAGGATAAAACACAGGAAGACTTTCAAGGAAGGAGAGTGCTGCAGGCTGAAATTGTATCAGATGATATAAAGGGAAGGCAAGAAGAAACTGCAACCAAGATTCTGATAGCCTACAGCTTCTTCACACAAAACACCAAGTACTGTAAAATCATTAAATTCTCTTTAAAATAAGAGAATATGCATATTTATAAGGGCTGGCAGAGACACTGGATGGCACACTATATTCAAACTGTCTTATATGCTCACCAAATAGTAGAAGCCACCTATCCATAGGAGAAAAGGGGAAGCTTGGTAAAATATTCAGATGTCAATGTAAAGCAAAACTGGGAACAGTCCCTATTTCTCTGGCAGTTATAAGGACTCCGGTTTGGGAAGGGTATTGGAGCCTTAGGAAGGGACTGGGTTTATGGTAAGACCACAACCTGACTTTAAGGTTTTGTTGTTGTTACTGTTTTGTTTACCTGAGACAGGGTAGAAAAGAATAGAAAGGGTAGAGAGAAAAGAATGGTAGACACCAAGAGCCCTGAAAATTATATGCAGGTGTGAAGATCTGGTACAGGAAGTAGAAAAAGAAGCTCAGAAAGGAAGAGTCTTGGGTACACAAGGCAGTCAGTAATGGATGGTGGATCAGTGGTCGGGAAGCTCTTGGTAAAAAGGACCTAAAGTGCAGCACGTGAGGTGGGGGATGGTAATGGAGGAGGGCAGCAAAGCTAAATATTGACCATCTTCCGTTGTTTATACAATTTTAAGAATCTTCCAAATGACTTACACCCTTAATATGTAAGAACCCATTTCCTTATATTGTACAAATAGTAGTTTATTGTGTCTTGACAATCATTTATTAGATGAGTTTAACCCTCGGATAAACAGTAAATGTATTGTGTAGTTCTCAGTCAATACCCACAACTTGAGAGGGTAGATATGTTATTCCTTAATTCGTAACCAATAAGGCCAGATAAGAAAGCTGAAATAAAAATCACACTGCTTGTTTTTCAAGATTCAACTCAGCCAATAAAAGATCAAAGAATATAAGTTCCATCCCATGAGATCACACAGTTATTCTTAATATTCATCCAAATATCTTCCAATTATCAGCCTAGTTCCTCTTACCATGTGTAGATTGCCTTATCATGCACAGACTGTGTTGCGTGGAATGGAAAATAACAGCCAAGTATTGGAAATGAAAAAGAACTGCCCAGGAAATCTCAAGGCAAAGATCCTGTCCCCAGCTTCCTCTCCCCACCCCCCACCCCCCACCCCCCACTACAACCTACACTCACAGCAGGCAAATCCCTTGGTTCTCCTTGGACTCATTCCTGTCAGATGTCAAATGATAATACAACTATCACAGCTGTTACAATCATGGGGACATCTGAATTCAGAGCACAGAGAGCAGAGAGACCTGGAAACTTGAAGAAGTCTGAAGTTGGAAGCAGAATCAAAACATATGCTGATAAAGTATGAAGTACTTGATTTGGAGAGCAATTATGAGGATATCACAAATTAGATCACATGCAGGATAATAATACATGCCATAGTCTATAAGGCAGATCTTCCTTCCATAGTTTCATAACCAGTCATTCTTATTGGTCTTACTGAAGAATTTCAGCATAGACACTGCTGTTTCAAGCATATGTTTATGTATTGATGTTCACATGCTTCTTTCTTCACTGATTTCTTACGACTGAATTCATAGTAGACGAAATTGAGATTTGGGGGTTGGTTTTTATTCACTGTCACTACGATATATGCTTTACCATGGTAACTATGTTCCCTGTGCTCTATTATACTGATACTACAAATAGAAAGAGGCAATCTTTTTAAATTACTCAGATCTGATGAGGCATAGCATTCGGTAAAAGCCCACATGGTGACGTGGATCTAGAAGCATTTCTAGAGAGCACATTTTACTCCCAGTGGGTGGAAAAGAACAAAGAAAACACTTTCCAATGTGGTAGCACCCTCATGCTAGAGGATCTTAGATTATCTACAGCCTGGGAGAATGGCAGCTGGGAGAAATATGATGGCTAAATATGACAACTAGTGGAACATTTGTCCAGGGAGGCAAAAGAATCACTGGATTCTTTCCACCAAAGTTCCTCCCCAAATAAGATCCTTCTGTTTTATGTACCTTTGTTTTTCTCCGCTGGTAATAATATCCATAGAACCATTGCTGCCTCAGAAGACTGAGAAAGGATATGATCAATCTTATGTTCAAGGGCAGCATGTACTTTGGAATACCTAGCAAGTACTTGTTCTTGATTTTGTAGGGAATGGGGTATATGTATGTGTGTGGTGTGTGTGTGTGTGTGTGTGTGTGTGTGTGTGTGTGTGTGTGTGTGTGCGTTTCTCTTTCCCAGACAAGGACCTAAGTAAAACTATCAAGAAAACTGACATACATTTGATGTATAAAAGGTACATGTACCTCCTTTCCTTATATTCTTCCATTTCCTTAGGATCTAGAAGTAGGGACTAAGTTAAAAGTACAGAGGCAATGTTGTAGACAGAATGAAACCAAATAAAAATCTGACCAATTGTAGCATATGGATTTTCTCCATTTTGACAACAAAGGTTAATGTAGGTATTCAGTAAAATGATTATTATAGATTTTTATCTAAGTAATGACATGGCCCAGGTTGTGGAGAATATGCTGTAGCTCTTAAATCATCCTGGGTTTGGCCATCTGCCCAGAAGGCCTCCTCAGTTGTCATGTACCTGTTAACCTGAAAGAAACTCCTTCTGCCTGGAGGTTCTACAGGGAAGCTTTGTTTGTTTGGAGAGAATTATTCCCTCTATTGATATTATTATTAATTCTAATTTGCAAACAAGGAGACAAAGATTAAGGACCTAGAAGTTGGAGTTGATGGGTCAGGTAACTGAAAGTAGTTAAGAGGTAGTACCTTCCACAGAGCCAAGACAGATGATTAGAGTCGACTGGAGAAACATCAATAAGTGGCAAAGAAGAATTGATGGACATTTCTGTCTTGAGATCTTCTATTAATATATAGTGTGGGGGACAAAAGATGCCTTTGAGAACAGGGGACACTTGAGAGATCAGTGAAGGTTTAAAATAGCTAGTTGGAATCTAGAAAGAGACAACTGTGGAAGAACTGCTGAGGCTGGGCTCTGGTCTTAGTCCTGGTTTTAGCTCTTGTGTATGGCTGACTGCAGTGGTAGTCTGAGTTGAATCTGTACTACACCATCTGGAGTGGGATGTCGCACACTATGGACGATTCTATACAATGAAAAGGAGTATGTGATGAAAGCTCGCCTACAAGAAAGGCAATACATTGGAGTATTGCATAACGACCATGTGACAGAGATGGAGACATGAAGACATATTCAGGAGTTCCAATAGGCTCTTCCTTCAGTTAAGGTGTCACTATATTGTAAACAAAAATAGAGAGAGAGAGTACTAAGTTGTAGTCCAAAGAGATGATCAAAGACAAACATTTCAATGAAAGAATAACTCTGGTGTGTGTGTGGAGGGGGGTGTGCATGTGCATGCATGCACACAAAGGTGAAATATATATATATATATATATTCCATGCAGATGTGGGTTTAGTTACCCATATGCTGCCCATGTATGCATAGAGGCCAGCATCAATTTTAGGTATCTTCTTTTATCCCCTCTACTTTATTTTCTTTGAGTCAAGTTTTCTCATTTAAACTCTATCTTTCTGACTAACTAGAGTGGTTGGTTATCTAGGGAACCCTCAGGATAGCACATCCCTCCTAGTGCTGAGATTATGGGTGTCTTTACAATGCACATCTTTTTGTGTGGGCGGTGGAGAGCTGAGCCTGGATCCTCTTATTTGTACCAAAGCACTTGTCCCGCAGAGCCATCTCTGGAGCACTGAAGGAAGGAGTAATCCTGATGTAGTAATAGGTTAATCTTGTGCAGCGAGGTGGGACACTGAAAACAATGGGAGTAGGCACTGGTGGACTTCCAAAGTCTCAGGAAATGCTCATTTTGAGCTTTGGAGGAGTGCACAGCCAATGGTTAGCGGAGGCAGAACCACAGACAAATGTCTCAAGAGACACAAAGGTCTACAAGTAGATGGACGACTATGGAATTAAAGAAGTGGCAGATACTGTAGTATGAAATGAAAAGAATGTTACATGACTAAAAATAAGAACATCAAAACAGTAAAAACAATAAACAACAATAAAACAATGAAAAAAGAA
The DNA here is from genome assembly GCF_011064425.1 of Rattus rattus. Classification (NCBI taxonomy): domain Eukaryota; kingdom Metazoa; phylum Chordata; class Mammalia; order Rodentia; family Muridae; genus Rattus; species Rattus rattus. Next base: position 103,358,056 of record NC_046159.1, on the reverse strand, counting down.
ATGGATCCTCCCTCCCACCACAGAGCACTCTTGTCCAGGAAGGAGCAGTCTCCCTCTGGTACAGAAAAGGCAAGCCAGTGGACAGTAGAGCCATGGATGAAAACATGTATGACAGTTGATGAAGACAGCCAGAGAGTGATAGGGAGGACCGGAGGAGTACGGGGAAGAGGCGGTCCGTGCAATACTGAAGGATGCTGAGAAAAACAGCAGGACAGAATCACTGATCTAAAGTCATGATTTGAAGGATGCCTATGCTTAGTTGTGCAAAGGCACAGGACAGCATCCATAGAGAGGTGGTTATCTGTCTGTCGGCTTATCAAAAAGACTCCAATTAGAGAGGAGCCAGAAACCATTATGTCACAGTGTAGGTAAATCATATCATTTAATCATCTGAACAACACCAGAATGTGCACATAATTATCCTCATGTTTTAGCAGAAGACAGAGACTCAGAGAGGTGAAATAATTCATCCATGCCTGTTAATGAAATGCTCAGTGCAGAAACCAACCCCACATGTGTCCATACCTTCTCTTCTTAAATAATCTGAGAATAATTGATGCTGAGTTCTGGGTCACAACTGGTGGTTTAATTAATGATTAAACACACTCCTAAGTTCTCTGGTTTCTTATCCCAAAAGAAGATTATCAACGTTAAGCTGAGTGCGAAAGTAAATGCCTGTAAATTCCTACTCTGGAGGAAAAGGCAGAAAGAAGAGTCAAGGGCAGTATTGACTACAGCCTAGTCTGGGCTAGTTGAGACATCTCAAAAACAAACAAACCCAAACCCACTAAAATAAGTTAAAAAATGAACAGTTTTGACATTTGGCCTTTTCACTTTTTGATGATCAAATGGAGCCAGAGAGATTGCTTAATGATTAAAGTGCTTCTCTGCATTAAGATCTCCAGAATCCACACAAAAATAGAGTAGCATGTCTATAATCCCAGTGTTTTCAACGGTTACATCAGGACCAGAGGCAGGAGTTCCTTACAGCTTGCAGACCAGCTCTCCCGGTGTGCACAGTGGTGATCATTAAGAGACATCTCAAACAAGTGGAAGGTAGAGACAAAGATCCACGTCTAACCTCTGATCTCCACACTCTCTTGCCTGTACTTACACACCTATTCTCAGTTAACACACACCCAGGGAAAGATCAAGTGACACATTTGAAAAAACCAAATCCACATCAACACTGAAAACTACAGAGCCCCGTAGAAAGAACAATGTCAACTAGCCAGACCACCAGGGACTAAATGACCATCCAAAGAGTGCACATGGACAGACCCATGGCTCCATCTACATATGTAGCAGAGGATGGCCTTCTCTGGCATCAATGAGAGGGAAGGCCCTTGGTCCTGTGGAGGCCTGATGCCCCGGTACAGGGAGATGCTAGAGTAGTGAGGCAGGAGTGAGTGAGAAGGCGGAGGAGCACCCTCATAGACACAAAGGGAAGAGGGCATGGGATGGGGGTTTGCAGTGAGGAAACTGGAAAAGGAGATATCATTTGAAATGGAAGCAAATAAAATGATTAATAAAAAAATACAAAGCATTTATACCTCCTCTGTTATGTTATTGTTATACCCTTAAATATCTATCATTTTTCTAAAAGAAATGGAGCAAAACAGGCTGAGTATACCAATTGCAAGAGAATCCTGTCCATTGTGATGAGACAGGGGATGGAAATATTTGTAGAGTAAGAAACAGCACAGAGGATGCAGTGAGGGGAGGTGGATGGTGGATGCAGATTTGATCTGGAGCCTTGCGTAAGATACACGATGCACAGTAAGAGAATGACACTTGGAGTGAAGAAAAATAAAATGTGACCTGCTGGAGTGGCTGGCAGCCTATTCAACTGTGGGAGGTTTTATTACTGAAAAGCACTCTGCATTCGTTTGTACGGTGTTTATAATGCTCAGGCTTGGTTTGCTCAGCCTCTGAGGCTCTGCCATGCATCTTTCTGCCTTGTTCTTTGGTTTTTAGCCTTTGCGGTGTCCCTTGTATTAAAGGGGCAACAACTAAAGTCATGGGTGTTGAATGACTGAACCAGAGCGTACAATACATTCTGTGAGAAAAACCCTGGGGCAGGGAGGCTGACTGCAAGGCAAGAACAGAAATAGATTAGTGTCTTATGGGGATTTGAAATGAGACAAGTTCAAAGGCATCAAGAATACATCCAGTCATCTCTCCACAGTATTTGACATAGGACAAAAGGGTTTTTTGTTTCCAACATGACAATATAAAATAAACTTACAACTGTGCCATAGCCTATCATTATTAAATGCAACATGTTGTGCTAAAGACAATAGTTTAATTTCTCTTCTACCTTCTTTATGTTTTCTTATTCCTAATTCTGCTCTTACTTGTATATTGTACTCTGATGACTGACGGATTTAAGTGAGGATCAATTAAGCCAGCCCTTTATTTTACAGTAGGCCTGGGGTGGCTGGGGCACTGTTCAGTTTGCTTTCTTCTTAAGTTGTTAAACTCTGGTCTTCTGATGTCCAAGTTGCTAGTCTCTATTCATTATGGCCAGAATTGAGTTGTAGAGAACTGCCTCTCAGAAATCATTTAAGAAACTTCAGAGCAGTCACTTTGCTTGATTAATTTGTTTCAGTGACTAGGCTGACACCAAGCATCCCTGTGTTGCATACGCTTGTCTCCATCCACCTCACCATCTCCATGGGACCATAAACTGGACCTCTTGGAGACCTCCTCAGTAGAGTTGACTGGTTGTTCTTTACAAAAACTTACAAAAATGTACTCAAAAGCGTGTGGATAACTTTTCTAGAAATTTTTCCTGTGATTTCTTCCCAAGGTCATGAATCTCTTAGTTGTACAGAAAGTTCCCCTTGTTTTTTCTGTCACTGGGACCAATATTTAATAAAAACTTTCCTCGTTTAATTATGATGTGTACACAATCGTAGGCAGTGACTGAAACAGACATCTAAAAGTTTAAACCCTGTACTGGAGCTTGTCACCTTGTACCTTATTTTCAAGAGTGAATCAAGCCATTTATGTCAAAAAAAAAAGGCAACTCAGAGAAAGCGTGGTGGTGGGTAGTGTGGGACATGCTGTAGTGCATGCTGGCTCACTTCTTTTTCAGGTAGTTCTTCTCGAGGTAGGTGCATCAAAAAGGCAGACTCTGTAGAGGTGGCTTAAGGGTGGCTTAAAGCAGCATATATGCCTTTTCCTTGTTTAACAATTCTTTGGCTCTCCCCTTCTGATGGTGAGAGGGGAGCTTGTATTAGAATTGAGCTAGTTAACTGTATAACAAACAATGAATCTTAGTGGAGAATTAAATGACCTTTTTCCTCAAATAGAGCTTCCAGAGTTCAGTTGCTTTTGTCAGTCAGATTAGCATCCTCTCTTTGAGGCAGCACAGAGCATGAGCTGGAACTTTAATAAGCTACCAGAAGGATATGATTCAAAAGTGGAAGATTTGTTTCTTTTCATTATTAGATGAAGAGAGATGTCATTATTAAAACCTTGGTGACCTATCATTATCTAGGCATAGAAAACAGGGACATATGTTTAACATTATGTGATGTCACTTTCATAATCGTCTATTAGCATGTGTCACATTTAGGGTCAAATGATGTAATTCATTCCACAGTTCCTTCACTTTCCTCTTCCGTGATACCCATCTTTGTGCGTGGTTCCACAGAGTTTACCTTGTCTGAACCTAGTAATTCAGTTTCTTGTTTTGGTCTTTGCCTGTTTTCCTCTTTATATTTGGTAGTTTTTATATACAAATGTCCCTCTGTGTTTTGTTTCCACGAAACACATGGAATTACAAACAATATAGGAATACCAAACCACACAGGAAAGGCAAACATCACAGAAAAGAAAGATGTTTTGGGGTCTACTTCACTCTCACTCTTTGGCTCTGCCTGGTATCCATATGCCTATCAGGGTAGACTACACGCTGAGTGTCCCTTCCTTGCAGCAGATCATTTGAAATCAACCGAGAAAAGGTACCACATGATGGCCAGAGGAAAAGGGCCCACTTGGGGAGCCCTCACTGTTCCTTCAGTTAAGTCTCATTGTATTGTGATATTGAGATGTGGAGGGCTCCAGGTCCCCTCTCCAACTCCTTCATAGAGCTAAGTACCTGCTTCTAGGAGGGCTATCGTCCCTTTCCCCTTTAGTCAAAGGCAATAATGCTGTACTGATCGAGCCCTGCAGCTTCCTTTCTGGATTGTCACATAGTATTCTTAGACAGCTATGTGCTAGGTAGTATGACAAATTAGTTCGGCATCAAGAATGGATGAAAATACTATTTAGAGGGGTTGGGGATTTAGCTCAGGGGTAGAGCGCTTGCCTAGCAAGCGCAAGGCCCTGGGTTCGTTCCTCAGCTCCAGAAAAAAAAAAAAACCAGAAAATACAATTTAGGATTTGAATATGCAGAAGGCAGAGTGGATGAGGACTGAGAAACCTGGGGAGTGCTGAAAGGATGACATCAGGGTCTCGGTCCTATTGCTCTTACTGAGCCCTTTTCACTCCTTCTTTACCCGTATGTATTTCCTTCATTCAAGAATATACAATAGTTAATTGATAGCCTTGGAAGAAGAGATCATTTGTATTGGCTAAAACTATGAATGGATCCTTTGTAACATTCTGGTATGTAACAATAACTGGTGGTATATTTGAATCTTTATAGTGCCAAGTTTTATAAATTCTGTAAATGTACTATGTACTTATTCTATAGAAAGGGGGCTGGAGCTAGACTCTCATTTCACTAATAGCTTTCTCACCGGCTGCTTCCCTTGTTTTCCTCCTCTTTTCTGGCACATTAACTTAAATAGAGCAGGTCTTGATCTTGGGGATAATTTTCATTTAGTTGGATGTTAATTATTTTCACAGGTAGAGAGACCCCAGGATACGCAATTTTCACAGTTTCTCCTCTCGCTCTGCTGGCCTCCGTTTCCATCTGGTTCTGAAAGACTATTATTAAACCTCCATGTTTTTCTTTAACACCCAACGACTCCTTTTGAGAAAAAACCCTGAGCTTTCCTGTTAACTTCTCAGAATGTGATTCTAAAAAGATGTCCTGATAGCTTCCTTCATGAGCCACAGTATTTCGTGCTTCTGTCACCTCCATACATTAATACATTCAAGCTAGATGAAATTTGCTGAAGTAAGTGGAAATAATGTAATGAAAACAGTATTTTCACTTGACATTTTTTTGCTGCTTTGGGACACTCTTAGCCTGAGCCTCCTACTCTTCACCTGGATATTTATGGTTCTCCTCGTGAGGGATAAAACCCCAATAGATGTCTAAGCTACAAGAAGCCATATTGGATGTCCCATCTGAATCTTACTCATTCAAAACCTGCCCACGAATTGGGTGTGACACAATCCACAGATGCAATAAAACACAGATTCTAGTCCGTTTTCTGTTGTTATAACAGAATACCACTGCATGTGACATTTGTAGTCAGTAGACATGAACTTCGATGGATTGGAGTCTGGGAGGCCTACCATCAAGATGCTGTTGTTTGATGCGAGCTTTCTTATTTTATCATCACCTACTGGGAGGTGAATAGGGGGAGAGAACGTTCACTTTATCTTACAACCGCAACACCAAGAGAAGAATTTACAAACACTGTGGAACAGGTACGGAGGGTGAAGCATGCAAGGGTGGAATGAATTTCAAGTCTGTGGAATGGTATAGAATATACTGTGGTTTTTATGTGAAAAGAAAGAGAAAGAATCTGTATGTTCCTGATTTAATTCTTTGGTTTTCTTTGCTTTCTGTTTTATATCCCCTTTCTCTCCTCTCTGAGCTGTTCTCAAGATGAACTTTAATATAAATGTACTGTTTAAGGGGAAATGCCAACTCTTAGTCATCTAGGAAAAAAAAATACCTCACTCTGACCTAAGATTAAAACACATAGATAGCAACAGGAAGCCCAGATTGGAAATAGATCTGGTTTCTGAGTCCTCCATTACCAATAGACAAAATAGATGTCCGTGGGCTTATCGGGAGCAAAGAGATATAAGAAGTCTCCCCCACCTTGTTCACTTTCCTACTCCCCCTCTTCCCAGAGGGTTTGAAGATTACTAGTGTCCTCATTTTCCTAGTATCAGAACACCCTAATATTTTCTTTTATTGTTAAATAAATGGGAACTGTAAAGACACTCAGCCCAGCCCAAATCCCTTAGCCTACAGCTCCATTGTTATTTCCTAAGAGGATTTCTTTAAAATGTGAGCTGAAGTTGGAGATCAATATAACCAGAAGACAGAATGTGGAACCCTATGAAGGTTATTTTCCTTTTTACTGTTATCATCTTACTCAAGTTTGCCAGAAGTTGTAGATGAGCAGATGAATGATGATCTCCCTTCCCACTGACTCCTCAACAGTCTTTGGAGAAGCAACACTACTTGGAAGCTGCATCTAAGAAATATGGGGATGACTCGGGTGCCCATTATTCAAGAAATCTGGGGGACTTTCCCACTTCTGAATCTTTGCAGCACCCAAGGAGGAGGAGGACACTTTGGTCTCCATTGATAACAATTCTGCCTGTTCCTCTAGACAGAGAACAAGTAGTCCATGTCCCTTTGCTTCTGGTAGGCAGTCCAGTAGGCAGAGACTCACCCAAGGAAGGACAATGTGGATGACAATGACATGTGTATGTCCTACCAGCATTTCTTTAGACACCATGAACTTCTGTTAACATGAAAAGCAATTGCAATATTTTGTTACTACTGTGTTTTCCAAAAATACACTCTGGTAACCAGGAGATCCAGGAGCCCACTACTGGTGAAAGGTTCAGTAGGCAGCATTGAGCAGGTTTTTGATTTAATGATTCAATGCCCCAGTGAATGAACTGAAAGCATTCATCAAAATTATAATTAAGTAAACCAAAGAAATAAGTACATCTGTTTGCTGAGCAGTGGCATCTTCAAAATTAAGAAAAGATTGGATTAACCTTTTTATTGTTGGCTATTCTTCAGATACATCTGAAAAATAATGAGCAATGAGGAGAGGCATAGGTACGTGACAAAGTCACAAGACAAATGCCAGGACCACATCATTTTGCATCACAGTAAGACATAGAAAGCCTGTTCATCTTTTGGTCACTTAACAGCTTTATCTATTTTTGCTTTCTCTTATTGAACAAAATAGATATTCTAAATAATTCAGCAAAATAAAAATTATAATGTTTCATCTTCCTTTTTTTAATGAATAACATTTTTTCCTGTCTGGAACCACATCATATTGAATCTATATCACTAATTAGTTTAACAGCTTATCAATTCAAAAATTTTCTATTCAACTCGCTAAGCAAATAAATCTGATATTTGGCATGCTCTAAACCTATTCAATATAAGATGTGAATCTTAGCATTAGTCATCTAATTTGAATAAATAACAATTGCTCACCATGGCTGTTTTGATTGAAAACACACATTTTGAAATAGCTCACACTGGTGTCATTCACGTTTTCTCCTATTTTTGAGAAAGAATATAACAAACTTTCATGAGTCGCATATTTATGGGCTGCCAGGAATGAGCCAGCTGGAAGGTAAATTAAGAGGACCCCATCTTGAGGCAGGTAGAAAAGAAATTCAGTGATCGGGTAGCAATGGTATCAACCATAACACTCCATCTCCCTCAGCAGCAGGGAGGCAAGAGTCCTTGTATTCTTGTCCTCATGGCTTTGTAAATGCACAGAGGAGCAGGAGGAATAAAAGCTGATCTTTCCTTTGTCTCCATCATTGGAAGGAAAAGAATCAGAATCTACTGAGACTGAGAAATGGTAAGGAAGTCGTGAGGATAGGAAGAGACTACACACAGTGTTCCATGCTCCTGTAGGGTAGTCAGGAAGTAAACAGTATGTAGCGCTCATCACCCTGCTACCTCTTCAGTGGACACTGGTGGTGTTGCCCCAGAACTTGAGTTTTAGCTGTGTGCTCCTAAACATAGTATCTCAGAGATGAGTCAGTGGATCCTTTGCCTTCCATAAACAACTGGAAGGTATCTTAAAGGTGAACTTTGCACTGTGCCCTGAAGACCTTGACCATGTTCTTGGACAGACTCCAGTCTATGAATATTGGTAGCCCAGGTATCTATGATTGTCTTCCCTTCACTTCCCTGACCTTAGCACCTGCTGTCTTCTCTTGGCCACATATCAGGAACTCCCTCCAGAGCTTCTTTCGCTTCTTGATATCCATCCACTTCTACTTTCTTCCCTTTTTCTTCCTGCCCTCTTTTACTCACTTTTTTCCCCCACTAAAACAAACTCCTTGCTTTCCACTGTCAAAAACAGAGAAAGACTTTGCCAATTCCCCCACAAAAATGTAATACAAGTTATAGACTTGTCCTGCTTTATAGCATATACTACTGCTGGGTTGATCTCAACATAAAATAAGTCTCAATGCAGACCTTTTAAAGAGGCTGTGCTCCTCTGCCCAGGAGAAGCCAAGTGATTCAGGTGGAAGACTAGCGAGAAGTGTATTATTGAGATTGGAGTTCTTCAGTTATAAGCAACTGACCCCAGAATGGTCAAGTCGGCAGGTCCATGCCATTCTCCAATGGGTTGGAAACAGGTTGGTGAGAAAGGAAAGCATCTCAGAATATTATGAAAGTTGTATTTACAGATTCCAATGTCTGCATCTTTCCATTCCACAGATTTCAGAAGTGGAGAATAAAGAAAAAAAAAAGTCAAGGGTGGGGCCAATTGCTCTCAGCTGTACATGGTAGAGACATTACCTACATCGCTTGTGAGGCAGCAGCTGAGAGAGAAACAGGCCAGGAAGCATAGGGTAGAGGAGGACTTATCCTGCTCTGTCATTTGACACCCAGTTCTACTAAATATGCTTACTATTCTTCTTTTCATATTCAAATGTTAAGCTGAACCTTTGGTTTCACTGAATAAAGACATGTGATTTGCTTCTGAAAGAGCAAGAATTTCACTGACTTTGCTTAAGGGTGGAGGGAGAAAAGATCAATATCAATTCCAAAGATGTGCTTCACCTGAAAGAGAGTCATGTGACCTTGGAACTGAATGGCAGCCTCTCTGGTGTAAAGGTTTAATGAACACACTTGTGCAAAGTGCTCCCTATGCTACCAAAAAGACTCAGTGACTGCAATGTACCCAGAGAAAGGACTAAGCCCTTGAAAGTCAACAAATATTTTAAGGACTTAAAATAGCATTATTCTCCTCTTTCACAGAATGTAAGCACTACGAGATGCATGGGAGACAGAAGTTGTGGTTAGGGTTTGATGCAGTTATGAATAATTGTCTCTACTGTGGTTTACAAAGAGAGAAATTCATTAAGTTTGGTAAAGAACGGGGTTGGAGAAGTTGTATGGAAGAATGAGAATGGGCAGAATGGAGAGCAGGGCTGGAGAAGGATCTCCTTTGTACTAAAACTTTGTCTCAGAGTTTAAGAGGAAAAACAAACAAACAACAAAAACCAGCAACAGACACTAAGAGGGGATGAAGCATAGCATAGAAAATAATAAAAGGAAAACTACAGGCCATGGGGTCGCCATGTTTATCTGTTTCCTTGTTGTTTATGAAATCTGTGGAATGGAAAGATTACATTGATTATTACATTTGTTTTACCTCATAAATACAAAGCATGGTGCAGAGCAGTGAAGATACAGAGGTTAAAAAAAACACCATTCCTGCCAATGAGATACTCTCAGCTCAGGGGACTAGAATGGAGTGGAGCATTGGTGACATTACAGTGGAGGGTGGGTGGACGGACAGAGCAAGGTCAATATTTCTAAAAGCCTGGGGATAAGCGTTTAATTTTTCATATTTGATGATTTCATACATGCATGTAATATGTTTTGATCAAATCCAGCCCTAGTCCCTTTCTTCTATCTCCTCCCATACCCATACCATTTTTCCTTTCCAACTTCAAGTTCCTTCTTGAAACAACTGAGTGACTTTATATTCCTTAAACTGACTAAGTCCACTTAAAGTTGTCCGTCTGTGTATAGAATCATCACTGGAATATACTAGATGTCACAGCCCTGAAGGAAACTGACGATAGCTCTTCAGAAAGCACATGTAAAAGCCACAGGAACCAAAAGCACATATGGAGTTGGTGGAGGCTGCTCATGAAAGGAGAAGATATTTTAATTATGAGAGCTGAGGATACAGAGTTTCAGCTATTTTTTTTTAAGGCTTGTCAAAGCAAGAACCCTCTGAAAGCAGTGGGGAACATTCATGGCAAGGGTGAACTCAGGAGTACAGAGTCGTTTTGGTCACTTATGGCTCCTCTCTTGCTACTTAGACATATGTTTTCATTAAGCAGAGACCTTGGCCCCATTTTAGATGAGCTATTGGGAAACTCGGGCATAGTCCAGGGCAATGTTTGGGTGGTACCTCCCAAACACATAAGCCATAAAGTTCTCCAATAGATACAGATGTCTTCCCAGAAATGAGGTACCCCAGGATATATATGCAGTCTTCCACTATTTCCTGCCAACGCCTAAGCCTAAGTGTCCAGATCCTCTAAATATTGTGACAGAGTCAAGCTTTTTCTCTTGGAGGCATTCATGACCTCTCATTTCCCTTCTCACTGAAATATCTGGTTGGATCTATATGACATTCCATCACTGGTGAATTAGGTTTTATTTGCAGAACAATCTTGTTCTGAAATTTTGCCTTTTTCCTGCTAGGATGGAAACACACACACACACACACACACACACACACACACACACACACACACACTCATGAGGGATCTGCTGAAGAATTCTTCCTCAGGTGCACCAGCAGAGGAAAAGAGAATTATAAATGTATAATGTTTTTATTAGAATATAATTCACAAGAATCTTATTATTGGTTAACTGCATTCCCCCCCAAAATGAGCATATGTGTATATACTGATGAATTTTTAATAGAATATTCAAAACTAACACCCATACAAAGTGCCTCTACAAATTGTGGTCATTTAGTGGAACACATCTCCTTCAGCTTGTTCGTAGGTTTGCAGGCTTGGTAGACAATGAGGAATGACTCAAACTCTAACATTTTGTGACCATGGGATGCCTGGGTCTGGAACCTTTGTATTATGATCCTTTGTCAGCCATGAAGTTTAAGTGCCCAAAAGCAACATTCTTCAACTGCCTACAAGATACCGGAACACAGGAGGCTAGTCACACAGTTAAAACACCTCTTCATACTGCGGACAGTCTCCTAAAGGATAAAGCAGATTCCTGCTTCCATTCCAGACAGAAAAGGAGAAGCTGCAAAGTCCCTTGGAGGGCCAGCCCTCCTTTTGTAGGCTGCTGCTGAGTTATCTCTCCACCGAAAGCCTTGTCACAGGGAGAGGTGGGCGGGCCTTCTTTCTGTGCTTCCTGCCCATGATCTCTGGATTTCCTTGCCTCTCCTTTCTGACCAGAGGAGCAACTAACACTGCATAAAATAGTAGGTAACAGTGTGTTCCAGTAACTAACACTGCCGACTTTGTCACTTGGCTTTTTTAATCTTCTTAGTCAGCTCAGCCTAAATCTTAGCAAGTAGCTTTCTAGGTAGAATAGAGCCATGTGAATATTGAGGAACTTGAGAGGGGCTCAGGATCTGCTCAATACTAGGAAAGGTATTCTTGGTTTAGATAAAAACCATGTAATATACATGACAGAAAATCTAAGGCAAGACTTATATTAAACTATAGAAACTTATATTAAACTATGGATTAGCACAGAAAGTCATTGTGAGGAACCATTATATGAAATAATCTGCTGATAAGTAGATAAGTAGAATGGGTATTTAATGTGATGTATATAAACTACCCAATCAAAGTATTTTTAGTCACCTATCCAAGGTAATGTGAAAGCAATATATAGTAATGATGATAGAATTATGACGACTACATGGTAATCAGATGCCTTCCATTAAAAATGTTTGGGAAATACAAATTATGTGAAGTCTGATGATCTGCATTTTCTTGTCTCTGACATTCAAAAGTTGAGAAGATGGTGAATGGACTTTCAACTGTGGATTCATCTCTTCTTCATAATAAGGAAATTGATAAATTAAAGCAAAGGAAATTTTTTTAGAGAGAATAGACAGCCTATTTCATTGTTCATAAAACAAAAGTGGTGTTTGGAGATTTCTGGTTTATAAAGAAGCCATTTAGAAAATGGAGAAATCTAAAACTAAAATGAGGACAGCGTCAGTCCAAACCATCCTGGTGAAGGAGAACGACAAGTCTCAAGTAACACAAACATCACTGTAAGAGGAGACTTCATCCAAATCAGCACCAGAGTCAGAGCTAGTGTCAGTGACAGACAGACACCATAAAAATGAAGAGTTATGGACTAAACAGATGCATAGGAAAATATGGGTGGGTGAGGTGATGTGAGTTCAGTCCCTGGCACCCAAGGAGAAAACCAACTTCCCCTCGTCCTCTCACCCTCCCAACTGGACTGTGGCATATATATATCCCTCCATATGCATGAAATACAGTTTTACAGAGTGGTGTTAAATTACCTGTCAAAGAGAGATACAAATGATAAATAATGAAAGACACGTAAGTAAAAGATTATGATGTCAAGAATGTTTGGAAGGGAGTATATGTTTGTGAGCTAAAGTGTGCTATAATATAAGGTGTTGGAGACAAAGGTTTGGTGGTGCAAGTCTTTAATCTACACTCAGAAGGCAGCTGCAGGTGGATATCTGAGTTTCAAGCCAACCTGGTCCACATAGGGATTTCCAGGCCAGTCACAGCTACATAATGAAAAGCTCTCTGCCTATTTACTTTCAAAAAGAAAATAGGGAATGAGGTAGGGTGACAAGGAATTTGAAGGACTGAATTCCCTCTATGAAATTCTATGTATACAAATATCAAAGAATCAATTTTTTTATAATGTTACTGATATCGGTATAAACCTTTAATATAATGAATGGGCTACCACAGACAAAATCTTCATGTATGAAGAGAAACGGTCTTCATGTGTGGTGAAGTGCCCTGCTTAGAAACCTGTTGCCTGTCTTGTCTCAAAGATAGAATCTGGGAAGCAAACTGTGGACATGAAAGTAAAGATTATGGAAAGGCAAAGGGACCTACGAGATGGGTAAGAAAGAAGGGGAAGTACTATCACTGTGTACTACAGACAGTATGGGAATGTCATAATGGAGCCACCATCTTGTTCCAATAATGCATGATTGTTTGGAAGAATAAGAAGGGAAACAAAGTGTCAAACAACAACCTTCATCCTTTTTACTGAAAGACAAGGAAAAGTGGGAAACCTCCCTTCTGCCTCTGCTGTGAAAGGAAATGGAACTTGAATGATATTGGTTGCCTTCATGAAATATTTTTTACATTATGGCAAGTATACCATCAACTGGAAAGGGTAGAATAATAGTTGATGCCCTCCAAAAGGAGACATTAGCACAGAAGAGCCTTAGTAGTTCAAGATACTATCTTTCAAATGTTTGTCTTTGAAAAAATGACATTTTGTTAAAAATGATCTGATTTCAGAAAGTTATACTGCATTTGGCATCAGCCTTGTTAGTGTTGCTGATTTCATATGTCCTTAATTACACTTTACTTTCAGTGAGATCACTGTGAAGATGGACTTCTGTTAGCAGCCATGCTTGTATCTAATGAAATGAAAGGGTGTAAGACCATACTGCCTACCACGTTTAATTTTACTGCATCATAAATTGTTCCTACAGCTTACATTATTAAAATTTTCTTTCTCCGTTTTTTAAATTATTTTAAGTAAGATAAACACTACATAAAATAAAAATGAGAACACAGCTGCACAATGTTTCACCTCTCCTAGTCCTCAGCCTCTTGAAAGTAGCATGAAAAAAAATCCATGAAGAATAACATAGATAATTAATTTATAATTATTTGTGTGTGTGTGTGTGTGTGTGTGTGTATACTTACCAAGATATAAAAAATATCTGTCCTTTTCAGAGAGATTATTTTGTTTATTTGGTCTGTTTACTTTTCAGGATTTCACTGTGTAGCCCAGGCTGAACATGAACTCACGATCTAGTCCATGGTAATCTCAAACCCATAATGACTCTTTTGCCTTACCATCCCCAGTACTGAAATTATTTACTTGCCATTATTTTCAGCTGGGAGAAACAATTTTAACTACATTTTGAGTTGAACTTAGCTCTAGATACCCAAATGATTTATTGATGTGCCTACAGCAACAGTGTGAAATTTTCTTGAGAAGTTTTTTTCTTGTTGTTGGTTTTTTTTTTTTCAGTAAGAAATTTTGTAAAAGAAAAATGTCGCTTCAATATTTTATAAGATGAAAAAAATATTTTTAACTGGCATGCTGGCGATCTGGACTGCAGGGTCAAGTTCCTTGTTTAGCTCTCGGCTATAGTCAGCAACATGCTGAGAATTCGATGTACAATGGCTAGGAATGGTGAGGAATTCCTAAGAATAAATCATTTCAAATCCTACTCTCTGCACTGGCATAATGTAAAGAGCGTGTGTGTGTGTGTGTGTGTGTGTGTGTGTGTGTGTGTGTGTGTGTGTGTGTGTGTGTGTGTGTGTGTTTTCCTGTACTGTGGAGCCTAGTGAGCCTGGATTTGTGTTCCAGGACCTCTATCTGAGCAGACTATGAAGAGCAGGAAAGGTTCAAGTGAGGTTCAGTTGTGATCCAACACACAGGACATACATTAATGAGCTTCGGAGATTCTTTGTCCAGATGCAAGACCTTATCTGATAACAACGTGGGGACTTGACAAAGTCAACAGAGTCAAAAGCATGAGTGAGATCCTAGTAAAGTCCAAATAAAAAACAAACAAGCAAACAAACAAAAAATCCTTAACTTAAAGAAGCAGCAAAGTTTAATTTCAAAGCAATGCAAAATATTGATTTCTGAGTAAATAAAAATGAACCTGGATTAACTAGTCACATAGGGAAAAGTTAGTTATTTATAAAGACACTGCAGATGTAGCCTTTAGGACTTGCATGAGGCCTTCGAACTTGAAGACTGGAACTGGGTTTACACGTGGAGACGATGATCCATGGTTTCTGTTAACCTTTCTTCCTTGGCTGGGTCTTTGGTCTGTCCTGTCTGCTGGACTTCACATTCATAGATTATTTGTTTCTCTGCCCCTTTATCTCCCGCTCCCACTGAGCACTACTCCTCCTGAGGGACCATGATTATGTTGATTGATGATTTCCTGCAGTGCTCCCTCTTTCCCAGCATGAGCTCATGCACAAGGCGAGCCAGAGAGGTGGCTGAGCAGCCAAGAGTAGCTGCTGCTCTTCCCCAGGACCTGGGTTTGACTCTCAGCTTCTAACTCCAGCTCTAGGGCATCTGACACCCTCTTCTGATCTTGTGGGCACTGTGCTCACACGCACGCACTTGCGCACGTATGCACACACACACACACACACACACACACACACACACACCAAAGAAATTTGACAAAGAAGAGACCTGATCATTACGTTTATTGTCTTATCACTAATGACCTTCAGTTTAACTTTATCTGTGTAGATGCGATTTTATGTTGGGCGTGTATTGGCGTGCCTGCGATGTTGTTGGAGGCCACAGGCCACTGTCAGGAGTTTTTCTTCAGGCACTGCCTACCATTATCCTTTGTCCACCACTATCTGTTTTGTTTTGTTGTGAGACAGCATGACAGTGTCTCTCACTGTCTCTTCAGGCCCTGCTGCTCTCTTTGTCATTACACTTTACTCTTTCCTGCTTGGAGTTATTCAGAACCTTGCTACAGTGTGGTCTGGCCCCACCACGTTGCCTCCAGCACTGCTTTCTCTTAGTGGTGTAGAGGCCTGACTCATCCAGTTATGGCCTTCAGACTCTCGGTGCCTACTTCACAAAGCATCCCATTTTGAATTATCCACATGATCCTAAAATCTCACCACCAAATTCACCACTAGGTTTGAGGCCCTGCTCTGCCCATGTCTTGCCCCTGCTCTTGCTCTTCTTGATGATTTCTTCTGTCTGTCTCTTGATTCTGATAAATGTGCCGTTATCATCATATGATCCTAAGCCCTTCTCTGGGGGTTGGGGGCTTGCCACACTCATGTGTTCTCCAAGTACGTTAACCTGCAATAGTACTACACATCTTATCTTCACCAAATCACTCTTTCAAAACCAGTTCCCCGCAGCTGTGGGTTAATACTCAGAATCTAAAAGATTAGACAATTTAGAAAGAAACCAAAAGGGGATTTCTCTCATGGTTCTAGAGATCAGAAAGCCTGTATTCTAACAAGTATGGTTATTCCTGGTTTGCAGAAGGCTGAGTTCTTTCTGTATAAGAGAGAGTGAGAGTAAGCCTTGCCTGTCTTTCTGCAGAAAGTAGCCCACTTTACTCATTAGTCATTCATCCAAGACTAATTACCTTGTAAAACTACCATGTCAAATACCATCTCCTAGGCTTGTGGTTTCAGCATATAAGTCTGAAGGAGACCCAAAACTTGTCTTTAACAAACTTCCAAGCCTTGTTTTTAGCCCATTTCTTTGTGTTCCCTTACATAGGCCCTTCTTGTCAGTAAATCCCTGTGTGTCCCCCTTTCTTCTGATGCTTCTCTTCTTACTTACTAGCCATGTCTCTTTTGAATTTGTTAAATCTTAAGCAAAATGTGAAAACCCTTATTCTCCCCAGCACCTGCCCATCATAAGAGCCGCAGAAAAGTCTTTCTGTTCCCCTTTATCTTGGTAACTTTAGCATTAGAATCTGTCTCCGTTTGTCTCACTAGTCATCCAAGATCTACTCCTTGTACCTAAACCCAACATTTCCCTTCATGGTTTAGTCAGAGCTAGAGTAAATACAATGCCCTTTCAACTTCCTCTAATTTTAAAACATCCAGGGAAAAATAATAGGAAGATTAGACAACAAGTAATTCTCCTTCATCGTCTTAGACTGGTGTCTGACAATAAATAGCAAGCACTAAATACTTGGGCTGGGTGAAGAAAGGGCTAATTTTCAAGCCAAGTACTGAAACCTGCCAGCACAGAAACTGCAATCAATACAGGAAGGGCTCTGACTACCTTAATCAAATCCTTTGTTTCTAGAGGATGAAGTAGAAACCCATGGACACTAACAGGCTTACCCTCTAATAACAGAATGGCTGAGCCGGACTAGAGCTCGGACCGACTCTACCCCATACATTCTAAATCCTCTAGCTACAGCTTGTAATTAGAACCACTGGTTCAGGGAACTGAAATGGGTCACTTAATGGCAGGTGGGATAGTTTTAGTGAAAATATGATGAAGCATGTAGCAAGACCTTAGAATAAAAATATCCTCACGAGGACAATTTACTGTAAAAGGAGAGGGGGGTAAGGAGGAAGGATGACATGGAAGAAAAGAGGAGGGAGGGAGGGAAGGAGGCAGGGGAGAAGGGAGGAAGACAGAAATTCCAAACCTTCTTGTGTTATTTTAATAAAGATCGGCAATCAGAGTAGAAGACACACCAAGAACACCTTATATTCCTGACAGGCCACAGGATCTGTTTCTTTTTTCTCCTATTTTTCTCCCCACATCCACTCCTGCATCTGTATTCTTGTTGTCAATCTCTGAAGGGCTACAGGGAGTCAGCCAGGGTAAAAATCTCTGAACTCTCTGACAGAGGCTGAACCAAAATAACTCTCTGAAAACTGCAGCTTTGTTTACACGGTTGCAGAAAGGGCAGACTGCTTTGACAGACTTGTTACCCACTGATCTGATATTTGGACCATATGTATGCTGAGTCTTGGAGGAATGGCCAAAGCAGGCATTTGGGGGGTAACAGCCTGGCTCTGTTCTCCCTGGCCTTTCTGCTGAAGTTCAATAAAGGCCATCTTTTAGAAGCACATAATTCTACTTACAGATAAAAAGCCAGCCAAGGAATTCATTTTCTTTATGTGAGAGAGATGGTTTGTTTCCTTAAAATCTCTTCTACATCCACCTTGAGGGAACGTTGCTGGCATCTGTGTCCATTTTAAGGCTGTCTCGCATCTCTTCTCTTTCTTTGAATCTCTGTCTTGTTTTGCCCAAACTAGAGGATAGCAGCACCTATTACTCTATCTTGTTTCCAGAAACACTAGCTCGTAGCGCTCCTATTATTTGTTCTTGCTCCTTCTGTCAGTGACACAATGGTCTACTGCTTGCCAAGAACTCTGCTTTTCCAAGCCAGTGACTACATTCCCTGCAGCATTTTCTCAGCGTTAATTTTTTTGTGAAACAGAGAAGAATGCGGTTGATTGTTCTGTCACATGGTAACTCGGTTTCCAACTAATTTGGCTGAACATTAGAAAATGTTCAAGATGATGATCTGAATGGGTGATGAAAGTGGTGACATTGATCATGATAGTGACAGTGTCAGTGGTGAGTGCGTGGTTATGACTAGCTGTCAAGTGGATAGATCTAGAATCACCTAGTAGACAAGATTCCCCGCAACCTTGTGAGTGGTACCTGGACTATTTTATCGATTGGGTCGTCCTTTGTGGGGCTATCCTGATTGGGTTAGATGAAGTGGGAAGACCCTCCCTTAATGGGGGGCAGCACCATTTCTGAGCTGAAGTCCTAGACTAAATAAAAGGAGACAGTAAGCTGAGCATAGTCACTCATAGCCCTTTGTATCTTGACTTTTCATGTCATGGAATCTTCTTAACTCCTGTGGCCATGACTCCCCCAACCCCTACCATTATGAAGAACCATAATCTCAAAGTTTAGACCAAAATAAGCCTAAGGTTGCTTCTGTTGGCTTTTTTTTATAGCAATAAGGAAATAGTGTAGTACAGTAAGGGTAATGGTGTCAGTGATGTGATGACAATAATGTTTGCCTTGACAGCTGTCTTAAAAATGTTGGTTAATTTCTTGTATATGAGAGCCACACATATATAGAATCAGATACTCTCATATGTTTATATCACCCAAGTAGCCACTGAATTTACCAGAAAGTGCTTTCTAATGTTTCCTAACTAACACTCTGCCTTTTTTGTTTGTTTGTTTGTTTGTTTGTTTGCTACTGTAAGGCTTAGCATGGCCTTTCTCTTCTCTTCGGGTTGGTACATATCAGGACCGAACTTGAACTATTCATTCATTCTGTATGCCACAGCACACCTTCACTGAGTGGTGCTGATCCTCTAAGTAGAGAAGATGCAGTGCTCTCCTCATAAATAAGACCATGGAGTTGCAATCTCTAGTAAATGTAAAGAAGCCCAATTGGATGGATGTGCATTGCACAGACTGAAAAGAGGAGGGGTGGGCATCTTAGTAGATCAAGTCAACGAAGGCTTGGAGAGAAAAGTTCACCAGAAAGTTTCCTAAATAGAAGAAGCTCCACACAGAAAGCATCTGGCCTGAGAGCAACTGCACTGCTCCAGAGAATAACTCAAGGGAGAGTGTAATGCAGGAAAGTGAAGTACTGACCTCAGACAAACCAGCACTAAGCAAATCATAGCCAGATAAATCCTAATGGTTGTTCTCTGTAAGATTTTATTTGTTCTTTAGTAGTTTTAGCAATAGGATGGCATGATTACTTGCTGGATATATCACTGAGAAGCTAAGAGAGAGGATAAATTAGAGTCGATGGCCTTTGAGACTAGAATCGATTCGAATTCTGACTTAGACCAGGGCAGTGCTAAGGTAAAGGTGGTGATGAGGACACAGAATAAAGGAGAGGGAACTTCAGGGATACCTTATTTTAAATATATGATTATCTAGATGATCTACAGCCTACCAACAATTGGGCTAAACAATACAAGATGGGGCAGTTTGTTGCTCAATCATTGATGTTTCAAAGTTATGTGTTTTAAAGATCCTCAAAGCAGGTAACAGTTAAAGTTGACATTTTGCTTAAATATGTGTGCAAGCTAAGCTACCAAAGAAGTGCTCTTTACAGTGCTCCAGCAAAACATGTTTCCTGGGTGACTTAGCATTCACTTTTTTGTCTCCTGCTTGTATATTGCATGGGTCACTCAGTTTACTTTAATAAAGATTAACCTTTTTTCCATTTTTCTCTTGAAAAGTGGAGGGTAAGACATGGCCCATAGTGCTATGCCCCTGAAATTTTATTTGTGGTTGCACAATTTTGTAAATTTTCTGTCACAGACCTGGATGCAAAAGGACAGAGGAAGAGGAAAGAAAAGAAAGCAAGGAGTGATTAATACTGAGTATCATAACATCAGAAGTCAGAGTTTTTATTTTTGAGACTGGAAAATAAATCTACAATAAAAATGAAATAGAATAAAAGCAGCACAATCATTACATACGCATTTTGCAACACATAAAGGTGACATTCCTCTGTCTGCAAACAAGATCTGTAATGTCAAAAGGCAGATTTTGCCATTTTTATAGAAATATTATAACATTTCTTTTGTTTTATCTCTTCCTATTTGTTTCATTTTTCTACGTTTGTTAGTGTTTGAAGCAAAGTCAATAATACTCATACTAAAAGAACCAAGGGACATAAATAAGGCAAGTAAATAGAGCAGCACAAATTATAACCCTCCCCAACATCGTGAACGGAGAAAGACGATTCCAGTACAGGAGAGGATAATGATGTTCAGGTCTGAAGAAGAACATGTTGGGATGTGTCTGTGTGAACACACATGAAGATTGCCTAGGATATAATAATGATTGTTTCTACTCCTTTCTAAAACTGCGTTATGATTGCAGAATCCTGAGAATAATCATTCTTGAAGGTACATTGGAGTGAGACTTTGAAGGCTGATGGGAAATTAGCTTGTTAGAAAAAGTGTGAAAAGGATGTATATGTGAAATCTTCCAGTAAAAGTGGAGAGTGGGTAGGTATATATCAATGATATATCTAGGCTGAGTGCTGTATTAAAGGTCAATAAATGGTGGCTTATCAGATTACATATGATAGAAGGAATTTAGAAACTTGATTTGAGAATGCCTTAGCAGATTTTCAAGAGAGGGAGGAATTGCAATATTATTGCATTATGAATGAGAACATATTAATGTTATTAATATTAATGAAATTAGCAAAAAGCTAATAGTGCTTATTGTGTGACAGATGTTTAATAATTAATTCAATAATGATAATTCAATATAACTCAGGCAATATTATCCCAGCACTATTTACCACATTTGTAAACTGAGAAGGCAAATAGAGAAAAATTTAGAACCAGGAATGTAGTAACACATAGTTCAACATGAGGCAGGAGCAGCTGGAGACCTCAGCCTCAGTTGCATGTATGACCTTTGCATGGTGATGTGTAGGGCAAAGCAAACTGAAAGTTCAGAAGTCTGTTCTCAAGTACTAGGGATAGTAGAATAGAGTAGATAGAAGAGATCCATTGGTGAACTTATGGATGTCTTTGTAGGTCAAACCAGTTTATTTAAAGAAAGAAGTTCTTATCCTTTTTTGCAGTAGTGTGTCTCCCAGCCAGGCCGGAGTCAGCATGGCCCCGGAACAACGGGCCCAATCTTCTACTCATGATATTGGTTTTCCTTGCAATAATCATTTCCATAACTGTTCTCAATGAGTTTTGCTTCTGGAAAACCTGTCTTTGTTCTCTATGTGAGTGGTGTAGTTGCCTTTCTGTGATCCTGCTTTAAATTCTTATTGCACTGTATATGACAGTGTAGGCTTTAGGAGGAAAATATATCCAGCTTGGTACCATTTCGGAAGATAAGACATCTGCTGAGCAGGCCATCCAAAGGAAGATCTTAATCTGCCTTCCCTCCAAGACAATTCATTTGTAGATAGACTATCTCAAAGATCTGAATGCGTACCAGGTAGCCATTCTCTCTGGGGTAGATTCCTACTAGTCCCCAACTACCTCCTCTGAGGATTTAAAATCCTTTTTCTTATCATTGGAACCTAACTGAGGATACAATTCCAAAGGGCTTTTTAAATTCCAGCATAGCACTAACACTGTGTAATCCCTCTCCCCTAAGGAACAGTACGGTGTATGAAGTTGGTATGCAAGTCCTGATGGAACATAGGGGCAGAATACAGGAATGGCTGAGTTGCTAATGAGAGATGATCAGTACAGGAGAAGAAACTGTGTGTACAAACCTAGGGATACAAAAGAATTACTTCCTGAGAAACCTTAATTATATCAGCCCACATGCTCAGTAAATTCCTTGATTCATTTAGCATATCATTCCCAACTGTGCTGTATCCAACTCTCTCTGTCTCTCTCTGTCTCTCTTAGTCTCTTGGTCTCCCTCTCTGTTCTCTTCATCCCCCACTCTCTGCCTCCCTTGCTCCTTCACACATACACCCCACTTTTTCTTTTTCCTTCTCCCTTTTCTTTCACTGGTGACAACTAAACACAGGGCTTTATATAACAGAGGCAACACAGGGGGCACATCCTCTAGGGATGAGTTATGCCATACGTCTTTTTACAAAAATATTTGAAACAGGACTTCACTCACCCAGGCTGTCCCTAAGCTTTTGAAAGTCCCTCTTTCAAGTTGTGACATCTCCCTTCTTTGTAGCTTTAAGTGTAGGACGGACATACTATACCTGTTCCATGGTTTAGGCTTTTTTTTTCTTAAACATGTTGATGTACACACTGTGATAAGGGATACTTTTAAGAAATATTGAAAAAAATTGAATTTAAAATGGTTGCTTTATGGTAAAATTTTAAATACAACAGCATACTGTGTGACTCACGTAAATGGAAATAAGCACTTATGGCTTATTGCATATGTCTTTACTAACTAGTACAAATTATCTTCTCCATAGAAAACCCTCTAAATGCTGCTTCAACATGACAGTAAGGTTACAGAAAAGCCAGGTTAAGGAATCTGACTCTAAAATTTCAAATTGCAACATTGAGAGAAACTTCACAAATGTGAAAAGGAGTGTTCAATCATTTTACTTTTGATGAGCTGGAATTTGAGGAACTACTAGAATTTAGTTTGAATGCATCTCTGACACCAACAGTATCCAGAGTCTTGATGTTAAGGTAACAAATGGAATTCCTTTGTTTTTTTAAGATTTAATTATTTTATTTATATGGGTACATTGTAGCTGTCAGACACACCAGAAGAGGGCATTGGATTCCATGACAGATGGTTGTAAGTCACCATGTGTTTGCTAGGAATTGAACTCAGGACCTCTGGAAGAGCAGTCAGTGCTCTTAACCACTGAGCCATCTCTCCAGCCCACAAGTAGAATTTCTAACATTCTAAAATGCGATTGCTCTTGGGATTCCAAGAGCATTTGCAAGAAAGGACCAAGATCAGCGTCTCTTCAGCTGAACTTGTTTCTGCCAATGCTAACATATTCTCAAAAGTATACTTCTGAAATTCTCTATGTAGGATTTCATCCCAGAAAACCAGTATTAAGATATATTAGATCAGTTTTACAGCTGATGATTCCTACTTGAGAGGGATTCCTGCTGGGGCTATTTACTTACTTAGCAGACATCTACTATTTTAAGTCCATGACAATAAAGTAGCACAGGATTTCTTTGGGGCAGTTGTTTAAGAAAGGGGCTAGCAAGACCTATCAGTGTATGAAGGCACTAGTTGCCCAACCTAATGACCTGAGCTTGAACCCTGGGGCCCATGTGGTAGAAGAGAACTGATATCTTTTTCCTTTTCCTCTGATATCTACACATGCATTGTGCACATGCACACAAATAAATAAAATTGATAGAAAAATTTAAAGAAAATGAGATATCCTACCCATTTTACCTTCTTAGACTTCTCTTTCAGTGATGAAATTATCTGTAGTGATGATTTTTTACCTTTCAATGTATTCTTCCAAGAAGAAAACTATGCTGATGTATAGAGGTTCAGTTTCCTTCTCTGTCACTTCTCATTCCCAAGCGCTCACTCCCATGTGGGACCAGGTGCTGTGTGTGACTGCTCTGCAGTGACATGGTGGTATGCTCAATTCCACAAACTGCTATGCTGCTTGCCAGACACTGAAAGATATTTGGCCAATTAAAATTGGTATTTTTTTCCTTCTGTAATTTGCACAATGATAAGCCTGCCATTTATCTTGTTTAAAATGTGGCTTGATGCCTTTCAAGAAAATCAAGGAACTATCAAATGATGGTTCCCCCATGCCCGGGGCTGGTTTAGTCTTGAACATGATAAACCAGGAGTGACTGCGTTAGGGTTCCCTGGGCTAAACCCTTCTTGTTCATAGTGCATCTTTCTAGTTCTAGGACAGACGTTTTGTTTGTCCAAAATCATTCTGATTGTACATAATATGTATTCATGATGTGTTGGACTTATTTTGTTTTTTAACATATATACATACACTCATTGACTGATGCAGTATTGGACTAATCTCTCCCTTATACAAAAAATAGAGCAGAAAAGGAAAGAAAAAAAAGAAATAAAAACAAAGCAAAAGTTATCCTCATGCTTTTAAATGCTCTAATACCTAAAGTTAAGCTCAAATAGAAAGGAGTTTCCTCTTCTGCTTGAGACAATACACGCATATTCTTTGACACAGCTTCACGCTGCTCCTTGCATGGTTTCTTCCCTTCTTGCGGTTGCATTTTCTTCCTTTTTCCTTTGCTTTTTCTGTGCCTTGGTTCCAGGTCCACAGTCCTCTTTCTGCTTTGAGCAGCAGGACTGTGCTGGGCATCAGAAGTGATCTGTCTATCCTGATACAGAAACTCATTCCTCACAGCGTGCGGCTCCTTTGGCTTCCGTTTTCAGATTGCACAATAGCTTATCCACTGTGCCTTGCTTGTATCCACTGCTATTCAGAGTAATGATCTCAGTAACTAAACCTGAAGAATACATCTCTCAAAGCTCTGCCTTGACTCCCCATAGCCTTGAGAGTAACACCACTACATATGACATAGACAACGTAAACACAGTTCTAGCCGGTACACATATTCTAGCCAGTACATATATAAACTCTCAAAGTAGCTCTCGAGTGACTGCACTTGATACTCTCACTGCTTGTTCCATAAACCAGGGAAGACGAGTGGGGAAACTTAAAAAGAGGAGGCAGCAGCCAGGGTGACTTCCAAGAACTCAGCTTCTCCGAGTTGCATCTCTCCTTTTAGAATATTTAAACAGTCCTCTCCGAGGACACATCTATCTTATAAATACATCTAGATCTTAATCCCTCTTTCTTCAGGGACTTTAGATAACAGTAATCCCAACAATTCTAGCAATTTCCAACTTTATTACATATTTTAAAGCATGTGCACAGGTGTTACAGTCAGGATGAGGAAGAACATTATGTATTTAAATCCTAGTTTCAAGAATAGATTCACAGGTATTTTAACCACCTCCCTTCCAAGTGTGCGTGTGTGTGTGTGTGTGTGTGTGTGTGTGTTTGTGTGTGTTTTTGTGTGTGTGTGTGTGTGTGTGTGTGTTTGTGTGTATGTGTGTGTGTGTATTTGTGTGTGTTTGTGTGTGCATGTGTGTACTTGTGTGTGTTTGTGTGTGCATGTGTGTGTGTGTGTGTGTGTGTGTGTGTGTGTGTGTGTGTGTGTGTGTGTGTGTAAAATAATGGGTTGTCCTTATCATTATAGGAGTGTTCTTTGCTGTGGATCATTTTTGGGTTCCAGTTTACTCTACATTCTTGGATGATTCTTCCACGTCTTGATGGTTGCATTTACTTCATAATTTTTAATTAAAAGTATTGTGTCTGTGTATGGACTTGAATCCATGAGCACCATCCCTGTGGAGGACAGTAGAGAGTGTCAGAAATCTTGTGCTGCAGTTACAGGCAGGTGTGAGTTTTCGAATGTGGGGGTTTGGGAACTGAACTAAGGTCCTCTGGAAAGCAGTGTGAACTCTTAACCACTGAGCTATTACTCCAGTTCTTGGATGTATTACCTTGTATGATATGCTTTTTTTCCCAAGGACACTTTCAGTTGTTTGAATGAATCTATTTGTTTGTTTGTTTGTTTGTTTGTTTGTTGAGCCTCATATATTTCAGTCTGGTCTCAGACTCAAATATATAGACAAAGGTGAGTATGAACTTCTGATCTACCTGTCTTTATCTCTTGAGTACAGAGATTACAGGTTTGTGTGTCATCAAGCCCATTTTCGAGGTTCTGGGAATTCATACATACTAGGCAAGCACTCTACCAAAGAAGACTATTCTCACACTGTGTAATAATTAGCATTAATTACCAACTTGATAGAATCTGGGAAAATGACCTCTGGCCATTCCTATGGGTGGGCGTCTTGATTAAAGTGGGGTGGACTGCCCACTATTGGTGGTACTGTTTCCTAGCTGGGATCTTAGAGCGGTGTAAGTGAATGCAGGCTGCATCCATCTTTCTTTCTTACCGCGTGTGGATGTCATGTGATCCGCTATCTACCTTCCACTAGCACCATACTTGTTGCCTTGCCTTTCCAGCCATGATGCACTATATCTTTCTGGAACTCTGAGCCCAAATCATCCCTTTTTCCCTTAAGTTACTTCAGTAGGGTACTTTATCGCAGAGACCGGAAAAGAAGTTAAATTACCTCCATTGAAAACTTAATAGGAAGATGGAGAATTTTCCTTTATTTCATGTTACCCACACAGGCATTAACACGATGAGTCTGTGTTGCTCTGTTATGAACAATGTCACAGATCTGTTCTTGGTTTTGAATGTTCTGTGGATTTGAACATTGTCCATAACCACAGAACCACATAGTGCTATTTTATTGCTATAATGTTTCTAGGCTCTGCCTAGTCACTCTTTGTCCCAACTCTGATCACCACTGACAACTTTGCTCCATGCAGAGTTTTCTCTTTTCTACTCTGTCCTGTCGTTGTGGTCACGTGGTCTGAGCCTCCCATGTTTACTACTGTCACGTATGAGCATGTATTTGAAGTGCTACCATAGCACTCTATGGACTTTAATTTATTATTTAACTGCTGAGTGGCTTCCTGTTACTTAGATGTACCTATCTATTAATTTCTATGCTGAAAGATATTTTATATCTTATTTCATATATCTATATTTTAACAAATAATAAAGATATTTTAGCTGTTTCCAGAATTTAACAATTGCACATATAATTAATATAAAAGTCCACATTCAAATATTTTTAATGCACATATGTTTTCACTTCTGTCTGTAAATACCAAGAAATGAGATTATTGAATTATATGTTAAGAGTATGCTTATTTTTATACACACTCACTGAGATACTGTCCAAAATGCTTATGCTATTTTTATTTCCATGAGTAGGGAGTACATATTTATATTACCATACATAATTCACAAATTTCAATATAGTCAGCGTTCCAGATTTTGGTAATTACAATTGATGTGCAGTGGTTTTAATTCCTGCTTTAATTAATATAATGTAGATGTCTTTATATTGCTATTTGCTGAATTCTTTGATGAGATTTTTTTAATTCATTAATTTTTTTTTTATTTTACATCTCCATTGCAGTTTCCTCTCCCTCCTCTCCTTGCAGATCCTCCCTTTTATCTTCCCTCTCTCCCATTCTCCCTTCTTGCCTTTCTTTCAGAAGAGGGGAGGCCTCTCTGAATATCAATCCATCTTGGCATGTCAAGTTGCAGTAGGAGCAGGTATATCTTCTCCCCTTGAGGCTAAACAAGGTAACACAGTAAGGAGAACGAGATCCAAATGCTACAGATTCAGAGATAGCCCTTATGCCTGTTGTTAGAAGTCCCACATAAAGACCAAGTTACACAACATTTGTGTAGAGGGCCTAGTTCCATCCCTCCCATGCTCTGTGGTTGGTGGTTCAGTCTCTGTGATCCCTTTTGAGCCCAGGTTGGTTGTTTCTGTAGGTTTTCTTGTTGTGTTCTTGACCTCTCTAGCTCCTTCAATCTATTGCTCTCCATCTTCCACAGGATTCCCCAAGGTCCTCTAATGTTTAGCAGTAGGTCTCTGCATCAGTTTCCTTCAGTTGCTGGGTGAAGCCTTCATATGACAGTCACTCTAGGCTCCTGTCTGCATTTTGATGAGATCTTTGATCCAAGATTCAGTTATGTGTTTCCATCCTGTTGACTTTTTAATAATTATTTTCATATTTTATCAGGTGTATCTCTTAAAAATATGTTCCCCCATTCTTTGACTAACATTTTCCTACTTTTAATAGTGTCTTTTACATAGCATACAGTTTTAATTGTAATGACCTCTAGCTCAACAATTATTTTTTCAAGGACTAGGTCTTTAGTGTAATAAGAAAAAGTCATCAGATATTTCAAGCCATCTAGATTATCTTTGGTTAGCTTTAAGAATTTCATAGTGCTACATACTAGTCATGTTGAGTCTATAACTTACTTTGAATTAATTTTTATTCAAAGTGTGGCATCTATACCAAGTTGTTGCATTTCTCTTTGCTAAAGGATTTCTTTTTATTGTTACAGTACTTGGCCAAAGATCTGTTAATAATGGTATTTATGTGAGCCTGCTTCTGGGATCTATATTGTACTTCAGGGATTTATTTCTTTGTTATTTTGCCAATACATTTTCTTATTTCATATATATAAATATATGTGTATTTATATAACCTCTATAACATATTTGTATATTAGAAAATGTGTATTTATATAATCTTTACAACAAATTTTGGAGAGGGTACCTTATTCTATTTGTGTACACCACCACATACGTTCATGCACGTCACCACACATGCTCAGGTTAACATTCTCAGCTATCATCTAGAGTTAGACAGAGGGATATAGTGTTTAGACATATTACACAGAGTTACAGTCTTTTTTTCTTGCTGATAGCAATCGGTTTCCATCTGTACCTGATAGAATCTCATACATAATTGCTGATTCTGTATGAGCAAGCATCCTCTGTCCTGGAAGCAAACCACATCACCGTTTCCTGTTTCTTCATTAGAATTAGGGAGGAAATGTCCCTACCAGCACGCCTGTCTAGAGACCTTTCCTAAATGTGTTTCTCAAAGACACAGAGGATTCCCTTCTCCAGCCTAGATGACATATGTGTCATTTTTAATCCTAGAGAAGGAAAGCTTTGTCTTCATGAGCACCAGTAAGCACATACTAAAGGTTTGGTTTCCAGCTTGCACCACAGAAGATTCTTCCCCAAGAGCTACAGTGCAGGTTCAGCCATTATGTGGATTATGCTGAATTTTCCTGTCTGGATAATATGTTTATTTCTACTGTATCCACACATGTCTGTGTCTCTTTTCTATCAGGTTTTAGCAACATGAGTGGAGCCTGGATTTTCCATGTTCAGTAATATACTTCAGGACCCCCAAACTGAAAATAGAGTAAAGGCTCAGAATTATTTGGAGGGTAGCTTAATACAGTTTACCGATACAATATGACTTAATTCAGAAGTCATAAGAGCTCTCTAGAAAGTTAGAGAAATGGTTCAGGGTTCCCATTAATTTTATAGAACATAGCTACTGTGACTAACAAGGAGCCCTCAGTATATGCTCTTAAGGCTTCCCCTGACTAAATGAGGCCCAGATGCATGATTAAAAGAAATCTCATTTACTTAAATTCAAGTGAGTGCAGATGAAAACTGCATCCAGGAAAACATGTGCCCAGCATTAGCAAGGGTCACACTTGGTTAAGTCCCTTCAGCCAGTTTGGCTTAGGTACTTAGGCAGCATTGCCAACAGTCACGATAGAAATGGATGATTTAAAATATCCTCAGTTGCTGAGTGGCTTTTACTTGGAGAATTGACTTGTAACTGTCTTTACAGAGGGTAAGAAAGAGTGAACCAGGGAGCAAACAGGCACAGAATGTACCTCTTTGAGGGAGGACATCACGAACTCGGGACCAGAAGTACTGCTAAGGCATCCCTGGACTTCAAGTCTGAGCCCTACTACTTAGTATTTGGTACCAAGTGAGCTTCTCAATGTGCCTCATTTTCTACAATGTAAGCTCAATAGCACAGCTCTTGTCATCACATCTATTCATTCTAGATATTCAAAAACATTGTTCTTCTCAGTGTTAGCCCATTTAGGGCCATGTGAGGTAGTTAAGGCACAAATCGCTTGAAGGATAATGTGTGCTTTTGGCCCTACTTCTTCAATCATGAAAAACTTCAAAGTCATCAGCTTAAGAATTAATTTCCTTGTAGCTCAACCCTAAGAGGAAGGAGAAACTAAAATGGGAGAATGCAATGTCTTACTTGTTAATTCAAGAGAGAAAACTCTTGAGGACCCAATTCCAGTCAAATTGCTTATTATGCGATCAAGTATGTAAGTATGTGCTTATATGTGTGTACCAGACTCCACTGATTTTACATACCAGCCAGTGATCCTCACAATGCCTTGCCGATATAGGAGATAAATTACAAAGATGAAATCAAGACCTTGTCTTGCCACATACTACCTCCAGCTCTCTGAGTGTTTCCACTCCCTCGATCCCACCAGTAGTCTTTGACCTCACATCCCAAATGACAAGCCTCAGAAAAAAATCAAGAGATATTCTATGGCAGGGGCGGGGGGTGAGGGAAGCTACTTCTTCTTTTATAGTCAGTGTCAGAACTCAGACATCCATGATAATTTACGAGTTGACCAAGAGTTTTGTATCCCTGCTTACTGATGTTTAGTAGCTATCCCATACAGAATGTATTTATTTTTTATTTTTCTTGCACTGAAATATAGTCACTATTTGGTTGGTTTTTTTTTTTTTTTTTGCTCTAGTTGGGATTTCTTTTTCATTGAGAAAAAGCAGCCACATCGATTCTTTATCTTATATGCACTTATTTGTTTGGTTATTCAAATTTTTAATTCTAAGCCCCTTATAGTGTATCTGTGTGTCTGTGTGTAGTACAAGCATGGATTCCCATGCTGCTGAGTATATGTGGAAGTCGGAGAATGAACTATTTGTGTTCTTTTCTTCCATCTTGTGAGATAGGCTCCCTCTGATACTAACCTTTGCATATGTCACAGGATCTGTCTGCATCCCTCAAGGGATGCCCAAGTTCCTGCCACACATCTTTCCATAGGAACACTGAGAGTGCAGAAATGTGCCACTTTGCCAACCTTTTACACAAACTCTGGGGATCTGAACTCAGGTCTACATATTTAGGTGACAACCTTCCTACCATCTCCTTTTAAATAATTTCTAAGTTAGATACACATTTAGCATCCCTTTTATCCAAGTAATAGTTAAAATCATTTTGATAGTTTACTAGTAATACATTATTAAATAAAATGTACTGATTATTGTTGGAGTACATTTTAAAGTTCAGAAATATCATAAAGTAGTTATTATGAGATAAAGATTTATGTATCAATGGGATTAGACCTTTTATGATCTCTGTTGAATATAGATTGAGTCATTTTTAATATAGAAGAGAGGCACACAGATTTCTGCTCTGTGTGCTTTATATTACAAACTGCAGAGAATTGAGTATTGAAAACTCCTTTTGCAGGTATAAGAAATCTGTGGATAAACTCTATTAGACAGCATATTAACATAAGTATATTTTTAATTAATATGTTATTTATATATGTAATTGGCTGTATATAAAACAATAGCTTTCGGGAGAGCTCATAGGCAACACCCCGCGAGCAAACCTGAGCCTGAGGACCAC
Source organism: Rattus rattus (assembly GCF_011064425.1). Lineage (NCBI taxonomy): Eukaryota > Metazoa > Chordata > Mammalia > Rodentia > Muridae > Rattus > Rattus rattus. The sequence continues at coordinate 103,326,698 of NC_046159.1, read as the reverse complement.
AGGCCCCCTGGAGAGGAGTTCTCGCCGCCTGGTCGGGCGGGCACTCCTGAGGCAGCAGAGCGGAGGAGACCACCAACGCCGCCCACCTCTGCCCACATCCCTGGCCCAGGAGGGTACTGTATACAGCCTCTGGGTACCCGTAGAGGAGGGCCCAGGAGCAGCAGATTCACTGCGTCTGAGACACCGCACCTGAAGGGACCGACCGGATAAACAGCTCTCTGCACCCAAATCCCGTGGGAGGGAGAGCTAAACCTTCAGAGAGGCGGACACGCCTGGGAAACCAGAAGAGACTGCACGCTGCACACAGTACTGACCCCAGAAGAAAACAAAAGCTATCTGGAACCCTGGTGCATGGATCCAGCCGGAAAGGGCGGAGGAGATCTTGCTGGCAGTGGAGGCCGTGGAGAGCTCATACCCAACACCCCCGCAGCAAACATGAGCCTGGGGACCACAGGTAAGACAAACTTTTCTGCTACAAACGACTTGCCTGGTGAACTCAAGACACACAGAGGCGGAGGACCTCAGACGCCTGACACTTAGGGACGTTGTTCAGACGGCCTTCCGACACGCATAAAAGTGTTTTGCAACAGCTGTCTGTTCCCAGGGAGGGGAGTTCTCGCCGCCTGGTCGGGCGGGCACTCCTGAGGCAGCAGAGCAGAGGAGACCACCAACGCCGCCCACCTCTGCCCACATCCCTGGCACAGGAAGCAGAAGGCAGCT